>NC_139512.1:213202499-213802499 GCF_947247035.1 Vipera ursinii | reverse complement strand
TAAAAGCAACTAACTTTTTACTTTTGTTTGTTAAAATGTATGTGAATATACTATGTAAACAAGACATAAAATGGACTTCAAACCCATTCTCTTGAATGGAAGTAGAAACTTCAGTGCAGCTGGGATTTTTGATTGCTTGAAGTCAGATTCTGAATTTACTCACCGTTCAAGGAGAATAGATGCACCTTTCAGATCTTCCTGAGAATAATAGTAGTAGGCATGCAACAACATGCCAAGCTGGCACCTACAACAATGCACTTCCTGTATGGTTGCTGCTTCATGGAGAGACCTAGAGGTATCACTGCAGGGATAACAGTGCTATGTAGCACTTTTTCCCAACCTGGATGTCCTTCAGATACATCTTTAGTTCCTCAAAATTCCCCAACCAGCATGGCCACTGCTAAGAATACAACAGTAGGACATTGAGGTTGGAGAAAGCTGTTGTTTAATATATTGACATTTTTCAAACTGGGCAGAAGGTAATAAATAAGCTATTAGGAAGATTTGTGAAATGATTTATTTCATATACAACTGAAAACATTTATTTTAATCTCTTTCTCTCTCTCTCTCTCTCTCTCTCTCTCTCTCTCTCTCTCTCTCTCTCTCTCTCTCTCTCTCTCTCTCTCTCTCTCTCCCTCCCTCCCTCCCTCCCTCCCTCTCTTTCCTTTCTTTCGCCTGAAAGTGGCTTGCATTGTGAATCTTATTGATCTCTTTCCTCTGAAAAGAGGCCTCAAAGAAGATTAGTAGTCTAATCTTTATGTCTAGGGAATAAATATGGAAGTCAAAAATGAGCTTTTGCTGGCCATCTGTCAAACACAGACTGGAGTATCCAGTCAGATTTAGAATTGTCACTGCTGATCACACATAGAGAGCAGATTCCACATGCTATACCATTTTACAAGAGGAACACAGTTGTAGTTATACTTATACACAATGCTATGGTAGACATTAAAGCTGAAAAACTGAAACTAAAGCAAAGGAGGATTACCCTGTTCTAATAATATGGGCTTAATATTAACATTAATAGTACAGGCATAATAATATAAATGAATTAATGCTTGCTTTGAAATGCTGTCTTATTTATTCTGTTGTGGAAGTGAAGGGAACATTTATATAATTGCCCATCTAATCTGTGGAATGGGGGCAGGATTAAAGATGATAAGCCAAGAAAATCAGTTTAAAGAGGAGCCCATAAAAATCACCCTGACTATATACGAAGAACACACACACTGGATTCCACTACCCTCCCAGCCCCAGGTCTTCAAGGCCTTCCCAAACAGGATCAGGACCACCTGAATCTCAGGAGGACAGTTGCTTTATGAGGCAGGCACTATGACAGAGAAAGCACACTTTGACCTCTTTAATACCTCAGGTAATGCAGATGGAAATCAGTGAGCACTTTTAAAAAATTGTCCTTCAGAATACTATAAAAAAAAGTATTGCTGGTGCATTGGGAATACATCATCCTATTGCCAATCCCCAATTTAAAAAATTGAATGATTGCGTCCTGTTACTTGCTAAAGTTTTCAAGTCACCTTCAAAGCCAATCCATATACAATATGTTCTGAATGTAATTAGTATATATTTCTTTCTTTCTTTCATTCTTTCATTCATTCTATTATTTACAAACCACACACTTTTCTGTAAAGGACTCAAGACCATTTATAATGAAAAAAAGCCCCTTCACATATGAATGTAAACAATACAATAAGTCCTTGACTTACGACCATAACTGAGTCAAAAAAAATTCTGTTGCTAAGTGAGACAGTTGATAAGTGTGCTTTGCTCCATTTAATGACCTGTCTTGCCACAGCTGTTAAGAGCAAATCACTGCAGTTAATAACACAGTTGTTAAGTGAATATGGTTTCCCCATTGACTTTGCTTATCTGAATCTTGCAAAAAGTGATTACGTGAGCCCACCTCATAAATATGCAGCCATCATAATTATGAGTCAGTTGCCAAGCATCTGAATTTTGACCTCCTGACCGTGGGGATGCTGCAACGGTCACAAGGGTGAAAAACGGTCATAAGTCACTTTTTTTCAATGCCATTGTAACTTCAAACAGTCACTAAATGAACCGTTGTAAGTCGAGGACTACCTGTAATCTAAGCAGCCCTTCCCTGTACAATCAGTGCACATATGCCCTGTGGAATAATAAATGTTATGGGTCTTTTTGGAGGCCTTCTTTATCTCATGAGGCACAATGTCCCAAAAGCAGATACCCCATCCCCTTCAGCTGTTCCAGAGTAGGAACATCCAACATGTATTTCCCCAAAGACAATACAACATGGGTCAAATCTAGGCAGGAAAGACAGTTATCACGATACCCAGTCTCTAAGACAGATAAAGGTGATAACTTGGAGCAGCGATAGCTTTAAAGGTGATAACTTGGAATTGGATTCAGAAACAAACAAATAATAGCCACTGCAGATCGGTTTAATAGCTGCTGAATCAGCTACTCTTACTTAAGACATGAGATGCTACATTTTCAATCAATGGAAGTTTTAAAATGCTCTTCAAAACCAGCTCTGTAACAGAAAAGTGAATTCTATTCCTCCAGTAATATATCAAAACACACCGTTTAATACACTGGTTTATTTTTTTTAGTTGTACATTCTTATTTGAGGAATGAGAGGTAGGCTATCCTGCCATGATATAAATGGCACACTGTTTCAAGAAAAATTCTTGCAGAGATTTCTTTCTTTCTTTCTTTCTAGCCTGTCTTCTCCCTCCCATGGAAACTGGGCTAGCAGAAGATCTCTTTCGTTAGAAAAAAATCTTATCTTTATTTAAAGAGAATAATTGTTATATATATATATATATATATATATATATATATATATATATATATATATATATATATATATATATATATATATATATATATTTAAAAAAACTCCAAAAGAAATGATAGGTCATTGGTCAGAACAGAAGGCAATACTTTTTAGCTTCGTTTCTAAAACAATCACACTTCTATTTTATAATTTCCATGATCTCCATGTTGGGAATCTTTTAGCTGCCTGGATAAGTTGGTGAGCATTATCTAGAACTGCAAAACAAGCCCTCAGAACCAAACCTGGTATTATATTCTGTGTCTTAGTATATGTACATGAATATATAGAAGGGAGAAGAGTATTTTTTTTTAAAAAAAAAGAACATCCAGTTCCTATCTACATATAAATTTATCAATGAGCTCTTTGAAAAACTTCCCTTTTGGAAATGTTATTTAAATGATTTGAAAAGCCTGCCTCGGCCAAAAATAATCTTTAGAAACTTCCTATCCTTTCATGCAGGTAAATCATAGATAATTTTACAGGACTTTTAGAAATGCATGTCCGATGCTTTCATCTTCATGACCTCATAATTAACTTTCCATTGTGTGATCTCCTCAGGTTACAACTCCTGATTAAAAGGTGAAAGGTTGAGGCAAAAGTGAAGGGCAGGGAATTCCTTCATGCTTTCCCTTTTAAAGGCAATTCCTTCAGAGCAGGTATGATAAATACTAAGCCTTATTCATGTTACAGGCCTGAATTAGTGCCATATGATGAGGAATCACAATTCAAAGAGAAGTCAGGATCTGATTAAAGGAACACTTAAAAAATGCATATGCAGATGGAAAGAGGGGAAAAGTGAAATGGGAAAATGGTGGAAGTCGATGCCCTTATTACATTTTCAGTAAATAAGAAATACTTTTTGGGGGGTGGGGGGAGAGAGCAAAGAAAAGACAATTGTTCCCTTAATCCCAAATTCAAGAGTTAGTTTGATCTGCTTTCTGGCATGCCTTTAGAGGTATTTGTGCGCTCTTCCCCCCCCCCCTCTCTCTCTCTCTCTCTCTCTCTCTCTCTCTCTCTCTCTCTCTCTCTGTGTGTGTGTGTGTGTGTGTGTGTGTGTGTGTGTGTATACAAGGAAAGACTTGACTGGGTAAAAGAAGCTATTTTTGCTTCCAGTTGATGAAAATGGACTGGCCATGTCCCATTACTTTAAGAACAAAATGGAAACGATTTGAACGAAGCCTTTCTGCTTTGTTAGCAATATGGGGAAACCCATGCTGAATTTAAAGTGATGTCAGCTACAGCAAAGTAAGAAAGTTTTAAACTTTTTCACATTTCCTCAAGAGTAGATTGGTGTCGTGGAACATGGTCAGATTCAAAAGTCAATCTATTAAAGGTTCAGCTTTATATGAAAGGTGCAAGTGAGTTTCTTGATTCTCATTTAATATGAAAAAGTTAAGTGCTCATCATCATTGAAATAATTCTACTTTTGTACACTCATCCAGATTAGAGAATAATTTTTGTAATCTGCTAATACTTTCTTCAAGATACTTGCTTGAATTTTGTAAAATATCTTCTCAGATAATATCTAAAATGGGGATGCTGTATTGGTTGTTGAAGACTTGACACTCTGAAAAATAGAACCATTTTTTTTTAAATGGCGTGGAGGAAAATGAACAAAGCAATAAATAACGGGTTGAGAACTTTGTGTTCAGATATATTGGCCAAATAAGAAGTTGACACCTGCTGGACCTTAAATACTTTCCTCAAATGTAAGAAAGGATATTCTATAATATAACCTGAGCTTTTTCTTCTGGTAACAATTCACTGAGAAGATAATAAAAATGTAAGAACTTGTCTTGTACTGTCATCTCTTCAAAGCAAAATATGAGGGTGGCGGTATCTTTCTGCTTCTGTTCCAAGTTGCTTGTGCTTTTTAGTAGTTCTCTAACATTGCTTGCTCTACTCTACAGCTTTCCCAGGCAAGCAGCTTGCAAGCAGCAACTCAAGTCTCTCCAATGGATTTTAGAACAAGAGTGACTATATATCAGAACATCTTACCTTATCTGGAATTCTGCTGTGTTCCGTTCACTTCAATCAGGGCAGAATGCTGGGAGGGTTTTTGACAGCTTGGAGGGAAACAAGGGTAATTAATGGTTACCACTGTTACTAATCTAAACTCCATCTATTTTCTTAAACTTTAGATCAAATGGGTATTTGCGTGAATAACTTTCCTTGACATGAAGATCATGAAAGTAATAATTTGGGAAAAAAGGAGCATTGTCAAATACTAGGAAATATAGACAAGAACAGGATGGGCTACTAACAATGGGGAAAGAATTTCAGTAGTCTAGAAAAGCACAGAGGAAAAAGGGTTATATTTTAGAATCTAAATAATATTGACATCTTCATAGCAATTTAAAAAGGGGTTTTATTCAGTAAAGCAAAGTTCTAGAAGAACTCTTGTTGGATTAGAAAAGAATTCTAGAAAAATTGTGCTGATCAGACATTACCTACTGTTTCACATCTCTGATGTTTTGGGTGCTACTTACTGTAAGTAAAATAGCTGTGAGCCCTGGTGGCATAGTGGTTAAAATGCAGTATTGCAGGCAAACTCTACCCACAGCCTGGAGTTCGATCCTGATGGGGCTTGAGATAGACTCAGCCTTCCATTTTTCCAAGGTCAATAAAATAAGGACCCAGATTGTTGAGGGCAATATGTTGACATTGTAAACCACTCAGAGAGTGCTATAAAGCACTATGGAGCAGTATATAAGTCTAAGTGTTATTGCTATTGCTATGATAGGAAAATTAAGGAATGACAGAACAGTTGTCCTTAAAAACTATTCAGATCTAGTTCCAATTGCTCCCTCAATTTGCCTAGAACTATCACAATAATTATAAGACAGACCATTCACTTTAGTATAATATATTCTGAATAATAGTTGAACTTATGCTGTCCCTTGTTCTAGGGAATTGTAGACTTGTCTTTAAACTCTTCTTGGTAATAGGACATTTTTATACTGATTGTTCATTCTTAAAAGAAGATGAAATAATAGTTACAAAAAGACTACATTGCAAATATTTCCTTGAAAGCTGCAAGGAAATATTTGGTAATACCTCAACATCCTACAAGAATAATTTCCCAGATGTGTCTGTAGACTCTAGGCTGATGTCTTGAACAGTAGTTTTCCTTAGAGAACTTTTTGATCTAAGTTTCAAAGATAAGAGAGTTCATATTACTTCTATAGAAAACCCCCACTTGAGTTAAGAGTCATTTTAAGGTTTTCCTTTTCCTCTTTTAAATCAGAAGACTTTAACAAGAAAATTGCCATCTTTAGGGTATGTTAGGAATTCTAATTAAGTTAAAAGTTATTACAGTCACTTAATTGCTTTTTTTTCCTTTGGAGGCCTGCAAAAATATATCTACCAGCTCAAGATTTTTGTTTCAGACCATTTGGCACTACTTAGTAGTTGTTTGTACCTTTCCCTTTCAACAACATTGGCTCTGTAATCTATTCCATAAGCTTCTTTTTGGGATTTATTGTCACCAGCAGCTAAAGACCAAATTCAGATATCTTAAGAATGCCAATCTTTGCAGAAGCATCAAGAAGTAATCTAAAGATCCAGTGAAAACCACAGCCATGTGTTTTTAGGAAGTCTTGGGTTGGAATGGGACAACTTGCCACAGGCAATTCACCATGGCCAATGCATTGCAGGACAACTCACCATGGGCAACTCACTGTGGGACAACTTGCCACAGGGCAATTTAACAATTCAATTTAATTATTTAAAATAAATTAAAATGTATTTTAAATTATGTTACTCACATTTCATGTTGTCCCTGTTTTTGCATCCCTTCTTTAATTATTTCTTTGATATTAGTGTAACTCTTATCCCGCAGCGAGTTGTCCTACAGTGAGTTGGCCGTGGCATGTTGGCCTATGGCAAATTGGCCGTGGCATGTTGGCCTATGGCAAATTGGCCGTGGCATGTTGGCCTATGGCAAATTGGCTGTGGCTAGTTGGCCGTGGTAAGCTGGCCCTGAAAAGTTGGCCATGATGAATTGTCATAGACCTGCCTTGAGTTCCCCAGGCATGTCCTGGATAAGAAAGAGAGAGAAAAAAGAAATAAAGAACAACAGAAGAGGAAGCTTCTTTACCACTGCTATTTTTTTCTCCGTGATACTTAACTATAGGAAAGGGGAGAATGATAAATCCTTGAGAACATGGAGACTATTAGGATCAGTAAGTCCAGAGCCAATGTAGTACTTAGACTCTAGAATGCAGCCCCCAGTGCTCTGCAAACACAAGTATTTCATGACAGATGCACATGGATGGTTCCCCTCATTCTTAGCCGTCTCCAAACAAATGACATAAAAATGTAACAGGATGTAATATTTTGTACTTGCCAGCAGACAAATCCATGTAGAATGACTTGCTTTAGAATCAGCAGTTCACTGTAGTATGTATGTATGTAAGTATGTATGTATGTATGTATGTATTTATTTAAATATCCTACCCATCTCACTACCTAAAGTGACTCTGGTTGCTATCCATGCATATGCATGCATATCCATGTAATATTTGACTGTTTTGTGTATTTAGGCTCTAATCTCCTCAGAGTTCACCTAATTTTCTGGTTTCACCCAATGCAATGAATTATACACTGAGCCCTTGGGCTTGGTTCACACAACCCAATTAGCTAAAATATGATTGACCCAGTGTAGTTTAGTGTTGTTTGTATCTACAAGGCTTTTTGTCGAATTAACATTCCAATTTCAGACTGCCCCAGGACTCTGGTCAGAGTCCTTCCCAGGATTTGTCTTAGCAACAAAAGGACCATTCTGTTCGTTGGGTGTAGCGATGGGTGTGGTATCTCATTGCTGTCATCTAAATGACAAAAGCAGCTTTCGGCCATTGGACTACAAGGTTCACCATTTTCAAGAGCGGGTGCAACATTGTGACACATATAGAAAAGGGGTGGGAGCTGCATCAAGATGCCATCTTTATGCTGTTGTTAGTCTGACTGCCTCCCTTTGCCCTGCAGACACCTCTGTATGAGCAAAAGCAACGAAGCATAACATTTCTAAGGTTAGCGTGATTCCCCCACTCTTCCTTTGTGAGTTCTGACTTCCGAATTAGACAACACACGTCCATTGATGGCAGTATCACAATCTCTAAATGTATATTTATCTATCTGTCTAATCAGACGCTATGAAACAAATTTCATTTTTTTGGCTACCACACAAAGAAGGTGTTGTAAGTGGCTTCTCAGAACTCAGTAAGAACCCCAATCAAACCATTCAAAAGTGTTCTGCTTCAAACCAGCCACGTCTCTCTACAGGAGGATGCAAGCACAATGTAATGGGAAAGCCTCAATAAAAGCAGACTGAATGATGGACTTTTTTCAAACAGTGCTGTCTACATAGAGGAGTGTGGTTTAAGAGCAAACTTCTCAACTGCATTTCTTTTTTAGACAATGAGCTCAATTAAGGAATTGTCTGTGGTCCCTTCATAACAGAGAGTATTAGTATTGGGCGCACTGGATCAGCAGGCATGGCTTGTGAGATCTGGAGTGACTAGCCAGCCAGTCCCTGGGCTAATTGTAGCATGTTCAAACCACATCAAGAATGGTGAACAGTAATGATTTATACCAGGTGGAGGAGGCAGAAAGAAAAAACTGTCCCATCAGATGCCAACCTATCAGAATGTCATTTTCAGCATCTAATTCACGGGTGTCAAACGTGATGTGATGGTTTTTTGCCTTTGTGGAGCCGGGGTGGGCGTGGCCTGTGTGTGACACATCTGGCCTCTGGGTCGCCAGTTGGACACCCCTGATCTAATTCATTCTGTTCAACTCAGCTCTGAAATTCTGTCAGTTATTTAACATGAGGCAACCAAAGGAACATAGTCCAGTCACATGGCCGCCAAAATGATAAAGGATAGATTGGTGAGTGACTTACTTATGCTGATTGGTTTGTGTGTGTGAGAGAGAGAGAGAGAGAGCAGGAAGATACACTTACACCAGGCTGCACCAACCTATCATTTGTATTTTTAAAGGAGGCTATTTGGAATACAAAGGCTTTTCGTTGAGGTCTTCTTGGAAACAAAAATGATTATGGAGATGAATGTTTTCCTTTTAATTTTGTTTGAAGTGATACAAGGCTGATGGTTCTCTCAAAGAAAGTATCCATGGACACATTGGTAATCCACTTTACTAACTGTCCACAATTCCATAAAATTATGGGAAGTATAGAAAAGGTTTCATCTGAAACTTCTACGAAGAGCTGAATGTAGAATAATAGAGTTGGAAGGGGCCTTGGAGGTTTCCTAGTCCAACCTCCTACTCAAGCAGGACACCCTATACTATTCTAGACAAATGATGGTCCAATCTCTTTTTAAGAAGATTCTTAGATTCTTCTGAGATAGAACCAGCTAGAATCAGGTCCTTGACACCAAAAGGGTCTGGGATGATTCTGTTGAATTAATGAGAGAGATGGAAAAAATCCAGTGACCATCAACATGGGCCTAAAGGATACATAGATTGAATAATGCTATTATGAACTTTGCCCCCCCCAAAATTAACCATATCATTGAAATACCAAGGTAGAACTCCTTTTGGACTTTACTGCTTCACACATTTTTCAAGTTCTCTAAATAGCTGCTAGGCATCTAAAGAGATTCCATTTTATGCCTGTATCTGGGCAACCTTGGCATGGTTCAACTTGAATTCTGCTGCTTTTGCCAACTGCGTGTTAAATCCAGATCTTACATATGGTGTTCCCAGCATGTATTTGACACTGCCCATGAAGACCAGGTCTTCAGAGCCAATGCTAGCTTTGTGTTGAGATTGATACACAGCAATTAACCAAAAGAAAAAAGAAAAAAAAAGAAAGACAGATATTCCATTCCTAAGGGAACTCAGCAAACATTATATAAAAAGCGCCCCCTCATAGCTTGTATGTCTGAATAATCAGACATTTGAGTGATCCTTTCATCTCTTTCAAGAGGGTTTGTGGAGACCCTCTGAACTGGGATGACAGGATTTGGAACCTGAGATTGGGTTCTCTTTGTTTGTTATGGCCTATCATCAGTCAAATCCAGTGTGTAGGTTAATAAGGCTTAAACTTTAAAGGAATGGTGAGCACCTGATTGACAAGCCTGCAAATAATAATCCACTGGGAAGTTTTGTGCTGGTGAACTTAAAGTGTTCATTGAGATGCAGTCTAATTTTATAGCCAATTATATTAATTCAGGAAATCTCATTAGGTAAACTAATGCCAATATCCAGACTGCAGATTATTATTTCATGTGAATTCCTGCATGCATCTGAGATACAATTATTAGTTTAAATATCATTTGCCCTTTAGATAGCGTATGTAATAAACCTTTCTAAAGGTTTTTAAAAACAGCAAAAATTAGTTGGTGTAATAATCTGCATGTGAAGTAGGTAGTCTCATTAGCTCTGGTGATGTTCTCAAATATAACACAGTTCCTAGAAGTTTTTGTTCGTAGGCGCGTGTTGCAAAGCATGCTCGATTTGAATGTAATTAGAAGGTTATAATAAGAGAGTCTTCAAAAATCTTCCTAGATTGGCAGAAGACATTCTCCATCAGTGCAACTGAACTCTACTGCTACTTAGGACTCCAGCACCATCTGTATCAAGCAGCTGTTTGATAGATGGAAGTAGACAAATATCCTCTAGCTCATTTAAGTTATTGTCTGTGTTTGTTTCAGCTTCAGTCCCCTTATTCAAAGAGACAAATTAGAACATGGCCAGGACACATATTAGTGGCCATGTCCATCTGCTCATCCCCTATCAGAATACATTTATGGCCTCAATAGAAGATGTAGGTTTTATAAGAGAAGGGGAGAGGTGTAACCATTTGAACGTATCTTTTCAGTATTTTTTGACACCATTTATCATTATCCTATTAATTGTAGCCATTCCCTAATTATCATTATGAATCATAGCAAATAATATTTATTGTTACTGGTACTGTTGTGGAGAATGTGGTAGTAGTTTATGGAGGAAACAGAGATTTTTTTCCCCTCTCTCTTTGAAACTGCTATATTAGAAGAATCCAGAATCAGCCATTAAGTTGAATGACAGAAATGTCAAAATGGATAAAAGACAGTACACGTGGAAGTTAAACTATGGAATTTACTAGATTGGGACGAAATCATAGCCAATTTGCATGTGTTTAAAATTAAAGGAGACAATTTTAGATAAAGATGGACGTTTGCTATTTCCATTACAAGAAACGTTGTAATTTGTCTCTGAATATTAGTGGCTGAGTTCGTGTCTATAGATGTAAATGGTTGAGTCCCAGAAAAATAAAATTTCAGAAGGCCTTTAAGTAATGCCATTTTAAGTTGACCAAAAAGACCTGCGTCCTCCTTAGATACTGGAAAGCTGTTAGGAAATAAAATTAAAAAAGTTATCACCCTAAGATAAATGGGGGATTTAATCGTTCCAAAAGGATAAATAGTTCAGTTGCTGGAATTCCTTGACCCCCACTTCTGTCTTTCTCAATAAAATTTCCTAAAGAGAATTCTGTGAGAATATTAGTTTTGATTGCAGGCCTTTAACAAAGAGCCTGACATTAGTGCTTTCTTGCTGAAAAGCACTTTGACTAGGGCACAAGATTCCTCAATTTGAGAGCATCATACATAGTATGACAAAGACCACTATCAGGAACAACTGCAGGACATGGCCAGCAAGGTAAGGCAGCCCATTTATTCTTGAGGGCTGATGGGGGGTGGAAAAGAGATACTAGGGCAGACATGTCAAACACAAGGCCCGGGGGCCAGATCCGGCCCGCGAAGTGGTTTCATGCGGCCCGCGAAGCCATCCTGGAAACAGTGAGGGAACGGCCCCCACTGCCTTGGCCCTGGCCCAGAGACCCTCCTTCTGCCAGAGACCCTCAGATCTGTCCCACTCCTGCCCAGGCCCCCATAGGCACCCTTGATGCGAATGATGTAGAGCTGGCCACGCCCACCCAGTAGGCCATACACACTTTAGCCACACCCACCCAGTAGGCCACGCCCACCCAGGCCACACCCATCTGGCCCCCTGAGGGCAACCGCAATGCTGATGCGGCCCTCAATGAAATTGAGTTTGACACCCCTGTACTAGGGGCACGGTGATCTTTTCTTCATTCATTCATTCATTTTTAAACTTCTAAGTTGATACTTTTTCAGCATGGAAACGTCAAAGCATAGCATGGACATAACGGCTGAATATGTAGTATATCCATTTAAAAATAAATTTAAAAGTAAACTGAATAAATGACACAAGCCAAGTATAAAACCAGTTAACTACATACTACATTTAGTAGTTATTTCAAAGCAACTACATTAGCATTCTCTGAACCAACTCACTGTTGGTTGAATACACCATAACAACTGAGTCCATATGTTATTCTAAGCTTGTATAATCTTGATTTGTTAAAAGTTACAGTGAATGAATTTATACACTGATTAACCGTTAATTTGAATAGTTACATGATCAGCAAAGTAAACCAAAATAAAACAAAGTATATTACGAGAACATTGAATTCTGTTCTAAGATCATTTTATGCAATGTTTAAAAAAAGGGTTTTTTCAGTTTTTTCAAGATATATATATATATAATTAAAAATGGAAGGAACCACCTGAAACACCTGGCCTGAAAAACAGAACTGATGGTCATATGCCAAACCTCCATCTTTTTTCTTTATCACCACTGATTTCTTTAGCTTCTATTTGTGACTACAGAAAGCTTCAAGCCAATCTGCTAGTTTCATTTTAAGAATTACAAAATGCAGTTGCAATATTAAAAGGAAATATGGCATATTGAACTGGGACTTTTGATCTTGGAAACTATGGCCCTGCTTAAGAAAAAAAAATGTTGAAAGGCAGAATATTTGAAAATCATTAGCTAGGACTGGGCCATTCAGCAATATGCAGTTAGTAAACAATAATTAATTAACAGTATCCTTATAATTGATTCTGGTATGATCGTTCAGCTTTGAAATTATGAAGGCAGGGTTAATACTGATTAACCAGGTAAATTGTTCCTATAACTAGCTAATCCAAGGTATCTTCTGGAAACCCATTGCTCCAGTGACTGCCATGTTCCAGACTCCATGTTTCCTAGGACTGTGCATGAACAAGTAGGAAACACGGCATACAAATTTCTATTTTAATACTTCAAGAACAGCAGCAAGAAGCTTCTGTTTAAACATGTCCAACTCTAGTGGATTACAGGGCATTCTAACTCTTTCATGACCAGTAGCCTTAAACCTGCATTTCTTAATACTTCCCTCACACCGTCCACAGCAAACAATATTCCAGTAACAATTTGCTAATGTAGGCAAGGCAAGCTTGAAAACAGGATCTCCCTACTTCATACTTAGGGAATGCAGATAGTCCTTGATTTATGACTCATCACTTAGCAACTTTTTGAAGGTGCAATGGAAACCCCCCCCAAAAAAGCTACTTATAACCTGGATTCAGAGTTCCAACAGCCCCATCTCCTGAAATCATGTGACCGCATGCCATGCACTTGGCAACTGGCTTGCATTTACAGCTGCTCGCAATGCCCCATGGTCATGTGACTGCAATTTTTGAAGTTTTGAAGGAAACTGCCATTTTTCTCCAGTTTTAGGCAAAAATGCTCCATAGCACCCATGGGGTGACTTTACAACCGTGGGATTCACTTAATGACTATGGAATTTGCTTAATGACCACTGTGATGGCTTCGATGTAACAAAAAAATGGTCACGCAATGACCCGATTTATGACTGTCACAATTTAAGACCATAATGGGCAGGCTCAATGACAGTCATAAGTTGAAGATTACCTGTATGCAAGACTGAACATTCCCAGTCCGTCTAAAAGGAAAAAAAATTCAGAGATACCTATGCAGTGACAGAAGGTGTTCACATGGGATGTTTTAGCAGAGTATTCCAGCTGGTAGTGATGTTTTTGATGATCCCCCAAGATCCCTGTGATTCGGTCACAATTACCATTTATACTGCAAAATCCTCTCTGTTTTAATGTGCCTGTTTGCTTTCACAACTGCAGAAAACAATTGGAAGTTCTGAGAAATATGGATAGTGTTATGTATTGGGCTTGCTTGTTAACACCACGTGGTAAAGGCTGGTAGGTTGCTAGAGCAAGGAGCTAGCTAATGGCTCCCAGCATCTCAGACAACCCGTCTCCAGTGCTACTATTGGTTGCCCCTAAGCGGCAATAGGTTGCTTCAAACCTATTGGCCGCCGCCTAGGGGCCAAGTTATAAATTGCTGCAGCTGCAGCCCTGTTCTCTAGTTCAGATCCTGCAAGAAATAAACCATGTTCTTTGCTGAACTCACTCGCCTCGTCTTCACTCCTGCGCAACAAACCCAGTACACAACAGATAGTTGAAAAAGTCTCTGTTTACATTTGTGCAAACAAAGATGCCATTAGAATATGGAGAGTTTGGTGCCACTCATTTAGACGCAAAATAAGGAACCAGTCTGTTTCATTCTTCATCTTGGTTACTTTAATTTTTAAAATGCATTTAGAAAATGTCTCCTGTTTTTCATGCCTTTTGATACGTGTGTGTTTGTATGTTCCAGTGCCTCTCTCTATGTGTATACAAATACATCAGAAAGAAGCTTACACCCCTCCCCCCCCCCCCCCCCGCCCAAGTTCCATTCCTCTTACGGTATAATAATTTTAGCTAATTTACAGTATAGTGCCATCTTCTGGTCACCACAAATCTCTGAGACTGCCGGTGATTTATGCATTAAAACATCTTCTTAAAGACTTCTTATTGTGCTGTCAATTAATATGAAAATGTGGTAGATTTAATCAACAGCTAGTAAACACAGCAAGCAACCATTGCTTGCATTGTGTTATACATTTGCATACAATCACTGAAATGTTATTAATACTCTATGCTGTTATATTTTAGAACAGAATTAGCACTTTCAGTTAACCTTAGAGCTAAATATAGTACCCCCAAATACTTTGAGCAACAGCCCCTAAGGATCTCCGAAAACTGTCATGAAGTTATAAAATTTAATGTAATAGAAGGAGGAAGTATGAATAATAATAATAATAATAATAATAATAATAATAATAATAATAATAATAATAATAATATAATAATTTTATTTATATACCGCCCTTCTCCTGGAGGACTCAGAATGTGGCTCAATATCAGCCCTTTAAGGTGGGCCATATGAAGAAACAGACACTGTACGAATTACAGGGATGCTATTTTATTATTGCAAGGTATACCATAAAATCTTGAAATCCTGCCAGAGTTTCTCTCTGCCCCCTCTTATACCAACAGAATTAAGGTGGGATTATTTTTGAGTTTCTTTCTCACATTTTTCCAGGACGGAGTATGTCCTCCTTTAACCACCATCCATTCCTTCATCCAGGTTATCTGCTCACTCCTTTTTTACCAAAAAGCAATTGCATTAACAACACTTAATTGTAATTAAATCTAAATGGAAATGAAATAAATCGATTTTAATTTCCGTTTGGCTCCATTCACTACTTTGGGAAACCCAGCGCCTGTAGTCAGTGCAGCCTCTGCCCACAGCTTGGGGGGTGGGGGGGGGAGAGAAACTTGCTTTCTTGTTCCCAGTGTAGTGCCAGAGCAGAACTGGAGTATTAATAGCTAAGAATATTCACTCTATATGGGGAGTGCTTCTTAGAAAATTACTTCTTGAAAGCAGATCATTTTGAGATGTTCTGAATAGGCAAAAATTAGTAATCAGAGAATTAGGTAAAGAGTATTTGTTTTCCCCAGAAGACCAATATTGGAAATGAACTATAGTTTGAAGTAATTTGCTAAATCTATATATTTTTTAAAGAATCCTGAATATTATAAAACACCATCACTCTCTCACTGCAGAGTCTGCCCAAGTGGCACTTCAGAGGACAGGCCACAATTAAGCGTCGGAGCTACCTGGAAACTGCAGGGAGAATCTATTTTATAGTGAGAAGAATCCTGAAATTGGAATCGCCCACTTAAGCCATGGAGTTCAATCTCACATGGCAAGCAGGACTCCAAATGGAAGCCTTTCTGGTTGTTTCCATAAATCAGCGGTGCCGAATCTGGGCAACTTTTAAGACTTGTGGACTTCAACTCCCAGAATTCCCCAGCCAGGGGAAGTCCACAAGTCTTAAAGTTGCCAAATTTCAAGACCTCTGGTCTAAATGCTCTCTATGAAAGAAAGGCTCTTGTTCTGTCTTCTACGGTTACCGTGCTCTGGCTTCAGGAAATGCATTATAACTTTCACCAGGGTTCTGCCTTCCTATAACCAACAGAGACTAGGTCTTGACTTTCCTATAGATGATAGTAGTTCACACTACTTAAAATTGTTATACAGGTAGTCCTCAACGTGTGACCACAATTGAGTCTAAAATTTCCATTTCTAAGCAAGACAGTTGTTAAATGAGTTTTGCATCCCATTTTGCAACCTTTCTTGCCACAGTTGTTAAGTGAATCACAGCACTTGTTAAGTTAGTAACACTGTTATTAAGTGAACCTGGCTTCCCCATTGACTTTGCTTGTCAGAAGGTTGCAAAAATGCGATTACAGCACTCTGGGGCGCTATAACCATCACAATTACGTTCCAGTTGCCAAGCGTCTTGAATTTTGGTCACATGACCACAGGGATGCTGCAACAGTCGTACGTGTGAAAAATGGCCATAAGTCACTTTTTCAGCGCCATTGTAATTTTGAACGGTCACTGAATGAACAGTTGCAAGTCAAGGACTACCTGTGGTGCCCTCTCTTCTTTTCTCAAAACTAAAACGTGTTCATTTCCGCTCTCTTCTGCTCAGCTTTATTTCCAATCATTCTGGTTGCAATTTGTCGTATCTGTTCCAAGGCGCTTGTTTCACAGCTACTTTCCTCACATCCTTAAAGTCAGCAGGAAAAGAGGTCAACACATACAGACTGCTTCCACTGCTTCAGCAATGCATAAAGGCGACATTGCTGTCCTTACAGTTTTGTTGTGAGAAAGTTTCACAGCATCCTAACCCTAACCCTCCCAACCAGAGTCTCCAATCAGTGGGGGGGAAACACCACCAATCCCTTATTTATTTATTTATTTATTTATTTATTTATTTATTTATTTATTTATTTATTTATTTATAAAATGTATTGGCCGCCCACCTTACCATAAGTTAACTCTGGGTAGCTTACATATACAGTTGAGACATAAAAGGACATTAAAGCCAAGGACACACGGGGAGGGCGGGAACAGAGTGGGGGGGGGATATGGGATCTATCATAACTCGATCAACTAT
Organism: Vipera ursinii; assembly: GCF_947247035.1. Lineage (NCBI taxonomy): Eukaryota > Metazoa > Chordata > Lepidosauria > Squamata > Viperidae > Vipera > Vipera ursinii. The sequence continues at coordinate 213,785,424 of NC_139512.1, read as the reverse complement.
TGCACTGTTACTTCAATATAGACTGGGGAACTGCTAGGGAATTCTAGGGGAAGCCTCCTACTTTAGGTTTTTATTTTTATAGATCTATTTATTTTATTTTATAGGTCTATTGATCTCTTTGGATATAACTGAAATAATAAAAATACCTCTCCAAAAGCTATTTTTTGGAAGCCGCAATTATGTAGAAAGATTGAAATAATAATAATAATAATAATAATAATAATAATAATAATAATAATAATAATAATAATAATAGTGATGGTGATGATGATGATGATGATGATGATGATGATAATGAGTTGGAAGGGACCTTGGAGGTCATCTAATCCAACCCTCTGCTCAGGCAGGAAACCCTATACCATTTCAGACAAATGGCTGTCCAGTCTCTTCTTAAAAACCTCCAGTGTTGGAGCATTCACCGCTTCAGGAGGCAGGTTGTTCCACTGTTTTCAAGGCAACAGTTTTTAATGTCCAAATCATGCAAATGTCAATCTCTCAAGAGATTGATATTCCCATGGCAAAACTACATCCGAGATTAGTGGTGTTAATGCTGGGCATCTGTCTACAATATTCAGGCAAAACTAGAGGACATATATTGGTTACTTCACTGTTAAGTCTATTCTGGCATTATTCTGGATAAGCCTGTGAGATTCCCAGGCCATTCAATTCAGTCAATTTTTTATTACTTGATAGATTCACATGACCTAATTATCTTTGCTGGAAAGAACGTCAGTATCCCAGCACTTTACATCCTTAGATTCTCAAGAGTACTTTCAACTTCTGGAGGTACAGGATGATGACCAAAATGTCAACAGTCGCTGTTTAATCGTGCATTGATTCCAAGGAAACACACTTAAAAACCCCACTGCTAAGCAAATACACTCGAGGATGTTGCTTAGACATCAAGTCCTCCTGAAAGCAGTCAGGTGTGCAGCACAAGTACAACGCAAGCTGCCTTCAGATGGAGCCTGCCATGCATGCAGATTTACCCAGAGCAAGTCAGGCTAAATTCATGGAGGGATTTTTCTGAGAAAATGTTCATGGTCAAGCTGCCCGGTCTGTTTCTACTAGGCAAGGCAAGTGTAAACTAATCTTAATCAGAACTGGGATCCCACTGAGTTCTCCTTTGGTGAGATTTATGACTGGATTTTTCATTATAAACACAACCATCCCGAAGTCAGTTCTCAGCATTATCAGTTTTATCTTTTAAATGTTTCTCTTAATAATGAGGAATGATGCGCTCCAAAAGAAGAAAACCGCAAACACGGCTTCTGTGGTGTAATTATTGTAAGCAGTTCATGTCTAAATTTTGTGAATAGCAGTCTCTTGACCCTCCTGGAAGAGATGAAAGATTAAGACATTTATATTATATATTATATATATTAAGACATTTATATTCTATATTATATATAGCCTTGGTGGCGCAGTGGGCTAATGCCTCCTTAAGTAACACCAGCTGCCTGCACTTAGTGCAGGTTCGCATCCCACCAGGCTCAAAGTTGACTCAGCCTTCCATCCTTCCGAGGTAGGTAAAATGAGGACCCAGATTGTTGGGGGCAATAAGCTGACTTTGTAATAATGCCGCTTGGGGCCCCCCAAAAGCCCTAATAAGCAGGCATATACATAGAATGAAGGCTATTGCTAAGCACATTGGTTTGTGCTTAAATTGTAAGCCGCCCTGAGTCTTCGGAGAAGGGCGGGATATAAATGGGATTAAAAATAAAATGAAATATTCCTCTCACAGATGACACCCATCCTTGCCCTGCTGCTACTTTTCAACCCTCCTGTCCATGGCTGTTTCCTTCTGGGTTGCCTGTGAAGGTGGGGACTAAGGGACATTATTTTGGGTGGTTCTGCTCCTCCTTAAGTGGATGAGTTCAGTCTGTGGCTGAAGAGAAGAAGAAGTGAATTCCTTGGACACATCATGTCAATGTGTTGGTACCCAATTAATTACTCCCTCTCTTAATTGTGATTGGGAAGCTCAACCAAAGTCTAGGCCTAATCCCTGGAGGCTGTCAGCTTCTGGATAAGAGGAATAAGCTCGTGATCATTTTGAACGTTGTTTTGTCTCTTACAATATTTAGTTGTTCCAGTTTTGTGTCACTAGTCAACAGGTAGTCCTCAGCTTATGACCAATCACTTAGTGACCATTTGAAATTCCAACAGATCGACCTGGAGAATAGTCGAATACCCAAATTTGAAGATCTGATGGTCAGGCCCTCCTCATTGTCACATGATCGTGCTTTGAGCCGTTAGCAACCAGGCCACATTTACAGCTTGTTTGCAGCATCCCATAGTCCAATGATTGCATTTTACGACAGTTTTGCCGAAAACTGGCAAACCATACCCGTAGCGTATCATTGGTTTGCTTAATAATTGCCACAAAAATGGTGGCAAAACATGATCAACCTGTTTTACGACTGTCAGGAGTTGTGTCCATGATGGCCAACTCCATTATGGTTATGACTCAAAGACTGCCTGTATAATGGTAAGCTTTCTCACTACCTCTTTATTAAAGTAACTTATTCTAATGTTGAAAAGTACTGGTCCTAGCACCATTACTGCTCACCTTGTGTGATATCTCACTTTAGCGCAGTGAAGATTTGTTGCTGTACATTCTCTGAATGTGAACTAAACTCATTTAAAATGCATACAATCTAGCCTATATTTAATTAGTTTGCTAACTAAAATGTCATAGGGCATTTTGTCAAATGCTTTGTTGGAGAGAAAATACATTATATCCGCCAGTTCCCATGCTCTGCTAAAGAAGATACTTGAACCAAAAAGAAAGATTCTAAACAATTCCATGCTGACCAGTAATCCTCGCAGATCAATCTCTTTGGGATCAACTTTGGAATCTTCCCAGATATCAGTATCAAACTGACCAGTCTATAATTCCCTAGCTCCTCTGAATTTCCTCTTTTTAAAGTTCAGAAGAGAGCCTTCTAGTACTTCACCCACTATCCTAGTAGTCCAAGATAATGGACTGAGGTCCAGCCAGATGCACACATATGAAAAAAAAACCTTTGCTGCTGGAAACATCTGCTTCCTGAAGTAAGGAGAAAAAGACAGCTCCAAAAGTATGCAGATAACAAACATGCCAAAGAGTTTAGAGGACATTGTAAAGAAATTTGGACACCAGTATTAATTGCAGGCTGCCAAATCACATACATGAAATAGTCTTTCTGTGTTTGCTGGCTTATATGTAGTGAATGTATTTGTTATGTCTTATTTTGTTTCTTGTGATCCTCTTTTTTTGGAATAATTTTATTTTGATCTTTCGATATTTCAATTTACCATCCTAACCACTGTTTGGCAGCTCAGTTCCACCTAGTCCAGGACACCAAAGAAGGAGAATACCCACAGAACGATCAACATTTTAAAAGGTATCCAGTTTATTAGAGAAGAAGAAAACAACAACTCGCTACCCTTCCTGGACATCCTGATCAGCAGAGACCACAATGGCAAACTAGAAATGCAAGTCTACAGAAAAATCACCCATACTAACCAGGTGCTTCACTACCAAAGCAACAACTAACCTCCCACAAGAGGAGTTATGTAAGGACTTTATTTAAACAAGCCCAAACACACTGCAGCAACCCAGAACAGCAGAAAAAGGAAATGGAGCATCTATACAATACATTCAAACAAAATGGATACCCACGCAATTTCGTCAAAAAGTCCTTGACCACTCAACCCAATACAGCAGGGGTGTCAAACTCAATTTTATTGAGGGCCGCATCAGCATTGCAGTTGCCCTCAGGGGGCCGGGTGGGTATGGCCAGGGTGGGCGTGGCCTACTGGGTAGGCATGGCCAGCTCTACATCATTCGCATCAAGGGTGCGTATGGGGGCCTGGGCAGGAGTGGGACAGATCTGAGGGTCTCTGGCAGAAGGAGGGCCTCTGGGCCAGGGCCAAGGCAGTGGGGGCCGTTCCCTCACTGTTTCCAGGATGGCTTCGTGGGCCACATGAAACCACTTCGCGGGCCGGATCCGGCCCCCGGGCCTTGTGTTTGACATGTCTGCAATACAGCATAACCAACACAAACCCTAAAAATAATTATGCTGCTTTACATCAAGAATATCTCAGAAACCGCAAATAGACTGCTACAACCACAGGGAATCAGCATAGCACACAAGCAAACTAAAGTGGATGATCCTAGTGGATGATCACTTGACTGTGAGCCAGCAGTGTGCAGCAGCAGCCAAAAAAGCTAATACAGTCCTGGGTTGTATAAACAGAGGCATAGAATCAAGATCACGTGAAGTACTTGTACTCCTTTATAAAACCCTAGTAAGACCACACCTGGAATACTGCAACCAATTTTGGTCACCATATCACAAAAAAGATGTTGAGACTTTGGAAAAAGTTCAGAGAAGAGCAACTAAGATTATCGAAGGCCTGGAGATGTAAACATATGAAGAATGGCTGCAGGACTTGGGTTTGGCTAGTCTAAAGAAAAGAAGAAATAGGGGTGACATGATAGCAGTATTCCAGTATTTGAGGAGCTGCCACAAAGAAGAGGGGGTCAAATTGTTCTCCAATGCACCAGAGGGCAGGACAAGAAACAATGGTTTAAAACTGGCCAAAGAGAGAAGCAACCTGGAATTAAGGAGAAGCTTCCTAACAGTGAGGACAATTAGCCATTGGAACAGCTTGCGTTCAGAAATCGTGGGAGCTCCATCACTGGAAGTTTTTAAGAAGACACTGGACAGTCACTTATCTGAAATGGTATAGATTCTCCTGCTTGAGCAGGGGGCTGAACTGGAAGATCTCCATTCTAAAGCCATTCAAAACATCCTAAGCAAACCAAAAGACCCCAGCAGACTCAGAAGAAAAAATGGGAGTCATCTACAACATACAATGTAAGAACTGCAACAACCACTATGTAGGACAAGCAGGCAGAAGACTGGCAGAACGTATCCATGAACACCAACTGGCAGTCAAAAGGCATGGTGAAAATTCTTTAATTTCACAACATATAGACAGATTTAAAGCATAGTTTCAATTGAGAAAATGTGACAATCCTAGACCAGGCAAAATCCAAAAATGCCAGGGAATTTCTAGAAGCCTGGCACTCTGGCAAATCAGCCATCAATAGACAAGTAGACATGAACAACATCTATAGACTATGCAAAACAGACTATCAGCCAGCCCAAAAGAGAAAAAGAATCCAGCACCTCTCCACCAGTAATCAGCACTCCAAGATCAACTTCAGACCAACAATCAAGTAAGCAATACCCCAATCAAGAAATTTCCACAAAGCATTTAGAAAACACCCCAACCAAAGAATCCCAAAGTCCACCCACACCCACACAGACAGGGAAGACACCAGAATATAAACTGACAGCAAACAGCACTTCTTAACACTGATGATGTTACCTAGTTAGGGTAATGAAACATCTGTAAGAAAAAAAAAGCAAGCTCAGAGAACACTAAGGGCCTGTCAAAGAAAGGTCAACCAGAATTTTCTGATACATTATGCAGAAACTATCATGGCTTCAGACCCTCATCCTTGTTTTGGCAAGAGTTAAGTCTTGAGAGATAAAGGAAGTGAATTCATTATTTCAAACATTTAAGTTAACCTTAGCCCTAGGCCTAGTCCTTAACCCAACATTTCATACAAAACTCTTTCCATTAAAATAGCCAGAGCACAGCAAGGAACATAGAATAATAGGGCTGTAAGGGACCTTGATGGTCTTCTAGTCCGGGGCAGGCAACCTTGGCTCTTTTATGACTCATGGACTATGCTGGCTCAGGAATTCTGGGAGTTGAAGTCCATGAGTCATAAAGGAGCCAAGGTTTCCTACCCCTGTTCTAGTCCAACTCCCTCCTCAAGCAGGAAATCCTATATCACTCTGGGCAAATGGCTGTCCAGTATTTTCTTGAAAACCTCCAGTGATGGAGCACTTATAATTTCTAGAGGCAAGCCATTCTACTGATCAATTGTTCTCACTGTCAGGAAATTACTCATTAGTTCTAGGTTAGATCCCTCTTTAACGACCTTGCATCCATTACTTCTTGTCCTGCCCTCAGGTGCTTTAGAGAATAGGTTGACCCCTACTTATCTGTGGGAGCTCCTCAAGGACAGATCACACTTCTCCAAATGTCAACCACAGACATGCTTTAGTGTTCTCTTGCCAGATCTGTTCTGGAACTCTGAAATTGTCTATCTAAGAATATTCTCAGGGCCTTTCTATTAGAAATAATGGGAAAGGAAAGAAAGGAAGGGGGAGAAATCAAATATTCTCACATTTTTCCAGCCAAAATGGAGAAGTCATAGCTAGCATTCTCAGAGCATCTTAACAGGGAATAAATAAAACAAAATATGTCTGTTTTTCTCATGACATTTTGTATGGAAGTGGGTGGGTGGCTCATCATGACTCTACTGTGAGTGTCTATTGTTAGGAATAATGGGAATCTTTTAGAGTGAACTGTCCAGAGATAGCTAATCAGGAATATTATTGGGGGGGAATATTGCAAGTAATGGGGGAGCCTGGGCTCCAAAGAATGGTGAGCATTTAGCAGAAGCCAAAAAGATAAGAAAATTTTCCCACTGCTATAGATATCAATTGTTGGTTTTGGCTTGCATCTCATTTTACTGGGTCAAATGCATACAGATATTCTTTTCCAGAATTTATAGCAAGACAAAAAAATATGGTTCCTTTCACATATTTCTCTTCCCAGAGTGTTCAAATAAACAACAGATTAACCATCTTTTTGGCACATCCAGATACTTCTATGTTTCTCTATGTATCTTGAAGCCAACAAGAAGAGTCCTCCAGATAAGCGATCTTTTAGAGCAGAGGTCCCCAACCTTTTGGCTACCACGGACCAGTTCTGTGGAGAAAGGTTTTTTCATGACCGGAGCGTGTGTGGTTTTGTGTGCTGCCTGCATCCCACAGATGGGGCTTTGCTTGTTTGTGTGGCCAGGTTGCTGGCATGCCCGGTACCAGTCCACAGACTGGGGGTTGGGGACCCCTAATTTAGAGGGCATCAGATGAGAGAATGGTTGAGCCACAGACTGCATTCTTTGGAACAAACCTCAGAACAATGGCACATAGGTACAGAGTGTTTCCAGATCAAAAGGAGTGCAGTTACTGCCTTGTAGACATCAATGGCTTACATAGCCTTTTAAAACAGAACATTATGACCACCCGGTGGAATGAATTGCTTCTCTAAATGATACTTGTGTTTGTCTTTGGACCCTTTTCAGATGCTCTTGGCACATAGCAGCATTATCCGTCGCTTACAGATGGATCCTGGTCTATATGGTTTATAGCCCTGCAACGGGCTTAACCCAATCCTCTGATCTCATCTTAATCTCTTGTACGTTTATCTGTCCAGTTCTGACGTGCTTGAAACTGTGTTTCAGTTCCAGAAAAAAATTTGTATCCCTTTTAGAAATGCATCCCTCTCTATTAGAACAGTCTCTCGCCCTTCCCCTATGTATGTGGATACACATCACATACACGGAGATACACACTAAAACACACACATCAGATGGATCTTCCAACACTAACAAGTGTTTGTTAGCAAAGCAAAAGGCAGAGGAGGATGTAACCAAAGAAAACCAATCAGACTGATTAACTACCCATTGATATTATTCTTATCCCTTGTGGTGGTGGCTAAGAGGAAAACCGACAAAGAGAATGCGCCAGTGATAGGAAGATTTAATCACCCCTGAGGTGTTACTTAATCATGCATGTGGTTCATTTCTTGTTTGGTTAGTACCAATTTCACTGGAACGGTTCCAGGGTTTCAGGTATGGAGCTGATCTCATGTGAATTGTGGAGGATGTAAAAATGTTCTGCTTCATAAAATAGGAATTGCCTCTGAACAAGGACATGTATAGTACAGTTTGGACTCCTGTGACTTCTAACCATTTTTTGTAGTCTTGGTTTATCTCCTCACCTGATACAGGGGTATTGGCATACACTGCGTACAAACCATGTGGTCTACCATTAGATTATCATCTTTCCTTGGCCTTAATCCCTCAGGTGATTGCCCTTAGCCTCACATTAACATATCTATTTGATTTATACCGTATCTCACCTTTGGTACATCGTGGTCCCTTCACTTATTTTCTTGACCATAAAAACCCTGTAAGGTAGTTTGGACAAGAGACAGCGTCTAGACCAAAGCTACCCAGGAAGCTTCCGTGGGTTTATTTCTACAGGTAGTTCTCGACTTACAACCACAGTTGAGCCCCAAAATTGTTGTTGCTAAGTGAAACATTTGTTAAGTGAATTTTCTCCATTGTATGACCTTTCTTGCCACATTTGTTAACTGAATCATTGCAGTTGTTAAGTGAATCTGGCTTCCCCATTGGCTTTGCTTGTCAGAAGGTTGCAAAAGGGGATCACATGACCACGGGACACTGTAACGGTCATAAAAATGAGTCAGTTGCCAAGCATTTGAATTTTGATCACGGGACCGTGGAGATGCTACAACAGTCACAAGAGTGAAAACCTGTCATAAGTCTTCTTTTTTTCCCAGTACCAATGTAACTTTGAACAGCCATTAAACAAAGTCAAGGACTACCTGTATAGCTTATGTTCCTAGACATTATGTGGTCAAACCAACATGAACCAATATTAATTAGCCTCAGGAAATTTTATTTTAGGGTCCAGAAGCAGGTGAATGAACTCCATATGTTGTGATGAGCATATTTGAAATTTTGAGGGCATGTGAGAATATTCATGTAAAATGTTAGCCAAATTAGCCATGGAAAGTGTGGGCCTGTCACAAATACTCTTTTTGTATAGGACAGATTTGTGAGGCTCCCAAACTCTTCTTTCTTTGTCATTCTCAGATTATCTTTTCTGGGTTTTTGCTCCTTGGCAGGGAGGGCTGAAGAGAGCATGAGGTGATGTGTTGGTGTCACGGAGTGGCCAAGGTTAAACATGTTTATTCTCTGTTCCCATTGTTTATTCTATGTTCTCAATGAGAATTAGACAGAGTTTAAAGGGTCAAAAAAAGGACACACCAAATGTTGACCTTGTTTCTTAATTTAACCAAAGAGTAACTACAATGTATATTTCTGCTTTTGAATTTCAGCAGTCTGCTCTGAGCAGGCCTGGCTCATGGCCTACAGATTGTGTTTCCCCTAGTTTAGTGCAGTGTGAATCCAGCAATAGATTGGATGCATCAATGTATTGCACTATGAACTGTTCCTGTCCTGAGGTATCCACAAAATCCCTGAGATATTTCATGTTTACTATGCTTTTTTTTTTTCTCTTCATGTGCCTTTGAATCAGTGTTGCCTCCTGGTGACTGCAGGTTTCTTTGCAAAGTTTTCGGGAAGCGGTTTGTTCTTGCCTGCTTCCTAGGGCCGAAAAAAAATGACTGGCACAAGGTCACCCAGCTGGCGTTGTGCCAAAGGTGGGACTAGCATTCACAGTCCTCCAATTTATAGTCTTCAATCACTACACCAAATGCATAGTGAAAGCAAAATAAAATTTCAGGCTCATCAATAAGTAGATGATGATGACTTGATGACCTTTCTGGTGACTTCTATGCCCAGCTTGGCTCCAGGTTTACTAATAGGTGAACTAGTTCTATGAGGACAAGATGGAAGTCAGCTCCCAGACAAAAGATTTTTTGCAGTGTGACAAAATAGTGGCTTCTAAAGTAACTAGTTCATCTAATAAATTGATCCCATGTTGAGAGGCTTGAATAGACAAAATAGAGATATTTTGCTGTCTAAAAATGAATCTTCAATAAAATCATTTTTATACAATGGCACAACTGATGAAAACTTGCCAGCTCCTTTAGCGTTCAGTCAGAGGATTGTTGAGAAGACGGGTTCAGCTGCTAATTTGTTTTGGGATATATTGACTAAACTCATGGCATTAGGGATGGAGCATTCTGTTTGATGGGGCAAAACAACAGTGTTGCCAGAACTGACTCTGACTTATCATTTACCTCTTATACAATTGTCAGGTTATTGCTCCAGTAAGATGAAAGAACAGGAAGTAAGGAAGTCTGGCCTATCAACATCCAAATAGAAGACCCAAATGATCTTCCCCTTCACTCCAGTCATTTCATAACAACCAGAGACTAATTTAGTTAATTATGACTGTATCTTATTGAATTCAATCTCAATCAGTGCAATCAATGGGGCTTTAGACATAAAATTTAACTACACTTGACCTTTTCTTTTTGTCCAAGGGTGCTTTCATCATCACCAATGTTTCCACTGCCAGGATTCAGGCAAAAATGTAATTATATCGTATTTCACTTTGGAAATGCCACATAATTGAGACTTTAGTTCGTTGAATGGACAAAAAGCTCCACTAACCCAGCAAGGCCTTCATGCAAGTCATTGCTGTCTGGATATTGAGCTGTGTTTACATATAAATGGAAGGAGTTAATTTTTTTATTACAGTGTCTGGCAGCAGCTTTCCCAAGTTTCATTCAAGAACCTTTCTAAATTCTGTTAGACCTTGATAGAGTCTCTGGGATCTTTTGAATGTCATCTGTGAATGAGACCTTCCAGACATTTGATCAGAAAGAGGTATACGCCGGTATACGTAGTTCTAATCAAAATGGAATTTGCCAATCTGCATTTTTTTTTAGATATTATGGAAAAAGGAACATAATTTAGGTGATTCAGTCTGGATCAGACAGGAAATCTGTGGCAGAGCCAGGAAATGAGTGTATATCTCCTCTCAAGCCCCCATCCATGCTTTACCACAAGATTATGCTGCCTTTTCCCTCAACAATCTTTTCAGAAGTAGTGGCTACAGAGTGTTTTTCACATTAGCGATGAGACATGGAGCAAATGTTCTCTCTAATCTATGGAGTTTTAATTCTACCATAATCACGCTGGGTGGTGTCTTGTTGCCTCTTTAATTATCCATGTGTTTTAACTAGAAGTGAACTAACAAGAACCATCCTTCATTCTTGGAACTGAACAGAAGCCAAACTTTTGTGGAGGTTGGCGAGATGACTTTGAAGTTTTCTTTGGTTTGTTTACACAATAAAACTCTATGCTTTTGTTCTGTCTTCTGATTGGGACAAAAACCACACATCAAACACTCAGAGGGTGTAATAGGCTTAAACTGGAAGAGGTACTGTAGGGCTGGAATAGGAGAATCTCTTCCTGAGAATGGGAATCCAAAACTGATTCACGCGATGCCTATTTACATTTCTGCTTGAAAAAAAGTAATCAAGGATTACAAAGTTCACAATGGCTCTTACAACACGATAATACAATAGTGATTTCTACAGGTCCAGGGTTCACTGGCAATTACCAAGCAATGCAGCTATAAACCAGATCTCTGTCCCCAAACAATTCCAATTTAAATAACACAAATGGAAGATAAATGGACATGCAACTATTAGATCGTTATGTTACACACCTGTTGGGGAAGCGAGAGGGCTGAATATGGCTCAGAAATTAGCATGCCAGCATCCAAAAATTATACAAGGAGATGACACTTGCTTAAAATGGATATTCTTGGTAGATTAGAAGATGTTCCAATTTCAGTTCATAATCAGTGACAACATGAGCTGTGTGTGTTTTTCTTCTTCACTGAGATTATTATTCTGTTTAGCATTTCTTAAAAGGGAAAGAGATAGAAGCACAAGGCAGAGCTGTAGCAGTTTCCCAGCCTCAAGTGCTTACAATTAGCACTGCTGTCAAGTATTGGCAGAAGAATCTAGGTCACAGTTTGCATCAGCCCTAAATATTATCACACAAAATCTGGCACCCTTAACAAAAGCAGCAGAGCTTTCTTCCAGTTGTCTAACATTTTATTTAGGAAATGCTTAGAAGAGGCCTGAAATTGTAAAATAGGTGGAAAGGAGACAAATGCCGAAAAATATGGCATTGCAAATATGAGGACTAGAATCTTGGTACTGCTATAACATGGGCAACTTGAGGGCCACTCCCTGCTCTTATCTGTGCCTCACAAACCTCACAAAAACACATCCATTTTTTGTCGGAAGCCGAAGGGAGTACTGTAGGTGTGTTTCAGCACATTTATCTAATAAAAATCCCTTTCAACCCAAGATATTTCTTGTGTATATTTAAAATTATATGGCGACCTCACAGGGAGCAGGGAGCAGCATTTAAAAACATTAAATAGCAATAATGTTGGAGTATATACAACTTAGGGACGCGGTGGCTCAGTGGGTTAGGACGCTGAACTTGTCGATCGGAAGGTCGGCAGTTTGGCGGGTCAAATCCCGAGTGCCGCGTAGCAGAGTGAGCGCCTGTTACTCGTCCCAGCTTCTGCCCACCTAGCAGTTCGAAAGCACGTAAAAATGCAAGTAGAAAAATAGGGACCACTATGGTGGGAAGGTAACAGCGTTCCGTGCGCCTTTGGCGTCTAGTCATGCCGGCCACATGACCACGGAGACGTCCTCGGACAAGCGCTGGCTCTTCGGCTTTGAAACGGAGATGAGCACCGGCCCCTAGAGTCGGAAACGACTAGCACGCATGTGCGGGGGAACCTTTACCTTTACTTTACCTATATACAACTTGGCAGCCAAGGTAGAAAGCCATTCCAACGATCAGCACTTACCATCCCATGGGCTCTCTCATATATTCTGGCCTCCGTGCCCAGCAGCATAACTGGGTCTTCCAAGCCATCCAAAAGGCCACCAGGGGGGGAGTTAATAATGTTTCAGAGAGCAATCACCATGACTGAACAGTCTCCCTTCCCTCGGCATGCCAGAGGGCACTCTTCAAGACACAGGATCTGTAGCATGCCACCCCCGCTGGATCTGATGGGACAGGTAGCTACAATCAGAGAGAGCCAATTCCTCAAATAACCTGGCCCTGCATCCTGAAGAGTAACTGCCAGCATCTTGAATTGAACCCCAAAGTATATCAGCAAGCAATGTGGCTTGTGGCACAGAGGTGGGAATCTACATTGCCATAAATAGAATCTGTACACAGCTCGGAGGTCCTGCCCTATTACATTTTGTTACCTTTGGTGAGATGGGCATCCTTATAAATATTTTAAAAAAAACAAATCTGAAAAACAAATTTTGTACCAGCAGCAATTTCTAGATTGCACTCTTCAAGGGTAGTTCCCTGCAAAGTACATTGTAGTAGTCTATTCAGGAGGTGACTAAGGCATAAGTGACTGTGAGCGCAGTCACCAAAGCTGTGCAAAAGACCTGCTGACCATGGGCTGCAATTTGTTCCGTGAACAAGAGCTGTGAGTCCAGCAGGACTTATAAGCTGTGTACAGCTTCTGTTTAAGGCAAGGTAAATCCATCTAGAACTAACAATGGAAAACCCTCAAAAGCCAGAGCCACTCAATCTTGCTAGGGTTTCAGCTGAAACCCCACCCACCTACAGGGCACTGCTTGGCCAGCCAGGGGTAGATATATAAATCTGGATGTCATCAATATATTGATCGTGCCTCACCCCCTACCATCAAATGACCTCACCCAAGGGCTTCATATAGATACTAAAAATGAGCAGGAAAAACACCAAACCCTGCAAAACTCCACAAAGCTGGGGCCACGGACTAGACCCCTTTTCCCCATCAACACCAACTGCAATCAGCCCTGAGAGCCTCCCACGGAAAGCCACACAGTGCCACCAATTCTCAACCCTGATCCAGGAGGATACCACAATCAATGGTACCAAAGAGGTCAAGAAGAGTGAGAATGGATGCACCACCTCCATCCTGCTCTTGCTAGAGGTCATCCACACCCAGCCAATACATTCCCAGTCCCATGCCCAGGCTTGGAACATGACATTTCAGTCTAGATAATCCATGCCAGTGTTTCCTGGAGATGCCCCCTGTGTGTGCCTCTCTAAAAAAGGGAAGGTTGGAGACTGGATGAAAATTGTCCAAGACTGTAGGAGCTAATGATGGTTTCTTGAAGTATCACACTTCTTTATACAGTAGGGAAAGAATGGGACAAAATCCCTTACCTCTCCTTTCTGCAGGAATGTCATTTTATCACTGTTCTTTGTAGCCTTTCCCCATAAAATAAATAAAATGAGCAGATGTGATAAATATGGAAGTGTGTTTTAAAAAAAAACAGCAACAGCCTTCCTCTGGCTTTAGAAATATTGTTAGTTCTCAAGATTTGTTTGGTTGTAGAAACCAAATTAGGTGGAATTGAGCACAAATGAGGTTACCAGAGATTGATAACATTTCTAAAATCTGCTACTCATTTAAACACATTACATATTAAAGACTAAAGAGCAAACAGGTGTCCCAAGCACATGCCATCCTCTTTCAGGTCCTGAGAAACAGCCAGTGGTGGGATTCAAATATGTGAACAACCGGTTCTCTATGGATGCTGCTTTTGGAAGTCCATTCTGGGCCTGGACAACAAAAAAATTAGCTACCGGTTCTATTGAACTGGTGCAAACTGGCTGAATTCCACCACTGGAAACAGCCATTGCTGCAATACACCTGACTAAGCCGTGTTAGCTCTCTACAGCTTCTCAGTTTGCCAATCGCCCAGGTTGAATTGCTTTTTGTAGAATATAAAAACACCGAAGGACACTAAAGTTATTGTAACATCTGAGGCAGGAAATCCCCAAATCACCTCTCTGTCTCCCTCCCTGGCTATACAACTACAACAATAATAAATTAAATAACTAACAATCTGCTGCCTTTTCATTATATTCCATTATTTGAAAAAGCTACTTTGCTCAGTCATCACTCAAAGTGTCATTTCTTTATGAACACAATAATTTGTTGATCTCATCTCCAACCAATCTTCCACCCTTAAAATGGATCTTTCTTCTTTCTTTCTTTCTTTCTTTCTTTCTTTCTTTCTTTCTTTCTTTCTTTCTTTCTTTCTTTCTTTCTTTCTTTCCCATCCATGAGAGGCTCTTATCTTCTTGCCATTTTCTTAGCCTCAATTACAGCAAGATACTGGGAACCACTCAGATTAATATCAGTAACCCCTCCCAAAAAATATTACTAAATCACATTGGAAAGAGGATTAAAGCCTGACCAGGTAAGGCAACAAACAAATAAATAAATAAACTTAACCTGCTAGAAACTCCATTGACATGTATATCAATAGCTAGCATGTTTATATTGGAGGAAATTCTACATAATACAGTATACCAATTTAACTAACTACTCCAATGAAAACAGAGGAAGAAGAAGTACATGATAACAACATAGGAAAGAATTAAGAAATAGTGTTTAAAATATAAGGGCCATGGACTCAGTCAATAAACAAAAATAGAGTGATGAAATACAGGTAGTTCTCGACTTACAACCCAAATTGAGCCCAAATTTTCTGTTGCTGAGACACTTGTTAGGTGAATTTTGCCCCAGTTTACAACCTTTCTAGTCACAACTGTTAAGTGAATCCCTGCAGTTTTTAAGTTAGTATCACAGTTATTGAGTGAATCTGGCTTCTCCATTGACTTTGCTTGTCAGAAGATTGCAATAGCTGATCACATGACCCCGGGACACTGCAACCATCACAAATATGAGCCAGTTGCCAAGAATCCGAATTTTGGTAACATGATCAATGGGGTTGCTACAATGATCGTAAGTGTGAAAAACAGTCATAAGTCACTTTTTTCACTGCTGTTGTAACTTCGAACGGTCATTAAATGAATGGTTGTTGAGGACTATCTGTAGTGTCTGCAGGCTAAGCTGCACCCTTTTCAGAATTCCTTGCCACCTCCCTATACAACCCTAGCCTAGTTTACACTCTTTCTTTTCCACATGTGCATAAATTCATAGACACACATGAGAAGTCTCTTTTTATTCTGGGAATGCACAACATGTGTTGTTAATGGAAATGGAGAAGAAACAGCAGGAGGAAAAGCAAAGTGAATTGTGTGTTCCTACTACAAAGCAACCCATATAAGAATTTATAGGATGCAATAATGCATTTTGGGAAGCTTACTCTCAAGGAAGTATACACAGATTGCAGAATTAAGATTCCTTACTGTGTGTAGAATTATAATGATCTGGGTATTTAGTCTTTGGAGGTCCTAATATATGTTACGTGAGAAGATAATTTTTTTTAAAAGGGCTTCCTCATAATCAACTTTAGAACAGTGAATATGGGCTAGACAAAAGCAGCACAGGGAGGTGTAATTGGTTTTCAGAATCACTGATTAATGTTCATCATCAACAATGCAGTTCAGATTAGGGCTGTCTATATTTAGAGAATTGGAATATGACAGGTCCCTAAGCATCAGCAGTTTAGAAAGAGGAAAGGGAAGGCCTGGCATCCGGTAGGCTATTCAGTGTTTAAAGCTAAACTCTTCATCCCTGTGTGATTGCCAAACCAGTGAGCGTGTGTTTAATAGCCACTCGTTTAATTTGGTCCTTTGTCAGTCGCCATTACAAATTCTGCCGTCAGTATACATTCATTGGAAAGCAGCGAAATCTCATAGACAACCAAATCCTACAGAGACATGACCACAAAAGCGGGCTATCTATGGCATTCCAAAAAACTGTAGAGCTGCTCGTCAGCACCTCCTCTTTGTCGTCTGTGCTTCCTAAGAAGGCTGGGAATTGTCATGCCACAGGTTGCCTACTGACTCTCAACTATTCCCAAGTGGTAGAAACTCAGCACTAAACAGCACAGGGCAGAGAGCTAAGGAGTGTTTCTGTTCCTTTGAAGTGAACACTTGCACCACTGATAGAAAAGCAAACCTTTCAAGAAAGACTGCACGTTCCTTAAACCAACTAAGAAATCTCCGTGAATTATCAAAAGCAGGGTATAATTAGCAGGCAGATACAAACAAATTTGTCACTGGCAAGCATTCTGAGCATCGAGACACACGATCACAAGCCAAACTGGCTTCATGGGTAGGAAGGATGAGACACCCATTTTTTGGCAGGCTATAAAAAGAAAATACAGGCTCCGTGATTTCCCCCCCTTATTATATTTTTACTGCTGCAAAGGGTATCTTCTTCCAGAGAATATTTAGCTGACTGATTTTCTTCTGCTGCTTTGATTATAGTCTGTTTATGGGAGGGTTCTCAAGAGGATACATAGGAGAGGTTTTAATGTCTCCAGTGAACTCTGTGTGTGTGTGTGTGTGTGTGTGTGTGTGTGTGTGTGTGTGCTTGTGTGTACACATTGTATTCAGGATTGACCAAAGCATGGTGCTTCTGCTTACAGATAGTTTGTGTTGTTACTATGGTTTTAAAAAAGAAAAGAAAGCCACCTTTTTTCTTTAACTAAAAACAACAAGAAAATTAAGGCCTACAGACTCTCTTGGCAGCTTGTTTTCATGCTACATTCTTCACGTGCTTGGGAAGTCTTTGAAATTTGAAGGTATTCACGCCAAACTGCAATTTTTAAAGGGTTTTGAGCCAACCCTAATGGACAAGATGATCCTTTTCTTTTCTGAACAACTGCGACGTTCAGAATATTTGAGAAGTATAAATATGACCCATCCTGCTCTTCGCTCTTCTCCAAGTCATCTTGTTTAAATCTGACTCTCTCCCAGGTTAAGGCTTGGAGGATTGGGAGGTGTACTACCAACATTTTAGGAAAGCCAAAAAAACCAACCCCAAACAGTTTTCGGATCTCATTGTGATAGGCAGCCTGTTTTCTTGCAGTGGTTAAAGTACCAGGCTAAAAATCGGGAAATGGTGAGTTCTAGTCCTGTCAGGCATGAAGCCATCTGGGTGACTTTGGGCTGGTTGTTCTCTCAGCCCTAGGAAGGAGGCAATGGCAAACCACTTCTGAAAAACATTGCTAAGGAAACTGGAAGGATTTGTTTAGACAGTCACCAGGAGACATGACTGACTTTTAAACATGTCTCCCCTCAAAAACTATTTTGACACATTTAGTTTGGTCTGAACAGAATTGTGCTTTTGAATTCTGGTGTCTAGAGCTAACTCTTGAAGTCCAGACAGCTTTGTTGAACATAGTGGTGTGACATTTCTAGTATCTTGGGAAGTGTCACAGTCTAGGTATAGGTAAAGGTAAAGGTTCCCCCGCACATGCGTGCTAGTCGTTTCCGACTCTAGGGGCTGGTGCTCATCTCCGTTTCAAAGCCGAAGAGCCAGCGCTTGTCCGAGGACGTCTCCGTGGTCATGTGGCCGGCATGACTAGATGCCAAAGGCGCACGGAACGCTGTTACCTTCCCACCGTAGTGGTCCCTATTTTTCTACTTGCATTTTTACATGCTTTCGAATTGCTAGGTGGGCAGAAGCTGGGACGAGTAACAGGTGCTCACTCTGCTACGCGGCACTCGGGATTCGACCTGCCAAACTGCTGACCTTCTGATCGACAAGCTCAGCATCCTAACCCACTGAGCCACTGCATCCCCAAGGTATAGTTTTGCCATACTGTACTCTGTTTTAATCATGATCTGTGGAATAAAGCCACAGAGAAGAGTCCAGAAGCCAATACACATATATACAAAGCATAGTGACACCCAAGCTAAAACCAGACAAATCACACCATCTACCCACAGTTCAAAATCAGAAAGAGACCTGTTCATGACGCTGTGCCTCAGGTAGAATAACATGCAGTTTTTGTTCCTCCTTCTGAAACATGTTTTGTCTTTCAATATTCAATCTAGTTAAAAAAAGACTTCTAAATAATGATCTTTATGTTTATTTGTTCACCTTGATTTTGCCCATTTCTAGAAAGCTTCCAAGGTCTGTTTTCCAGTTTGATGGCTCCAACATTCAACTATATAAATTGAAAACATTCAACTATAGAAATGGAATAGATAGATAGATAGATAGATAGATAGATAGATAGATAGATAGATAGATAGATAGATAGATAGATAGACAGATACAGGAGGAGGAAGAGAAGGTGATGGATACTTCCCAAATAAGCAAGGACATTAGCTGAAGATAGCTTCCTCCTCCATGTTCACTCAGAAGCACTGAAGGGCATCAATTAAAAAGCTGCTCCTTTGCATGCCTGCTCAGGAATTAGCCTCATTAGATTTGGAGGGTTGTATTCCCAGGTCAGCATATTCAAGATTACAGCTCATCTTGCAAATAGAACAACACCGGTTTTCTCTACCCCTCCCCACCTTTTTGTTCCTAGCCAATACAAAGTCAGCCACAGAAGCAGTTGTTCCCTATAGAAATGTTGGGATAAATTGCTATTTGCACAGTATGAGAGTTCCGTTGAGTTCAATTAGGCTTATTCCCAGTTGAGAGACTAGAAGGGGAACAGCCATCTTGAAGAGCAATTAGCACATTTGCAGGCACTGCAAAGAAAAGACAAATATCTTCTCAACTTTTCTCTGCTGCCTCCTGACCATTGGTGATGAGACAGACAGACAGATAGATGATAGATAGAGATAGATATAATAGATACAGATATATATGTATGTACTGTATGTGTGTGTGTGTGTGTGTGTATATATATATATATATATATATATATATATATATATATATATATATATATATATATATATATATATATATATATATATATATATACACAGTCATGGCCGAAATTGTTGGCACCCCAGAAAATTTTCCAGAAAAGCAAGTATTTCTTACAGAAAAGTATTGCAGGAACACATGTTTTGCTATACACAGGTTTATTCCCTTTGTGTGTATTGGAACACAACAAAAAAAGGGAGGAAAAAAAGCAAATTGGACATAATGTCAAACAAAACTCCAAAAACGGGCTGGACAAAATTATTGGCACCCTTAACTTAATATTTGGTTGCACACCCTTTGGAAAAAATAACTGAAATCAGTTGCTTCCTATAACCATTAATAAGCTTCTTATACCTCTCACCCAGAATTTTGGACCACTCTTCCTTTGCAAACTGCTCCAGATCTCTCTTGTTGGAAGGGCGCCTTTTCCCAACAGCAATTTTAAGATCTCTCCACAGGTGTTCAATGGGATTCAGATCTGGACTCATTGCTGGCCACTTCAGAACTCTCCAGCGCTTTCTTGCCATCCATTTCTGGGTGCTTTTTGACGTATGTTTGGGGTCATTGTCCTGCTGGAAGACCCAAGATCTCGGATGCAAACCCAGCTTTCTGACACCGGGCTCTACAGTGCGACCCAAAATCCTTTGGTAATCCTCAGATTTCATGATGCCTTGCACACATTCAAGGCACCCAGTGCCAGAGGCAGCAAAACAACCCCAAAACATCATTGAACCACCACCATATTTCACTGTAGGTACTGTGTTCTTTTCTTTGTAGGCCTCATTTTGTTTTCGGTAAACAGTAGAATGATGTGCTTTACCAAAAAGCTCTATCTTGGTCTCATCTGTCCACAAGACGTTTTCCCAGAAGGATTTTGGCTTACTCAAGTACATTTTGGTAAACTGTAATCTTGCTTTTTTATGTCTCTGTGTCAGCAGTGGGGTCCTCCTGGGTCTCCTGCCATAGCGTTTCATTTCATTTAAATGTTGACGGATAGTTTGCGCTGACACTGATGCTCCCTGAGCCTGCAGGACAGCTTGCATTCCTTTGGAACTTGTTTAGGGCTGCTTATCCACCATCCGGACTATCCTGCATTGCAACCTTTCATCAATTTTTCTCTTCTGTCCACGACCAGGGAGATTCGCTACAGTGCCATGGGTTGCAAACTTCTTGATAATGTTGTGCACTGTGGACAAAGGCAAATCTAGATCTCTGGAGATGGACTTGTAACCTTGAGATTGTTGATATTTGTCCACAATTTTGGTTCTCAAAATCCTCAGACAGTTCTCTTCTCCTCTTTCTGTTGTCCATGCTTTGTGTGGCACACACAGACACACAATGCAAAGACTAAGTGAACTTCTCTCCTTTTTATATGCTTTCAGGTGTGATTTTTATATTGCCCACACCTTTTACTTGCCCCAGGTGAGTTTAAAGGAGCATCACATGCTTGAAACAATCTTATTTATCTACAATTTTGAAAGGGTGCCAATAATTTTGTCCAGCCCATTTTTGGAGTTTTGTTTGACATTATGTCCAATTTGCTTTTTTTCCTCCCTTTTTTTGTTGTGTTCCAATACACACAAAGGGAATAAACCTGTGTATAGCAAAACATGTGTTCCTGCAATACTTTTCTGTGAGAAATACTTGATTTTCTGGAAAAATTTCTGTGGTGCCAACAATTTCGGCCATGACTGTACATATATATATATATATATATATATATATATATATATATATATATATATATATATATATATATATATATATATATATATATATATATATGTTTGTATGTGTGTGTGTAAACATACACACACACATAGATACAGATATACAGTATGTATATATAAACATAAATGTTTTTTTATAAGAAATGTTATTTAAAGAGCCTTTATAGTTAGTGTCAGGTATTGTCTTCCTCAGGACTTTTCTAAAACTAGCTAGACTCACTCACTAATCACTAATCTCACTGTTCTGCTCCTAGCCATTGCTCAACCAAGTAAACCATCTCCAGAAGGGGCAGCAGGACTACCTAGATTTCAACCGGGGATAGGTAGCAAATGTCTGAGGTCCTTACTATATCTTTTTTTTTTAACCATTACCAGATTGTCATGATCATGAGCAAGGGAAAGATAAATCCTCCATTGATAAAATGGGTAGAAAAAGGCCCATGTGGAGAAAATAAAAATACAACAAAACAAATGGCATGTGGGAGGAACAGAATGAAGCTGTTCAAAGTAAGAGTATTGATTTCAGCTGTTTGGGGCTGAGATGTTTTGCGCAAATGTGCTTTACTGTGGCACTACACATTGAAAAACACAGTAGCCTTAAGGAGTTTGTGTCAATTTCTAAGTTGATATTATTACTTAGCCCTATGTTTTTGTACAGTTAATGAATATGTTTCCGCATTACAAAAAGTGTTGCTGGGTGCTAAGCACAGGTAATGTCACACAAAAAACTCTTGTTAGTCGCAGTTTGCCTTAATGCCAGCTGGTATCCCAGTCACTTTTTCCATGGCTGGCTAGCTAAAACCTCTCTTGGGGAACTGTTTTAGGTAAAAGCACAATGCCTGATTTGGACTAAACATCAGATGGCAACAGGCTATGTTGTTCCCCCCCCACACACACCCATCCCTATGGTACCTATGAGATGTAAGAAAAAGAGGTGGAGACAGTGGTGGGATTCAAATATGTGAACAACCGGTTCTCTGTGTGGATGCCGCTTCCGGAAGTCCATTCTGGGCCGGGGTAACAAAAGATTAGCTACCAGTTCTGATGAAGTGGTGCGAACCTGCTGAATCCCACCACCGGGTGGAGATTATAGTTGACACAACTGGCACAAATCCATTTTGTGGTATTTGTGTTTCTGTGTTCACTGCCCAGAGGAAAAAGCCACATCCTCCTATCTGGACTGGGATAAGATCCCAACCATGAATAACTTAAGGAAATCTATTGCAATGTATGCATGCAAACATAAATTCAATCGCTATTTAAATTGTATTTTAAATTTGAACTTGGTACTGTAGATCTAACTATGTGTGAGTTTAGGACATTTTGTGAACCAAATCAATGAGCTGACTAATTCAATTTAAAGTGTGAAACTAAACATTTCAATAACAATGATTGTCTTTTTGATGGACATTCTGCTTTTGTCCTATTCCCCATCAAATAATTATTTTTCATCCCATCAATTTATTTTATTTATTTATTTTAATTCCATTTATATCCCGCCCTTCTCCGAAGACTCAGGGCGGCTTACAAGCTTAGCAGTATTGAAATTGAAATAATTGAGTTGTTAATCTGGGTACATGTAGTTCTCAACACTAAACAGTTCATTTAGTTCAAAGTTGCAACAGTACTGGAAAAAGTGACTTATGACCATTTTTCATACTTATGACCATTGCAGCATACCTGTGGTCACATGATCAAAATTCAGATGCTTGGCAACTGGTTCATATTTATGATGGTGGCAGTCTCCTGAGGTAATGGGATAACCTTTTGTGGCCTCTGAGAAGCAAAGACCATGGGTAAGCCAATTCACTTAACAACCGTGTTACTAACTTAACCACTGCAGCGATTCAGTTAACAGCTGTGGCAAGAAACATTGAAATGGGGCAAAAATCATTTAACAAATGTCTCATTTAGCAACAGAAATTATGGGCTCAATTGTCATTGTAAAATAAGGATTATCCAAGCAGATTGTATACATGAGACCTTATAATTGAAAAATAGTGAAGGAGAGGAGAGGAGAGGACAGGAGAGGAGAGGAGAGGAGAGGAGAGGAGGGGAGGGGAGGAGAGGAGAGGAGAGGAGAGGAGAGGAGAGGAGAGGAGAGGAGAGGAGAGGAGAGGAGAGGAGAGGAGAGGAGAAGGAAAAAGGAAACTCATTGACTCTTTCTTAGTTATAAAGTTTTATAGCTACCTTTTCCTCTTTGATGCCTACTCCACTTCTGTAGAAGCAACCCCTGTAAATTCCAGGTCAATGAAAACAGTATGCAGAAGGTTATATTAATAGCAATTAAACTAGATAAAGAAAAGGAGGCCCACATTTCTCACTAATGGAGTGGTTGTATTTCCTTCTTTTTTCACAGCTCCCCCAATGGTTCTGATGCATCATGCTCTTATCATATTATACCATGAACAATCTGTAATCAGCTCAGAAAAAGGCTGGTTTAGAGAGGAAGTATAGCAATGAAAAAATGATATTTTTTTAAAAAAAGGTTTTCTCTATTGTTTTATATGAAGTTTAAACATTTTCTATTAATCTTTAAGTCACTTTTGCTGTTCCCCTTTTTATTTTTTTTATTTTTTACTATCTCCCTTTTCTCCTTTAGGTCTCACCTCCACATTTCTTCCCATTGGAGCTCATCTATCTGAAAATTTATCTGTTAAAATACTTGCCTAGCCTCTTCTTTTGTCTTGTGCTAAGATATTATTAAATGCTCTGATTTCTCCCTTGCATATGCCTGGATGCTTTTGTTTATTTTAGGATTAGATCTGAGCTGAAAAGATCCAGAAAACCATTAAGTGGCAGCAAAGTCTTAGCATTTCTGTACCTCACTGGGGCCCTTTTGTGGCCTTGTGGTCTTTTGCAGTCGAATATTTATTAGCTGTATATGTCCTCTGTATTAACTTTAAAACCCCATTTTCTTTTTTCAGTGTCTCCAGCTTGTTTTCACTTTGTATTCAAGAATCCCTGCTCCTTTGTTACACAGTGTGTTTAGATTGGGATCCTGTAGGGTTTTTTAAAAATTCTAAACAATGCTAAGCATAAATTAGAAATTATATATATGGAAGATGATATTATTGTGCACTTGTTTATTGGAGAAGGGGTGATAACTGGGTATCACAAAATCAGTAAGTTTGGGTTTTACTTTGGAAATGTCTTTTCCTTGGACCAAACACAGGATTCACCTGCCTCATATTCTCACAGGGCTGATAGGTCTTGTCATCTGAGTAAATATCATTGGACTAGAAGTTCCATTGGCTTGGATTGTTGCAAGTACAGATTGTTGCAGTACCACAATTGAGCCCAGAATTTCTGCTGCTAAAGCAAGAACAGTTCTTAAGTGAATTTTGCCCCATTTTACAACCTTTCTTGCCACCTTTATTAAGTGAGTCACGGCAGTTACGTTGGTAACATGGTTGTTAAGTGAATCTGGCTTCCCCATTGACTTTGCTTGTCAGAAGGTTGCAAAGGTTGATTATCTGAGCCCAGGACACTGCAGCTGTCATAAATATGAATCAGTTGCCATGTGTCTGAATTTTGATCATGTGACTATGAGGATGCTACAACAGTTGTAAGTGTGAAAAACTTACATTGCCGTTGTAACTTTGAACAGTCACTAAATGAGCTGTTGTACGTCAAGGATTACCCCTGCATAGCCTGGGAGGACCTGGGTTCTTTCTACCATGTTGCTGTTCTAAGTCTGAAAGCATCCATAGACTGCAGTAACCATAGATCTTTTAGCCTTAGCTGCACATGTTTTGCGAAGACAGCTGCTTTGAGCATCTCAGTTGGAAAAAATGTTCTCACCCTCTTTTTTTGATGAACAAGTATATACTTTCTTGATTGTCTCCATTGATACCCATCTGTTGAGATGGAATGGTGCCCAAGCAGACACTAGCCAAAGCTTTTGTTCTGGGCATTAGTCCTGAGCAACAATAGGCTTTAGATGAGCAGCCAGCATGACACTATGTGAAATGTGTTCTGCGTCCTGCCCATTGCCAGTACAGGAATACCAGCAGCTGGGAAACAAACAGACCAGTCTCTGCTTAATCACAGTTTGGTATGGATGGTGTTAGAAAAAGAGAGCTCTTTGGTTACTGAGATACCTGAAATAGCAAAAACGAAAAGCCCAGGCTAGGATCATTGAGGGCTGTCAAGATGACAACCTGAATGGCAAAGAATAAATGGATAAGAAATTCAGGATAACTACCAGGTTACTGGATATTGTGTAAGAAGTAAGCTGTTGGCCATGGGCATCATTTGCCCGTGAAGCATGAGCTCAATGAATGCACAATGTAAATGAAGATTACAGGGACAGGAGTCTGAGCACATGTTTTTCATTTTCCAAAACAGTGGGCAAAGGCCCAAAGGAGTGCAGCCTTACATTTCGACAGCTGAGTTTCTCAATGGAACACATGGTGGAATAAACCGCAGGGGGGAGGGAAATGAAAGTCGCCTTTCTTTATTCTTAGGCTAAACATAAATGATGGTGCCAGCTGATCGTGTCCTGCAGGGAAATGATTAAGGGAGAGGAGTAGTTTGCACATGCAAAGTGTGTGAGGGATTTTAACTGACCACTTGGTTATATACTGGGTACAATTAAAGTGTTGGTAATATAACAATAACAACAACAACAACAATAGTGGTGAAGAAAGAACTGGAGAAAAATAAAAAAAATCAAAGACCTGCAAATAGAAATAAAATGTCTATGGTAAAAAAAAATGTCAATAGTAATAGGCATCTTGGGGACAATCTCAAAACAACTGGAACCAGCTGAATCCTTGTAGCACTGACAAAATCAGTCAATTGCAAAAGGCAGCTTTACTTGGAATAACTTCCATCCTGTGACTATGCCTCTAACAGCATCAAACAAAAACATCTGCCTAAACCAGGTCCTTGGGAAGGGCTCAACAGATAAATAAGTATGCTAAATCCAGTCTAAACATCTGGTTGACTGTGCAACCGACGCTAATAATACAAGTAGTCCATAACTTACCACAATTCACTTAGTCACTGTTTCAAGTTACAACAGCAATGAAAAAGTGACTTATGACCATTTTTCACACTTACGACCATTGCAGCATCCCCATGGTCATGTGATCATAATTCAGACACTTGGCAACTGGTTCATATTTATGACGATCTCAATGTCCCAGGGTCACATAATCACCTTTTGCAAACTTCTGACAAGCAAAGTCAATGAGGAAGCCAGATTCACTTAACAACTGTGCTACTCAGGGCTTTTTTTCTCATAGAACGCTCAGAATGGAGTTCCGGCACCTTTTTTGGATGGAACCTTGTAGGGTAGGCAAGGTGGGTTGTATGACATGTGTGAGTTACGGCACCTTTTTCCTTTACAAAAAACGCACTGGTGCAACTAATGTAACAACTGCAGTGATTCACTTAACAACTGTGGCAAGGAATGTCACTTAGCAACAGACATTTTGAGCTCAATTGTGGTCGTAAGTCGAGAACTGCCTGTACTCATTTGTAATTCATTTATTTTTGGAAACATTCATGAAAATGTACTAGCTAGCCACAGTAAATTCTCTTCCAGATCTTAAAATATGCATCCTGTGCTACTCACACAAATATATAAAAATATTTCTGATATCATGGATTACCATCCTCAGTTGAAGTACTGAGTTTGGGAAATCGACATAAAGGATCAGAAAACGTATGTTAGTCTCTGCAGGTTAGAAGCATGTGTTAGCACATTAGCCTCTGTAGTTTTTGTGAATGAATTAGGGAAATGAGGAAAGCCTTGCTGCAGGGGTGTCAAACTGCTGGTCCCATGGGCCGGATGCATCATACCGAAACCACACCCACCCCATTGCTGGCAATGGGAAAAAAGTTGTGATAGGTTGCAACACATCACATGACGTTGCGAGTTTAACACCCCTGCTGGATCCAACCACCAGCCAACTAAAACCTATCTAGCTTTCCCCCGTAGCATCTGGGAATGCAAACTGTAAAATGACTCCCTGGTCAGCACTTTCTGCCCGGAGATCAGGTAATCTTTTGCAGCGAAGGCCATCACAGTGGTAATCTCTGTTCCCAGCACTTCCATTGCTTGCGTCACCTGATCCAGTAAGCACACAGCTGCTCTTTGAATCATTCATTTACCTCTTAATCTAGAAATAATTTAAGACCAGCATCTTATTTAAGACAAGTTTCGATGTATCGCATTGAATGGGAACAGAATAAACTGAAATGAAAGTATACCCCCAGCAGCTTTTTCCTTGCAACAATTTAATTCTGAGCTATAGATTTATTTATTGGAAAAATGGACAAGGATTAATTAACGCTGAATTTGAGAGGTGATTGTGGGACATCTCCATTTTCCTTGCTGATTTATGCAGCCTTGCTTATGCAATTCCAGTTCTGATAAAAGCTTGCAAATACAAATAACCATTCCCAAGGTAGATGTAGGAGACAATTATCATTATTATTATTATTAGCGAACAATGTGCTGTTACACTGATAGCAGTGGACCATTCACAGCACATAGTGTCTAAGTAGCATAATTGTAGATTTAAAACCTAGTGATAGTGTTCTCATTCAAGAACCAATGCTTTTTCACTGTGTTTGCGTGTACACTGATGATATTCTACCTCACCCAGGAGTGTCATTGTATAGTCAAGTCATTAGGGTAATTATTTTAAATGGTTCTTACTACTGACCCCTAAGCAGATGGTTAGCATGAAGTCCATGTTTATCTGGACACTAGATCTGGTCAGGCAGTTCCCTGTTGAGTGTGATCAGGAAAATTGGCAACAGCTCTACCATATAGTCAGTCAATGTTTTTGTTTTGCTCTCACCAAGGTCTATAGATTGGATGCTTCGAATATGAACAGATGCAAAATATGGGTCACTTTCCCAGCACACATTATTATTATTACAAACTGATACTGTAATTAAAAAAACAACAACAAAAGGAAGTGCTTTGACTATTCTTTATTTCCTCTTTTAAAAAAATTTTCTCCTCCCATTTCCTTAATTCTCTCTCCCATCTCTTTTCCCTTTCCATTTATGGATATAGATGTATATGCTGTAACTAGATGCAGAACACACATACGCAGACATATGGAAAGTGCTAACACTAACACCGCTGCAACTCGTCTCAGTTGATGGTGTAATAAACATAGGGCACAGGAATGGAGTAAAACACTGTAGTATACAATTACACACCCAAAGTGTTATGCAGAATGCCCAGATATCGTCATGATCACAGCTAAGTTGTATACAGCTGATAAATACTTAATATGTTTATAAAGCTTTCCATACACACGAACGTGGTGGGGGTTGAAAAGGAATGCCTGCATGGGTTTGCTAAATGCTCTTAACACTCTTCTCTCCCTTCTCCTTCTCCCTCCTCCTTCCTCTTCTTCCTCTACTACTAGTGCTGCTACTAACTAAACATCTGCAGCTTCCATCTTCTGAGCACAATTCAACACTTGGCAATCAGAGAGGTTAATACTTTTTATCCAGCATCAAATTTGCTCAGTATTAAAACACAAGCTTAAAATATAAATATGAGCCTTTTCCTTTCCCGAAAAAGAAAAGCACAGACTTGTACAGCTGCTACACATATAGACAGTTGTGTATTCATGCTGACCCAATTATAGTGATAAGCATGCAGAAGATACTGCTGTACAATGTATAATGCATCCCAATTTGTCTCTCTGAATCGGTCCCACCTGAAGCAATCCAAATTCATCCTATTTTATAGCTGGGCTGTCTCTACTTCTTACTCTTTAAGCTAAAGATAATGATAAGATTAAATTGACAAAACGAGCTGGCAAACCAGCTCATATGAATCCCAGTCAATGAGCAGTTGAAGTCCCAGCTGTCGGTCCTTTATTACAACTAACCTCCCGATCATCTGCTTAGTGTCTGGCAGCTGGACCATCTTAAAGGTGGGTAAGAAAGTCAGTTTGGTGTAGTGGTTAAGTTAGAAACTCGGTCTAGACAGTGGTGGGATTCAAATATGTGAACAACTAACTGGTTCTCTGTGTGGATGCCGCTTACGGAAGTCCATTCTGGTCCTGGACAACAAAAAATTAGCTACCGGTTCTGCCAAAGTAGTGCGAACTGGCTGAATCCCACCACTGGGTCTAGTCCTGCTTTGGGCCTGGTTGACTTAGGGGACTTGGATTTGGACCAAGTCACTCTCTCTCAACCCTGGGAAGGAGGCAATAGTAAAATACTTTCCAAATCTTGATAAGAAAATTGCAGGGACCTGTCCATGTCATCACCAAAAGTCGACCCTGACTGAAAGGCACCAGGGGAAAAAAAGTGGGCAAACAAGGCAGATCAAATAACAAGATATGAGTTGTCACAACACACCACAAATTGAATTCAAGTCTAAGATGGAAAGATGCTAATGTATTTCTCTCTTAAGACAGGCAAAGGCATTGTAACGTTAAGTTAACAGGCAGGACAAACCGAAGACAATAACAACAATTATTTATATCAATACTTATAACTATTCTTTGATACGAACAATCGGGACCCTTTCCTTATTGCCCCAGAAATCTATCTTCGAGAATATATTCTTTTATGATCTGTTTTTTTTAGCAACCTTTTAAGGTCCCTAACGTATACTTGCTTATTGATCAGTTGCTTAAGTGCTCTGCCTTTGCTTGATTTGCACTTTGGGAAGCAGGGGGCAAAAAGGATCCAGAATGGCTCTTAGGCTGCAAATAGCATTAATTAACTTGGCTCAGCCCATACCAGGAGATGTGAAAATATTCATGGAACCTTTTCCTTGGAGATTGATTCCCAGCAGTGTCATGGGGATAGTGCTATTTGTATCATACACTTTAGTGAGCTGACAAGCAGTTATTTCTAAGTCAAGTTGTATACAAGAGACCTCATTTCCTGATCTGGTTGCTCAGAGAACTCACATGCCAGAAAAATCAGTCATCACTTTTCCTCACTTGAAAAGCTTCTCCCTGAATTCTTCTGCTTCAACAGCTGCTGATGTTCATCTTTCTGTCTGAGGAATTCCACCCACCCACCCACCCTGAATTTAGTGTTTCTCTGTGGTTCTTCCTAAAGCAGGGGTCTCCAAACTTAGCAACTTTAAGACTTGTGGATTTCAACTCCCCGAATTCTTTAGACTCCTTTAGGACAGGAGTCTCCAAACTTGGCAAGAAGTGCCTTGATTGTAAGAGCTGTTAAACAGAAGTATGGTCTGCATGATTCCATTTTATTTTATTTCATTATTTATTATAGATTTATTTATAGTATTTACTTGGGGGCCTATCTCAACTATTGTGTAGTGGGTCCGACGCAAGGAAGAGACGCCAGCTGGTCTGTGAGTTCAGCTCTTTATTGAAGGGGGGGTAGTGAACTGGGGAATGAGGGCTACCTGGCCTCCTTAAATACCTAGCCAGGTAAGCGGACAGCCAATGGGGTTGGCCCTAGGTTTCCCGCCAAAACTGGGTTTCCCGCCGAAACCGTCCAGGCCAACGCCCCCTGGTGGCTGTTGCCATGCAGCTGCCTGCATACATAACACCCCTCCCCCCTTAGAGAAGAACCACATAACATGAAACAAACTTCAACTAACTACAACTATGTACACTGGTTCAATATTAGTATAAAAAAAACACAACGATGCCACAGTGTGTGTGGGTCACTTGCACACATAGTCCGATAGGTAGGCAGGTGTCCTGTGTGGCCGGGTGGACCATCTGGGTGTGGTTTGGCCCTGGGCCTGGAACGTGGGTTCTTGGGGCCTCTGTGCAGGGTTGCGAAGAGCTGGGATCAGGAGGCCCTCCTCCTCTGGTTCCTGCTCTGTGCAGTCCCCGGCTGGGTTGACCTCTCCTGGAGTGTGGCTCTCCTGTTGGGCGTTCGTGATGTGCTCAGGGACCCTTCCTCTGAGCTGGTCAATGTGTCGCCTTATGCGTCTGTCCCCCTCCACCCCCACGATGTAAGAAAGGGGTCCTGTTTTCTCAACCACTGTCCACGGAGCCCATGGATGTCCTGCCCCGTAGTTCCTTGCCCAGACCAGGTCTCCCATGTTGAGAACCCTGTGCGCCAGTGGTGATGGCGGTGACGGTGATGATGATGGTGGTGATGGTGACCTCACGGTCTCGGCTGCTACCCGGTCTGGGTGTAAACGGTCCAGCTTTGTGATGAGGCGCCGTCCCCATCGCAGTTCTGCTGGGCTCTTCCCGGTAGCCACGTATGGTGTGGTGTGTTGGGTGAGCAGGAATTTCACCAGCCTGTGGTGCCAGTCCCCACTGATGATGCGCCGGAGTGCGTCTTTGGTCATCCTTACCAACCGTTTGGCTTGCCCATTGGTTGATGGATGGAAGGGCGCGGAGGTGGCGTGCCTAATCCAGTTCACCTTCAAGAATGCCTGGAAATCATTAGCGGTAAACTGAGGCCCGTTATCAGACACAATTACGTCGGGGAGGCCGTGTGTGGCAAAGAGCGCTCTGAGCACCTGGATTGTCCTCCCCGAGGTCATGTTGGGAACAGGGACTACCTCTAACCACTTGGAGTGACTGTCCACCACTACCAAAAACAGTTGGCCCTGGAATGGCCCTGCATAGTCAATGTGGATGCGGGACCAGGGGGTGTGTGTGGCCTCCCACCGGTGCACTGGTGCATGTGGCATTTCTGGCCTGGATCTCTGGCATGTGTAACAGGCCTTGACCCGTTCCTCAATGTCCTTGTCCAACCCTGGCCACCAGAGGTAGCTTCTGGCCAGGGCCTTCATCCTGACCACCCCCGGGTGTCCCTCGTGTAAGGAGTCCAATACCCTGGCCCGTAGTACGGTGGGAATGATGACCCTGCTACCCCAGAGGAGGCAATCCTTGTGCGTGGAGATTTCGTCGCGTCTGGTGAAATAGGCCTGGAACTCCGGCCCCAGGGATTTGCCCTGCCACCCCGTGCAAACCCATGAGTGCACCCGGCCCATGATGTTGTCTGTGGCTGTGTGGCTGGCAATGTCCTTGGCATGAACGGGACACTCCGGTAGTTCCTGCAGGGCTAGGATCTGTGTGGCTGGGGCTGGGTCTGGATCCGGGGTGTCTAAAGGAAGCCTACTTAGACCGTCTGCGTGGCCCATCTCCTTCCCTGGCTTGTGCACCAGCTTGCAATTGTAGGCTGCAAGGAAGATGGACCACCAGAGCATTCTGGGGGACAGAATTTGGGGGGTCTGCCTGTCCGTTGTGAACAGACCCAGGAGTGGTTTGTGGTCCGTGTAGACAGTGAACTCCCTGCCATATAAGTAATCGTGGAATTTCTTGATTCCTGCCACGATTGCCAGGGCTTCTTTGTCAATTTGGGCATAGTTTCTTTCTGCTCCAGACAGCGTCCTGGAATAGTAGGCTATGGGGATTTGTGCCCCTTTGGGCTCAAGGTGACTGAGAACTGCACCCACACCGTAAGGGGATGCATCGCATGTGATGCAAATGGGCTTGGACTCGATGAAATGGGTTACTGTGGATTTATCCGACAGCAATGCTTTCAAGGCCCTGAAGCTCTGGTCGTGGGTGGCAGTCCAGACCCATGTTGCCTGCTTGTCTAGTAGTCTGTGGAGTGGTTCAGCGATGGCTGCCTTGTGTGGGAGGAATGTATGATAGAAATTCAACAGACCCAGGAATGCCTGAAGCTCTGCCTTGTTCTTGGGTGTGGGTGCTAGTTTGATGGCCCTCACCTTGGATTCTGTGGGGTGGATTCCCCTGGCGTCTACTCTGAACCCCAAGAATTCTGTGGAAGGAACACCTATGCTGCATTTCTCCCTTTTGAGTTTGAGACCCGCTGTGCGCAGTCTGGACAGCACCTCCCTGAGCCTACCTGCCAGTTCCTCTGCTGATGTTCCTGCTATCAGGATGTCATCAAAGTAAGGGCAAACTCCAGGAATGCCCTTGAGAGTCTTCTCCATAACTTCTTGGAAGATGCCAGGAGCAACACTGACTCCGAACTGCAGCCTGTTCACCCGGAACGCCCCCCTATGTGTTACTATGGTTTGAATGTCAGCTGTTTCCCTAGTAACCGTGAGTTGCTGGTACACCTGCGCAAGATCGAGCCTTGCAAAGATGGCACTGCCATGGAGGGAAGCGAGAACGTGGCTGACCATGGGGACCGGGTAAGCGTGCGGGTTCAGGGCGCGGTTCACCGAACACTTGCAGTCGGCGCAGATCCTTATTTCCCCATTGGATTTGAGGGGGGTTACGATAGGGGTTTCCCACTCCCCCCTGTCGACGAGCTCTAAGATTCCCTGTGCCACCAGCTTATCTAATTTGCGCTCGATTTTGTGTTTGAGCACGAAGGGGACTCGCCGCGGCTGGACCCTAACGGGGGCAACGTTTGAGTTCAGCTTGAATGCTATGGGGGGCCCTGTGTAGTTGCCCAATGACCCGTCAAAAACGTCTGCAAACTCCCCGCAGACGGCCTCGACGGAGTCCCCCTGGATCCGATGGATCCCGGAGACGGTGATTCCCAGGGCCTCAAACCAGTCTAGCCCGACCAGACTGGCTCTGCGGCCCTCTACCACTACAACGTCCAGGTGCCCTTCATGACCCTTGAACCCCACCGAAATGGTGGCCTCCCCCTTTACCTTGACCGGCGAATTTTGAAAATCGGTCAGGGTTAATTTTGTAGGCCGTAATTTAATCCGCTGCTTGCTCCGGCTGGTTATGAAGTTAAGGGTCTCGTCTGAAATGATTGAGACCGCTGATCCAGAGTCAAGCTCCATGCTGCAAGGGACGCCTTGCAAGCGGATTGTTAATCTAATTTTGGGTTTGAGCAGCCGGCGGCTACCCATGTGGTTAATGGCCAGCCGGCTCTCAACATAGCCAATTCGCGTTTTGGGCGGGGCCCCAGTACCTTCAAATGGCGGTTCCTCCGGTTGCAGCTCATGGATCTCCTCTCGGGGGCGGCGGCTACGACAGACCGTGGCTATATGGCCTGTTTTCTTGCAGGCCCGACACGTGGTGGACCGGAACTTGCAGAGGCTGCGCACGTGGCTCCCACCACACCCTGTGCACCTCTGAGGGTTGGTGGCGTTGCTGGGAGGCTTTGGCTTGTCTGGGCGTCTGGCTCGCTGGTCGGGGGTCGACTTCTGCTGGAGGAGGTCGATGCTCTGGTCGTCCTCCTCTGTGGCGCTTTGCTGGTGGATGTTGGTCGCCTGGTTTCCGGACCTGGTTTCCTGGCATGCATGGACAGCCCCGCAGGCCGCTTTGTGGGCTAGGATGGCGTCCTCGGCTTCCTGGAGCGAAACCTCCTCTCTCTCGAACAGGCGCTCTTGCAGCCGCCTGTCTCGTAGGCCGCAGATCAGCCGGTCCCGTAGCCGCTCCTCCAAATTCGAGAACCTGCAGGCGACAGCGGCTTTTCATAGGGCGGCGAGGAAGTCGGCACCGGTTTCGTCGGGGCACTGGTCCCTTTTCTCGAACTGCGACCACGCGGCCACCTTGGAGTGTCGGGGGTTGAAGTGTGCGTTGAGTCTGGCCACGAGGTCCCGGTACGTGATGGTGTTGATGGCTTCCTGGGGGAACAGGTTCGCGGTGATCTCCAACAGCGCTGGCCCCCCGAGGCAAAGCAGGGCTGCCGCCTTCGCACCTGTTCTGTACCAGCCTGCTACCGGACCTGCAGAAAAGGCAGGGACAACCCCTTTACAAACGGCAAGAGGCTGGAATGATGCCTGCCAAATTTATTCACATAAAACAGAGCAAGACAAGACACCAACCATAAAACACGAGCTAAGAAGCAGGAACAATCCAAGCGGTTGCCTTCAGCAAACCAGCCCTCCCACACATTCCCCTTAAATACAGTTCAGGGCGTGGCCTCTCTGTGCCTCCTTCCGAGGTGCCCCATTGCCTTCCTCTGTTTACTCCTGACTGACTGCCTCCTGCGTCGGGCATCCTTGAACAGAGCCAGCTGTGGGTCATCTTCATCCACTCTGTCAGGCTCACACAGCTGGGTCTGCATCGTGACCAGATGAGAGGGGCCTTGCTGGGGGCTCTCATCAAGCTGTCCAATCCCCTCAGCAAGCTCTTCAACACCCCCCTCCTCCTCCTCTGAGTCGTCCGACCCAACTGCCGAACCCACAGGCTGACCCTGAATCACAACAGCACCGTCCTCGGATATCTGGTTGAACCGCATGTACAGTTCAACGTGAGCAAGGTAGCGGGCCCAGGTCTCGGGATGGCGGGTGTCGAAATCGCGTGGTTGTCTGGCTCTTGCCATGGCAGTGTGGCTTGCGGTCTTGGTCGAGCTGCGGTGTGTGGTCTCGGTTGCGGATGCGGTGACCGGCGTGGTCCGGTCGGCTGACCCGGTCGGCTGGCGGTCGTGGGGGAGACGGAAGGAAAATGCCTTTCCCTTCAGCTCGCGGAATGTTTCCCCAGTGACTTCAGCTCTTGGTCGGCAGCAATCCCACCTTCGTCACCACTATTGTGTAGTGGGTCTGACACAAGGAAGAGATGCCAGCCAGTGTGTGAGTTCAGCTCTTTATTGAAGGGGGGTAGTGAACTGGGGAATGAGGGCTACCTGGCCTCCTTAAATACCTAGCCAGGTAAGCGGACAGCCAATGGGGTTGGCCCTAGGTTTCCCGCCAAAACTGGGTTTCCTGCCGAAACCGTCCAGGCCAACGCCCCCTGGTGGCTGTTGCTATGCAGGTGCCTGCATACATAACACCAACCTTACTTATTTAAAAAGATTTGTCTGGCTGCCCATCTTACAACATCTCTCAGAAGGTCAGAACAATAAAATGATAAAAAACTAATAATATATATCAATAAATATAAATCTAATGGCTCTGACTAGCTAACAATACATAAAACATACAACACAATATAAACAAGGAATAGTACAATAAAACCAGGAATCCTATTAAACTCCTTTGTACTGGGAGTTTTCAAACTGGGGGTAGTATGGCTAGTTGCGAGGGATGTTTTACGTACATTCCTGCACCAAGCAAAAGGGGCATGCACTTCAGGGGTAGGCAACCTTGGCTCTTTTATGACTTGTGGACTTCAACTCCCAGAATTCCTGAGCCAGCCATGCTGAGGGGAAAGAGAGACGTTTCCAAGCTGAGCCATGCTGACTCAGTAATTCTGGGAGTTGAAGTCCACGAGTCATAAAAGAGCCAAGGTTACCTACCCCTGCACTATTTGATCTATAAGGCCGCTATCAGCTTATACATTCTGTTTAATGAGAATCATACACATCAAATTGGGGGTCTTACAACACTTCATTTTGTGACTGAAGTTATAATGGCACTGAAAAAAGTAATTAATGACTGTTTTTCACACTTAAAACCATTGCAGTGTCCCCTCGATCATGTGATCAAAATTCAGACACTGACTCATATTTATGATGGCGGCAGTGTCCCGGGGGGGTGTCATGTGATCACCTTGTACAATCTTCTGACAAGCAAAGTCAATGGAGAAGCCAGATTCACTTAACAACCGTGTTACTAACTTAGCAACTGCAGGGATTCACTTAACAACCGTGGCAAGAAAGGTTGTAAAAGGGGGCAATGCTCACTTAACAACTGTCTTACTTAGTAACAGAAACTATGGGCTCAATTGTGGTCGTACGTTGAGGACTGCCTGCAGAGTATGCTCTGAAACAAAAGCTCTACCCTTCTAATCCACTCACAATAAAGACACTTGAGTCTTCTGTCACAGATAAATGGCATGAAATGGCACGCACAGAGGCCTTCTCCTCAGTTGGCCAAGATCATCACTGCTCTTGCTGATTCCTTTTTGTTTAAAGATTATTTTTGTTTATATAATATTCTCTGGGCATGGCAATGAGATGGGCAGCATGTAAAGAGTTTAAACTACAGATTCGGAAGGAATGAAGGAAACTCTTCGCATTACCTTTTAAGACAATTTTGAAATAGGAAGGCCCTCGCTCTTTTATATCAGTCTGAAATAAACAGAGCAAGGCAGAGAGGGTTCCCCTACTGATGAGGAAATAAGAACAACTAATTCGTCGTGCAAACAAAACAGGGTTTTTTTGTGTTTTTTTTTGGTATGCTTGTTTCCTGGGGGAATTCACTGTCATATTCAAGAAAAAGACTGCCATCGAGGCCTTTAGTGTTCGGTGACCATCTGTACCAGCCCATTATCAGGGGAGTGAGATTGATTTTCCTCCTCTTTGTTCACTTATCCTAATACTCAGGAGTCTGCAATAGGTCCTGCATTGGGGTGGGGGAGGGTTTGGTGGGGGGGCAGGCAGGAAGGAAAGGCTAAAGAGCCTGCAATTCATGCAAAGCAGACACAGCAGAAAGCATCTTGCACATAAGAAGGCAGGGCTGCTTCTTATGGGTATCTTGAATTACATGGTGGGACTTCTCTACGTGGATTGTTTTTATGCAGTTATACTGATAGCTGCCCTGCCCTGCACAGCACAGGATGATAAATTGTGCTGCATAGAAGGAATGAGGCATTTTGTCTTCCCTCAAGACCTTATAGTTTAAGAGCATCAAAAGGGACAAAGGAGTGCTGTGTTCTGGAAATACACTGACATCACATTATTGTTACAAAAAATGTTTGGCTTGGGTATGGTGCTGAAAGCTAAGCCACTCCTCAGCGCATTTTAAGCATTTCCTATTTTCTCTAGAACAGATCTGAGCAAACTGTAACTCCCTGGGAAGGCTGGGAGACTGGGCTGCTGAAATTTAACTGCCCAGTTTTCTTGGAAATTTGATAGCAATGACAAGAAAAGGAAGATGGATGAATGGTTGGGTGGTTGGATGGATGGACAGGTTATACCTATTCTTAATTCATCGGTATGACGATTTCTCTACATTAGAGTGTCACATTCATTGTGATCCATGGCCAAATGGCAATAGCAATAACACAAAATAAAAATAATACTCAATGATTAGATTAAATTTAAATTAGGTGGCTGTCGAGGCTGGAAAACACATTGTGTAACCTTGACTTAGAGCATTTAAGTAGATTTTAGCTCTGCATTTAACACAATTCTTCCATACACACTGGTGTCTAAACTTGTCAACCCCAGACTTTCACATTCAATCTGCCTTTGGATTATGAACTTCCTATTTGGCTGCTCTCAGAGGGTTAGATTAGACAACTATATCTCTTCAGCCCTTATTCTTAATATGGGCTCCCCACAGGGCTGTGTGTTGAGCCCCCTACTTTGCACCCTTTATACTTATGACTGCACCCCCACTCATCCCAGCAATATTTTTGTATTAAATTTGTGGATGATACAACTGTGGTGGGGCTTATCTCCAAGGGGGATGAGTCTGCCTACCATGACGAGGTGGAGCGGCAGACACAATAATTTGATTCTCAACACCACTAAGACCAAAGAGTTTATAATAGATTATAGAAGGAATAGATCAGACATCCAGCCCCTGATCATCAGCAGAGACCATGTGGAGCGGGTGGCCAGCTTTAGGTTTCTGGGTGTTACCATAAAGGAGGACCTGACCTGTAGTGCTCATGTTATAGCATTGGTTAAGAAGGCCCAGCAGAGATTATATTTCTTGAGACTTCTCAGGAAACAACAACTGAATGAAAAACTGCTGGTGACCTCCTATCGTTGTTCCATAGAGAGCATTCTAACCTATTGCATTTGTGTATGGTTTGCCAATGGCACAGTAGCAGATAGAAAGCACTCCAGAGGGTCCTTACCATCGCCCAGAGGATTACTGGCTGTCCTCTCCTCCCCACCCCCTCAGACGAACTGTACAGTTCCCACTGTCTTAGGAAAGCTCAAAACATCCTTAAACACTCATCTCATCCTGGACATTCTCTTTTTAAACTATTACCATCTGGCAGATGGTACAGGATAATAAAAACAAAGACAAATAGGCTGAAAAATAGTTTTTATCCCAGAGCTGTAACCATATTAAATACTACTGCATAGTGCAACATTGAAGTATAACATTAGGGGCAGCGCAATGGTGAATAGAATGTGAAGGATGTGTGTATATAATGTATGTTTTTATTTGTGGTTTTTATTTGTAGTGTGCACTGTGGACAGCACTTAATTTTCTTGTGAGTTATACAATGACAATAAAGATATTCTATTCCATTCTATTAACCACATTGAAAGTTTTAAATTAAATATATAAATAGTTATATCTGATGATGGCATTTAATTATTCCCTTCCATCATCCCTGATTTAATGCAGACATCCAGACTTTTCTCATACACTTTCAAGTCATACACTGATCATTCGCAGATCAGGTCCTGGATCTAAATTCTTAAGTGCAAATTTTAAGGGGCACTGAAGTTATAGCATGAAAACAAAATCCCTTCAGGAGTAGAAATGTTTTCAGATAGTACAAATCCACTATTAGATACAACTCAAAGTAAATAGAGATGGACCTGAAGGGCTGACCGTGAATTGTTCAGTTTTGACACCGTGATTTTCCTTACAAACCTAATATTCTAATCCTAAGATTAAAATATGGAGCAAGTATTTGGTCTTTGTTATTATAAATGTTGGAGGTAGGGTCCTGTTGGATCTGTAGGCAGCAATTTTGCTAATTTTTGCATTATTATATAACTAATAATGAAACAACTAATTTCATATATAAGAGATTCACTGGACATTATTATTGTCATTAAGGCTTTATCTTCCCCCCCCAGGACCACTGAAATATCTTTGTTGACCAATGCTGGCCCAAGACCTAAGATTAGTTATGAATAAGATGTGCAGCACATGCCAACTAAGGCTTCTCGTTCTCTGTCTCCTTGTGTGGGAAAACAATAACATTTCTAAAAGGAGCAATAGAATTGGGAATTGTCATTTACTGAATATGAATCCTACATGATTAGTAAAGGTATGTTTATTGAAGAGGAAAAGAACACCTTATCTCAAAGAAAAGCCAACACAGATCAGAATATTTTAAAACCCCAGTTCAAAGCTAATACAAACTATAGTTACATAGTTTGCCCTTAGCCGTCTAACCTAAGATTCATCAAGAATTTCCATAGTGACTGGAAAAAAGGCTAAAGCTATGCTTATCAATCAGTAACCAAGGAATAGCAGTCTCTTTTCTCCCTCTCTCTATCTCTCTTTCTGTAGATCTTTTAGAGAAGGAATGCTGAGATTTCCTGCTGATTATAAAAGGTGAGTGATGGAGATGAGAGGGCTTTAGACATCGTTATGGGAATCCGATATCATTATCTTTCTGTGCTTCATCACAACACCAAAGATGACTACCTGAGGCAAAGCAGACATCCTACCTCAGATAATTAGCAAAGACTGTCAGTACAAATTTTAATACTCTTGTCTCTGAATTATTCTACAGGGTGTTTGTCAATCTAACTCATCTTGTCTCTTCCACTCCCAGCGCTTCTGCTCAGTTCAAATGTATAGCACTTCAAAGTTGCAGACAATACAGCGAGGACTGCTCAGAAAACGGAATACAATGCTTTGGGTTTAAATTATTTGTACTTCAGAACTCCTTAAAAATTCCTAGGATGGGGAATTGAACAGGCACAGTAGAGTGCTCTCTTCCCTATAAATACCCC
Organism: Vipera ursinii; assembly: GCF_947247035.1. Taxonomy (NCBI): domain Eukaryota; kingdom Metazoa; phylum Chordata; class Lepidosauria; order Squamata; family Viperidae; genus Vipera; species Vipera ursinii. The sequence continues at coordinate 213,744,881 of NC_139512.1, read as the reverse complement.
CACCCATACACCCAATCTTCTCTATAATTTAGGCATGTATTCAAAACACATGGCTCATGGGATGGGAGGTGAGGAGATTTAGACTGAGAGGAGTTTCCTTAAATATGTCAAATGTACAAAGTCCTTGACTTACAACTGTTCATTTAGTAATCATCCCAAGTTACAATAGCATTGAAAAAAGTGACTTATGACAATTTTTCAACTTACGACCATTGTAGCATCCCCACAGTCATGTGATCAAAATTCAGACACTTGGCAACTGGTTCATATTTATGACCATTGCACTGTCCTGGGGTCACGTGATCGACTTTTGCGACTCTCTGACAAGCAAAGTCAATGGAGAATGCCAGATTCACTTAACAACCGTGTTACTAAGTTAATAACTGCAGTGATTCACTTAACCAGTGTGGCAAGAAAGGTGGCAAAATGGGGCAAAAATGCCTCACTTAGTAACAGAAATGTCGAGCTCAATTGTGGCCATAAGTCGAGGTCTACCTGTAATCCATACTTGGGTTTTAGGATCTTTTTTGTACAAATGAATAAGGTATAAACAGCTGGTGTTCAGTTGAGATAAAACCAGGGCTTTTTTTTCTCATAGAACGCTCAGAATGGCGTTCTGGCACCTTTTTTTGCAAAAAAAAAAGCTGCCTCTATTGGCTTTGGAAAGCCTATTGCAGTCTTGGCTCTTTTTTATGACTCATGGACTTCAACTCCCAGAAATCCTGAGCCAGCCACACTGAGGGGAAAGAGAGAGGTTTCCAAGCTGAGCCATGCTGGCTCAGGAATTCTGGGAATTGAAGTCCTTGAGTCATAAAAGAGCCAAGTTTGCCTACCCTGCACTAGACGACATTAAAATTATTTACAAGGTTACTTCTTTAGGAACTAAACTTTTAGAATCTAAAACAGCTAATTCAAAAAAGCCAACAGAAAAGAACCTCACATTTTTCATCTACGTCTGTCTTTTGGAAGGTAAAATTAGATAACAAAATAATCTATTTCCTATGTTAACATCTCTTCAATGAAATCAATAAATCAATAAGGAAAGAAATGAGACATTTTTCTCAATGTAATATGTCTAATTTAGCTGATGCTAGAAAAAAATAGTATCTTTTGTAAATACTCGAAAACTATTTTGAATCTATAAACATCTATTACAACTAAACTACTTTAAATTAAACAATTCTTAAGAATGAAATATTCTTAATTTGGACTTTACTTTTACTGTTTGGACTGTTATGTGTTTTGAAAAATAAATTATTTAGAATCTAGTTATGTTGCACTTCAGTCTTTAAATAATTAACCTAGTATATACATAACAATATATGATGTTTTCCATGGTGAGCTTAACATCAATAACAACATTTATTAAAAAGGCTAAAATAATTTCTGGTGGTATTATCTGTACATTAAAATTTTGTTTATTCACAATCGTTCACTTTTCACATTCTGGGCAAGCAGTAGTCATATGTGCATAAGCATGGTCAGTAGCATACTGTATGCCTTTTTAAAAATATCAAACATGCAAAGAAACAAAAATATGTCCAAAATATCTGTATTACATCCAGAAATGCCAACTTTGCAACCAATATTTGTCATCCATAACTATATCCATAACTAAGGATACCTGCATAACCTGGTTTTGCCCAGGTTTGCCTGATGCGCCAGTTGAAGCCCTATCTGGACCAAGATGCCCTATGTACAGTCACTCATGCACTTGTGACCTCTCAAATAGACTACTGCAATGCTCTCTACATGGGGCTGCCCTTGAGGACCACTCGGAGGCTTCAGCTGGTGCAGAATGCAACTGCGCGAGTTGTGATGGGGGTCTCCTGATACTCCCATGTAACGCCTCTTCTCTGCGAGCTGCATTGGCTTCCAGTTGTCTTCCGTGATTCAAGGTGCTGGTGATGACCTATAAAGCCCTAAATGGCATGGGTCCGGATTATTTACGGGAGCACCTGCTGCCGACGTCTACTTCCCATCGCCCCGTGCGTGCCCACAGAGAGGGTCTCCTCAGGGTGCCATCGGTCAGGGAGTGCTGGCTGGTGGCCCCCAGGGGGAGAGCATTGTCTGTGGGCACGCCTGCCCTCTGGAATCAGCTGCCTGTGGAGCTCCGGATGGCTCCCAACCTTCGCTCTTTTCGCCGTGACCTGAAAACCTGGTTATTTGAGCTTGCCGGCCTGGACTGAGGGATTGGGGTCTTACATTTTATAATTTAATTTATTTGTTTGGGGCTAAATTTAATTTAATCTATTTTAACTTTTGTATGCTGTATTTTAATTGCCCTGTACACCCCCCTGAGTCCTTCGGGAGAAGGGAGGTATATAAATCTAATAAATAAATAAATAAATAAATAAATACATAAATACATAAATACATAAATACATAAATACATAAATACATAAATACATAAATACATAAATAAATAAATAAATAAATGCTTCTCTGGGATCAGTAACGCAGCAGGGATTGCTTTTTCCTTCCAATAACATATACCTAAAACCAGTTTATTGCATCTGGCAATTGTACTAAAAAAATAATCTCATTGTCAACCAATATAATTCATTTAATTTGAAATCAAGTGAAAAATTGACTTAAATTGTTTTATTAAAACAAATTAATGGCAATTCTTTTATAAGAAGTTGCCTCAAACAAAATGAGTTTGACATGCCTGCTCTAGATAGCTGAATGCTCCAAAATAAATTCTAGACCAGGCCTGTACATGCAGCCTACCAAGCACCCTTAGACAGAGCACAGACTTTTAAAAAAAATAATAATAATGAAATCACTACCACTGCCCTGAAAGTCATGTTGCCTAGTGCCTCCATGGCTTACCATGAGCACAAGCTCCAACACTGTAGATGCTCCTCTAGTCACCAAATCATTGATTAGCCCACCGGCATTCTTTTGCAGACCACAAAGATTTTTAATTTATCAGTGTGGGCCTTTCCCTTCTACAAGTTGCACAGATCTCTTCTAGATTTTCCTCTTGCCTTTCTGAGTTAACTCCTTGGTCTGTCATTGAGCAAGAATTGACTTTGTAGGGAAGCATATTATCATTTGATATATATTTAACATATGTTCTACCTTTATTTACCGATTATATAATATTTGTATGCAATCCACATGCGAGGTTTGGGCCAACTTACAATAGAAAAAAATATATTTTTAAAATCAGAAGATTAAAACATAAAAGCAGGGCTTTTTTCTCATAGAACGCTCAGAATGGCGTTCTGGCACCTTTTTTGCACACACACAAAAAAGCTTTTGCACAAGCTATGCTACTCCCTCTATTGGCTTTCAAAAGCCTATTGGCTTTCGAAAACCAATAGGAATTGCTGCTGAGCACGCCAAAAGACCTGGCCAGCAAACGTTGCACCGGCAAGTTGTCTGCAGTGAAGGCGAGTTGGCAGGAACTTTGCATCCCTCCCTGCTGCCCAACTACACCATCTCAACTAGGTAAGTAAGAGAGGACAAGGAGTGGGAGGTGGATTCTGTGGAGTCCATGTGCACTCCTTCCTTGTGCTCACCCGTGACAGCCAGGCTGGTGGCCTACCCGGTGCTGGACTTGCTCCACCATTGCCTCACAATGCACGCTTAAGTGGCTGCCCTGCATTGTCTGGCCCGCACCGCCTCCACCACACGCCCTGCGCAGCCCCGCCATATAGAGCGGGCCCTGCTGCTCCCACAGCACCAGCTGCGCTGGCTCCAGCCCTGGGGGAAAGCCCGCCACCAACACCCCTCGCACCCATAACTGCAGCAGCACCACCACCCCACCACCCCGCCTCCTGCGCCCGCCAAGATGAGAGTTCCGGCACCTTTTTTTTTTAGAAAAAAAGCCCTGGATAAAACAGGAATTCACCTTTATTTGTACAGTACAACATGCAGTGAAAACAGTTTTAGGAACCTTTTGGATTAGACTGCAGAAACATTCTGCAATCAGACTTATCTGGCACTTTAGTCGTTTTGGATAGATTTAGCACTGATGATCAGAATTGCTTTAACCTTACTCTTGGTTGATATCATAAAGCTAAGCAAGATTGGACTTGGGGTTTTTTTTTGGAAAGGTCATCACCAAGAAATATCAGGACTATAGGTAGAACAAGAAATTGAAAACAAATCTTTAAAAAGAGGATGTATTTTTTAATGATATGATAAAGTTAATGCTGAAAAAATATCTGTTAGGAGTGCCATATTAAGAATATGGAATAGATGTAAACCCAGGCTGTGCACAAGAAGCATTTTATACAAATAGTAGGCAAAAAAATGGTGAATATATTAAGATCTGTTATTATAGGAAAATGAGAACTTAAGATGAAATCAAGACAACTGACTTCAGAGAGATTTACTTTTCAGTGGTTTTCATATGCACAGCTGAAATTCACGTTGCCTTATAATTTAAGATTTCTTTAAAAAACAAAATGGTATATTGTTGGTATATGTCTCCAGAGAGATTGTCTAAGATGTATAAAGGTACCTCTAATTGTACTTGGAAATGTGAAGAGCATAAGGGACTTTTAGCATGCAGTGGAGAAAAAAAACCTAGATAAGAATATATATGATGATGCAGGGAATTTTAAACATTAATATTCAGATGAAACCTGGATGTTTTTATGACACTAATAGATAGCCAACTAGATAAGACTCCTGGAATATTGGTTGTATATGCAGTGATTGCAGGGAGGCTATTGCAGTTAACTATATGCACAAAGATGGAGAAAATATAGAAATACCTACAATGAAAGAGTGGATCATAAAAATGTCAGAGCTTGCAGAAATGGTTAAATTGACTTGCTTGATTAGTGAAGGAGCAATAACTACTTTTATAAAAGACTGGAAACCCTTTTGGACCTTTGGTTGAAAATGGATAAAAAGGGAACTGATAATGTCTAGATTTACTGCGTACGAGGAGAAGGAATTCTGTTCTGTAATTTTCGAAGACAAAAACAGTCTTCCAATTATGTCTGTAATTGCTGCAAAGAAGATTGGAAGGTGCTTTGTTAATTTTTTTTCCCCGTTAAGCTTTAATTCTTAGCTGAACCAGTGGTATCTCCAAACTGAGCTGACTTTCTAGCTAAGTCAAGGAATCAATTTAAACTGATTCAACAATTCAGAACTGCCTATTATACAGACAACGCTGTTTTCCCCCACCCCAAATCATTTTAGAAACTAATTCACCTGATTTGATATTTCATGAATTTGGAGCTGAGCAGACACACTGTGAGTATTCAGGTTAAACAAAAGGATTGAAGTACTGAAATAGATCTGGTATGATTCCAGCTAATTTTTCTGGCATGTGACTAGCAGTGAAACCTGGGATCTACCTGGGCTTCTAACTTCTGAACATGTAGTACAATGCTGAGAAGCTGCTTTCAAGTAGAGCTTTATTGGATGTCTATGGAGGTTCTCAGTCATCCAGGTATGTTTGTCCCAAATATACTTTTTTCAGGAGGTAACTGGATTTTCTTGTGTTTCTTTTGAAGACATTTCACCTCTCATCCAAGAAGCTTCTTCAGCTTTGATTACTCCCCACCATCTTCTAGTCAGAGCTGAAGAAGCTTCTTGGATGAGAAGCAAAACGTCTTCAAAAGAAACACAAGAAAATCCAGTTGCCTCCTTTGGGAGCTTTATTGGATATTTCCATTGGCATGCTGAGTATAAATCAAGCTCTTCATGGTGACTTCTGATTCCAGCAAATTTTGCTATTGGCACAGAATGCCCAGAAAAGACATAGAATGCTTCCAGGGGATTTGATTTTTGTTAAAAATTACCAATCAACCCCAAAATGTTGTGAGGAGTCCAGACTACGTTGTATCAAGTCTGCAACATTTCCCCATTATTTCATATTTTTTTTCTTGCCAGAAAAAATAAAATCTGCAAAGGAGGGAAACTCGGAATGATTTCATGGTAACACTGAGGTAACACTGACCCCTCATAGCTTGATATTAAAATTTTAACAAGACATATAATTTGAATAATTTGCTCCTTCCTTCCTTCCTTCCTTCCTTCCTTCCTTCCTTCCTTCCTTCCTTCCTTCCTTCCTTCCTTCCTTCCTTCCTTCCTTCCTGATAAAACACTCTTTTAAGTCAGTTTGAACCATGTCTGTGAGTGTGCTCACTTGAAGAGAATCTATGTCAGAGGTAATATAAAAAAGGAAATCGCAAAGATTACACTCTACTGCTTGTGGCAGGGGGGAAAAATGTTTTAACACAACCCTAATTACAGTCTTGTGAAGCAGTGTTGAGGCCTGCTGTGAAATCTCATCAGGACACAACTTTTTTTTAATTGTTTTTTTGCATTCTATTGCCATGGCAACTTCTGCTAGCTCATGGTCTCCTTCTGAGAACACCTGCAGGAGGAATTAGGTAACTGAGAGGAAAAAGTTAAGTGTATTGGCAGGATTGGAACGTAAGCAAATGGAAGAACCCTCCCCCCTCCCCAGTTTGCTTCCCCGGAAGGGCTCAAAATGCAAAACATGAAGACTTTGAAATCACTTCCTCTTTTGCCTGTTTTTCCCCCCCAATGCATTCAAAGAAAGAAAACAAACCAGAGGGGAACACATGTTCTAAAAGATAATGTGGTTAATTTAACCCATTTAATAATTTAATTATAATCAAGATTAAAAGCTTAATCTTAATTTATTTAATTTCCTGCTTCGGTCGCTTCTTTGATCTCGCCCTGTGTATTGCTATGTCTCCCTGAACTTCAAGAGATGGAAGCCTATTTCCACGTTTTATTCACTGGCTCTTCATTGGTTGAATTTCTAATTCTTCTAATTGTCCAAGAACTGATGAATTGATGTCAATTTGAAAAGGCATCAATTCACTTAAGCCAGGCTTGTCAAACTCAATTTCATTGAGGGCCGCATCAGCATTGTGGTTACCCTTGAGGGGCTGGGTGGGTGTGGCCAGGGTGGGCGTGGCCTACTGGTTGGGCATGGCTGGAGTATGTGTGACCTACTGGGTGGGCATGTCCAGCTCTACATTGTTTGCATCAATGGTGCCTATGGGGGCCTGGACAGGAGTGGCACAAATCTGAGGGTCTCTGGCAGAAGGAGATGGGACTGGGGCAAGTGCCAAGGCATGGTCCACTGGAGGAGCCTCACTGTTCCTATCAGGCCATGCGGGGGGGGAGGCTGGACGGTGATGCGGAGGTCAAATGCCAGCCTAGCCCTCAAGCACCCGCAGCACTAAGCCCACCCCCACTTCCCAAAGGGGGGTGCCCAGCTGCTGTGCTTGCTCTCCTTAGCCAGGTTGCTTATGATGGGTATGAGGGCAACATCAAGAGGGAGGCCCACTTCCTCTCCATGTGAGGAGACCTGGCATTGTATCCAAAGCTTCCTTAGCAAAAGGATGGGAGACCACCCAGGTTAGGCCAGGAGGAGGGGGCAAGGGGATGGTGAAAGGGCAGCAGGGAAGGACTAAGGCAGGACTTCCCTCAGACCCTCCCTCTCCTTCCTTCCTTCCTTCCTTCCTTCCTTCCTTCCTTCCTTCCTTCCTTCCTTCCTTCCTTCCTTCCTTCCTTCGAACAGAATGATGGGAAAATATTTGAGATGAGGGAGGGAGAAAAAAAGGCAAGAAACACAGATGGGGAAGTGTCATCCTTCATGAGGAATGAAGAAATGTACCATCACCTGGAAGTGGCCAGCACATGGCCCTCTCCTCACAGTGCCAAGAGACTGAGCCGGGTGGCACAAATCTGAAGAGAAGCACAACGCTGCCCAGCCCCTAGCCTGCCCGAAGTAGGCAGGGCCATGTGCTGGTCACTTCTAGGTGATGGTGCATTTCTTCATTCCTCACAAAGGATGATACCTCCCTAACGTGCACCCAGGGGGCGGGGCCGATGCAACAGAGGCCGGTCCCTCACTGTTTCCAGATGGCCTTGTGGAGCTAAGACTGAATGCATTTCAGCATAGATGACCACCACAAAATTGTACATTGGCTCCTGGCCGGCCTGGGCCAGAGCCAAGGCAGCGGGGGCTGTTCCCTCACTGTTTCCAGGATGGCTTCGCTGGCCACATGAAACCACTTCGCAGGTCGGATCTGGGCCCCGGGCCTTGTGTTTGACATGTCTGACTTAAGCTATTTCAGACATGTCAAACTCGCGATGTCACATGACGTCACACAATGTATCGGGATTCGGGACGGTTTTGCCATTGCCGTCAATGGAGTGGGTGTGGCTTCTGAATGATGCGTCCAGCCCATGGGCTGGCAGTTTGACACCCCTGACTATTTCATCTAATCGGTTTTCTTTCATGTTTTGTCTCCATGTCAGATATAGTGGCAAAGTGGTTAGAATGCAGTATTGCAGGCTGACTCTGCCCACCGCCAAGAATTCAATCCTGACTGGCTCAGGGTTGACTCAGCCTTCCGTCCTTCCAAGATTGGTAAAATGAGGACCCAGATTAATGACTCTGTAAACTACTTAGAGAGGGCTGTAAAGCCCTATGAAGCAGTATATAAGCCTAAGTGCTATTGCTATGAAAAGTGTCATCTTCGGCATTTTTGTCACTGCAATGGGGACAATTGTTGTAGGCTTGATATAACATGATCTGTATGCTCAAATATAGCATAGTGAAATATAGCCCAGCAGAAGTTTAAAAACAACACAGTTGGATGGGACCTTGGAGGTCTTCTAGTCCAACCCCCTGTTCAAGCAGGAGACCCCATACCACTTCTGGGGATTTTTATTTTTTATTTTTTTGCTTTACTTCTATCTAGATCCTGGGATAGAATGGGCAGTCTAACCCTTTCTTCAATTTTCAAGATCACCCAAGGTTAATAGGGAAGAATAGCTTGGTAACAACTTAATCTCAGATTGATTTGTAGCACTCCATTGTTTAATTTGCAGTGAAGGACTACAAAACCAAATCCTCCTTTCCTTCCTCTGGCATCCAAAAGCCAGAGCCTATCACTATATTTGGAAATCAATAAATTGCTATTTTTTTCCTCTTTGAAAAAGCTACAGTGGCATTCCAATTACAATGGAATCTAATGACAGTAGACTCAATATGGAGAAGAGGTCTGCCAAAGTTTAGAAAAAATACGGCAGAAAGTTGTTGTTGTGGTTGTTGTTATAATAGCTGGGTTTTCTTTTAGCAGATCTGGAAGAAATTTAAAGGTAAAGCTGCTCTTTATGAGGGGACCTATCCTGCCAAATATCAGACTAACAGATTTAGACTGATGTCATGTTAAGAAACAAAGGGTCTGGGTGTAAGAACAGCCTCTGCCATTTGGCATTTGCTACCACAATAATCTGTCTTCCTCAAATCACAAGAGACAGGCCCATCCCAAGCCAGGTTGAATGGCTGTGGATGTTTGCAACATCTGGAACTGTAGACCATTCCACTATTGCACAAATGTTACCATCAACACTTTTTTTTTCTTTTTACCTAAGAAATAAACTCCAGATAACTGTAATTTACCAGATTGCTAGCTAAAGTATTCAGACAAAGTATAATTTCTCTGATGATGAACTGACAATGAATTCCTGCTCATTTCCCAAAATACACCAGGAGTATGCAAATTATCCCAAACAATATGGACAGATTTTTATTTTAAAGATTATGTATATATGACAAGGAATGCAAAAAATGTTGTTAACTACTACCCAATTAGATTGTAGGAATTGCCCAGCTACTATCACATTTTATGTCCCTCACATATTTCTAATTGTCCATCATCACTGGCACTTCTGGCACTGAGCTTCACAAACATATATTGAAACTAAAATGGAGACTGTGGGTAAAATACTAGTAGATACTGGATCAGACACATATAGAAGTAGCCCATGACATTGATAAGTACTGCAATTGGCAATGAGGTGACATCATCTCTCAAGCCACTAACACAGGGATGTCCAATCTTGGCAACTTCTAGGAATCCCAGCCAGCATGAAGTTGAACTCTGCAAGTCTTAAAGTTGCCAAGATTGGACACCCCTGCTCTAACATTAAGGAATGTGAAGTGGGATTCAAATTTTCTATCCCTAAAAGAGGTGGCAGATTTTAAGACCCGGGGGAGTAACTTATTGAAAGTTTACTACTTGAAAGTGGTCCTTTTGATATCTGCTGTCTCTGATGATCATTATTGGTGATTAATGGCTGTCAGATGAGGTGACATACCACAGGGTTTTCTATCTCTGTGCATAATCCAATGATTCAGTACCATTGCTGGTCGGTCTGCTGAATTGAAACTTGAGACCTGATTACTCCTGAGTTATCAGATCTTTAATAGTTTGAAACAGAGCACCAGCTAGACATGTGTGATAGCAGACGAGTTCCGTTACTACTGAATATTGTCATGCCTTTGAGGAGGCAAAGAAAGGGGCAAAAAAATGCAACAGAGCACCCAGGAGACAAACAGGCACAGCAGGGGACAGACAAACAGGCACAGCAGGGGACAGGCTGAAGTGTCTTTTTCCATTAGATACCTCTACAGCGTTCATGCACAGCAATAAGTACCTCCGACATCATTTAAGAAATCGGAAGTTGCATTGTTATTATACCACGGCATCCCTACTTCTGAAAGAACAGCCCCCTCCAGTTACAACATCAGAATTATTGTCTGGAAGGAAGTGGCAAATTAAGTGGTTCTGATCTGGGGAGAGGCATAACAAGATTAGCTAACAAATGTTGAAAATAGTTCTCTGAATGATCTTTTCATTCAGATGCAGCCACTATAAACCATCAAGGCAACAATAACTAGTTCAAAGACATGTTTTACTGTAAGTTCAAGACACATATCAAGCTTTTTTCCTTCCCCAATTTCATTGGCTTAATGGGGTTGCTGGAAAAGTGATTTACTGACAACTCTCTTTAAATGCATTATTTTTTTAAAAAAATGTATTTAATAAGTGATTTAAAGCACTTCCAGCACATTAATTATATAAAAAGAGTGCCCATCCTGATTAGGACAACAAATGGATGAAAACTGTAATAAGGTGGTAGGGAATATCTATATTCTTCTACATTGTTGTTGTTGTTGTTGTTTTTATGTATTGCACAGTCATTTCATTTCATTTGATTTTTTCATTTCATTTTATTAAATTTATATGCCGCCCTTCTCCCTGAAGACTCAGGGCGGCTCACAACAATAAAAATTAAAAAACATAGAGTAAAAAATTTAAAAGAGAATTAAACAATACATACAAAATTACAAGACAATTTAACCCAGTAAAAAAGCCTAATTAAAAACCGTAGTCAGTCCAGGCCCGCTTGTGGAACAACCATGTCTTCAGGTCACGGTGGAAGGACCGAAGGTCAGGGGCCATCTGCAGCTCCGGAGGCAACTCATTCCAGAGGGTCGGCACACCCACAGAGAAGGCTCTCCCCTTGGGGGTCGCCGGCCAGCATTGCCTGGCTGACGGAACCCTGAGGAGGCTGACTCTGTGGGAGCGAACCGGGCGATGGGAGGTTGACAATGGCAGCAGGTGGTCTCGCAAGTACCCCAGGCCTAAGCCATGTAGGGCTTTAAAGGTTATTACCAGCACCTTGAATCGCACTCAGAGGGTAACCAGAAGCCAATGCAGCTCACGCAGAAGTGGTGTAACATGGGACTACCGAGATACTCCCATAAGCACCAGTGTGGCCACATTTTGCACCAGTTGAAGCCTCCGGGTGCTCTTCAAGGGCAGCCCCATGTAAAGAGCATTGCAGTAATCCAGCCAAGAAGTGACGAGGGCATGGGTAACCGTGCATAGGGCATCTCGGTCCAAAAAGGGGTGCAACTGGAGCACTAGGCAACCCCCCCTGGTCACGGCTGTTAGATGATCTTCCAAATTAAGCTGTGAATCCAGGAGGACACCCAAGTTGCGAGCCCTTTCTGAGGGGGGCAATACCTCCCCCCATCAAAAGAGATGGAACTTGATGGACAATACGAGATGCCAGTATCCACAGTCACTTGGTCTTGGAGGGGTTAAGCCTGAGCCTGTTCCTTCCCATCCAGACCCGCACCGCCTCCAGTCACAGGGACATCACATCAAGGGCATCACTGGGTTGGCTCGGGGTGGAGATGAACAACTGGATATCATCCGCATATTGGTGATACTTCACCCCAAGCCACGGATGATCTCACCCAGCAGCTTCATATAGATGTTAAACAGGAGGGGGGAGAGAACCGACCCCTGAGGCACCCCACAAGTGAGGAGCCTCGGAGTAGATCCCTGTCCCCCTGCCAATACAAACTGCGAGCGACCCGAGAGGTAGGAGAAGAACCACCGTAAAACAGTGCCTCCCACTTTCAAGCCCTCGAGCCATCGCAGCAGGATACCATGGTCGATGGTATCAAAAGCCGCTGAGAGGTCAAGTAGGACCAGGACAGAGGAACAGCCCCTGTCCCGGGCCCGCCAGAGATCATCCACCAGTGCGACCAATGCCGTTTCCATGCTGTAGCTGGGTCTGAAACCGGACTGGTACAGGTCCAGATAGTCTGCTTCATCCAGGAATTGCGGGAGCTGACACACCACAACACTCTCAACAACCTTCGCTACAAAGTGAAGGTTGGAGACAGGACGGTAGTTATTCAACGAGGCCGGGTCCAGTCAGCCAGATGTTCAGTCTGGGTTTGGCATTTTAGTCTACCAATAGAGTCCTTTCCAAGGATCTTGCATAGGCAGATCTAGATATTTGATGGTGTTACAGATATCATCACAAGATAGAAGCTTTTCCGAGTAAAGCTGCCTTTTGCAATTGACTGATGGCAAATTTGTCAATGCCAATGGTGTTCAAGTGGTGCTCCAGTTGTTTTGGGATTTCACCTAAGGTGCCTATTACTATTGGTACTACCTTTGCTTGCTTTTGCCACAGTCATTCTATTTCTATTTGTAGGTCTTGGTATTTTGTTATCTTCGCCAATTTTTTCTCTTCTATACTGTTACCTCCAGGTACCGCCATGTCCACTATCCAGACTTAATGTTAGTTAAATGTTAATTCCAGAAGACTAACATTTAAGAATAGAAACTTCCCTTTAAATGTTCTTTTTTTAAAAAATAAAAATCTAAATTTTGGGAAGTTTGAAAATAAACTTTTAAAATTTTTAAAATTTTTGGGGAAAAAAATCCTTTTAAAGAGGTGAGAATTAGTCCATCTGAGAGACAGAGAGGGAGCCTAGAGACCCGGGCCCAGCAGCTGAGTGGAGGCAGGGCGGTGCAAATGGAGGCCACTGAGCAGTGGTGAAATAGAGGTAGGTGGCAACAGACCAGCAGCTATGAGCAGCAGAGCAGATCTTGAGCAGCATCAGGACAGAGCTAAGTGGCAGAGGAGCACAGCACTCAGATCAGCCACTAAGAACAGCATGGCAGACCAGTAGCAGCTGAGGGCAGTGCAGTGGACCAGCTAAGCAGAGCTGGTCTTTTTGAAGCAAGCAAGTTCCACCTTATTCCTTCTTTAGCAGAGAAGAAAGAAAGAAAGAAAGAAAGAAAGAAAGAAAGAAAGAAAGAAAGAAAGAAAGAAAGAAAGAAAGAAAGAAAGAAAGAAAGAAAGAAAGAAAGGAAGGAAGGAAGGAAGGAAGGAAGGAAGGAAGGAAGGAAGGAAGGAAGGAAGGAAGGAAGGAAGGAAGGAAGGAAGGAAAAAAAACAAGCAGAAGTGTGTGTGTGTGTGTGTGTGTGTGTGTGTGTGTGTGTGTATTGAAGAGGGGGTTATCCAGACAGTGAAAAAAATTGCTGTGATTCTGCCCCTATCCTGCATGTATTTATCTATTTATTTGATTTTTATCCCAGCTTTTATTACTCAGGGTGGCAAACATACATAATACTGTTCCCTCTTCCTATTTTTCACACAACAACAACCTTGTGAGATAGGTTGGGCTGAGACAGACTGATTCACTCCAAGTCCCCTAAGCAGTCCTCAGAAGAACCATCAGAGCAGGACTTTGAGGCAGATATCTAGGGCAGGGGTCTCCCACCCCCGGTCCGTGGACCGGCACCAGTCCGCAGCATGTCAGCAAGCCGCACAAACAAGCAAAGCTCCATCCTCGGGATGCAGACAGTATTCAAAACCACACCCCCTCTGGACCGTGGAAATGCCTTTCTCCATGGCACCAGTCCCTGGTGCCCAAAAGGTTGGGGACCTCCAATCTAGGGGCTTTTACTCAGCAGACGTAGCAGAAAGATTTCTAATGGGTTCATGAAATGAGTGAGGCAATTCCTATTTATTAAAGCTAAAGAAGAGGCTGCCATAAGTGAAATCTAGAGCTTAGGACTACTAATTGCTACCATCCTGACCAAAAGGTTTGTCTCTTCTTGAATGACTATAAAAATAAAGTGTATCTAGCTCCCAACTTACTACAAGGGTTCCCCAATGTGATATTTGTTGCCCCAGTTTGTGATTCTGGATTTCTGATTCTGGATGTCCCCAATGGTTCCCATTTAACTATTTACATTTTAAAAATGCCCTTGTATAATCAAATAGAAAAGAGTGAAATAATTAAAAAAAGGAAAAGAGCAAAAGAACACCAAAATTATATAGGTTTTTTCTGTATTTGTGTATTTAAATAAAACCAAATTTCAATATACATTTTTTGTGATATATAGTGCACTATAATAGAATATTATATATTCTATTCTATAGAACAGGGTTGTCAAACTGCCGGCCCGAGGGCCGGATGCTTCATGGCAAAACCGCACCCACCCCATTGCTGGAAAAAAAATGGAAAAAAGGTCGTAACACGTCACAACACGTCATGTAACATGGCGAGTTTGACACCCCTGCTATAGAATATTCTATAGAATAGAATATTATATATGTGTATAATGTAGGACCACTAGTCCCAGAAGACATTGCAGTAGACAAGAGGAAAGGCTAAGGAGAGGAAAGAAGGGGGGACAAAATGGGGAATTTTGTCATATATCTAAAAACATTAGGTAATAAAAAGTTGACAACTTGCTCTAATATGTCTACTAAGAACCCTCTAAGAAAGAACATAACTCTCTGAGAGGTAAACTTGGTGGCCCAGCACTTAGAAATTTCTTGGGACACAGCTTGGAATAATAAACCTGCAAATTCTCTTAATTGGTCACAATTAGGAGAGACCCACTCAAATCACATTCAGACGTGGCATTAATTCCAGGGAAATTAAACCACATCCACATAAAGCTATCAGCAATTCTGTATCTGATTATAGGCCTTTTCAGGCATTTTCTCCTTGTGCAATTAACAAGTGTGTGGGGGAGAGCAGGAATCTGCCTCTTCCTGTCTTTTGCATCCATTCTGACCTGAGGCTGGTCTTATTCAGAAACCTCTCAAACTCAGCTTTTTTCAGTCCTGGCAACTTTAAGATGCATGGACTTCAACTTCCAAAATTCCCCAGCCAGCAGCTCCATGCTAAATGGGGAATTCTGGGAACTGAAGTCCATATATCTTAAAGTTGTCAAGATTGAGAAACACTACTCCGACTTGTGAGGAAAGAGCGACTGAAGCAGGTTTTGGGGTCACATTATCCGATAATATTTGTCAAGCCATAACTATTATTATACAAAAAAGTTGCTTTGGCTCAAAATTAATCAGGAACCCTTCAATATTCAGACATTTTGAGATGGGAATAATATTCTGAAACTGCAAACCAGAAGGTTAATTAGTACAGCAATTCAGTTATATAAATTCATAGGGATTATTTTATCCCTGACACTATCGATGTCCACTTTTACATGAGACAAAATAATGGAAGTTAAAATGCAAATAGTTCACATTGGGGACATACTGTTAAGAATACCAAATAAGCAGGAAAAAGTGAATCTAGCTTACTGAGGTGAATGAATTCATGCTGTGTGGGAAATTGCTAAAACAATAGCAAAGTCTTTAGATTATCATTTTACAAAAATCACCTTATCTGTACATTTCTCATTGAAATTGGTAGTAAATGTGCTTAGTTAGAGCATTTCCTAAGAACACAGACCACCAAGGCATCAAATTAAAGTGATAGTGGTTTGGCCATTAAAACAAACAAACGGAGATAACTGCTGTAGCAAATTTTGAAATACCGGATGCAAGGCAAGAAAGCAGTTTCTCTGTATACATTACAAAGCTGCACCTATAGCTCCCACATAGCAATCCATCTTTTAATAAAATTTCCAGTAATGCTGCTCAGTTTACTATTAACTTTTTCTTCTTTCGAAATGTATACGTGTTCATAGCTTGGATTTAACAAACTGCATTTCTCTTGGTTACTTTTTATGAAGGAAGCAAAGAAAAAAAAATACAAAGGAGCAAATGTTTTCATGATTTTCCCTTCTCATCCCTCTGAGATCTGGAATTATGCTGCCTGCTTGATGGAACCAGTGCGTATATTACCACTGAAGCAATTTTGCCCATTTGCATAGCTGCTCTCTATTTTTCTTCAAATGACGGCACAATATTTCATTCCAATACACTGCAATAGGAACAGGTAAGATTCATTGTGTACTAAAAGCAGTTCTACTCTTGGCTTTTAGCAGCAAACAGAACATTACAGGCGGAAGTAAGCTGTATGCGCCATTCCATAACAGAATTTGCAGCTTTGCCGGATTCCATTACCTCCACCACACATCTTGAAACACTCTGGCAGTTTCCTAATGCTCGCAGTGAGGGACCTAAACCTTTTGACCTCAAACATCTTATTAAAGATGATGCTGAACTACGTTTCCACAAGGGAGGGGGCAGCGGTGGAAAGGAACAAGAAACTACCGGACTTATTCTCTCCTCTAATTCATTCAAGTAAAGCCCTTGTTGAGCGGAGGACCCTCACTTTGATGTTAAAGTCTCTAATTGGAAGGAAGTGAAGTGTTAGCCTGTCACGCTATTAGTCTCTCATCAAATGCTTTAAGATATTGGGACATTGAAGTTCTCACACTGAGGCAAAGAAAACATGGAATAGCCTGGTCTTTGTTAACTTGTTTAGAATTTGCATCTGTTCTGTTTTGTTTTTGTTTGTGTGTGTGTGTGTGTGTGTGTGTGTTTTAAAAAAAAACAAGCTGGCTCTATATGGACTTTGCTGTTTCTTGCATCTTCTTTCAGCATTTTAAAAACTCTTCTTAGAACTCCTATAGTAGCCACAAGGGAAGGATGGGTAAAAAAAGACTATCACTAGAGTGTAGGCCTGCAATGATGAGAAAAGCCAGCTATCATTTCCACTGCTTAACATTATCTAGGTATTAAAGATTTGGTAGGGGGTTTTTTTTGTGACCAAGGGAAATGCAAGTTCTTTGGGACATCACCAGCAGAGGAGCTGAGAAGGCGGGCAGTCGTCATTCTAATGTGGGACATTAAAAGATCATTCTCAAACTCCTATCTGCTGAATCCTAACCTCTCACCACACTATTGTATAGAGGAAAAGCATGCATAGAAACAGGGCCTGAAATGGAGGATGGACTTTATTTGATGTGTATCAGCATATCTAATTCTCACATTTATCAGATGAAGTGGGTGGGGAAAATATAACATTATTAATACTCTTAATAGTATTAGTCGGTTATTCTGGTGGCGTGTTTTAAGATTTCTACAGATCTATCATTCTAGCAATCTGTACTAAGATTGATCGGAAGATAACGCTATCTGACACTTGCTATATCCAAAGATAGAAGCAATGGAATGAGAAATATGGCAATAACCTAAATGCCTTTTTTTCTCCTTTTTCAATAGGAACCCCCTTTGATCACAGGATTTGCCATTAACAATAAATACAAAGAACAGCTTGATGTGATATCATAGTCAGAAGGGACCCCTCATACTTCTTCACAAGTGCTATAGTGATGTCATATAAAGAGATTTGGTCATCTATCTTTTTTAATACCAGGCCAAGAGCAGAGGCCTGGCTGTCTTTACCAACCCCAAATACCTTTCTAATTTATTGCATCTGCACTACTATAATTGAAACATCTTATGAATATCTCACACGTGGAATTTGGCAACTGCACGATACAAATGGTCTCTTCATGGCTTTACTATGGCCAAAAGATAGATATTGCAACCTTGGAAAGGTAAACATACGGCCCCATCCATTCAATGGATTGGAGACCTGATTACACTTGCTACTTTTGAATGGATTGCCTATAGATGTAGTCTTTGTTCACACAGGAATGAAACATGGAACTCATTTATACAAAAGACAATAGGTTAAAAAAAAGGATAATAGTTATATGTGATACACACACACACACACACTTGAATAATGTTTACATTAGATAGGTACATGTAGAATTTTAACTGTCAATGTTTATAGCAATAGCAATAGCACTTAAACTTATATATCGCTTCACAGTGCTTTGCATGCCTCTCTAAGTGCTTTATAGAGTCAGAGTATTGCCCCCAATAATCTGGGTCCTTGTTTTACTATTCTCGGAAGGATGGAAGGCTGAGACAAACTCGAGCTATTCAGGAACTGCCAAACTGCTGGCAATCGGCAGTCAGCCTTCTAACCACAGCACCTAGTAATAATGTGATATTTGGGGGTTCTTTTCATTTTTTTTCCTGCTGTATTTTATCAGTTTGTTTAAAGCGCTTCTTATGAGCTGTTGTTTTTTTCCCTTGAGAATGTATCCGTTGTAATTATCACTGTGTTTTGTTCCTTTTCTTTTCCTGCTACCTCAATAGTGGCCAAAATTGTGGAAACCTTTTGGGAAAAGTGCATTTTTGAGGTTTGATGGCTAATAACACCACTTTTTTGGGGGGAGTAGCACCATAAAATTATATATCAATGGAAAGATAATTTAATGAAGAATGTAACGCAGGATAGTTTGTTCAATTATCTGTACTGTATTCTGTGAAAAGTTATAGCCAAATAACCAGAAAAAGGAAGCACAACTTGCTTAGGTTGATCTCAGGTAGCTTTCCTTCATCTGATTCTAGCCAATGAGCATGAGTGTTTAGAGAGCCAATCAGGTGTCATCTTGTTTTCACAATGAGCCAATCAGATCACAGTAGGATTCAGTTATTGAGGTCATGTATTGAAGCTGAGAGGAGGACATTTGTCAGTGCGTTATGTGATCAAGTTGGTTGGGTTTTGTTTTGTTTTTTGTTTTTTTTTTGTTTTTTCTTTCATTTAGTGAGCTTGTAAAATGTAATAAAATTAAAGTAATAGTGCAAAGAGTTGACTGGTTGCCCAGAAATCAATGTAAAATAGTATTATTAAGTGAACAAGGCTACAGTTATAAAGAAATTAGAAGAAAAATTGGTGGAAACTTAACCAAAGGTAGCGTTTCGACTGTACACTTTTCCCAAAAGGTTTCCACAACTTTGGCCACTACTGTATTTTAAAAGCCAAAAAAACAAAAAAAAGATGACATCCTCAGTGCAACGTAAGGTGAGCAGGAACACTTTTCCTGAAGACTTCAGCCAGTCATTTAAGCATGAAATTAAGTGGGGCAAAACTATTCCTTTCTTTGGCTCAGGAGAATAAAGCATGTCGAAGCAGGTGCACTGATGAACTTTAGATGGAGGCGCTTGTCCAATTTTACCGACCTCTAAATTGCGTGCTTCTACCGAGAAGGCTGCATTAGCTAGTCTTCTCAGCAATAACTAACTGACGCAGATGATTCCATCTTCTTGTTTCTGAACCTGCTGGGCTTTCCAGATGCCAATGTAACTGAAAGTGCCCTCAAAATACATGTACCTGACTGAAAAAGAAAGGTTCAGTGATTCACCTGCATCAAAGAAAAAGGATGGAAGAAAACAAGATGGAATGGAAATTGAAGCTTTAAAAAAAACAAGGGGAGGGAAGAGGCACCATTAAAATTGACTGATTCGATTATTTCAATGATTGCATGTTATACATCACTGAGAAATATTTGCATTAACTTTACATGGAGTTATATTGCCAAAAAAAACCCACCCCCTTTTGTAATGAGCTGTGCTGAATGAGGGAATATGTGTTGAGAAACTCTTGGCAATGGGCATAACTCTGCAAGGTCTTGTCTTATCTTATACTTCATCATTTGGTGCAGTGACTTTTCTTTATACCGGTTAGTATCCTCCACAATCAAAGTCATAAATACGGCAATCTACATTGGGCTAGCCCAGGGGTAGGCAACCTTGGCTCCTTTATGACTAGTGGACTTCAACTCCCAGAATTCCTGAGCCAGCATGGCTCAGCTTAGAAACCTTTCCCTTTCCCCTCAGCATGGCTGGCTCAGGAATTCTGGGAGTTGAAGTCCACGAGTCATAAAAGAGCCAAGGTTGCCTACCCCTGGGCTAGACATACAGTAGTCTGGTGGAGAAATGATGTCCTGTTATCCTATTACAGTTAGACTGAGTAGTCATATTCTTTCCAGACTACTACTGTATAGCCAGGCAAAGAGTTAAGCAGAGACACGAACCAAAGGCTGTTCAGTATTTTAATGAGGCAAAGCGGTTTTAAGTGTCAAAGCCAAAAAGAAAAAGAAAAACATAACACTGAATGGGTACAAACCAGGCAGAACTTATACAATTAGTCTAAAGGCTCAGGGCAGGATTTCAAGCAGTTATCACAGAGACACAATGCAGACTGATACCATTTCCAATACTAAAATACTTCCAAATGAAAGTATTTATAGCCCAGGCTTCCAACTTGTGTGTTAATCTCGACCTGGACTTTATTAGCTTAGTTCAGAAAATGCTTGGAGGCAACAGAGACTCATTAGTAAGCTATTACACCCAAGGATTCTCTACCCCCAATTTCACATCCCTTTGCATCTCAATCCTCCTGGGCTTTTTGACCCAACATTGTATCATATCATATAATGCAGTTCTAGAAGGTGCTTTAAATCAGGGATCCCCAACCCCCAGTCTATGGACCAGTACCGGGGCACGGAATGCCAGCAACTGGTCCGCACAAACAAGCAAAGCCTCATCTGCGAGATGCAGGCAGCACACAAAACCACACACCCTCCGGTCTGTGGAAAAACCTCTCTCCACAGAACCGGTTCCTGGTAGCCCAAAGGTTGGGGATCTCTGCTTTAAACTATCTGTAGCAAAGACTAGGACCAAAGATATCTTATTAGCTGGTGCTAATTTTTCCAGGATGCCTTATTTGGGCCTTCATTTGTAGCCATTAGCAATCTGCAATATCCCTCGTAAGCCTTCCTGCTTCTCTGAAAAATGGATCTTCTGTGGAAGTTATAGCATGTGAGACAATTACTGTTTCTATTTCATGATCTAATTTACAATGTACCCAAGATGGGTTCAGGCTGTTTGGCCTCACACAGCTCTATTCAGACATGAAGGTGCTGTCTGTAAACCATCATGCTGAGCAAAAGTATATTTTTGCAGAACATGTCAATCAAACTAGCCAATAAGGAGGAGCTCAGTCTGCTCCCTCTAGCTTAAAGGAATCAATCTCCTTTTCTCACTTCATCCATGGTATAGAACAGGGGTAGGCAACCTTGGCTCTTTTATGACTCGTGGACTTCAACTCCCAGAATTCCTGAGCCAGCATGGCTCAGCTTGGAAACCTCTCCCTTTCCCCTCAGCATGGCTGGCTCAGGAATTCTGGGAGTTGAAGTCCACGAGTCATAAAAGAGCCAAGGTTGCCTACCCTGGTATAGAACATAAATGGCTAGTACTCACCCTTTCTTTATACCAATGCATGTTTACATATTTATGAAGATTTTGCAGAATGCTTCAATTTGCTTCTGGATACCCTTGACTAATTTGCAGTGGAAGGAACACCTTTCAACTGAGGCAATGATTCGTATTAGTTCTACCACCTTCTAAACATGACCCTGCCACACACACTTTGACTGTTGCATAGACAAACTAAAGATTATGCATATCTAATGAACAGTATTACCCTCCCCTTTAGTACACATAAGATTCTCTCTTTTTTTGTCTTAATCAAGTCATTTATTAATACGTTAAGTAGCACAGGGCCTAGAGTGGAGTTCTGCAGGATATTACTCCACACTTTCCTCCCATTTAATGTGGAGCCATTGAAGTATACTTATCGGGTGCAGTGATATGCAGGTAGTTCTTATTTAAGGATCACAATTGAAGCTGATAATTTGGTCATTAAATGAAGCAGTCGCTGAGTGAAACTGCTTATGGTCTTACTTCAGCTTTGCTTTGCTTTACAGCCCTGCAAAGGTGGTAAATTTGAGGATTGGTCATAAAGATACTTTTTCATCACCATCATAACTACAAAGTCTCTATACTAGGCAGTCACTAAATGAGGACTACCTATAACCATTGTGATATTAACTTTTTCCGTAGTACTTGTTGTAATTATATTTTTAAACACTGCAAGTTTAAATATTAAATTTAAATTGCTTGAATTGTTCATTCTAAAAGAACAGTGGCACTGTCTTGTTACATTCCTGCCTATATAAGAGCCATGATGGCACAGTGGTTAGAATGCAGTATTGCAGGCTAATTCAGTGCTTACTCCAGGAGTTCGATTCTGACCAGCTCATGGCTGACTCAGCCTTCCATCCTTCCAAGCTCAGTAAAATGAGGACCCAGATTGTTGGGGGCAATAGGCTGACTCTGTAAACTGCTTAGAGAGGGCTATGAAGCCCTGTGGAGTGGTACCGGTACATAAGTCTAAGTGCTGTTGCTGTTGCTGTTGTTATACCTTTGACATTGGATGGGGTGGCACTGCCCCAGAAAGACCCGGGCCACAACTCAGGGGATCTCCTGGACTCGAGACTCCTGTTCGAGGGACAGATGGCAGGAGAGCCTTTGCACAACTTTGTGTTGTGCACCAGTTGCAGCCTTTCCTGGACCAGGATGCTCTGCGCTCAGTTGTTCAGTCCCTTGTCATCTCACAACTGGACTACTGTAATGCAGTCTCCATGGGGCTACCCTTGAAGAGCATTCAGAAGCTACAGCTGGTGCAGTGTGTGGCAGCGTAGTTAGTTTTGGGGGCCCCAAGAATGGCCCCTGTAACGCCAGTGCTCCGCATTACCAGTCTGCTTCCAGATGCAATTCTAGGTGTTGGTGATTACTTTTAAAGCCCTTCAGGGCATGGGTCCAAGTTACTTGAGGGACTGTCTCACCCCACTGTTATTGACCCGTACCTCTCGTGCCGGCAGAGGAGGTCTGCTGTGGGTCCCATCAGCCCGATTATTCTGGTTGGTGGGATCCAGGAGGAAGGCCTTCTCTGCTGTTGCCCCTGCCCTCTGAAACATCCTGCCCTCTGATTTGAGGTTGGCCTCATCCCTCCTACCTTTTCGTAAGGACCTAAAGTTGTGACGCTGCCAGTTGGCTTGGGGCCCTAGTGGGGGAACAGCACAATGGAGGTGGCTGATTGAGTAATAACAGATCCCCCCCTCCCCACCCAGACACACTCCCCCCCCCCGCCATCCCCATGTGTCTTTGATTATAATGTTTGATTTAAACTTTTCATGCTTTAACTTACAGATGTAACTGTAAGCTGCCCAGAGTTACCCTATGGTAAGAGGGGCGGCCAATAAATTTTATAAATAAATAAATGCTGGATTGCTTTATAGTAGACATTTGCAGTTGTATACTACTACACCAGCGGCTCCCAACCTTTTCTATGCCCTGCACCCCTAAAACGCTTCTGATATATTCTTGCACCCCTTACAAAAGTTCAAAATAACAGCAACGAATTATGCATATACACTATAATTTTGAAAACCCAAGTTTTCACATCCCCTGGAATATTGTCTCGCACCCCCAGGGGGTGCAAGCACCCCTGACTGGGAACCCCTGTACTACACAATACATACATTGATTTTTGGAAAGCTTTTCTTCTAAACGGGGGTGTCAAACTGCCAGCCCGTGGGCCAGATGCGTCACCAACAAACTGCGCCCACAACCATTGCCGGCAACGGAGAAAAAGCTCCGATACGTCACGGGTTTGACACGTCTGTTCTAAAAGAAGTAGCAGAAGAAAAGGAGAAGTGCATTCTAACTCACATCTCTACTGCTCTAAGTTTAAGTGTCTTTTGGTAGGAATTGGTTAAACGTATCATCCACTTCACATAACTGTTTTTAACAGTAAGCACAGTACTTACCCTTTAAAAGACCTTTTCACATCAATTTATTTCAATTTCTTAGATTGCCCTTGCTGACATAAGCATATTGCTAGAGATTTGATTTTATTTATTATCATTTAATTACATCATCTCATAATGAGAAGTAAGGTCAGTCTCATTGATATAGGCTATCTCACAGGGTGTTTTTTTTTCTTTGCAAAGCTAGGACTATCATATATGGAGTCCAAAAATCTAGTTGACCACTAGATGGCATCAAAGTGATACAAACTCTTCTAGTTCTCTGCTGACCTCTAACAGTTTTCTGGAGGATTGCAGCTCAGCTACAGTAGCTGTATTCATAGAAGAATAATGAAATATGATAAAGTTCTAAGCAACCCCTCTGGTAGTCAGCAGACTCATCATTATATGCCAGCAATGGAAAGTCAGATCATGATGGTCTGCATTTTTGTAATATTTTAAAATTCTTCCTAGCTTCTGCAAACCAGCTTGAGTTAACCAAGCTAAACCATAGTTCCTGACCTTTTCCCCCAAACTAGAATGAAAATAATTTTAAAATGGGTGGTACACCTGAGGTCAAGGTGACTGGAAGCAAATTGGAGGAATCCTATACATTTCTCAGCCATTTCTGCTCAATTTTGCATCTTTCTGGTATGTGCACATGGGTTGCAAACTGAAACAACAATGAGCCTTATTTTTATTGGTCATGTAAAAATGTACGTCAGTCCCAGGATGGCTGACTCATTAATGTAATGAGTTGTGTCTAGAATTAAATTGAATCCTTGAGTTTGCCCACATTAAAAGTAGTGCTCCTGTGCTTTGTTGCTGAAAAAAAATTAAACCAAAGACAGCAACATAATTTATGGTCAGTTTGTAAAGTGGAGGAAAATGCTTTAATTCAGCCATCTGGATATGTCCTGAATCAGCCAAAAGAAATTGCTCAGTCACTGAGGACAGAAGTAGTGTGGTCATTTCAAGGTAACAGTTGACTTAGGATAATATCAGATTTATTACACAACCTCCAAATAAATTGCCTTTTAAGATTTGAGATTAAAATATTATTAGAGAACCTTGGTAGCTGTGAAATAAAGCTCTATAAAATATGCTTTTCCCCCATTATTTTTATTTAAAAATCTCTCCAGGAGAGTACACAGTGAAATAAGTATTTGTATCTTGTCACGGTCATCTTTTATTTAAAATCAGTCTAACCATAAGGTGGGTTTTATGATTAATGTATAGTTGCGAAAGATTGGCCTTATGAGAAATGATAAGTTCTTGGTACTTAAAAGTAGGTTCCTGTAGAGCTACCTCAGTACCATTCTTGTGTTTTGGAGTTCATGTTTCAAAAATAACATGGAGGTGTTCTGGTTGGTTGCATGTTCTGGAATAATTGAGTGATCTCATTAAAACACTCAAAGGAAGTTCAAGTTAGAATTTTGAATCAAAGGATTTGATATGTCCTTCTATAACAGAAACCACCGCATTTGCTCCCTGAAACAAAACAAAAAACCAAAAGAACATTGAAGAGGCATCTTATTCTAGTTTAGGAGTACTTAAAATGAAATGATTCAGAATAGCTTCGGAAACATATTACTGTAATCATGCTACCCTAATGCAGTTAACCAGCCACTTCCCACTGATTATTATTAAAGCATTTAGGATATTATGTAGCTAATTATGACAATTTTCTAAAAAAACTCAATTGCCAATTGCCCTCTTCGAGCTTCATAGGACAAAAAAAAGAGAGAGAGATGAAGGCTTTGCTCTCAATGTGGAAAACAATAATTCTGAGTGCAATGGCTATAATGTGTAGAGGATAATGAACCATTAGAAAGCGATGAGGTAGCACAGAGCAAGAATTAAGATAACAAGATTACATGGCTGGTCATGTAAATAGGCAACTCCAGTCCCAGTTCAGGAAATATTTAATAAAGCCTTCACGGTAACTGCATCCATTATAACTGCACCCACCTTTCATAGCCACCCTTAAATTCATTTTTCTAGAAGCGTTTCCTTCAACTATGGATCAATCATCAGCATCAACTTTATTTTTTCAGTCTTTACTGTCCCTGTCTCATATTTCTGAACTAGCCATTCCCACATGCAAGGAAGCATAATAAATAAGAGCTGGCCGTTCACACAGTTCTGAAGATTTATCGGTCTCAGGCTATATTTAGTAAACCACTGCTGATCAGCCTGTTCCGAATAAAGATCTTCATTTTTCTCAGGGCAGAAATAGCACATTGAGGGAATGTGCTGGAGGCTATTTAGCTAGTTCATTGCATTGCATAATCAGCAATGAGAGAATGGCGGTGACCCTTGCTGAGAAAAGTTGTGCAAAAGTGGGAACGTCTCATTACATATCACTTCATCATATGGGTAAAATCTCATTTCATGATTAGGCACTTATTATAATATAATATTGCAATGAAGACCGAAGTCGTAGCTCGCTCTCAGCCAAGATTTTTTACAAGGAGGATAGTTAAATGGAAGTTTGCAACCTGGAGAAATGAACAGGAGGAGGGAAATTTTGTGAAGGGGATGAGTGGAAAGAAGAAACCAAGAATCTGTCTCAAAAAAAAAAGAGAAGAAGTTGTGACTTGGTCCTTCTTTGCTGTGTTTGCCTTCCTACCAGAAGAATGGTTAGAGCCATACTTTCCAACTCGGAGTATGCTAATTATACTCTTTTTTTTCCCCTAGATCCAAGGTTGTATCCTTGTTGGAGGAGAAGATGAAAGAAGGGATGGCCAGAATTTCTCCTTTAAAATATTAAAGGAAAAGGTCAAGCACTCAAGGATTAAACCATTCTGTGAGGACCAGCAGAATAAAATCTCCAGGGCACAGGATATTTTCTAGGAGTAGAGGAGGGATCCAAGGTGGAAGAAAGCAGCCCAAATGGAAGTAGTGAGTACTTAGGATCATGTAGCAAAAAAGAATGGATGAACAAAGTAGTGGTCCATTCCACTGATACCATCCAATTAATATGAAGCTCTGGGCACTGAAGCTGAGTTGCAACAATCTGTAATCAAGAAAAATTGAGAAACTGATCAACTTCACAGAAATTAACTAAACCAAGTATTTTGGTCCCATTACAAAGAAAGGGGAGACTGGGGGTTTGGAACCAGTTATGGCTTAATTTAGAGAACATGCAAGACATCCTAAATCAGCATGTTGGCTGAGCAATTCTGGGAGTTGAAGTCTACAAGTCATAAAAGGGCCAGGTTTGAAGACATCTGTCCAAAATAAATCAACAGTCGAGGAGGCTATGGATCTGCTGTACTTTAAAGATAGGGAACTCTGTCTTCTTTCAGAACAGAGAGAAAGCAGCTTTCCTAACAAAATTAAAGGAGAGAAATATCCCATTTGGAAAAGTGGTGAGTGTTGGAGCACTGAGGAAAAACAAATACAATCCTAGTATTTAAAAAAAAAAAAGAAGAGGAAGGACTTGAGAAACTACAAACAAGTTAGTTTCATGTCTCTGGTAAGCAAAGTACCAGATCAAATCATCAAGAGGCATATCTACAAACACTTAGGGGAGAAAAAGCCACTATTACCACAGGTTTGCCGAGAACCAACCATGTCAGACTAATGTTACTCTTTTAATAATCAAATGACTAGTTCTCTAGCTGAAGATAATGTTGTGCATCGCATTTGTTCAATAAATTTTAAACTCCAGACAACTCCAGACAACTTGATAAAAAAGGAAACAGTAAATAAAAAGGAAGATAATAAGATTTCCTGAGCATTCAAAAGGAAACAAACACCCCAAAGAACATCCCATTTTGATTTCAGTAAAGCTTGTGCCAAGAGACAAATCCACACAACTTCCTTGCCTAAGGACACCCACCTACATGTCTGTTCCTGTATCTCAGAGTTTTCCTGCAGCTAAGAGAGCCTAAATACAGCTTACACTCTGGAAGTTGCATTTTCTCTAATATCGTCCCTCAAGGTGCTGCACGCAGACACAATAGGACAGTGATGGAGAAACTTTTCGAGACCAAGTGCCCAAACCGCAACCCCAAACCCACTTATTTATTGCAAAGTGCCAGGGCCGCATCAGCATTGTGGTGCCCTGGGGGGGGGCAGGGAGGCGCCTCTGAGTGCTTCCTCTGGCGCACAAAAAACGGGGGCAGAAAAATGGGCCACTGTGCTGCAAGGCACAAAAATGGCCACCGCCGTGCCACGGGGTGCAGATACAAGGTGCTGCACCATGCAAGAATGGGGCAGGGCTAATGAGTATCACGCAGGCACTAGCCCTGCCCCATTTGCAGCATGTGTGTGCTTATGGCCCCATGTGCTTATGCACGCATGTAAAATGCTTCCCCCTCCCTTTTCTTCCAGTCCACCAATCGACAATGGTTGGTGACCTCTGCTCTACCACCTCTACTCAAGCTGGCTAGTCGGCTGCTTTGCCTCTTTGTGCTGGGTGGGGCTCCTGCTCCGGGTGGTGGTGGCAGCCTGATGGATCTGCTGCTGGCGGCGGCGGTGGTGACGGACGTGCCAACAGAGAGGGCTCTGAGTGCCGCCTCTGGCACGCGTGCCATAGGTTTGCCACCACTGCAATAGGATGTAAATGTATATCATGGAGGCAGCTTCAAATGACATGCTGGATAGGGAAAATCAAATACACACTTTAAAAAAGGGAGTAGCTTTTTTTTACTGAATTTCTTTGTTCCCTCTGTCTCTTACACCATCATCTACTAACTGTCGCAGATTCTTGTCCTCAAAGTTTAAAGTGCTATTAGCTATTGGGAGTGCTTCTGTTTGTAGATTTCATTGAAGCATTCTATGGCGGTTAATCATATGTTACTTCCATTTATTTTAGGGTTTTCTTTGTGGTTCTGCAAAGGAGTCTCATGTCTCCTTCCCAAAACTAACATGTAACAATATATTTTGAGGTTACTCCCAGATGTTTCCCTGCTTTTTACAGCTGGCAATGGAGACTTTGTAGCTATCTATGCAACTGGCAGTTCGGCAATATTTCTAGGGTAAGAAAAAAAGAGAAAGAAATGTGTCTGGGGTTGCTCAAAGTTGTTGCCTGGATCCTTCTTTTGTTTGTCATTCTTCATGGTAAGATAACTCTAAGAAGAACTGACGATTTTTGTATTAGACTGAGTGCCCTGTTAAGAGCTGCTGAAGACTTGACAAGAACATAATTGATAATTTAAACTCTGTGTTCAGGTGGTCTTCTCTGTTCAGGATGATAAGCTAATCATGGAAATGACTTCCTTTTCCTCCCCCATGTTACAAAGAAAGAAAACTGAAACGTGCACATGTAGAAAACAGTCTGTATAGGAAGTGGAAAGAAAAGAGAGTTGAGTTTGTGGAAATCCTGTGGTGCGTAAATACCTCTTTCCTAATACTGTGAACTGTGACCTTTCCCCATGTGCACTTAACCGCAGCATAAACAAGCCTTATCAACCTCCTTTTTCGTCCATATCATCATGGTCTTACCTTCCTCTCATCCTCACCTGTAACTGACACGATGAAAAGTCATCCATAACCAGTGATGGGATTCAGCCGTTTCGCACCACTTTGGCAGAACCAGTAGCTAATTTTTTGTTACCCAGGCCCAGAATGGATTTCCGGAAGCGGCATCCACACAGAGAACCAGTTGTTCACATATTTGAATCCCACTACTGTCCATAACTTTTCCCCAGGTTAAAGTAATTTTTCCCTTAGTGTATGAGTTGTAACATAAGAAAGAGAGGCATCAGGATCAGTAATGGCAAAGCAAATATCACGCTGGTATGATTTTCCACTACCTCAAGGATGGGTGGACTCAGCAATGTAAAAGGGCCTTCAAGAAACCCAATTTAAAAACAGAAAAAACTACAAAAGCAAGATTTTTCCCTAGTTAAGCTTAGATGTATTTAAATGATGTTTAATCATTGCAAGTAAAGAACACCAAAAACACATGCTCAGAAATTATATGATCTAGTCAACTTGTATTATGGCTTGTCTGTTACGCGTTTTATGTTCTATATGAGGAATGACTGTTCAAAGTACCGTTCCTCACAGGGGCACATTTAAGCTAACAAAGACAGATGGAGGTCTTAGAAAGTGCACTGCAGTAAAGTTCTCTTTTTATGTTGTGGGTGTTCTCATAATCAATGAGTGGAAAGAGAAGCCCCAAAAGCACAACTCCTCCTAGAAACTCATTAATCACATCGTAAATAGGTTTTCAAGTAAAGAAAATGTATGCCACTACATTCCAAGGATTAAAATTCCACAGATTTTTCTCCTCTTCTGTAGAAGTCTGAGGAGGTTAGAATTTAACTTTGATAGGATGATCTTAACACACAGCAAGGAAAGAATGTATTCAGTGTTAGTTTTCTCTTTCATTTTTCATCAATTTGTAAAGAATATTATGTTTTAAGTTTTAGGTCAAGCAACAATGTCTTTTTCCTTGTCAGAACAATTTTATTGATAAAGCCTCTTTATCATTATCAGCAAACTTGCCAACAAAATTGATAAAAGCAGAGAAGAAAGCAGTTTATATTTATATTTTTATTTTTGCACAAGTATTGAGGAGTATGAGGCCAGTCAACTTGGTCATACTTAAGGCAGCCTACTCATGGGAAAACAATTTGTGATCAGAGCATCATCCCATGGAAAACTGAACAAGTTGTTTCAATCCAAGCTGTCACAGGAGTCAGAGAAACAAAACCATGTATTACTTTCTTGAAGGTTGTTAGAATCATTAACTGAGATAAAAATATGTTTATGTCATAATTTTAGGCATGGTTCCACTCTAAAGAATAAAAAATGTGGTTACATTAAGAAAGTATGCATTGGATAAGAGCCTTAACTTGTATTAGCTTATGTCAAGCATACAATATAAAACAGCTCAGTAAAATTTGAATTGCTCCCTTTCTTTTTTGTCTGAGTCAGAGATAATTTGGTGCTTGAAAAGCTGAATAATTAGGAAGAAAGACGAAAAAAGCATCCCACAATATTACAGAAAACTGGACTTGCGCTACTTCAATGTCTCCACTGCCAACTTTAAGGCTGGTTGCTGTACACATTGTCATTAGTTTGCAGTCACATGATCACCATTTGCAATCTTTCCAGACACCTTCCAACAAGCAGAATCAATGGGGGAAGCCAGATTCACTTAACAACCATGTGATTGCAGTGATTCACTTAACAACCATGGCAAAAAGGTTGTAAAATTGGATGACACTCAGTTAACAACTGCCTTGCTTAGCCACAGAAATTCTGGTCCTAATTGTGGGCATAACTTGAGATTGACTTCATCCAATCTGCTGGCTACTATGTTGTTCTCCATATTTATTTGCAGAGGTTATTTAGAACTTTCACTTCTAAATATTCTTGCCCATCATATTCCTGTAGATGCCTTGTTAAATGCTTTAATCTTCTGACTTGGTAAGACCACAGTCCCAATCTAACTTCCGCATCTTGCATTAGAGGTTCTCATAAGTGGGGAATATTTTCTAAAGTATCTTGGATGCTAAGATCTCTACTATAAAGAATTTCAGTATACTGAACTTTTCCATCTTTGCTAATCCTTTTCCTTTAAATCATTACTGTGTAGAATTTGGCACTATCTAAATAGGAAAAGCAAATAAGAGTTACAATGTGGATTATGGAAGGTATCAAGGAAGGAGGAAACAAAGGTAGCTTGCATTTGTACATTATTTGTTTATTTTGCTTTAAAGGACACAATTGCTGAGAGAGTAACCTTAGGATAAGAGAATGTCTGAGTGGGTTTTTTATTTTGTCTGACTGCATGGGATGTGAGATTGCTTAGTGTCTAATACTAATCAGGCATAACATCTATAAAATTTGGGAAAAGCAATTGGTGTACCTTAGAGGATGGAGTGCAGCCAGGTCTGAATGAAATAACAAGTTGGGATGATCCAAATTGGGCTGAGAAAGAGCCTGTGGCCTGGAGGTTAAATCAACTGCCTAATGTGCAATCAGCCCAGGTTCGAATCTCAGAAGGGAGTGGCTGACTGATGAGAACAAATAAGTTTGAAATGGCTATATCAGTCTCCCTTTAATTCTTTGTTAGCAATCCAAAAATTTATGCAATATATACATATACATATACATATACATATACATATACATATACATATACATATACATGTCGTTTATTGCTAAAAGATCATAATAAGCAATAAAAAGTAACTGTTTAAAGCATATCTACCTAATCTAAGCTTTTGCTGGTCCTCTGCCAGCATCATCAGAGATTGAAGGTTTGAAAAACCGTTGGTAAACTTGTTTGGTTCCGCGCTCTGCTCATTGGTCGTGTGATGGAAGAAGATAGAGGATGATGAAATAATGATATCATTCAATGTAACATCCTTATTCACATCCATACCACAAGACCTAGCCATTTTGACAATAAAAGAATGATTACAACAGGAGGAGTCACTACATCACGACTCACCTAAGATAGAAGACATCATTCTCTTATTACGTTTGTGTCTTAAAACACACTTTAAATTCCAGGGAGTGATATATGAACAAATCAAGGGCACACCAATGGGGTCCCCCATTTCAGGAATCATCGCAGAAGCAGTCTTACAACAACTTGAATCCAAAGTAATGGCAAGATATGTTGATGACACATTCACCATCATCAAACGTACGGATAAGATTGATTTCATGAGACAACTAAATTCAATATTTCCGGATATCCAGTTTACAGCAGAGGAGGAAGCCAATGGCACCTTAGCTTTCCTCGATGTGTCAATCAGTCGCCAAACAAATGGCACCGTCCACACATCCGTTTATAGAAAAGGGACACACACAGATAGGATGCTTAATTATAAAAGTAATCACCCCACATCCCACAAGATCTCCTGCATCCGCACATTATTCAAATGTTTAGAGCACGGAACCAAACAGGCTTACCAACGGTTTTTCAAACCTTCAATGCTTTCTCTGATGATGCTGGCAGAGGACCAGCAAAAGCTTAGATTAGGTAGATATGCTTTAAACAGTTACCGTATTTTCCGGCGTATAAGACGACTCGGCGCATAAGACGACCCCCAACTTTTGAGAAGATTTTCAAGATTTTTCGTCTTATATGCCGGAAAATACTTACATGCCAGTTGCCAAGTGTCCGACACAAGCCCGATTCAGCCCCGTCTGATGCAGATGGTGCAAAGTCTCCCTTTTGAAGCCCAAAGGGGCTTTTCCTTCCACCCACCCATTTGAGAGCACATTTGCAGACGGAGCAGCCGCGCATCTGGAGCCAAGCCCCGCCCAGGAGGCGGTCAGCCAGGTGGGCTCGGAAGACGCGCTGGAGAGCCGGGCTTGGGGCAGCCATGCCGAGGCCGGCTGGTGAGGGCCGCTGCGTGGTCTGCGGGCGAGAGGGGCGCCAGGCCTGCCGGAAGTCCCCGGAAGTTCCTGGAACGGGCTGGCAGGCACGCTCTTCCCCGGCCCGCCGGAAGTCCCCAGAAGTTCTTGGAACGGCCTGGTGGCGGGCGGGCACTCCCTCCCCGACCCGCCGGGGAGCGTCTCCCAAAGCACAGCATTTGGTGGCCGGGAGTCCGTCGGCTTGATCGCTGGTGAGCTGGCCCGCGGCTAGGGCTGGGGCCCAGGAACCGGTAGCCGGGTGCGGGTGGGGGGAAGGAAAGCCGGGCGCGGGCTTCTGCAGCTGGTTGCGAGGCCGGATGTGGGCATCTGCCGGGAGAGATAGCGGGTAGCATCTGCTTATGCTCAGATGCCGCTTGGGTAGCATCTGCTTATGCTCAGATGCCACTTGGGTGAGGGTGAGGGGCTTCCTGCCGCTCCTGGGGTCTGGCGTTTGCAAGGGGGAGGGGAAGGGGCTTAGAGGCTCTTGGGGGTGGGAAGGGAGAGTCACGTTGGAGGGGGGACTGGACTAAGGAGGCTTGAAGTTGCTTTGCAAGAACGGGGACGCTCGACTCATTTATGTTTTTTTTCCGGCGTATAAGATGACTGGGCGTATAAGACGACCCCCCAACTTTTGAGAAGATTTTCATGGGTTAAAAAGTCATCTTATACGCCGGAAAATACGGTACTTTTTATTGCTTATTACAATCTTTTAGCAATAAACAACTGTTTTTTATCCATCCCGGTGTTCAAAGATTTCATTCTTGGTGAAGAACTTCAAATACTGATGATAGCTTTTTTTAGATAACTAAGGACTTAAAATTATGACTTAGTTAAATTCATTGCAAAAACATGGATGAAATGAACATTTCCAAAAATAGTTAGTATTATACACCTGCCTCAAAGAATAATCATTTATATGATTTTATTTATTTGTTAAAGTTGAAACTCAACCTTCCACCAGGTGTGTTTATTATCAGCTTGTTATTCCAGAGATGTGAATGCTTATAATTACAGTCTTTGGGGAAAGGTAATTATATTATCAGTTTACTAAAGTTGCTATCAAACTGACATTTTAACGCACCCGAAGGGAAATATTATGAAATATACGGAGATGAAGAAGGATAGTACTTTAAATATAATTTAACTTAAGGCCAATGTTTTGTTGGTCCCAATCCATTGTTGGGACTGGATATTGTCCCTAGGTGCCATAAGACATTCAAAAGTGAGTATGGCCCTTGATCTAAAGAAGTTTATCTAGTGAAGAACAGACTTGTGGAAAAACTCAAGCTAGACACTGTTACTTCAGCAGTTCCTATATGCATAAAAGCTACAGTTCAGTTTTGATGGCTGGTACCAATGCCAATGAAAGAATGTTCTCAAGGGAGTCTGAGGGCATTAACAAATTGGGGAGTTTGCATGCCTCAGGGTCAGAGAAAGGACATGTTACATCCACAATCGGGAGAGCAATTGTAGAAGGAAGTCTTTTTGCGTTAGGACTTTGAGGGTAACAGACATATCCAGGTTGACTCTGAGGTCAATTTTCTCTCAGCACAATCTCTCATCAGAATTTATTGCTTCATCAGCTGCAAACTGGAAGGTAACAATCGTAATATATAACAGAAGTATGCTCCTTGTCATATTTAAATCATAGTCTTTGTATGCAAGTGAAGGAATCACAGACCGAGAGAGAATGCATTAACAGCCAAATCCAGATTTCAGAATAACAGAATTGGAAACGACCTTGGGGGTCTTCTAGTCCAACCCCCTACTCAAGCAGGAGACCTTATACATTCCAGACAAGTAGCTGTCTGGTCTCTTCTTAACAGCCTTGTTAAAAGCCAGTGATGAAGCACTCACAACTTCTGAAGGCAAGCAGTTTCACTAATTAATTGTGCTTACTGTTAGGAAAATTCTCCTTAGTTCTAAGTTGATTCTCTCCTTGTTTAGTTTCCATCCATTTCTACTTCTCCTGCCTTCAGGTGCTTTGGAGAATCAGTAGACCCTCTCATCTTTGTGGCAGCCCCTCAAATATTGGAACACTGCGGTCATGTCACCCCTAATCCTTCTTTTCACTATGCAGCTATTACCACACAAGAAATACTTCATTTTATAAAAATATCAGCATACTTTAAACTTGGCTAGTTGGACAACTCTGAATCCAGTATATAAAACCCAAGATTCCAGTTGCCAAATGGGAAAAATATCAACCTCTGAGGAATGATACCAGGTTGAAGATTTTAAAAAATGGGTCAATATTCCTACACGTTGCTAATAAGGAGTTTTTTGTGGGAAATAGTTGGGTATAGAATTGACACAGACCAATGTTTTCCTCTACAGATGTAATGAAGTACTTCTACTCCTTCTGAATTCCTCTGTTCTGCTTTTCACTGGTAAAGAAATAGCATTGCTTGAGATACATTTAACACCATTGGCTAGGTATAAATTATTAATATAATCAAGCTGAGGTAATTGGATATTTCTCTCTCAAAGCAAACTGGATCCAACTCTCACTGTAGCTTTAACCCAAGAAGGATGCAAATATGGATTGGTCTGCCTTCAGAAGCTGTTTTTGCTTCTGTGCTTTTGGAGGCCCAAACTGCCAGAAACGGCTATGAGTAGTAACTCCTAATTTCAAAAATGACGTATGCTTGTACTCCTACTGATTTAAGTAATAATATCGTGATGTGAAAATCCCTTAGTTCTAATCTAGGTACCTGGCTGTACTAGGTATGTGCACAGAAATTTAAAAAGCATACTCTCCATTTTGTTTAGCGATGCTCTCTGGCTACTACACAGTCAAAACCCTCCTATTGAGATTTTTTTCCCCCAAGACAATGTTCTTTGGGCCAGAGACACAATTTTAACAACATAAATGCCTGCTTGACATGCTCTTTTGAAAAATACAATAGTGCAGAGACACTAACAAGGAACCAACTATGTAAGGAAGGAAAAACTCAATAATAAAAAGGGCATCTGAAAAGGAACCAGTTTTTAAGAAGTGATGCTGAAATGAAAAAGCTTCTCATCAGCCTGAACTATGGCTAAATGTCTGCCAATTATATTTAAGTATAATGAAAAATAAATACAGCTGAGCTATTAGAATAGCTGTAAGAGTCAAAGGTCTGTCAGCACCTTTGTAAATCTACTTTTTCAGTGGTTTAAAAGTACCATAAAAATAGGTTCCAGCTTTAAACTTGGCAGGCAGTCATTGCAGTTTCAGACTTTTTAAAGGCACCAAAATCAGATTGAAATATTTTTTTAAAAAGTTGTTCAAATCATCAGTGTTGCCATTTTCCAATTTTTTTAAAAAAAGAAAAAATTCAAAATTCAAATTCCTAAGTCAAATTCAAAATTCACTACCACTAAATTTAAAAAAAACTTTGATTTGAAAAGAAAATAATATAAGTTATTAATCCATAGTAGGAACTAGGCCTACAGGTGAAACTCGAAAAATTAGAATATCATGCAAAAGTTCATTTATTTCAGTAATGCAACTTAAAAGGGGAAACTAATATATGAGATAGACCCATTACATGCAAAGCAAGATAGTTCAAGCCATGATCTGTCATAATTGCGATGATTATGGCTTACAGCTCATGGAAACCCCAAATCCACAATCTCAGAAAATTAGAATATTGGGAAAAGGTGCAATATTCTAGGCTCAAAGTGTCCCACTCTAATCAGCTAATTAAGCCATAACACCTGCAAAGAGTTCCTGAGCCTTTAAATGGTCTCTCAGTCTGGTTCAGTACGAATCACAATCATGGGGAAGACTGCTGACCTGACAGTTGTGCAGAAAACCATCATTGACACCCTCCATAAGGAGGGAAAGCCTCAAAAGGTAATTGCAAAAGAAGTTGGATGTTCCCAAAGTGCTGTATCAAAGCACATTAATAGAAATTTATGTGGAAGGGAAAAGTGTGGAAGAAAAAGGTGCACAAGCAGCAGGGATGACCGCAGTCTGGAGAGGATTGTCAGGAAAAGGCCATTCAAAAGTGTTGGGGACTTTCACAAGGAGTGGACTGAGGCTGGAGTCAGTGCATCAAGAGCCACCACACACAGACGGATCCTGGACATGGGCTTCAAATGTCGTATTCCTCTTGTCAAGCTGCTTCTGAACAACAAACAACATCAGAAGCGTCTTACCCTGGCTAAAGAAAAACAGACCTGGTCTGTTGCTCAGTGGTCCAAAGTCCTCTTTTCTGATGAGAGCAACTTTTGCATCTCATTTGGAAACCAAGGACCCAGAGTTTGGAAAAAGAATGGAGAGGCACACACTGCAAGATGCTTGAAGTCCAGTGTGAAGTTTCCACAGTCTGTGTTGATTTGGGGAGCCATGTCATCTGCTGGTGTTGGTCCACTGTGCTTCATTAAGTACAGGGTCAACGCAGCCATCTACCAGGAGATTTTGGAGCACTTCATGCTTCCTTCCACAGACAAGCTTTATGGGGATGCTGACTTCATTTTCCAGCAGGACTTGGCACCTGCCCACACTGCCAAAAGCACCAAAACCTGGTTCAATGACTGTGGGATTACTGTGCTTGATTGGCCAGCAAACTCGCCTGACCTGAACCCCATAGAGAATGTATAGGGCATTGCCAAGAGAAAGATGAGAGACATGAGACCGAACAATGCAGAAGAGCTGAAGGCCGCTATTGAAGCATCCTGGTCTTTCATAACACCTCAGCAGTGCCACAGGCTGATAGCTTTCATGCCACGCCGCACTGAGGCAGTAATTGCTGCAAAAGGGGCCCAAACTAAGTACTGAGTACATATGCATGCTTATACTTTTCAGAGGTCCGATATTGTTCTATGTACACTCCTTGTTTTATTGATTGCATATAATATTCTAATTTACTGAGATTGTGGATTTGGGGTTTTTATGAGCTTTAAGCCATAATCATCACAATTATGACAAATCATGGCTTGAACTATCTTGCTTTGCATGTAATGAGTCTATCTCATATATTAGTTTCCCCTTTTAAGTTGCATTACTGAAATAAATGAACTTTTGCATGATATTCTAATTTTTTGAGTTTCACCTGTATGTTTTTCTTGGTGTCAATCTATGATTTTAAAAGACCAAAAGAGTTTGGATATAAGTCAATAGAGTAAAGAGTAAAGTAATTATAATTTCTTAGGGTGAACTTTGATAGTGTGATCGATGCAAGGAACATGAATTTGGGCAAACTCTGGGAGACAGTGGAGGACCGGGGTGCGGGGGACTGGCATGCTATGATCCATGGGTTGCAAAGAGTCAGATATGACTTAGCAACTGAACAACAGCAACAAGGGTGGGCTTTAAAAAAAACCCTCCAAATTCACATAATGTTAGCCCTGAAAGAAAATTTAATTTTTACTATAATAATTTTTCACACTAGATGAACTTTAACTTCATAAGCTCAGGGTAGCCCCAAACTTTCAGCATCCTAACTTTTCTCATTATAGTAACATGAAAATAAGGTAGGAGGCATCTGACAGATGTGTGTGGGGGGGAGATTTTAAAAAAAAGCTGTGATGGTGGCAGCATTACACATAAAAAAGGCTTCAATTGCAGTTCTGGCTGCCATCTTGATTTTTTTTAACCTCTTCCGCAGAGATACCCTACAAGTATTGTTTAAGTAGGGAGCCATCTTTGCCCATTGCAAAGATGGCTTAGCGAGGCAGGAAAAACATGCTTCAGATCCCATCAGTCTTGATTGGTAGGATCGAGGGACAGCTCTTTCTCTACCAATGCCCTTTCCCTATGGATCATTTACACACATCCCCAGAGATGGGGAAAACCTCCATTCCCCTGGCCTTCCAGAAATGATGGAAGACCTGGCTCTGCTGACTCACTTGGGACCCACAGAAGAGGACAGAGCCACGGGACTGGAAGCTTCCTATCTTTTTAAATTTTAATTATTTTATTCTTGTTTTTAATTGTTTTTATTATAATATTGACAGTGTAGGCAACCTTGGCTCTTTTATGACTTGTGGACTTCAACTTGCAGTGTTCCAATATCTCAGGGGCCGCCACAAAGAAGAGGGAGCCAATCTATTCTCCAAAGCACCTGAAAGCAGGACAAGAAGCAATGGATGGAAACTAGTCAAGGAGAGAAGCAACCTAGAACTAAAGAGAAACTTCCTGACAGTTAGAACAATTAATCAGTGGAACAATCTACCTCCAGAAGTGGTGAATGCTCCAACACTGGAGGTTTTTAAGAAGAGACTGGCCAGCCACTTGTCTCAAATGGTATAGGGTTTCCTGCCTGAGAAGGGGGTTGGACTAGATGACCTCCAAGATCCCTTCCAACTTTATTATTATTATTATTATTATTATTATTATTATTATTATTATTATTATTATTATTATTATTATTATTATTATTATTATTATCATCATCATCATCCCAGAATTCCTGAGCCAGCCATGCTGAGGGGAAAGGGAGAGGTTTCCATGCTGAGCCATGCTGGCTCAGGAATTCTGGGAGTTGAAGTCCACGAGTCATAAAAGAGCCAAGGTTGCCTACCCCTGACCTATGGCTTTTATGCTTTTACAGCTATTTGTAACTGCCCAGTCACTCCATAAGGCAGTGGATTC
Organism: Vipera ursinii; assembly: GCF_947247035.1. NCBI lineage: Eukaryota > Metazoa > Chordata > Lepidosauria > Squamata > Viperidae > Vipera > Vipera ursinii. Next base: position 213,705,065 of record NC_139512.1, on the reverse strand, counting down.
TAAATATGATGAATAATTAAAATATTGAATTGCCACTTGTAAATATACAACATACACTAAGATACAGTGATTGTTCATACTCTGTACTACTACAGGCTATTTCAGCCAGTTAAGGATTAATAACAAGATGCCTGTAATAATTTGGAGAGGGGGAGGGGGGTTAGAAGAATCTGAATTCTGAAATAAAGTTTGGCAATTGTATGAGCTCCAAAGTTTGCACTATGCCAATAAGACGAAGACATTGAGGGTAATTATTATTATTTTTAACTCTAATCTTTAATTTATTTTAATTTTTAATTTTAATTTATTGTACAGAGACCTTTAATTTTGTTGTTGTTAGCCGCCCTGAGTCCTTCGGGAGATAGGGCGGGATATAAGTCCCATTAATAAATAAATAAATAAATTATGGTTCAAGGGCCCTAAACTGTACTGTGAAAAGAGAGCCATTCACAGATGGAAAATTAAACTTTTGGCTTCTGTGTCACCCCCCACAGATCCCCAGAAGTTGGAATGCTATCTGCTCTTTCTGCTATTGCTTTTTAATGGCATTCCTTATATGCATGTTGGTGAAGAGTTTCAGGGGGCCTTGGCTGACAGACATGTTTGTTCACAGACATCTCCAAGACTGGCATAGAAGATGTATTGGTTGTTTCTGCTTGGCTGTATATGCTGTTGACGGGAGTTATCTGGCTGTGGAATTCAAGGGTCCCCCTCTCTTCTGAAGTCACATACTGCATTCACATTGATAAGGGTGGGGGGGGGGAAATCACAGAGCCACTAGCCTACACTTGGTTTGACACATACTAGGCTAGTCCTTACCATTGCCAAATGGAAAGGCCGTGGGAAAGTGTTTCCACAGCAACAGCTGTACTGTGTGAAAACCACTTGTCATATGGACTGCCTTAGGAAGCTCGAGGGTCAGGGGTTAGAGGAGTGTCCACATGTTCCTTTTACTGTATCCCTTTTTTCTTTTGGTCAAATTGTACAGCCCAACCTGGCTCAGACAAAGAACCTGCCTGCAGCTTGCTCTTCCCTGTGTGATTGTGACTGACAGCTGCTGTCCACAGATTCCACAGCAAAGTGTCCATGTTCAGACTGCTTCGGGATGTGTGCATTCACACAAGGAATTGGATCTTTCCTTGTGTTGCTGTGAGCTGCTGCGAAGTGGCTTTGGACTCATTATCACATCCCTAAGCCATAAATTTCTAACTGTGGCATGAACATGTTCTGCTAACCATTTTTTAATGCCATGATTTTATAATGTTGCTTTGTCTCTTCCCTAGCCCTTCACTGTTTCTGCTTCATCGGCAATGATGTGGTGACACAATCAGTGATGGGATACCAGCGAGCATCTTTTGGCCATTTTAGGCTGGCACCTCAAACAATCTTTTCTCCATCATTCTGTTTTGTTTTTTGTTTGTTTGTTTGCATGTTTTGTTTCAGGAGAGCCTGGAAACTCATCAGTGGCTTATACAGGCAAAGCCAGGAGCCAGGTTAGCTGTTTAATTGTTATTGTTTTTTTGTTAGCTTGGTAAAGGTAAAGGTAAAGGTTCCCCCGCACATGCGTGCTAGTCGTTTCCGACTCTAGGGGCCGGTGCTCATCTCCGTTTCAAAGCCGAAGAGCCAGCGCTTGTCCGAGGACGTCTCCGTGGTCATGTGGCCGGCATGACTAGACGCCAAAGGCGCACGGAACGCTGTTACCTTCCCACCGTAGTGGTCCCTATTTTTCTACTTGCATTTTTACGTGCTTTTGAACTGCTAGGTTGGCAGAAGCTGGGACAAGTAACAGGCGCTCACTCAGTTACGCGGAATGCCTAATAGCCATGGGCACATGAGAAAAATGGAAATAAAAGAGGTGTAACCTTCAGAGGTACAGCATTCTGGGTTTCCCCAGTCTGGTTTAAATCAAAGATATTTTCTCTTTTCCAAATAAATTTTACAACTACACCATCTCTGAATTATAATAGGTTCTAATTTACTAAACAACCATTTTGCGTTTATTTTTTCAAGCCACTCTTGGTTGAAGTTCTCTTCTGGGCTCTGTTGCTAGGGGAGTTACAACTAAGCCCAAAATAGATTGTAAAGATGGGGTCCATGGTACTTCTGATGTCCAAGAGGTTATTGTTTTCCTCCTCCTGTTTCTGCAAGCTGCCTTGAACACCTGGCTAGACTCTTCCCCGTGGGTGATAGAAGTCAATGAAAAGCATCAGTTGCCTTCTTGGAAAAGCATCCCAGCTACTCCTTGCTCCAGGCCAGAAAATGTAGCAATCTCTCTCTCTCTTATCTGAATGTCATCCTATCTTCCCCTGTCAAAGGGATTCTCCTCACTGCTTTTACTACCACCAAACCAGTGATGGGATTCAGCAGGTTTGCACCACTTCAGCAGAACCGGTAGCTAATTTTTTGTTGCCCAGGCCCAGAGAGTGGCATCCATACAGAGAATCCCACCACTGCACCAAACCAATCCACCATTTCCGTCCTGCAGAAAGAACCCATGGAATGTCAAGGCCCTGGCATGTTCATACGGAGCTCAACCAACAGCTAGCAAGCATAAGGCACCTCTGTCATTCTGGGAATTTGAATGCTGGTTAATCTGTCTGCCTCAGGCATAGCCTGCCCTTGCTCAGCTCTGATTCTCCACATGTTGAGAGTGATTGGTGGTTGATTCTCCCACTGGCAGGGGATGCTACAAATGATACCATAGGGATCCACCAATTACTTTCACTGAGTTACTCCACACAAAAACTGTATGGACAGAATCAATTCCTGGCCATGTTCCCAAAGAAGAATGAAGTTAAGCTGTGGGGGTAGCTGAGTTTATGGCAATGTTTGTTCCCACAGACTGAAGGGCTGGAGGACTGCATGCTCAGCCAATTGTGAGGAGGAGGCAGGGAAGAAGGAGAACCAGGCACTAGAGACAGCATTTCAATATCAATAAATCAGTTGTGGATTTTTTTTATTTTTATTTTTATTTTTGCAAGAGGGAATTGTGGTTTCCCTTGTGGGGGATGATAGGTGGGGAAAAATGCCACAAGTTAAGGTAGCAGGTCAAGATTTAAAAAATAAAGAAATGAAAATAAATCAGTTGCATATTTTGATGGTAGGGAGATGAGTTGGATTTTACTTTATTATATTTTATTTTAAGTCAGGAATTTTTTTTATGAGGAAAAGGAACCAGGGAAAAGAGGGAAAGTTTTGCCCTTTGATATTTTGTTGCTGGTGCTCTTATGTGTTATGGACATCATACAAACTACTCCTTCAAACTACTCCATCAGTCCTCCATCCAGTTTTTAAACTTATGGAGTAGATCGATATCTACCCCGACATCAGTCCTCCATCCAGATATTGCTGGTGCTACATAAATAAAAAATTGATTTTTTTGTTCTTTTAAGACACAGGACTGGGTTCTCTACCTAGAGTCACTTGCTTATAAGATGGGTGGCTATAAAAATTAGATAAATAAACAAGCATCATGCAGACAGACAGCTACTTTTGCATGCCTGCTTTCCACCCTTGAATCAAGAAGAAGCAATGTCAATATAAGCTGATCAATCGATTGATTGATTGACTGAGTGAGTGAGTGATATAATCTCTTGTATCACTAATCTAATCTCTTAGCCTCCTGAAAGGGGTGGTAGTATTTGATCAACATATTAGGGCAAAAACACTTCACACTATCCATTTCTCTTTAACTAGACAGCCCATGAACGGCCCTGGTGGCAAAATGGCTAGAATGCAGTATTGCAGGCTGACTCTGCTCACTGCAAAGAGTTTGATTCCAACCGGCTCAAAGTTGACTCAGCTTTCCGTCCTTCTGAATTCGAGAAAATGAAGACCCAAATTGTTGGGGGCAATATGCTGACAATGAAAAACCTCTTAGAAACGGCTGTAAAGCACTATGAAGCAGTATATAAGTCTAAGTGCTATTGCTAGTGCTATTGTTTAGTAAATGTATAGTAAATTCCAGATATATTTTCTTATCTAAACAGAGAATAGCATGATCTGCCCCCATTAGGGGGGCAAAAAAGCAATTGGAGCAACTTCCGACTTCCTGCTGGCTTCTTCATTGTGTTTCCTTATGGGAAGCTGGCAAGGAGTATTGGAAATCTTTCTCCATCCCTCTTCCTTCCTCACACTCCCCCAGTCTGTCAGCATGCTGTCTTTCTCTCTGAAAGCTTCCTAGAAGCAAAGACTTTGCCAGTGAAAAACAGACAGGGAGCATCAGTAATCACAGTGTTGTGATTCAGGGTCAGCCTGTGGGTTCGGCAGTTGGGTCGGACGACTCAGAGGAGGAGGAGGGGGGTGTTGAAGACCTTGCTGAGGGGGTTGAAGATCTTGCTGATGAGAGCCCTCAGCCAGGCCCCTCCCACTTGGACACCACGGAGACCCAGCTGTGTGAGCCTGACAGTGTGGATGACGATGACCCACAGCTGGCCCTGTTCAAGGACGCCCGACGCAGGAGGCAGTCAATTAGGAGTAAACAGAGGAAGGCAATGGGGCTTCTCGGAAGGAGGCAGAGAGAAGCCACGCCCTGAACTCTATATAAGGGGAATGTGTGGGGAGGGCTGGTTTGCTGAAGGCAACCGCTTGGATAGTTCGTGTTTCTTAAAGCTTCTGTTTCTTGGTTCGTGTCTTGTTTGTTTTTGTAGCTATAAATTTGGCAGGCGTAATTCCAGCCTCTTGCCATTTGTAAAGGGGTTGTCCCTGCCTTTTCTGCAGGGCCGGTAGCAGGCTGGTACAGAACACACAGTTGAGTTTAGAGTTCTTCCGGGCTTCTCCAATGACTTATGGGAAGCTGTAAGGAAGTGCTGGAAATGAGGATTACATGACCACAGCACTGAAAGGGAATCAGCTTCCCAAATTTCATTCCCCTCAGGATGATGTGTCCCATCATTCTGTAAGTTAGCCTATTTAAGCTACCTTGGTTGGAAAAATGTTGCCCTATGATGCATCATTACACCTAATTGAAGATTATAAACAAAGAAACTTTCAAGAGACTTTTAGTAGTATATAGATTATCCAGGGTTTGGGCAAATCAAATGTTTTTGGTCTACTGCAGTCCTCAAGTAAGAGGATAATGTTACTTCTCAAAGAAAGTTTCTATCTGAAATTAATTCATTTTTAACAGCAACAAAATCTTCTCTTGTACCAGCAGATTTAAAAAAAATTCTGAAGGTGTTGAATATAGATAGATAGATAGATAGATAGATAGATAGATAGATAGATAGATAGATAGATAGATACATACATACATACATACATACATACATACATACATACATAGGCTAATGGCAAATTGAGACAGTTTTGAAAAGTGTTAATTATTTACCACATTAAAAAAAGAAAGAAAAGAAACTGTTCCACCACCTGCATGTGAAATATTTGAATGTACTAGTAAGTGTTACTTACACCCAGCTAGAGAGGAGGGCTTCTGGCATTAATCTATTGTGTAAATTCACATGCATGGTGGGGATTTTCCTCACTTGGTTCTCATTTGCATAATAAGGTAGCTTAAGGATAAGGAATCAGACAGCATTAATTTTCTTTGCTTATTTGGAATTTTCTTGCCTTAATTGACCTTCAATGTTCTTGCTAATGCATTACAAACTTTATTCAGCAATCAGGAAATTCATAGATCTCTGAAAAAGAGATTTATGTATTTGAATGTCAGTTTGGGTGACAGCTTAGCAGTTTGAGTATGTGTTCTTGCATGTTGTCAAGATTTCTAGATAGCAAACTCTAGAGCAGACATGTCAAACCCACGCCCTGCAGGCCAGATCTGGCCCATGATATGTTTAGATCTGGCCTGCAAGCAGTGGCTGCCTAAACATGACTTTGATTGTAAAGCCTTGACCATAGCAATGTTCCTCTAGAGCAGGGGTGTCAAATTCAACCTCATTCAGGCCGTATCAGCATTATGGTTGCTCTCAAAGGGCCAGAGGGACATGGCTGGGTAGGCGTGGCCGGGTGATGTGGCTGGATAGGCACGACTGGGTAGGTGCAGCCAACTCAGCCCCATTTACTCGGGACGGCTGGGGTGGCACAGAACAAGTCATACCAGTTAACTCGATGTGGGGACAAATCAGAGCCCCACAAGCTCCGCGCGTCTCCAAACTGCCTGCAGGCAAATGCGTCCATGCGCACACAAACACAAACACACACACACACACACACACACACACCGCATTCCAACTTTGGGGACTTTTATCTACAGAGGAAGGAGAGGTCCTTCTCCCCAAGGCTAGGCATGATTGATAGCTCCACCTACCCGGCCACGCCTACCCAGCCACATCACCCGGCCACGCTTACCCAGCCACGTCCCTATGGCCCTTTGAGAGCAACCATGATGCTGATGCGGCCTGAATGAAACTGAATTTGACACCCCTTCTCTAGAGGAGCATTGCTATGGTTAAGGCTTTACATTCAAAGTCAGGTTTAGAATTAAAAACAGTGTTTGAACAATAGATGCTATCTTGCATCAGTGGTCAACTAGTTGTATCTTTGAATCCTGATGGTATGAATCATAGGGCGTATTTCATTGTTCAGCCTTCTTGATCCTATTGTGGAATGAGGCAGGATGCTTGAACGTATTATTGTAATAAGCCTGCATTATTACTGCAATAAAGGGGAAATTTCATATTAGCTTGCCCTAGCACCCTTCCTGTCCATTCCTATATCCAGGTCAGAGCAAGCAAGCAGAACACTCAGCTCCAGTAGCTGAAGAAATATGCTGCATACCATAAAATTGGAGACTCCAAAAGGGCAGCAAAGGATGCTGAAGAGAGAGATGAATATCCTAGTCTTGGAAGATCAGGGACTATACCTACCCACTGGTTCTTAAAGAAGAGGAAGCTATTTGATATTTGATCATCACTGATCATCATCATAAAGCCTGGAGATTAAAACATATGAAGAACAGTTGCAGGATTTGGGTTTGGCTAGTCTAGAGGAAAAAAAGGGCTAAGGGTGGCATGATAGCAGTGTTCCAGTATTTAAGGGGCTGCCGCAAAAAAGAGGTGGTCAACTTATTTTCCAAAGCACCAGAAGGCAAGACAAGAAACAATGAATGGAAACTAATCATGGAGAGAAGCAACTTGGAATTAAGGAGAAATTTCCTAACAGTGAGAACATCACTGGAGGTTTTTAAGAAGAGACTGGACAGCCACTTGTCTGAAATGGTACAGGATCTCCTACTTGAGCAGGGGGCTGGACTAAAAGATCTCCAAGGTCCCTTCCAGTTTTATTCTATTCTACTTTTAACCATAACAGTGGAGATGTGCATCCTATTTTTAGGATTAACCATATTGTCTTGGTTGCAGTGACATGGAGCAGAGTTCTACAGTGGGTGGATGATCAGAGGTGTGGAAAGAGATGGGAAAAGAGAGCAGATGGAAGCCAACTTGAGTCCAGGAGTCACATTTGGCGCAAGATGTTCTTCAGATTATAGTTTGAGGCTAGGAATAGAAAAGCTACTCTTTGGTTTAACACACAGCATAATATGCAAGCATGCTGCCATTCTAACATAGTTCAGAATTCTTGGCCTGCTAACTTTTGAATTTAATATTTGGTTACCCTGAACTCTTCCCTACCAGAGCCCTTTACCAAAATATTATATATAACAACAACAACAACAACAACAACAACAACAACAACAATACTATTGGAGGGGACCTTGGAGGTCATCTAGTCCTCCATGGCAGGAAATCCTATACCATTTCAGACAAATGGCTGTCCAGTCTGTTCTTAAAAACTTCCAGTGTTGGAGCATTCACAGCTTATCATTTTCAGATTTTGAAGTAGCACCGCAACATTTAGTTGATTAAATTAATTTGAATAAGGACTTCCCCCTTTGCTCAGCATTAAGTGAACAGCAGAAATTATTACTCATATATCTGTATTAGGGACAAGTGTAAATAATTCAATCAATCCTTATGGGTCATATCACTATACAATGTCTCCACTGTGCTGTTTTTGTTTGTTTTTTTAGTTTTCAGGACAAAAGTTGGGCAATTTGTAATATGCAACTTCTGTGAGTAAACTGCTTGTCTTTTTAAAAATAAAATTACTTATAGCATTTGAATAAGTCTTCTTTCTTTTTTTTCTTTTTCTATTTTAGCTTCTCTATATATATTTAATATTACTAAGGTTTGTTTTATCCTATATAAGCTAGAGAGTGATGGTTTTTAGAGTTTATGGTTTTTAGTATATGGTTGTTTATGATTGTTTTTTTATATATATACCTTGTATTTAGCTCTGGGAAGTCGGGGGGGACGGGGGGAGGGGGGAGAGGGAGGGGGGAGGGAGAAGGGAGGGGGAGGGGGGATTGTTAAAGATAAACTGTATGTTAAAACTTTTCAATAAAAAAATAAATAAATAAAATTACTTTGTTTCAGATGGGTAAATGAGAGGGTACTTGATGGGGCAATATTTTTTTTCTAATGAAATATGCCCCTCCAATGAGGATTCACAATCTGTTGGAAATCCACGATGTTAAAATAATATCTTGTAGGAGAAAATGTACAAGAGAAAAGGCTTAAACATCTTCTTCAAAAGCAAATGGAAGCTATTTCTGATATTAGGTATCATGTTTGTTTACTTGCCTCTTCCAGTCCTTTCCAGGGTAGGCTGCTTGGTTGTCTATCAGTCTAACTAGTCTCTGACTGTATTAGACTGCTAATTCTGTATAGGCTCCAGGCAGCTTAAGCACATAAGACACAAGACATGAGACCATTGTTCTCAAAGAAAACAATAACACAAACCCTAGCATCAGAGAGATTCCTGCATTCCTATATTCCTCAGCCATGAAGCATTCTTCAAAGATCTCGGCCTCTGCCACCAAAGGATAGAGAGTAACAAACCTGATTGAACATGAGCTAAAGATGCTGTTGCAGAGTGTAAATGGATGACCTTGAAGAACTGAGGGGAAAATTCCTTACCAGGATAACAATGTGGTTGGATCACAGGCCAAGAAAGCGGTTTATGAAAATACCTTAGTTAGCTTCCTCCCCTCCCCCCACCATCCCAATTCACCTGATGATAAAAGAGGGAGGATAAAATTGCACAGAGAACTGGTGTGACTACAATTTGTAGGTCCTCCTCAACTCATGACTCTCATTCAAGGAACAGATAATGGCCACAACCATGAGGAATTTTGTATAGTTTTGCATGGAGTGCCCTCTCCTGAAATGGGAGGCTCGGCTCACTCTCATTCATGCTTTAATCACCTCCCAGGTAGACTACCACAAAGCACTCTACCGTGGGGCTATCCTTGAACATCATCCAGAAGATATAGTTAATCAACAGCACAGAAGCACAGTTATGGATCTGAGGATGTTATATCTCTGCATAGGTTGCCAATAAGCTTCTAAGCTCAATTGAAGGTGATGTGGTTATCTATAAAATGCTCCATGGCCAGGTTATTTACAGGACTACCTCTCTCCAATCTTGTCTATTTATTGATTTGCAGCTGGGAAGGCAAGAATAATAAGAATTTCTGGTATTTGCAGAGGGCTTTTTTACCCCTTTACATGATGGTGTCCTTTTATCCTGGGGGAAAGGAGAAGTAAATGAATCTATGGTAGAACTTGGCCTTTCAACAGGCCAAGCCAAACACACATATTCAGGGAAGCCAGTAATTTAATTTCTCAAAAACTTGTGCTCCCCAATTATACACTACCTTATCATTCAGAGTGGAGACTCTTTGTAGTGTTGGAGAACCTGCTTTCCAGAGCATCTCAGCTGGGACAAGAGATGTCAAACCTTGTCTGGTTTGGGGAAGTATTTGAACAGGAGATGACTATGTGAGACTGACAACTGGGAAGCAGCAAAACATCTTTGAAGTCAGTGGCAAACCATTTCCATTCTGCTGCCCCAAAAACTGTATAATGGTGTCTAACTAGGCATCACAAACTCACACTTCCTACAGGAAGAGTAACTTTCCAGGAAGGAAAAATTATGAGGAAAGATTATTGGTATTGGGCCTGTTTAGCAGGAAGAAAATTGTGAGGAAATATGATAGTTGATTTCAAGTATCTGAAGGGCTGTCATATGGAAGACAGGGAAGAACTATTTTTCTCGAGAACAGAAAAAGAAACAATGGGTTTAAATCGAAAGAGGGATTTCCATTGAACACTGGGAAAATTTTGCTAAGGGTTAGAGCTGTTCAAAAATGACACATGTTGCCTCAGGAGATGGTGGGCTCTTCTTCACTGGAAGTATTTAACTAGGCTAGATGGCCATCTGTCAGAAATCCTCTAGAATTGGTTTACAGCATCTGGTAAGGAATGGACTAGACTAGATGACTTTCAAGATTCTTTTCAGCCCCTACATTTAATGCTTCAAATCCAATAATATCTCACTTTTTGAGTTGCCTTTTCTGGCATACAGTATATCTAGACTGTGCTCAGAAGACATGAGGATGGTGGTGTTTGGGTTATGAGGTGTTACTGGAAGTCTCAGCTCTTTTTAGAAGGTGGTGGCAGCAAATTCCATGCTCACATCTGTTTTAAAAGGTACGGTTGCCATGGAGGGTAGCTTAGGTTGCCAAATGCTCACAGCTGAGCACTTTCTTAGGCATTGGTATGCATGATTTGAGTAAGATTAGGGAACAAAAATAATGATAATAAGAGCCTGTGTTTGGAACACACTCTAAGAACTGAGCACTGCAAATGAACCCTGCCAATAAAAGGAGTGGGTGGGAATAGACTTAAGCTTCAGTGTGCTCAATGAACATGTTCACCTACTTTGTGCAACTTAAAACCTCCATCAAGCATGCTTTCAGATCTGTTGTTGTAGGGGGATCAGGTTCAGGCTTACCCATCCCTTCCTCTAACAAACTTGCTTGTACAGTGTTTGAAATGCTGTAACAAAACTGGCACAGAAGGAAGAACTGAGGTATCAAGTCAGAATGGAGATGGAATAGAACTTGGAGGTCTTCTATTCTAACCACCCCTTCTCAAACAGGAGACCCTATACCAGAGGTAGGCAAACTTGACTCTTTTATGACTCGTGAACTTCAACTCCCAGAATTCCTGAGCCAGCATGGCTGGCTCAGGAATTTTGGGAGTTGAAGTCCACGAGTTATAAAAGAGCCAAGGTTGCCTACCTCTGCCCTAGACCATCTCAGACAGGTGGCTGTCCAGTCTCTTCTTAAAAGCCTCCAGTGATGAAGCACCCACAACTTCTGAAGGCAAGCTGTTCCACTGGTTGATTGTTCTCACTGTTAGGAAGTTTCTCCTTAATTCCAGGTTGCTTCTCTCCTTGGTTAGTTTCCATCTGTTGTTTCTTGTCTTGCCTCCTAGTACTTTGGCAAACAAATTCACACTCACACACACACACACACACTTCTTTGTGGCAGCCCCTCAAATACTGCAATACTGTAGTCAACCTCCACTGAAAATTCAAATAACAGGCTGACCGGGGCCTGTTTGCTCCTAACCAACACTCCTTGCCCGAGAAGCAGATGGGGAGAGAAAAGTTGCACTTTCTTAAAAGGCAGCAAATGTGGGCAAATATTAGCTTTTGAGACTAAAGGGGGAAGTTATTCATTCACTCAGCAGTGGTTTCAAGCTATCAATCTTCCAGGTATTTCTCTGAGCCTTAATCATCAAGGTTGTTTATTTGGAGCCATTTCTGAGAGAATAAAGCTACCTTTGGCTCTTATCTTCTGTCATCAAAGCACCCATTAGGAAATCCAAGCCCTGTAGGGAAGCTCAAGGGATTACTCAAAGAAGGTTTCTTGAAGTAGGGAGGAATTCTGCTCTCTCTCTTTCTCTCTTCAGTGCACAGGAGTTCAGTGTGTGGGGGAGAGACCCCAACCCACACACAATCTGAAAGGGAAGATTTATCTTTGGTTTTAATATAGTTTGGACAGGATTTTGTTCAAAGGAAAGCTGTAGCTAAAAGCATTTTAAGTGGCCTGGAACAAAGGCAGGACTGCATTCCAATGAGTTCTCATTTTGAATAGTACCTGCTCAAGACAAAACGTTTTTGGCTTGTGGCTTATAATTGTTTTCACAACAACAACAACAACAACAGAAAGGAATTTGCAGATTCTTGAAATGATTGCAAGAGTAAATGAGAGAGTTGCCAGTCCACTAACACAGCGGGAGGTAAACACAATGTCTTTGTGTTGGAATATTAAATAATATTAATGATATCATACCAGGGGTGTATTTGGAGGCTTTTAACTTTCAGTCACCCTTCCTTATTCGTGTTATTTTAGGGTGATTACAGGCATTGCTGTCTGCTATTTGTAACTTTCCCGTATTTTCTCTGACATCCTTTTCTCCTTTCAATGAAATAGCTAGAGCCTTGGTGGAGCAGTGGGCTAATGCCTCCTTAAGTAACACCAGCTGCCTGCAATTATTGCAGGTTCGCATCCCACCAGGCTCAAGGTTGACTCAGCCTTCCATCCTCCCGAGGTAGGTAAAATGAGGACCCAGATTGTTGGGGGCAATTAAGCTGACTTTGTAATAATGCCGCTTGGGGTGTGTGTGTGAAAGCCCTAATAAGCAGGCATATACATAGAATGAAGGCTACTGCTAAGCTTGTAAGCCGCCCTGAGTCTTCAGAGAAGGGCGGGATATAAATGGAATTAAAATAAAAAAAAATAAATTAAAGAAGAAAAGACAGAACAGTTGTATTATGGGGTTTTTGTTTTGCATCTTTTGTTTACTGGTGGCCCAAAGAGGTGATACAATGAGTGGCACTTTTTCCTTGAGAGTCAGTTATGAGGTGGAAATCAACATATTAAAATATCCTTCAATGTATGACACTATAAGTATTCTGTAGTGGACAGGATGAAGACAACAATACATTGGCTTGCAAGGTAATGAAAAATTACCTTGGTTCAGATTCAGGATTAGAGATCCTGAAAGATAAAAGCCTTCAAAACACAAGAGTCACCCAGATTGGTAATGAAAGATTTCAACAAAAGCCAATCAGTCTCCACCAGCTGTCCCTATAAATCACCATATTCATCAATGGCCTCTAGAATAAAATAATCTTTGCTATCTTCCAGAAAGTTACTAGTATAGAAGTTAATAGAATCTTTGGAGGGAAGCTATTCCAAAACCTTGGAGTCACTGTTTTCTTCCACAAGCCACTTCTAGAGGAAAACCTGAAGCATCCTCTCCCAGGTTGATCACCCATGGAGGGCAGATTTTCTTTGAAGGAAACCATTCTGAAGTATCTGGGAGTCAAGCCACGTACGGCTTTATAGGTTAAAACCAGCATTTTGAATTATATTCAGAAACCCATTGCTAACTAATATAGTGTTTCAAAATAGCTATGATATGGCTAAAGCAGGTCTCAACCATCAACAGATAGGCTTCTGTATCAGTTGGCACTGTGTTTCCCCAAAAGTAAGCCCTACCCCGAAAATAAGCCCTAGTTTTGGAATGAAGTATACGCCTAAAAATCAAGCTAGGGTAGGAGTGGAGGGCTGGAACTGCCCCACACGCCCTTCACCCACTTACTGTTGCAGCCAGGCATCCCATTAATTGACACCTGCTTCACCTCACTGGCCCACTTCTTCTGCGGTGTCCCCCGGCCTGCATTTCGCTGTCAGAGGCCTTTCCAGAAGGCCTGTGATGGCAAAATACAGTCTGGAGCTTCATTCTCAGCTGCAGAGGCATTCTGCAGAGCCGCAGAAGAAGTGGGCTGGCTGGCTTGGGCTGTTGGTGCCACTTCCATGAGGTGAGACCATGGAAAAGACAAACCCCCCCCCCAAAAAAAAGACTTGGTGCCTCTTTCAGAGGCAAAAAAAGAAGAAGACTGGGTCTTATTTTCAGGGAAACACTGTAAGTTAAGTATTCTTCCAAGATATGTAGTGCGCAGGGGATATAACAATCGTGTAAGTTATTGTTGCCATGTCCTGCTCTCCAATAAGGATTGCAGCTGGTGTACCACCCTAAGCTCTGTAAAGGCCTCCATGGTCATACATCCACGTCCAGTAGAACTCCCAGGTTGAGAATCTGCAACTCCATTCAAAACCAACACTGGAGTCAATAGAGAGCCATGCCTTTGGGGAAAGTAGGAGGTCCAACTTGCAAAGTTTTAATTTCAACTTGTTTTGTCCCATTGGGTCTCCCAAACCTCCAGTCAAGATCATCACTGTATCTCCATTTTAGTCTGGATATGACTTATTACTATCAGCAGGTAATATCTTACCTCAAACCAACAAATGACATGACCTCCTCCAGCAATTTTATATAGATGTGAAACAGCAGGGCAGAAAACTTAGGTTCTAGTCCCACCTTAGACATGAAAAGCCATCTGGATGACTTCGGATCAGTTACTCCAGGGGTGTCAAACTCAATTTCATTGAGGGCCGCATCAGCTTTGCAGTTGCCCTCAGGGGGCCGGGTGGGTGTGTCCTGGGTGGGCATGGCTAGAGTGCGTATGGCCTGCTGAGTGGGCGTGGCCAGCTCTACAGCGTTCGCATCAAGGGTGCCTATGGGGGCCTGGGCAGGAGCGGGACAGATCTGAGGGTCTCTGGGCCAGGGCCAAGGCAGCGGGGGCTGTTCCCTCACTGTTTCCAGGATGCCTTCATGGGCCACATGAAACCACTTCGCGGGCCGGATCCGGCCCCCGGGCCTTGTGTTTGACATGTCTGAGTTACTCTCTCTCAGCCTAACCCACCTCACAGGTTGTGGTAGAAAAATAGGAGGAAGGAGTATTAAGTATATTCACTATCTTGAGTTATTTATAAAAATAATAATAAAGGCAGATTATAAATTGAATGAATGGATAAATGCTTTACTATCTTTCAGGCCATTATTTTATTGATACACATATACATATATACATATATACTCATACACACACACACACACATATACGTATACACACACTCACTGATTTCATAGATTAATTGAATTATATAATCTGTAAGAATATAATTTTCCCTATCTTCTATATTTTATTATTGCTAATGTCCCTTACAAGGTGTTTGAGAAGTTTGGACACTTTTTTTGGAATTGCCTGAAATGTAGAATATGACATTGCAGAATGACGTAATGTCAGAAATGAGTGGATTTCTCTTCATGTGAAAAAAAGTTTACATTTTGGGTCATGCCTGACACATTTGGAATGCAGCCTACAACTAATATAATTAATCAGTTAAGATGTTTTTGGATGAATAACACCCAACCCGCCAGCTTCCCCCAACTCCACCGTCCCCCCCCCCAACTTCAGGTCCAGAGAGATAGGTTTGTTTGCAAACTAAGTGGCTGAAATGCAAAATAAACATAATACCAACACTATCTATCATGCTGTATATCTGTTGGAGAATTTCTCTTCTCTCTGGAAAAATGGTAGTGAAATCATTGTTGTGATCCTCATTTCCCCCAGTTTCTGCCCACAATCAATGTGGAAGTCTTTTGAAGACTTTGTTTGTATACAGATGAAGATAGAGCTGTTCTTTCTTTGGCAAAAAGATCCATATACCATGATATTAGGAGCATGGTGGCTCTCGTGGTTAGAATGCTGGGTTGGAGATTAGCAAGCCCAAGTTCAAGATGCAAGTGCTGCCATGGGGTAGGGTGAGCTCTTTGCTCCAGCTCCTGCCATGGACATGAAAGGATCCCACAGTTGGGTATCCCCCAGGCAATGATATCACCGGCTAATCCTTTCAAATCGGAAACATGCAAACCATGATATTCAACTACATCTCCAGGTGTCCAACACAATTAGCCATGTATGCCAGTATTGCTGGCTGTCACAGTTCAGCAACATCTGGATGGTTATACGTTGCCCTTTCCTGATATACTGTATCTAAGTGTTGTTTTTTGCAGAGTTATCTATAATTCAGATAATATAAGATAGTAGCCCAGACTTGAAAAAAAATTCATCACATACCTACCAAGCCATTAAGAATATAAAAAGCAATCTGGTGTTTCAATTGTTCCATGAAGTATTTGATTCTTTGAAAAATTCCTATGCTCTTTTGATAGTCCATGTGATACGGATGCATTATATAATATATATAATCTTTCTTCAGATCTAGACATAACAAATAAAACTCCTACTTCATGCCATTCCTTTTGAGAGTAAATAATTTTATACAATGTCCAGACAAAAACAGTAATCAAAAGAAATTCAAAAGCAAGAAATCTAATTAAATCTAATTTACCGCAACACTGTTTGCTATAATGACATTGTTCTTTCAATCGTCAGACCCACATGAGCCTTCACATGCATATTTAAAATACTGCCCAGCTATTATATAAGCAAGCCACACCCATATTTTATTTTCTTAACTTAGATCTTTTACACATGCAGCCTTGCTATTTTTCTGTATTTCCACTACATTTCTTTTTTTTTACATTCTTGTACCCTAGCATTTATACTAGCTTCATTTCAATTGTGCTCTTAACAAAGCACAATCATTCCCGTTCAAATCTCCAAAAGAGGTTTTCTAGCACATCCTCATTTTAGTTTTATTCCAAATTATGTTATCATTTTTATTCTTAATTCCATCCACCTTGTTAAAGTCTCATTATTTAGTCCGCATCGACTATTACCAAAAGATATTCTGTTTCCATCAAATTTGAGCTATATTTACTCTCTCTGTGTTAATCATAGCCATCCTTTACTGTCTTTGATTCCATTTTTTGCATCTACTTTTTCCCACCATATACCTAACACAATAGTTTTGTCTTGTACTCTTTCTCTTTTTTTGCCACATTCCCATTTAATGGACCTCAGTTAAGCAGATTTTGGATTTAGCAGACCCTTCTCTGCTGAACAGAGATGTGCAGTATTTGGACACTGATAGCAACATCAACAGCAGCTGAGGGGAGGGGAGATGCTGGAAGGCTGGGGATGGACTGGGGGCTGTTAGGGTAAATGCCATGCTAAGAACTACGGAATATTAGAAGGAGAGATGGGACAATGTATGCCAGCCTTCCTCATTAATCTTGCTCTATTGTTATGGTTGGAGTTTGGATAAAGTCTTGAGTTAATGGACAGTGGCCTTTAATAGGCACCCCTTCCCATTCCATTAGTTAATTAAATCAAGGACTTATTGTACATTAGTTTTTTGCTTTCTCATCCACTGTTTTTTAAACCGGTCTCATTCATTCTTCATCTTTGTGTGGTTCAGTCATTTCTTCAGTACTCTGTCTCATTCTCACCCATCCATGCATGTCATTCAATGAACAACCTTTATCTCAGATCACATTTATTCAGGATGCTGCATAACTTTTATTTGTTCATTCATTCCTTCTGCAATGCTTATTACCTGCTCTTACCTCAGAGGAATTCTGGGTACACAACATCAAACATCATCATCCATCATCCAACTGCATCCAAAGAAACATGATAACAAAATTAATTACAAAGAAATGCAAGAATTAAAATGCCAGATAAAACCCAAGAGAGGCCCTCATATATTGCAATTAAATAGTTTTAACTTTTAATTTCTTTTCAGCAAAATGGAGGCTACATACATGTACTATGCAGCATAAAAAGAGGCTTTTACAAAGAAGACCTACTCTCTCATTCACATCCTGGAAACTTCTTGAGAGGTTCGTTATTACCATTCACTGGAGCACAACATGCAACAGAATAATAAATCTACAAATTCCTATTCTCATAAATACTCATCACAATCTGTATGACACCAATTTATATTTTCTGCTTTACCCTATTCGTTCATAATTAAACCTAAACCTTCACTTCCATCCAAGTACTTATCTCACTTCACAAGTTTTAAGCACTGTCATTCAGATCTATTATTCCACTCTTTTCTGTTTACAGTTATGCAACATATCTGTTTTGGTTTTTTTTTTAAAAAAACATTTATTAATTAAAGCTTTTACATTCTAAGCTACAATATTCTACAGGGTCACCATAGATATTGACCTTACTGCCCATCATGGCTTTGGTCAATCAAAATGTTCATTTAATGCAGACATGTCAAACACAAGGCCTGGGGGCCAGATTCGGCCCACAAAGTGGTTTCATGTGGCCCGCGAAGCCATCCTGGAAACAGTGAGGGAACAGCCCCCTCTGCCTTGGCCCTGGCCCAGAGACCCTCCTTCTGCCAGAGACCCTCAGATCTGTCCCACTCCTGCCCAGGCCCCCATAAGCACCCTTGATGCGAACGATGTAGAGCTGGCCATGCCCACCCAGTAGGCCATACGCACTCTAGCCACGCCCACCCAGTAGGCCACGCCCACCCTGGCCATACTCACCCGGCCCCCTGAGGGCAACCGCAATGCTGATGCGGCCCTCAATGAAATTGAGTTTGACACCCCTGATTTAATGCTTTTTAGTAAGAGAGAGAAGGTGCAAACTAGATTAATAGCCCTATTTGACTCTGTCATGCGGCATTCAATGCTAATGGTAGTTACACGCTATCGGTTGGTTTTAGTATGTTTTGTGCAGTATTACGATAATGTAACCAAAGCCCAGTTTTATTCCAAGCAAGCTCATACTATTCCATTCAAGCTAGGAACCTTAGAGTTTACCTTGCTATCTAACATAATGTTTTCGACATCACAGGCAATGGGATTAACTACAGTATGTTATTTTGAAAAATATATTGGATGTACTGTAATCATGGAGATTGGTTATATGACATTCAGAATACCAATTGCTGGATCAGTTGAATCTTTCAAGAACCATTTATGGTACTGTAGGAATTATCATTTGTGATGCAGGATTCCAGAATAGATGGCTATTGAGTTTAATCAGGCAGAACTTTTGAAAGATGTTATAAGTTCATCCATCTTGGATTACAGCTCTTTCTTTTCACTTTTCTGAAAAGGAAGTGAAAATTTAAATGGTTGCTTACTGACCAAGCAGTACCTGTTATTGCAATCTACTCAGGTGGATAGTGTAATCATTAATAAACAACAGGAAAAAAACATGTAACACTCCTGCTTTTTGAATACATATGTTAACACCCACCATAAACTTAACTATTGCATATTAGTCTTTAAAAACATTTAAAAAGAAGAACCTGCCATTTGATCAGACCTTTTTGACAACAACATGACTTTGCTTTTAAAAACAATGCTTTTAAACAATTTCACAAAATTTTCATCTGGCAATTTTAATAGAAAAAAATAAGTGTCTCGTTAGTGGTTTCTTTCATGTCAACTCCTATAACTTGTAAAAGACTGTGTTGTAATTAGCTAAAGGTTAAAAAAATGGTAACAAGGCATAAACGCTTCATAAAAACTTTAAAGGGTCTTTATTCTACATAGATATTAAATGAAACCACCAGAAAAACACTGTACATTTCCTGCTTTAATGCTAATAATTTGAGGCTTTAATGAAAATAATTTCCATTCCCTTGATCATTCTCCACCTATATTTCATACATGCCCCTGACATCTTTCCTTCCCTATTTCTTCAGAAGTAAGTCTAATTCATTTTGCTGAAGTCTGGTGGTTAGCCAGATGAACCACAAATACAGAACTTGTCTTTAAGTTTTCATGAGGTGCTTTGACAGTTTAGCAGACTCATTTGTGAAAATACTGTATTTGGAGATGCTGAATATGGGCAATTCATGGGCTGATGCTGTTCCTCAGAAAGATCGGCTTCAAAAGTTTGCTGACATTAACAAAAGGGACCAAAATGGCCCTGCTATAACCAGGCAGAGACAAACTTAAAGCCAATAATTTTAAAACCTATTTTTAAGCCTCTATTAAAATAGAGCACCTGAAAGCAGAACAAGAAGCAACGGATGGAAACTAGTCAAGGAGAGAAGCAACCTAGAACTAAGGAGAAACTTCCTGACAGTTAGAACAATTAACCAGTGGAACAACCTGCCTCCAGAAGTGGTGAATGCTCCAACACTGGAAGTTTTTAAGAAGAGACTGGACAGCCATTTGCCTGAAATGGTATAAGGTTTCCTGCCTGAGCAGGGGGTTGGACTAGATGACCTCCAAGGTCCCTTCCAACTTTATTATTATTATTATTATTATTATTATTATTATTATTATTATTATTATTATTATTATTATTATTATTATTATTTGCAAAGTTACTCTTTGTATGACAGAGTTATTCACTGAGAGCTTTCTACTTAATCAGTGGAAGTTAACAGCCAAAGACTCCTCCTCCAATTGTATCTTAAAACAGTGACATAAAGCTGTGACAATTCCTTTGGTAATGGAGCATTGATCTCATCTTAATTTTAGATCATAATTTCTTGTACAGTAATAGAAGTGACTCCCAGCCACACATATGAATCCCATCATAATATAGATTCATCAGTGTTAAAAAAATGCCACATCTAAAATACTTCATAACTTATTAGTGTGGTAGTGATGTCAGGAGACCTGTTTCAGAACATGCTGGGTTTATATAGGGTCACCCCCTCCACTAACATCTTTAATTACTTTCTACTACTTCTACTACTACTACTACTACTACTACTACTACTACTATGCATCAAGCTTGACATAAGAGCAGAAGCAAAAACTTATAAGGAAGACCAGTGAACAGCTATGAAACTATTTCTACATGACCCAGTTTAATACTTGTTGTAACAGCTGAGATCAGATAAGACTACTACCGGTAGCTGCTGCCATCTAGCTATGCCTAATTTTTGGTTGCAAGTTATATTTCTCACCTTTTGTATCTGACAAAATCATAGATTTGTTTGTCATAATCATAGAGGTGGCCACCTTATTCCTTTAATGGAGTACTCATTTGCTGCCTGTGCACAGCATGCTAAGTCACCGTCTATGACTCATGATTTACAAACCACCATAGCTGAGTTAAAACAATATGGTATACAAAAACACCAACAAAAGTAAACAACACTGTTCTTTACAGAAACATTTATATGGGTCTGCATTTCAGATGTGGCCTTGATGCAATGATAGCCTTATTCCTATCAATTAGCCTAACAGCATCAGTATCACTTGGCAGCAGAAATTTCAAAATTATATATAGATGATAGATGATAGATAGATAGATAGATAGATAGATAGATAGATAGATGAGAGATAGATAGATAGATAGATAGATAGATAGATAGATAGATAGATAGATAGATAGATAGATTAAACTTGATAAGATTTATAATGGACAAATTTGGGGTCCATTTTACTTCTTTTGCTTTGCCTATTGCCCTCTTTGACTAAACCTAGGATACGAATAATAGGTATATTATTTTTAAATCAATACATGGTAGAACACATACCCATTTTTTTCTAAGTTATATTTGTTCACTTCCTATGCCCAAAACTGAAATTAAATTCTTGTGCTATATGCTTACTTAAGGTTAACTTAGTGCATGAACCTATTGTCTAACATCTATAACCTGTTGCTGACCAGTGAAAATCTAGCATTTCTGTATTTTTAGATAATATATCCAAATCATTTTAAACATTTCTTATTTTAATATGCAAATTTTATTAAAAATTTAATATTTAAAATAAAGTTTTAGGAAGACTATTGTATTATACCAGCAAAACTGTTCATCTACTATTTTAAAATTAAAAATTAATTGAAAAATGTTCACACACTTTTTTTAGAGTCTCATAAGCATTTCGGTTAGCCAACTACCAAAAAATACACCGAAGAAGCTCAAAACAATTTGTAGCAGTTTAGAAACAATAGAGCAATTTTGCAATATGACACTACTTATAAATTAATGGGTGACATTTTCTGCAGTTTGTGGCTGTAAGATAAATGTATGCATTGTAAATCCTACACAAAGCTAAAAATGTACTAGCAATTCTATCCGTCAGTCTCACTGTTAACATTTCCTTTCCTCTCCAAAATCCCATTAGCTTCTTTATAAAGAATATCAGAGAAATATGTGAAACTTTTAAACATTCTTTAAGCAAAGACCAGACGGGAATGAATTTACACTGCTTACAAGCACATTGTTGGGTTTTTTTGTTTTTTGTTTTTTAAAAAAGGATATGTGTTTGAAACATTTTTTAAAAATTCTGTCATTTGGTAAATATGCTAAAGAACTTGTTAAAGTTGTTAAAGAACTCTTTAAAAAATCATAAGAAATTATGTGATTTGAATAATATTGAGAATAGCTTATATGCTTGTTTCAAAACCAAGTGAAATTGAAAATATGGAATATATCTGAAATATTTGCAGGACCATCTTACTCCCATTGTCTCTGTTCATCTGACCAAATGTAGAAGAGAGGGCATGTTCCAGGTTCCTGATTACAATCTTGCGGACCCAAGCACTGCGTCTTTTCATGCCATCTGAAATTAGGTTAGTTCTGTTGGCCTTACTGGAAGGTTGTCAAGACTTGGCCATTTTCCAGACATGGGGTGCAGAAGTTAGTTGAGTCTAGGTGGGTTGGTGCTGGTTTTCTGAATTGCCACAGTAAATCTGTTATCCTTCCTTCTGTTTTGTTTGTTCTCTTTGTTTTATTGATTCCATAGTTTTTATACCTGATAGCTACCCAGAATCATATGTATGTATGTATGCATGTATGTATGTATGTGATTCTATTGCCTCAATCTCGTGATCTATTGGGGCTCTTATAAATCAATTGAAATAAATAAATAAATAAAAAGTTGAAATATGTTAATTCAAAAGTCAGTCCCAATATATTCAGCCAAATTCCTTCTATGCTGATTAGAAGCTGTAGACAACCACCTTGTCCCCAAGAACCTTAGAGTGGACCTCCTTGAACTCAGAATAACTACTGTTCTCTAATTAGGCCATTGAGAATGCCAGTTTGGTATAGTGGTTAAAGCATCAGGCTAAAAACTGGAAGACTGTGAGTTGTAGTCCCACCTTAGCAACAAAGCCAGTTAGGTTTCAATTAAAAGTCTTTCTTTTTTTATTTAAAAATGTTGTGAATTTATTTCTAGTACTTTGGGGGGGGAAGATTACAATATATTAAGATATACTCTGAAGGCTGTGAGGGCATATTTGGGCCAAGAATGGAAAAGAGACACTTTACTGATAATATTAGACTGG
This sequence comes from Vipera ursinii, assembly GCF_947247035.1. Classification (NCBI taxonomy): domain Eukaryota; kingdom Metazoa; phylum Chordata; class Lepidosauria; order Squamata; family Viperidae; genus Vipera; species Vipera ursinii. The sequence goes on along the minus strand of NC_139512.1, from coordinate 213,682,142 downwards.
GAGCCAAACGCTGGGAATATGTAGCAGAGGGCAAAACTAACATTATTCATCCAGAACAGAAATCTGGCTAAATTTAAGCAAGAATGCTTCCCTATATGGTACATGTCACTCCAAAAATGCAAACTTAAATAATTAAAGTACAGCTTTTAAGGTAGAAATATTTGATGAAAAGCAGTAGCCAGATGTTATTTTGTTTTTTATAAATAATTTGAGTCTAACTATAAGGCAGGTACAACGGGAGGGAATTCAGAACTTAGTGTTGCTTTTACTAATTATTTTAGTGTATGTGTGTTAGTGTGTGTACACTAGTTTATAATAACATCATGTGTTCTTAATTTTAGATAATGATAAATAATGGTAACGTCAGTATAAATATTACAGTTTAGAGTTTTGTAGTGCTCTACAATAATTTTTCAAGATGATACCATTTAATTTTATATATTCAATTAATTATTTAATCAATAAAATAATGAATTCTAAATGTTATGCCAGTGGTAAATTCTCTGTTTATTTACTGATAGTTACCAGCAGCTATATTTTTCTCCTTTTCCTCCTTTTTTCTCTCATACAGTTGTTTATTTTATTCTTCAAAATATTTTAAAATAAAATCTTAAAAAAGCCCCCTAGATGCCTTCTGGGAAAACCATAACACAATCCACAAGGGCAAAAACTGTTTTGTGCCTCTTGATCACCGTGGCCTTCAGTTGTCTTCCTCACCTGTCCATTTCAAAGTCCATTTACTCCAGTTTTAACCAAAAAAAAAAAAAACCCCTCATCAATGGCCATGATAATTGTGAAGCCCTGGAAGTCAAAGGTGGATCTGAAAGGCATTCTGGTTGCAAAATGCTGACTTAATACATTATGTCAACCAGGTTTAAAACTACTCATTCAAATGAAAGATTTCCTTCTGTTTATTTGTTGTTAATAACACTCACTGTCATATCCTATACAATAACAACAAAATATACATTTTATGTAGTTGTGTAGGTATTTATATAGATTTCTTTTTTTAAAAACAAAGACTCTCGATCCTTCACATTGTAAAACATTGGCACAAGCTGTAAGTAATACCAATGGCTCAGTGGAATTCCAGAGTTTGCAGAAGTGCAAAAGGTTTTTTTGGGAAGAGAATATATATATATATTGGGCGGAAAAAATTTAGAAACTGCATAATGAAGATTTCATGATCATAAAATTCTAGCTAGCTACTGAGAGCGCATCACAGGGAGAATTTGCTTAAACTACAGTACTTAGAAGTTGAACAGAAATTCTTCATTCAGCAACATATTGTTACACCCGCTATTTGTTCTCTTACAATAAACTCACATGCCCCAATAAACATCCTTTTTTTGAGAATAAAGAGCAAAGTCAGTCCATTGTGTTTAACATTAGTTATTTGAAGCGGGCGTTTTCCAAATTCATTACCTGTCTGCAGGTAGAATACAATTATTCTAGCAAAAAGTGGCCTGAAGTTGCTTAGAACAGCCCGATTTTTGAAAGAAATATGGGGCTTAACTAGTTCTACAATGTGATAGCATCAGTGTCATTCCAATCTTGGAGGAAGGAGTAGCTATAAATATGACAACAAATGTAGCTGCTGTCCAGTCTGATAGATTGGATGAATTAACCTCACTTTTTCTTTGCAAAGCATGAGCTGAGGTTTTGTGATGGAAGACCTATTAACAGCATAGATAAATTCCTTAACTTGATCCGAGGCGATGGGATATTAAACATGCACATGTTGGCAGGATATTGCATTGTAGGGAAACATTCTTGATTGTTATTTGTTCGATATAACTCAGAGCTGCTTGCTTCTCAAGGACAATCTGAAGTTCACATGCTTAAAAATTAGACCTTCGATACCTCATAATAAGGCTTTTTACAAAGTAATTGTTCTTTTTCTATTGCACTCATATAGATGATGATGATGGAGGTAAAGATGACCGTGCACTCAGAAAATCCATTGGCATTTATTATTTCAGCAGGAGTGCACTGAAGATGGTTTCACTGGTCAGGAAGCTATCTTCTTATTCCAATAGTGCCTTAGTATAAGCCTCATGATCTTTGCAAGAAGCCAGAAACATTTTAAGGACTGAAACAGATAAAGATCTGTTCATTCTTACTATTACAAGACGTCTAAATGTTCCCTGTTTGGGTACGCAGGTACCCGAGATGACTTTTGGGGATGAAGGAGGCAAGAGTCCCTCTGTAGTCTAGCTTCCTTAAAGTGATGCTGTTTTGTCAATTACTCCTCAAACGATTATTGTTTATCTAACCTTACTAGCTTCATACTTAGGAAGATTTCATATTATGTTCTGAACTTTGAGACAATCAGGAGGAGGAGGAGGAGGTGGTGGAGGAGGATTATTTTTATTTATTTTTTTATTTTAATTCCATTTATATCCCGCCCTTCTCCGAAGACTCAGGGCGGCTTACAAGCTTAGCAGTAATTTCTTATTGATTATTTCTTTTTTCTACTTCATAAATCCATATCACATTTTATTGATATTTCATGTAGTTATTAAGAGATCTCTCTGTTCCTATTCCGTAGCCTCACTGGGAAATGTCCACCTATTCCTCATTCATAAACTACAATGATTTCTGCAAATCTAAAGCTTTTGTCATAGTTAGTTCAGTAATGAATGTAAGCATATAACTATGAAGGTGGCACAGTGGTTAGAATGCAGTATTGCAAGCTAATTCAGCTCACGGTCACAAGTTTGATCCTCACCAGCTCAAGTTGACTCAGCCTTCCGTTCTTCTGAGGTCGGTAAAATGAGGATGCAGATTGTTGGCTTTGTAAACTGCTTAGAGAGGGCTGTGAAGCACTATGAAGTGATATATAAGTCTAAGTGCTATTGCTATTATTGTATGTGGGTTTATGTGAGGTTAGAGTCAGGAAAATGAAGTGACATATAAGACCAAGAAAGAAATAAAATCATATAATTAAAAAAATGTAATTCAGCATATCACCATGGCATTAGATGGAAAATACAGCATTAGCTGACCCTAATTATGTTAAATCTAAATTGTATTCAGTTTAAGCTTAAACGCTAGTGGTTAATGTGAATTTGAGGCATCGTAATATGCAAAATAGTGTGCATGTACACATGCACACATGTGCATTCAAGGAGAAAAGTTGACCAACCTCTTTTTCCCAATCTCTCAGAGATTCAGCTTCTAGAGATTCTATGAAGGAAGTCAAACCCTAAAAACCATGCTGTAAACAAAAAACAACAACAAATTTAAAAGAGGGTACTAAGAACAGCATTCAGAAAAACAGGGACTTTCCCTGATAAATCAGGACAACTTGAGAGTAAAGCAGTATGCAGTAATGAACTACTAAAAGGTACACAGCTCGTAAATTTATGATCTCATCCATGCATTCTGATTAGAAAAAGCTTTGCCTGCAGAAGGTAGAACAGGCAGGCTGGGCACTTGTGTTTTTATATGTAGGACTCAATTACACAACGTTACACTAAAACCGGGACTCAGTAGATAAAGCTATTTGTAATTAAGCAGGTAGTAATTGCTTGGACCATACAAAACGCAACCAAAGAAAGTGTCGCTTGCATTCCCTTTCACTTTGGTTTTGTAATCAAAAGATATCCTGCATTAACTAGAAGCAAGCCATCATGGTTACCCTTTATTTTGATTATTATTCTTAGTTTCTGAGAGCTGCAGGATCTGACAGTGACTTTATTTATTTATGGAAGTTTATATGACTGCCCAACTCCCTCTCAGTGACTCTGGGCGAGATACAAAGATAAAAACCCAATATAAAAACAATTTTTAAAAAAACACCTGCCTAGCTACAACAGTCAATCAATCAATCAATCAATCAATCATTTTACCAGAATGGACATGGCTTTATAGCTTTCCTCAAGACTTGCAATGCCTTTCATCCTGTGTCCTCAGTGTAGTGGTATTCCCGAGATAGAAGAGTGGAAAATGGCAGAAGTCCACATAACAACAGAAGGGTCATCCAGGGTGCAAAAGTAATTCCAGCAACCCAGCTAAAGCTAGTAGGCACCTGTTTTGGGACAGTCATAATAACACACGATCACTTTAGTGATGATGGCAAAATCATAATATTATAACACAGAGAAGAAAGGAACGGTAAACCACTCCAGCATTTTACCAAGAAAATCATACAAACAATATAAAATGACTGACAATATAAGTGCTGGATGATGAGTCCTTGTCAGAGTGCTATTAAAAGAGACAAGAGGTAATATTGCAATGACATTTGTAAGGAGACCAAAACTAGAAACAGACATGAAATAACAAAATAAGCATTTCAAAAGACTTTCAACTCAGAAAGAGTGTCTAGCCTTGAACTGCTACAACAAAGGATACTACTAGGCAAACAGTAATGGATTCAAAAAAGAAATTAAAAAGTTAGAAGGGCTGTATAATACAAAATTCAGCACACTAGAGAATGTCAACATCTAAGGTACCTTAGAAAATATTTATTCCCTATTTACAATACGTTCTAGCACTAGAAGATGTAGTTATATCAGCACTCTAGTCATTAACAAGTGAGAAGGACACAGAAATTGATGGAATATTTACAAAAAGAAAATACAATAATAGGAAAAAATAATCGGTAAAAGTTCTAGCAAACTCAGTGAGAAAATCTGGAGGACAAAACAGCTCTCCACAGTTTGGAAGAGATCTATCTTCATACTAATTCCAAAGAAAAGAAATTAGCAAGGTATGCAAATTGTTATGCAACGGTGCAATTTCACATGTTTGCAAAATAAAATTTAGGATCATCCAATATAGATTAGAGCCCTACATGGAAAAGGAAATGCCATATCTTTAAGGTGGTTTTGGGAAAGACTGAGAAAGAAGTGATATTATTACAGGTGCACATTGGGTAATTGAGAAAGCTAAAGAACACCAGAAAGAAGTCAATATGAGCTTCATTGATTACAGAAAGATCTTTGGTTGTGTTTCGGCTATATCAGGCTGTGAGAATCCCAGAACATTTCATTGTCCTCATGCCAAACTATGCACAGGACAGAAAGCCATAGTCTAAATGGAAGATGGCAAAACAGATTGCCTCCCAGTTGGCAAAGTAATGAAACAAGGTTGTATAGTGTTTCCTTATTTATTGAACCTATATGCTGAATATATTTCTAGGATGGCTGGAAGGAAAGAAAATGAGGGTGGCTTTAAAAGTAGAGGAAGAAATATCAATAATGTCTTTCTCTGCTAGCTAGAAATGCAAATGATCTGCAAGCTCTGGTAGCGGAGATTAAAAAGTATAGATAAATATAAAGGCTGCCAAATTAATGGCAACATATACAACAACTAGCCTTAGAACTGTCAGTGAAGATACTGAAGTGGTGGATAACTTCTGCCTTTTATAGTATTGACTATCAATGGTAAAGGGACGCGGTGGCTCAGTGGGTTAGGACGCTGAGCTTGTCGATCAGAAGGTCGGCAGTTTGGCGGGTCGAATCCCAAGTGCGCGTAACAGAGTGAGCGCCTGTTACTCGTCCCAGCTTCTGCCAACCTAGCAGTTTGAAAGCACGTAAAAATGCAAGTAGAAAAATAGGGACCACTACGGTGGGAAGGTAACAGCGTTCCGTGCGCCTTTGGCATCTAGTCATGCCGGCCACATGACCATGGAGACGTCCTCGGACAAGCGCTGGCTCTTCGGCTTTGAAACAGAGATGAGCACCGGCCCCTAGAGTCGGAAACGACTAGCACACATGTGCAGGGGAACCTTTACCTTTACCTTTACCTTATCGATGGTAAAGGAACTACTAGTCAAGAAATACATCACAGACTAAAACTGAGGAAAGTAACAATGAAGTCCTTGGAAAAGATACTCAGATGCCATATGTATATCTAGAAAAATCAAAACCGTGCAGGGAGTGGTTTTGACACTCTCTGGAACTGGGCTTCAAAGAATCAGGATGAAAAAAAATATTGATGCTTTTGAACTTTGATGCTGGAGAAGACTCCTAGGAATACCATGGATAGTCAAGAACAAATTAATCATAGAACAAATCAATTCAGGGTTCTTGCTAAAGGCACAAATTATAATATTTTGGAAACATTATGTGAAGACCATGCTCTCTAGAGAAGTCTTATTAGACTGGAAAATAATGAAAGGAAGAAGAGGACAAGCAGGTGGATGGACTCAATTACAGTACTGATAGGTGCATTGGCGAAAGACTTGGAGGAGTAGGCTGAAGACAAGTCATCTTATATAAAGTATGTTGATGTAGTCATTAGGGATTGGTTATTTCTTTCTCTGGGTGCAAAGTGAAAATATCTGCTGTGAGCTCCGCATGGGCATCAGGAAGGGCATCCAGCCAGTAAACGCTCAGCTGCATTCAGTTGTCCCAACTCCACCCCATGAAAGGGATTACAGGGTCATTAAAAGGAAAAAAATGTAGTCATTAATGCTTGATATCAATCTGACAGTACACAAAGTATAAATATAAACACACACACACAAATTTCCCATAGAATACTAGTATGCTGCTAGTTACAACTGTGGCCTGCAAAAATAGTTTTGAGGGCACACCTAGCCTGCAAATCATAGTCTACCCACTCCAGAATTATACTGTGAAGTAACATACATTGTGCAGATGGTCAAAATCACCACACCTCCCCCAACCTTTCAGTTGTTATAAAAATGTACTCATGCACAAATATAAAGAGTGCACACCTAAAAGCTTTTTTAAAAAAAGTTATCTCCTCGGCTAGCATGAATAGAAGCATACAAATCAAACACAATAGAATTTCCTTCCCCTCCTCTCACAAACGGCACCTTCAGAGAGGTGGCAAATAGTCCGGCAAGCAGATAAAAAATAATTTAACAAGGAGCAAATTGTAAAGGGTGACAAAGTGTTATTTCCATAATGAGCTTATCTGAGCAAACTTTCCCAGAGCCTCTGTGAGTTCCTGAACAGGGTGTGGATTTGGCAATAGTAAAGAAACAGGCTACACAAAGAATGTCTGTTGAGCTAATGAATGCCACTGAAGTGGTTGACTTTCATTTCTCTGGCTTGGATCCCTGCCACCTTTACTCTCATGTCAGACTTTGCTTAATTGGCAAATACATCTTCAAAGACTTGTAGAAGAGACTCCTCCTCAGGGCTCTCTGGGCTGTTAATGTTTAATTGTGATTTGTTAAAGGCATACTAGCAGTTGATAAAACCAAGTGGGTAGGTGCTTTATTGCAGTGCAGACCAGCAACAATGTGTATATCTTTCTTTGGCAAACATGGGCATTTAGGGAGAAGCCAAAGTTTAAGGTAATGGGTTAAGATTTTATTTGTTTGATGTCATAAAAATGTTCTTCTTCGAGGAAAATTATGGCCATATATTTTATGGTGTCCAAACTTTGGGAAGATTACAGTAAGATCATACCTATAATCATAAAGCCAGATAGCTGCTAGATAGGTTTAGCAATACTACTTGCTTGGACTTTAGTGTTGTTATTGACTTTGGTTATTATTTGTCATGACTAAATGGAACTATGGATAGCTTCATTGTATTTATATTGGGGGAAAAACAGCTTCAGTGAAGCCTTCATGCTGGAAGAACATGTGTGAAGAATATGTGCATCCTATCAAATTTCTGCAATCTTGTCCCCTCCAGATGTGTTAGACTACAACATCTAGATTTGCCAGATGACAAGTTAATTCAATGAACAGGAAAGAGAAGGAAAATATGACTTAAAGGGAAGGCCTCTTCAGTAGCTAGAACAATTTTGGTACAATCCCAGCTATTCCAAAGAATATTTTTGTTTTGTTTTGCTATTTTAGTGCCTCAAATTTGATGATGAAAACCTCTTTTCAACCTACATTATGGCTTTTCGCATGCCTACTTAAATGTGTTCAAAATAACATTGTTATATGGACTCAATAGATATGGGGAAGTTTTGTGCTACTTTTGGACCACCAAGCCCCAAATTGATGCTGTTGTTCTGTTGCATTTAACTTAATAAAACCACTTCGGAATTCAGTTGATCATATCCAGACTAACTCTGCTATCTATCTTAAAATCTTACGCCAAAGGGTCATACTAGTTTTGGCCTCCTGCACATTAATGTGAGCTGACACTTCAATCCAATGATGCATTACAACTAACTAGCTATGCACTCTAGAGGGCAAATGGTCACTCATATCAGTGGATATTCTCTATATCCTGCTTTCTAGATAGTTATCGGTTTTCTTCTGTAGTCCTGAACATTCACTGCTGCTTCAGATAAAGAAATGGGAGGTTTTCTTTCCCTCATCTCTGCTTAGCCTCTTCCAGCTTCTTTTCACCTCTTATACAGTGTACTAATAATTCACAAAATGTAGCCCATTTCAGAACTGTAATAAACTGCTTTGATATATTCTGAAAAACCTGTACTGTAAATTGTGTTATGGGTTTTTGCTGTCATCTTTAGATCATGGGCTGTGCTTTTCACATCCATAAGCTTCTCTTCAAACTTTGATCTATATGGGCCCCAGTTTTTCAAGTACACACACACACACACACACACACACAATTTAACAAAGCTCTGCTATCAGCTCTCTCTCTCTCTCTTTCAAAATCTGAAAGCAGCTTCATCAGCTTGTAGTGTTATAGCTCCGTTATGCTAGAGAGTAATAGTGAGCAGTGCATAATAATGACCTAATTGATACATCTGAGACTCTGAAGTATTTGGAAGGTTTATCAAAAATCCCTACTCAGGAAAATAGATGAAGGGAATTATATCAAATTTCCCTCTTTTCTAGATAGGGGTTTAAGACTATGAAAACTGACTGCTGTTCACGTGAATTTTCATGTTTTTACTCCAGTTACAGGATTTGCACACCTAGCATATGTATTATGTATTATTCACACTGTTCTGCCTTTTCACAGGTAAGAGAGGGAGAGAAGAGACCAAGCTGACTCATGAGTAGCATTGCAAGGAAAAGACCACCAGGTCTAGATTGCAACTATTCGAACAACCATGAGATTGTAACAAAGGTCTGAACATCCTACATGAAAGGTGCACAAGAATTGCACCTAGCCATGGAGTAGCACCTCAGGCTGTGCAGATAAATGTGTGAAGCTAGGATTGGATTGGTTTACATTTTCCGGAAGCATTACAATTTGGTAATAACATTTGGAGAGATTTGGAGAAAGCCACCCAACATTTTGGAGCAGAGCACATTTTATTTATCCGTGTGTCAAGCCTTCAAAATCAGGGTGGTTTTTTTTCAGGGCATCTTACTTAAAACAGACTTCAGTGAGATAAAATTATAATGTTGAAGGAAACACAATAAATAAAATGTGGTGTATTAAAAGCATAAAACAAAAGGAGAAAACAGGGAGAAAGAGAAGGAAGCAGCGGTCCAAATAAAAAAAATTTATGACAGCAACATATTATAAGTCAACACCCGATTAAAATGCCTGCGAAAATAAATTCTTCTTTGTCTGGTACTGAAAATGCAGGAGTCTGTGCTGTTCTCTGAGCTTGGTTGTTTTCTTGCATATGTTTCATTACCCAACTAGGTAACATCATCAGTACTAGAAGAGAATGAGGTTTGCTCTCTGTTATATACAAGTTGCTTGCCCGGTTAGTGTTAGTGGGACAGTTCTAAGTAGTTTCTGAAAATGCAGTAACAATTAGTTCAAGGCACTGGGGAAGGCAATCCTGAGACATGGGCCTGAAACAGATCTGCAATACAGCTACTCGCTGTACCTCATTGGGGCCTTTGAAGCTGATCTCATGTGTCATGATATGGCACTTCATGATAACATTAGTTTCCATCCCACGCCGTGAATTGGAAACCAGTGAAGATCATAGAAAAGAAGTGTTACACACATTCATAATCTCTATTCCAGTCACTGTGCTTGATGTTGTATGTTGTACTTACTGAAAACAGATAGACGGTCTTCAAGGGCAACCCCACACAAACAATGCACTGCATTAATCTATACAATTTTTTTTTTACCAGGGCATGGATTAACCCTCTATAACTAGTATTCCAGTTCTATCTGGTAAAAGATGCTTTAGGTTACAAAGGCGCACTGTTAAAATGGGAAGCACCCCGAAAAGCCGTGAACTTAAATCATTTAGGGAGAACCAGAACTGATTGGGCACCTGGACAGATAAACCATCCATTAATGGAATTTCTGTCTTGTCTCCATTGAACTTCAACCTGCTGGCCAACATCTAGTCCATTACTGGGACCAGTAAGTCTGTGCAAATAATACCTGATTTGATTCAAATTGGATATTTAAGAATAAAAAATGCCATGATTTGATTTGAGGGCAAGCTGATTCAATTCAAGCCATTTTGAGATTCGATTTGTAAAAAGATTTGTCCTTAGGCTATCGTGGGGAAGCACTGAAGTGCTGAAAGCCCCTTCCATCTGTGGCAGAGTAAGATGAAAATAGCAAGGGTGGCGGACTGTTTGTTCAATATTAATGCAATCAGGTTTTAGCTAGCCATTTGCAATGGTTTCAGCCCTTTTGAGGAAAGAACAGCAAAGCTAGGGAAGTGCAATAGCCTCCAAATTATTCAGTAAAAATGTAAAAAAGTTTTAATGGGTTTTTTTTTACTGTTTTTATGGCTTTTATTATTTTGAATTGTTTTTTAAATGCTTAATTGTAGTATGCGTTTTGAATTGTGAGCCACTCAATATCGTTTGCTGAGATGGGCAGCCATAGAAATAAAAAAATAAAATAAAATAATATACCGTAAAATAAAATAAAATAAAATAAAATAAAATAAAATAAAATAAAATAATAAAATAATAAAATAAAATAAAATAAAATAAAATAAAATAATAAAATAAAATAAAATAAAAATAAAATTTAAAATAAAATAAAATAATAAAATTAAAATTAAAATTAAAATAATAAAATAAAATATAAAATAATAAAATAAAATAAAATAAAATAATAAAATAATAAAATAAAATAAAATAATAATAAAATAAAATAAAATAAAATAATAAAATAAAATAAAATAATAAAATAATAAAATAAAATAAAATAATAAAATAAAATAAATAAAATAAAATAAAATAAAATAAAAAAAATAAAATAAAATAAAATAAAATAATAAAATAAAATAAAATAAAATAAAATAAAATAAAATAAAATAAAATAAAATAAAATAATAAAATAAAATAAAATAAATAAAATAATAAAATAAAATAAATAAAATAAATAAAATAAATAAAATAAATAAAATAAAATAAAATAAAATAAAATAAAATAAAATAAAATAAAATAAAATAAAATAAAATAAAATAAAATAATAAAATATATAGGCCCAGACTATTTTTCTGGAGTATCAGGCTTGGTACAATACTGAAGAATTTCATTCCCCCTTTTGAGATGCTGTCTATGGTTGCTAGAATTTCTGAAATGGTTGGAGAGTTGACTTAGCTTATTGATAAGCCCCTGGGAAAGACCCTTCATCTCTTGCACAAGCAGGGGGTCCCAAGCTGCTCTACAGGTTATCCTCAAATTATGACCACAGATGAGACCAGAATTTCCATTGCAAAGCAAGGCAGTTGTTAAGTGAGTTGCACCTGATTTTGTGACCTTTTGGCCCCCGTTGATCAGAGAACCACTGCAGCTGTCAAGCGAATCTGGCTTCACCCACAGTTTGTCAGATGCCAGGTAGGAAGTTTGCAAATGGTGATCACATGACACCAGGATATCATGAATACATACCAATTGCCAAGTACCCAAATTTTGATCACCTAACCACAGGGATGCTGCAATGGTCATAAGTGTGTGGACTGGCCGTAAGTCACTTTTTTCAGTGTGGGTTGCAACTTCAAAGGGTTGCTAAAAGAAGGGATGTAAATCAAGGGCCACCTGCAGCCACATGCTGCCTTCTACTAATTTCTGGAATAATTTCTGGGAAGTTGGCATAGCCCTTCTACGAAGAACAGTTTGAACAGTGGTAGGACTGGATAGTGCCAGCATTGTAGTCTTCTGTCAGAACTGTCAGTTAGTTAGGAAAGACAACAGAAGCAGTGGTGTGGTGGAACACAATGACCCAGAGACAGAAGCTGGCATAAAAGCAGTTGAATTCATGGCCTTGTCACTCACATTCTTAAATACAATAAATCTTTAGGCCAGTGCTCATTTCTATTAGTCTAGCATTCATTCCCTCTTGGTGTGAGACTAATATTTGTGCCAATCATAGCAAACTGGCAGTCCATTTTGACCCAACACTATGTGATCAACCTTTTCAGTATGCAGCCAGTCAAGCTGAACTCCCAGTTGTGTTAGTTGGGTCAGCACTGTACTGCGTCATTCTATCAACATAAGAAAAAGCAAAATAAGAAAAAAAAATAAAATTAAGGCCTATGGCAACAACAACAAAAAAAGAAACTGGGCTGAGAAGGCAAATGAAACCCCAAGCAATATTAGCTTTGCCATTTCAACAGAGTTTTGATGGGTAGAGTTAAGGGGCTGATAAGCCAAATAGGTTGGCAACTTATAGCAATGACATCATACCTTTTAGACAACGTACACATTCTCTATATATGAAAGTGAAGTTATATTATTGTACCTGTAATGTATTGGGCCTTTTTACTTGAACTGTTTTCCACGTGTCTTTGAATGCTGCTTGAGATTGCTTAATCAGGGAGTCTGTGTAATGGTTGCTGGCTGCCCAGACATGCAGTCTCCAGGACCACCATTGGTTGGCTCTGGGACAGGAATAGGTTCCTTCAAACCTATTGGCCACTGCCTAGTGGCCAGCTGTATAAATAGCTGCATAGAAGCCTTGGTTACTAGTTCAGTTCCTGTTATCCAATAAAGCAATGTTCCTGTATGAACACTCTCGTCTCACTTCCTGCTTGCAAGAAACCCAGTACACAACAGTACCAATGTTAGAAGCAGCAAAAATAGAATCCCAGGATCATTTTGAAAGTTTATGAAGCAATTGTAATTCACCTGATTTGTGATGGGTGAATTTAAAGAGAAAGTCAGGCAGATGACCTTGAGGGAAATAGGGGAGGGGGGGAATTATGTCAGGAAAGAGGACTGAAACATTCCTTAAGTTCTGGTAGTATTCCTGATAGTATTTGGAAGTGATTCACTCAGGCTCCTACCCGATTCTTTATGGGGAGGCAGATGACCACTTTACATGTTGGAATGCAAATACTATGACTTATTTGGAATGTAAAGGAAGTATGAAAGAATGGAATTTATATTGTGATACCACAACCCATGTTTCATGATTTATTTCTCACTGTGGTTTGTATTTAATGCTTTTATGCCTTGTTATTTTAAATTCAGTTGATGTAGAGAGAAGAAGGAATGGTCTTGAAAGACAGAAGAAAGAGTTGCTACCAAAGCAATGGTCAGAAAAATGGGGCTTGAGTCCCTGCTAGGAAAAATAACACGAGAAAACATCTCGGGCAAATCCTTTTCTAGTTTACACAGAAATAAAATAAGAAAGAGGAAGATTTGCAACATTTGCTAATACTATAGATTCTTTCTTCAATTAGTCTCTGACTGACTGCATTATTATGCTGTATCTCTATCCTCATCAGCCTTAGGCACTGTTACCCGGTAGATTAAACTTGACACCTGGTGATTATCTTTTTTGGGGCAATTGTATGGGAAGTAGTTTCCCACTGTCTTCTTCTGGGACTTTAAAAAAAAACTTCCCAGTTTAGCTCAAAATTCTGGAATTGCCTAGAGGTCTCCCAAACACATACTAATTGGGCCTAACCCCATTTGGTTAGCCAAATCGTGAGATGTAACAAGCTGATTTCTACTGTATTTCCTAAAATACTATCTATGTCTTCTCCAGTTTATCATTTATTCTATTTAAGAAACATATACCTGTTTTTGTTTTCTGTTTTTTTAACAAGGAACTATTTCAATCAGCTTTCAGATTATGCAAAAACTTAGTGACAGTATCCCATTGTTAAAGCAGGGGGAACATGCTCAAAATAGTGGCAGAATTGAAAATGGAGTTGGTAGCTAAAAGTAGCATCTGTACTCCCTGGTGGAACACAGACATTGTGGGCTGTTCCCTGACACCACTGGATGACATCGCCAGGACTCGTTGCCTTGGAATAGTGAGGAAGATTCTCAGGGATGACTTACACCCTGGACGGTATCTCTTTACTCTCCTACCATCCGGTAGGAGATATAGGAGTATAGCCAGCCGTACCAACAGGCTGAAAAATAGCTTTTATCCGTGGGCTGTTAGGCTTTTAAATGGGACATAATCTTATGCAGAATTGACTTGGGAGGCCGGTGTGTGGTGTAGTTGGTTCATATGGTGTGGTAGGATGGAGGGTTTGTTGTCACTGTGTGTTGGGGGGAGAGAGCACGGGGGGAGGCTCAGCAAATCTCAATGTACACATGTTGTACTTTGAAAATAAAGGTTTATTATTATTATTATTATTATTATTATTATTATTATTATTATTATTATTATTATTATTATTATTATTATGAAGATGATGCAACCACTTGTAAGTTCCACATATGGAATGATGCTATTGCATCTATAGTTCCAATTTCAAACCATGGAAGTTGATCTTATAGAACTTTCGTGTAAAAATGAACTTGAGCATTGTGATTTTGGTGATTAGACAGGACAGAAAATAGAACAAAGAGAGTCATGATGTAACTTTAGAAAGATTAAAATATAACTGCATTTATAACTGCTATGAAGAATATTGAAAGCCACTGCTCTGTACCTTTTTTCTTTACTTTCTATTTTCTTTTCTTTTTTTCTTGCAACTTTTGCTTTCTTTTTTATTTTATTTTTTTCCTTATATTAGCTTGAATTAGTTTTTAACCTTTTTTTAAAAAAAGATTGTTCATAAAAGTTATAAATATATTAAAAAGTAAATAGTGATTTCCTGATTGTGATAGCTATCAAGCGGTTTCTCCTAAAGTCATGGATGCTCAGTCACTGGGAATTTTCAAGCAAAGACTGGGCAGTTTTTGGTCTGGGATAGTTGACTTGAGCAAAAGGTTGGAATAGGAGATTCCCCCAAGGTCCTCTCCAACCCTATGATTTGGCTATCACCCTAGGGCAGTGATGGCAAACATTTTAGAAACTGAGTGCCCAAAATCCACCCCGCCCACCTCCTGCCACCGTTCTGCCCCCTGCTCCGCCCCCCCGCCTGCCTGCAGGGCCACCCACCATCTCCACGGCCCGCTGCAACAGATCGCCCAGGCAGCCCTGCAGCACCATGGTGGCCATGCCCTCTACCTGCACCCCACAGCATTATCTCCATGTGACGGAGCATGAGGGCGGAGTCTTGTCCTTGCTGCCTGGCTGCCATGTCCTTGGCTGCGCTGCTCCGCATGGGCTGTGCCTGGGGAAAACTCCCCTCTTGAGGGGCTGGTGGTGAGGAGGCTGCGGGGGGGAGGCAGGGCTTGGGCGATGGTGCACATGCCCA
Source organism: Vipera ursinii (assembly GCF_947247035.1). Taxonomy (NCBI): domain Eukaryota; kingdom Metazoa; phylum Chordata; class Lepidosauria; order Squamata; family Viperidae; genus Vipera; species Vipera ursinii. The sequence goes on along the minus strand of NC_139512.1, from coordinate 213,666,736 downwards.
CAGAGAGGGCTCTGAGTGCCGCCTCTGGTACGTGTCCCATAGGTTTGCCACCACTGCTCTAGGGTAAAAGCAAACAAGCCACAGTTTGATTTACTATAATGTATGATTCCAGTTGAAGTGTAATATGATCACAAACAATACCTTTTCTTAGGTAAGCCACGCAGAACTAATCAAAGAGAGAAGGAACCTAGAATTAAGGATAAACTTCCTGACAGTTAGAACAATTAACCAGTGGAACAACCTGCCTCCAGAAGGGTGAATGCTCCAACACTGGAAGTTTTCAAGAAGAGACTGGATAGCCATTTGCCTGAAATGGTATAGGTTTTCCTGCCTGAGCAGGGGGTTGGACTAGATGATCTCCAAGATCCCTTCCAACTTCTTCTTCTTCTTCTTCTTCTTCTTCTTCTTCTTCTTCTTCTTCTTCTTCTTCTTCTTCTTCTTCTTCTTCTTCTTCTTCTTCTTCTTCTCCTCCTCCTCCTCCTCCTCATTATTATTATTATTATTATTATTATTATTATTAATATTAATATTAATATTAATATTAATATTATTATTATTACCTCCAAAGTCCCTTCCAACTCTGTTATTCTATTGTATTATGGGTGGTTACTTCTCACCCATCTCTCTGACATCTCAGTATCTAAAATAATAAGGATTTCCACTGGAGTCAAAGTTGTCAGAATATAATGGTCCAGACAGATGTAAAACTTGTTTTCAATTTCATGCCCCAGAACATATTTCACAGGGTTTTTGAACTAGAAATTAAAAAGTCAAAACAGCTCAAGATCATGATAGGGAAAAACAGCTTTCTTTTCTCTTAGGAAGAGCAGCTTGTCAGCTGTAAGAAATTAGTATGATTTCCAAAGACTTGCTGAAACAAAAAATCTGAATAAAATGATTAAGATTGCCTGCTCCTGCACTCTCCTTTCCACATAGCTTGTTTCACAATCAACACTTTTTTTTTTTACATTTCAGCTTAATTTCATTGGTTCAATTTGTTTTACAAGGACTTTTCAAGAATAACTTGGTGTTCAAAAAAATAAAACAGGAAGTTTACAGGGAGATCTAATTATGTTAGACTTCCGGTCCTGCACAGCAGTGCAGCAGTCAAGGGATTCAGAACTCCGTGCTCTTTGGCTGAAGAGGTGGCAAAGAAGGAAGGAAGTCCCGGGGACTTCGGAGAGATGGCAGTTGACCAGATCAGTCCAGGAGAAGCCTTCCAGAAACCAACAGAAGAAAGGCTAGCCTAACTTCAGAGTCTAGCCCAAGCTGCAAGCAACTGAAGTCAGTTTTAAGCTGATTGTAAACAGCGTGCTTGAATCTGGGTAAGAATATCAATTTTCTCTAGCCTACTTATCAACTTTCCTGAAGAAAAAAATATCCCAAGAAGCAAAACACCTCTGAAAGTGAAGGAGGGGGATTTTTGCCCCACCCTTTTACTAATGGAAGTGGCAAATTAAACCTTTTACGGAGGACCAAAATGTATTGAAATGAAATTATAAAACCTAAGTTTGGATAAGTTTGAAATTACTGAATGGTTAAGATTCTCATTTTAAAGGCAATTTGTTCATTTTGAAAATTTGAAAAATAAACCAGTGGTGACAACTAGTGGTGGATGAAGACTATGACACCTATGGCTTTCATGCAGGACTTGGCAAAATCTGGAAAAAACTAATATCTACTTGTGACTTTCAAAGCTCTAACAATAGAGAACAGCTGTGACAAAAAAGAAAACAATCTGGGCTGCAGACAAAGTGAAACTTACAAACTTCAGGGAACAAAAAACCCCATTTTTTTGAACTTTCTGGATTACAAGTATCTATTTAACTCTGACCCCAAAGCTATTTGCAGAGAAAAGAAAATTTGGATTCTTGTTCATCATGGGAAATCAGAGATTTATAGAAAGAACCTATCAAGAAAAAATAAATACTTTCCAACAGGAGACATATGATACGTTGCAACTAATTCAAATAACAATGATTTCAAACCACAAAGAAATCCAAAATAACTTTGGAAAATATAAACCAATTCATCCCCAATTTAACTTTACAACAACAAAAAATCCCAGGAAATAATAACAGAGAAGGAACAGCTAAAACAGATAACTGAATACAAATGTGAGGATAGAGACTTAAAGATGAAACCTAACAAAACAAAGAAGTATGATTTAACCCCAGTGGAAAAAAAATTACAAGAAATAATAGATTTGGGGGAAAAAACAACTTATACCTTAACACTACAAAACAAATTTGAGGATAAGAAAAAAAAAGATTGGACAAAATGGACTGCAGAGATGCCAGGAAAAACACGAGAACTGGAGAGACAAAAAATGATAAAAGAAGCAGAGAGAAAAAGAAAAAGATTTTCAACAAAAATGAATGGGCAAATGCCTCTCACAAAGATATTGTACTCGACTTACCTTTTATATCTACAGTAACACCTACAAGAATTTGGAAAGTTTCTTTGATTCAGCAGAACATATCAATTAAGAAAGATACTGGGCAAAAGAAAAAGGCTAAAGTGAAAATTAAGAAAATAGATGATGGAGCCTATCAGAGAATATTTTAAAAATAAACACCTGTCCGAATATGGTTAAAGCACAGGTCTGCAACCCGCGGCTCCGGAGCCGCATGCGGCTCTTTCAGCCGTCTCCTGCGGCTCCCAGTCCTCTGCCATGTGCAGTCCAAAAAAAAAAAGTGGGACTAAAAAAGTTCAACCAATCAATTCAAATATGTAGGGTAGGTGCATATCTCGCCTTGGCTCCACTCTTCAGTCAAACCCTGTTCTGCGCACGCGCGCAAGTACGTGCATGTGCACACATTTTTTGCGGCTCCCAGTTTTTCCTTTTGTGAGGGAACCGGTTCTGAGTGGCTCTTTCACTGTTTCAGGTTGCTGACCCCTGGGTTAAAGTAATAGAAAAATTTTGGATGTGAATTTGACTTTAAGAGGGAAGAGCCCCTCAAGTAACATAGTACTTTCTTTTTCTTCTTTTTTAATTTTATTTGTTGATATGAGTAAAATCAAAAAGTTGGAATGGCTTATATAAAGAAAATGTTTTAGATAGCTAAAGGTGATTGAATTTAAGAAAATTACAATGGATTAAAAACGTTTTGAATAAGAGTTAATAGACTAAAGGACTAGATTTCTTAAATGGAATATTTAAAGATTAAATATATTTTAATTATGGTAAAAAAGAACAAAAAATGTTTGGAAATAAATATGTATTAGCTTATAGGAAATAGGTATTTTAAGTAGCATGCTATCTTTTTTATTCTTATTCTTTTTTTTTCTTTTTTTAGTCTTATTTATTTTGACAGCAGGCAACAGAATTTCATTTTTAATGTGTGCCAGTATGCCCACAGTAAAAAATGACAATAAAAGTTATCTTATGTACAAATACCTTACACATGCCAAGCAAATGCAGGGGTGCAGAGCAATTGGCTGTCTCAAAAGTAACAAATGCAGAGCCAACATGATGTAGTAGTTAAACTGTTGGACTGAAATTGGGTGACCCAGGTTCAGGTTCCTATTTTATGATGCTAGTCACTGAGTGACTTTCAACCAGCCTCATATCTTTTAGCACAGGGCTCTCCAAACTTGGCAAGTTTAAGATTTGTGGACTTCAATTCCCAAAATTCCCCAGCCGTCAAATCCCTTCTGAATCGTTACATTATGCAAGCTCTCTCATGAAGAAGACAGCAAGACCTCTATCACCTATCTTCTTCTGACCTTCTGTTATTATATGGATTAGTATAGACCAGGGATAGGCAACCTCGGCTCTTTTATGACTCATGGACTTCAACTCCCAGAATTGGGAGTTGAAGTCCATGAGTCATAAAAGAGCCACAGTTGCCTACCCCTGGTATAGACTAAAGATTTTTATTAGAAACTGTCATTTTAAAAATGGAGCACCTATTAGAATGAGCTGTTATTGATGTAACTGATTAATAAGTTAACTAATCAATAACTTGTTAACACATTAATAACATTCATTCATTCATTCAATTTCGATATCCAGCCAACTCAACCAAGTGAAGATGGGACAGTGTTTCTCAACCTTAGCAAGATGTGTGGACTTCAGCTCCCACAATTCCTTAGCTAGCATGGTAGTTGGGAAATTCTGGGAGTCAAAATCTATACATCTTAAGTTGTTGAAGTTGAGAAATACTGAGATAGGATAAAATTAGAGGTGGAAATGGAATATATCTGGGCATCAGGTTTACAGTATATTCTTTCGATACAACAAAACCCTCAATCAATTAGGATGCATATTTAGCCAGTAAAAAAGAATAAAGTTTTCCTCTGCTTGGGTTTGACTTCTGGTGATTTCATGGACACATCTAAATAGTTTTTGTGGAAGTAACATGGAAGTAATTTGCCTTTCTCTGGATTGTTGTTTGTTCATTCATTCTAAAACTCCTCAACCATCTCCCATTCAAGTAGCAACCTTATCTAACTTTTTCAAGATCAGCTACTTTCTGTAAATCCCCATCAATTTAACTCTGCTTCAAAAAATGCCTTTTCCTTTTGAGGCTGTTCAAACAGAAATACATAAAAAATATTAAAAAAAAAATACAGAAGTCATTACACAGGCTGCCATAATTTATGTTTTGTTAATATTGGTTTTGGTAGGACTATTAGATCTTTTTAAGACATATCAAGTTAGAAAACACACACCTAAACATTCACAATCTAATCAGACATGAACATTTAGATGGTTTGAAAAGTACAAATTTGGCCATTGTGTGCTTGGGAAAGAATTACGAGCTGTGGTTTTCCTCCACAAAGTAAAAAGCTATCTTCCTTCATTCAGGTTTTCCTACCGGATAAACAAATAATCAATCACAAGAATGGGATTGTCCACTTTTTAAAAAGAAAAGAAATTTCTTTCACGAAATTTATGCTTCTTTGATTCCAGGAAGTAAAGTAACCACATCCAGCAGAGCTTCTCCATAACCTTATTCTTCCTTGAAGCCAAACGGAGTTCCATTTAGGTAAAAATCTGTTAATTCAAACGTAACAATATGTTTCCAACAGATAACTTTTGGGAAATCTGACAGCGACATCTTTTGAAAAAGTGAGATGGTTTCAAATAGATTTCCAATAATATTCAACGGAAAGGTACACTTCTCTGCTGCGTGCTAATGTGTTTGTTACATATATCGTTTCAGCATTATTGTTAAAAGTGTATTAGAGTTTTATAGTGCTGAATGTAAAGGGCATGCACAGATTATGAAATTCAGTTTGAATTCTCACTCTAAGATTTGGAACACAGCCTCATTTGTTTCAGAATTGTTCTGTTGCTCTTGAAACACAAAGATCCTACTTCCAATTACGATCAGTGAAGGTAGACCTGAGTTATGTGTCTTTTTATATGCCCCTTATAAAATATGCATTAAGATTCTTAGCTATTATCACTCATATGAGCTGAAGCGGCTGGTATTTTCCATCTATGGAGTGGCTGGAACCACACATTGTGCTGAACTATTAATTGCTTGGTTTTGTCTTAGTATTATATGAATTAGCCAACTTCTTATTCATGGTTTCTTATTCACAGGGCTTTTTTTCTCATCGAACGCTCAGAACGGAGTTCCGGCACCTTTTTTTGATGGAACCTTGTAGGGTAGGCAAGGCGGGTTATATGACATGTGTGAGTTCCGGCACCTTTTTCTTTTACAAAAAAAGCACTGCTTATTCAAGAAACCATGGCTAATCAAATGATCGTTTAATATACTGGGTGAATTTAGCAGATAGTTGTAGGCTAATCACATTATGTGGTTACCCATTGATAGGGGCTGTTTGATTTCTAAAAGTGAAAGATTAGAATATAAGATTGCTATTGAGTTTGTATAATATGATAATCAGCCACAAATCCTCAAGAGAAATTGAGGGGGGGGGAGGAAACCTAGAGAATGAATTGAACTAGATGTCAGCATAAGATAGTATATTTTGTCTCATGAAACTTTGCATTCTATATCCAATTGATCATTCTCTCTGAATTTTGAACACTGTTTTAATTTAGTTACACTGTATATGACTATGAAAATACATTATAGGTAGTCCTTGACTTTCAACAGTTCATTTGATGACCGTTCACAGTTACAACGGCATTAAAAAAAGTGACTTATCACCATTTTTCACACTTATGACCATTGCAGCATCCCAATAGTCACATATTCAAAATTCAGACGCTGTCAACTGACTCATATTTATGACGGTTGCAGGGTCCCAGGGTCACATGATCACCTTTTGTGACCTTCTGACAAGCAAAGTCATTGGGGAAGTCAGATTCATTTAACAGCCATGTGACTGACTTAACAACTGCAGCGATTCACTTAATAAATGTGGCAAGAACGGTCGTAAAATGGGGTAAAATTCGCTTAACAAATGTTTCACTTAGCAACAAAAATTTGTAGCACAACTGTGGTCGTACGTTGAGGACTACCTGTACAACAATCCGTTTGCCCCATTCTTGAATAGGTATTTGATATTTTTTGCACCCAGGCAATCAAGAATTCCAAGACATCTCCAACTGAGGATATAAAAAATTCCTGTTAGGAGCTCATTACATCTGGTACCCACAAGTAAGGTAAAATTTTGAAAAGATTATCAAATACCAAATTGGAAAGTCAATTTTCTTTTGCACTAATTATTTAAAGAAAAATCAAATTGCAAGTTGGCCCTGCTATTTGGAGATAAATGTTCAATTCCTGTGGATGTCATATTATGCCAGAGTAGCAGTGGTGGGATTCAGCCAGTTTGCACCACTTCAGCAGAACCGGTAGCTAATTTTTTGTTGCCCAGGCCCATAATGGACTTCCGGAAGCGGCCTTCCACACAACAAATCTAGGAGAGAAGCAACCTAGAACTAAGGAGAAACTTCCTGACAGTTAGAACAATTAACCAGTGGAACAACCTGCCTCCAGAAGCTGTGAATGCTCCAACACTGGAAGTTTTTAAGAAGAGACTGGACATCCATTTGTCTGAAATGGTATAGGGTTTCCTGCCTGAGCAGGGGATTGGACTAGATGACCTCCAAGGTCCCTTCCAACTTTACTATTATGATTAAATATGTGGCATTCACATATTTGAATCCCACCAACTGCACAGTAGTTATTAAAAAAGAACAAATATATTTTCAGTCAAATGACCTTGTATGTCAATGTTATTATGCCTTCTAAGAAATGTGTCAGGTTGCTTTTGAAATTATATTATAGAATTGAGTGTATCTACATTTTTTTTACCCTATCTAAGAAAAGTGATAAAAAAACTAAAAGTAAATTGAAAATCTTACATTACAATCCCTCAAGTGGGCTTTTAAAAAGCAAAATGAAGAGGCAAGTAAAACAAACTTTCCTCTTTAGTTGAATTTGTGCGCTGTGTTTGAAGAGGAGAGGTATTGAAAGCTAATGAACTTTGGGCCGTGGAGAATTTCACACTTTGAAAATGATCAATGAAAATCCCAATTGTGGTGACCAGTTTAGATATGGAACCAAACAGAGACGCCTCCTTGGGGTGGACAGCATCACAAGAAATATAATAACAGAACAGAATAACAGAGTTGGAAGAGATCTTGGAGGTCATCTAGTCCAACCCCCTGGCTCAGGCAAGAAACCTTGATTATTTTTCAAGAAGCTAACTTTTAGAGACAGTGTGTGAATTGCATTGAATAAAGTATCTCTTCTCCATATTTAGAATTAAATACATAAACCGTAGGGAAAAATAGCAGTGTTTTTGTATTGCTTCATACTTCATATTTTCGGAAGGTGTTTTCTAAGAAATGTTTAAACATAAAGACTTGAAAGTTTGGGCATTTGGATGCAGCTTATTAAAGGAAATTTTAAAAATGAATATTGAGGTTTAATCAGTGGTGGGATTCAAATATGTGAACCACCATTTCTCTGTGTGGATGACGCTTCCGGAAGTCCATTCTGGGCCTGGGCAACAAAAAATTAGCTACCGGTTCTGCCAAAGTGGTACAAACTGGCTGAATCCTACCACTGGGTTTAATGTGTCAACATGTCTGAAGCTATTTTATGACTGTTCCATGTTGTACCAATGTAATAAATATTTGCACTAGGTGAGCCTTTTAAATGGGAGGTAATTCAGATTTTGATTACAGCATAATGTAAACTAGCATAAAGTTTTAATCTTGAAATAGATTTTCAACATACTCAATCAGATTTTGTATTCCTTTCATCCCTATGCTAAAATTACCACATATAATCTTCTCTTGTGGATAAATTCAGTGTAAACAATTCAGTTCCCTGAAATGCCCATCTAAAATTGTTATTTAATGATACATTCTCTTATGTATTAGCTAAAAGAACTGTAGTAACTATCTGTTAACTTAAAGGAATTGTAGTAACTACTTTTATATAAATTAGAAATATTTATTGAAAAAAATCAACTGAAATCCTTAGCAGAAAGGAAAAACTAAAAAAAGAATTGTTAGTGTATGGTGGGGGGAAAGAATGGCATGGTCAATAAACATACAGTGTTTGCATTTGTTGCGTAATGTGATCCTTTTTATTATTTGGCAAAAAAAATTACAATGATAGCAATCTATAATTTGTACATAAAAATCAATATTTCATTCACCAACATGTGCAGCAAAAATCTAAAATATTAAAGCTACGATATTTGGATTGAAATCTTATGCACAGCCATTTCAAAACACAGCCTTTTTTAAATTGAGATTCGTACATTTGCACAATCAAGAGTCTTGTGTCAGCAATGTTGGCTGTCTCACATTGTATGTTATCAGAGCCTCATGGTACAATATAGCCAAATCTTTAAAATTAGCAATTCTGCTGGGAGTTGTTTGCCTATTTCACTGCTGTCTGAAACAAATGGTTCCATATTATGCTCCCTTTTTAAAAAGCTTGCATGTTGCTGGTGCTGAGAATTTATCTTGCTTCCTTAATACTGATGTATAATTAAATTAGATACGTAACAGATGGAAGGAACTTAAGTTTGTTAGTGGCAGAAGGCAGACATGCATGCTAATGAGAAATCACAAGAGCATTCTGTGGCAGAGAAATGATCTGCAGACATAGTACAGTAATGGTCAAAATTGTGGAAACCTTTTGGGAAAAGTGTATTTTTGAGGTTTGATGGCTAATAACGCCACTTTTTTTTGGAGTAGCACCATAAAATTATATATCAATGGAAAGATAATTTAATCAAGAATGTAACGCAACAAAGTTTGTTCAATTATCTGTACTGTATTCTATGAAAAGTTATAGCCAAATAACCAGAAAAAGGAAGCACAACTTGCTTAGGTTGATATCAGGTAGCTTTCCTTCATCTGATTGTAGCCAATGAACATGAGTGTTTAGAGAGCCAATCAGGTGTCACCTTGTTTTGGCAATGATCCAATCAGATCACAGTAGGATTCAGTTATTGTTGTCACATATTGAAGCTGAAAGGAGGACATTTGTCAGTGTGTTATGTGATCGCTATCAAGTTGGTTGGGGGTTTTTTTGTGTTCTTTCATTTAGTAAGCTTGTAAAACGTCAGGGCTTTTTTTTCTCACAGAATGCTCAGAACGGCGTTCCGGCACCTTTTTTTTTCAAAAAAAAAAAAAAAAGCTTTTGCACAAGCTCCGCTGCTATTGGCTTAAGCCTGTTGCAGGCTTTGCTCTTTTATGACTCATGGACTTCAACTCCCAGAATTCCTGAGTCAGCTATGCTATTGGCTTTTGGAAGCAATAGGAATTGCTGCTGAGCTTGCCAAAAGACCCGGCAGGCAAATGTTGCACAGGCAAGTTGCAGCGAAGGCTCCCCAACTCCTCCCTGCTCCCCAACTACACCATCTCAACTAGGTAAGTAAGATATTATTTGCAAATAGGATATCCAAGTATGACTCAAGGAAATTTTCCCTGCATGGAGGGAGTAGTGGTTTGTTTCACTTTGTTTTACTTTTCAAATTGCTGTAGGGAAGAAATGATGATTAGAAAAAGGCAGGAAGTTATTTTTATTAGGAAGAATTCATTTATCCCATGCTAGATCTTTGGGAGCTTAGTACCCAGAACATTTGCTTTTCTGAAACTTCATTCAAATTCAATTCCTGATAGGGGCTTTTGGGAAAAAAAGTTATTTATTAAATTTATATGCTGACTATCTCACCAGGATGACTCTGAAGTCAAAGAGAGGGCTTGCAAGTTCTGTTTGTAGTTATCCACATTTCTGCACACTGAGATAATCAGCCATTGTACAAATACAGAGCCTATCATGCTTTTATATTTATATGGAACAGATACATTACCTGAAATTTTTGAAATGTGTAAAAAATTTGAACCAGCCCAGAAATTCATTTCCCATTGTTTGTGTATATAGAAAGTAAATCCTGAAATAGATTTGGAAAGAGCAAGGACTTTGATTAAATGGAAATGTTGCTAAGCATAGAACTGTTGAGTTAATTTGCAGCTGTTTCTGCTGTTTTCTTTTTATGTGCTTATGATTTTACATCACATTTTAAAATCAGCCAAATTGAATAGGAATAAGATTGTGACTGAAAGAATACTAATTCTGAAATATAGTAAATATCTTTAACAAGTAATGTTAAATTTAGCTTTAGTGTAATTTGCTTGTTTACTGTAGCTAAAACTGGAAATTATATTTCTAAAGCATTAGTTTGGATCATTGGAAAGAAAAAAGATTTAATATTTATGATTCAAAAATATAAATATCTGAGAAACATGTTTTTAAAGACCTTTGCAGCTTGTTCCCATATATACCCTGCCACAAAGGAATAAATAAAATTATGAAATTTAGAATCTACCAAGCTTCCCTCCCATGGACAGAAGACAATCCATGGGAAATGTGAATCCGTAATCCATAGCTTTAGCAGCAATAATAAATCTAATTATGCTATGCATATTTAAGTTAGCCAAACCCTGGAGCAGTGGTAGCAATCTTCTATCACAATGGCAAGCCCTTTTAAGATTATATATTGTTAATCATATATGTGAAGAAATGAGGAAAACTGTGGTTAAAGAAATTGTTTGCTCCAATAATAAAATTTCATTGATAATTGATGGATCATCCACAATAAGCAAAAAAAAACCTACCCTCATAGTATTTGTTCGATGCTGTATCGAAGGTATGGGAATGAATTCACCAGTAAATTTGTTTTTGGACTTGGTAGAACTTGAAAAAGTAACAGCAGAAGGAATATTTGATTCCTTACTCCAATGTCTTTACTCTTATGGGATGACAGAAGATTATTTGAAAAAATATTTGATTTCTCTGGCATGCGATGGCACCGCTGTGATGATGGGATGTAAAAGTGGAGTGAAAAAATTGCTGTCAGGACGTTTTCCTTCTATTATAGTTTGGCATTGTGCTAATCACGGACTAGAATTATCAGTAGGTGATGCTGCCAAGGAAACTTCAGGAATAAATATTCCAATTATTTATTGATAAACTGTATGTCATATACCATGCTTCACCAAAGAATAGCAGAGAGTTGCATTCAAGTGCAGAATTACTGGGGACTGAGCTGCTGAAAATTGGAAGAATTTTAAGTACCCAATGGGTGTCATCTAGTTTGCATACAGTTTTGGCTGTATGGAATAATTTTGAATCTGTTGTGTATCATTTTGAACAAGCAATGCATGATCCTACAAGAGATAAAAATGATAAATGCACTTATGACGGCTTGAAAAGAAAAATAACATCTACAGAATTTTTATTGGACCTAGGATTGATGTGTGACGCTCTCCAAGAATTGTCAGATTTAAGTTTGGATCTACAGGACTGCAACATCGACTTCTATGAGGCAAATAAGAAAATAAAAATACTGGTACAAGTTTTTGAAGAAAGAAGACAGAACTTTGGGCCCTATTATAAATGTGCTGTTGCTGCTGTAAGTGATCTTCGCTTTCTTGTAGTTTTACTTCACAAAAGAGATTCAAAAAAGGATCCTCCCATTGACCCAAGTATATTTTATACAAAATTGAAAGAGTCAATTGAAAAAAGATTACTTGATAGCAAAGACGATGAGTTGGCGTATTGGTCTCGCGTACTTGATCAAAAACATTGGCCTGAAGATGTTAATACGCAACTGCCATTTGGAGAAGTAGAAATTAGAAACTTATCAATCAGACTGCAACTAAATGAAAGAGAAATGATTCGTGGATTCCGTGAATATATTCTCGAAAAGACATATCCAGAAAAACTGTTGCATTTGATACGGACTCTGAATACCACTCCTGTTTCTTCAAGTGAATGTGAACGTGGGTTTTCACAGATGAATCTAATTGCCACCCCAACAAGAGCTTCGTTAAAGACTAAGACAATTTCAGCACTTTTGTTCATCAAACATGTCGGCCCACCGCTGAGACTTTTTGATCCTTCAAAGTACGTTGATCTGTGGTTACTCAGAGGACGACATTCGGCCATAGATACTAAGAGCAAGGAAAGGAGTCAAGAATATTTGCCAGATGAGAATTGGACAAAAGTTTGGAATTTTCTAAGAACATTTGCTTTAAATACAATAAATTAAATGTATGTTAAGAATTGAATATATAATTGTTTAATTATATAAATAAATATATAAATAAAATTATATAAATAAAAGATTAACAAGATGAGAGTTCCGGCACTTTTTTTTTTTTTTTAGAAAAAAAGCCCTGTAAAACGTAATAAAATTAAACTAATGGTGCAAAGAGTTGACTGGTCGCCCAGAAAGCGATGTAAAATAGTATTATTAAGTGAACAAGGCTATAGTTATAAAGAAATTAGAAGAAAAATTGGTGGAAACTTAACCAAAGGTGGCATTTTCACTGTACACTTTTTCCAAAAGTTTTCCACAATTTTGGCCACTACTGTATATCCAGGAATTCCATGATTTTCTTATTGTTAAGAAAATTGTGAAGCATATTCAGGTTTTGCTGTACCTTGGACATGTTCCACATGCCTTATAAGAGGAAAGCCCCAGGAAGGTTGTGTATTTTGTTGTTCAGGGTTTTGTCAATGCTTATACAATGGTTCATGCAAGACAGTCTTTATTTACTTCATTTCAGTCCCAAATCTTTGATGGCATATCATGAAAAAAAATAACCTTATGTTGTGGTTAAGATGAAGAACTGGCACTGGGGAAGTATGGAAAATGTGCTGTATGACACTGGGCCACCTACGTATTTTCTCTCAATCCAACATGTTTGAAAAGCTAACCAGGTTAACAAAAGTTAGCAACAACCCTGGCACTTAGACTTATAGACCATTTCATAATGCTTTATAGCCTTCTCTACGTGGTTCACAAAGTTAGCATATTGCCCCCAACAACCTGGGTCCTCATTTTACCGACCTCGGAAAGCTGGAAGGCTGAGTCAACCTTGAGCTCCCTTGGGATTGAACTCCACGCTGCGGTCAGAGCTAGCCTCCCATACTGCATTCTAAACATTTCATTTTAGAGCAACTTTTTTTCTCAGGTGGGAGGTTAAGTTCATTTCATGAAGTATAGACAGTAGAATTTCAAAGACTTGCTCCTATAAATAAGAGTTGTCTAGGAAGGAGAAGGAGGAGGGGGGAGGGGGAAGAGGAGAGGAAAAAGGGGGAGGGGAGAGAGAGGGGAGGGGAGGAGAAGGACGATTATGCATGATCTTGGTTTTCAGCTTCTTTTTTCCTCAGTAGAATTTGTCTCACCATCTGTACTATTACCCAGTAAAAATCCCAACTGGAAAGAGAACCAAATAATGCTTAATTCATTTTATCAACTCTATTCATCAGTTCTGTAGATATTGAATATGTCTCCCCAGCTCCCCATTCCCTTCCTGTGAATTTTCTCCTGGCAAACAGCAATCCATCAAGTTGCCAATGTAAATGTAACTGCGGTGAACTTTAAAAAAAAAATCGTAACTACCAGCATAAGAATAAACAAAGGGTCCTCTAAGCTAGATCTGGAACAACCTGGAACAACAGTTGGCTTTTTATTTCAGGAGAGCAGACAAAAGGAGCTTTGCTTACTAATACCTTAAAGAAAAAAAATGTTAAGCTTTTGCTTATAAAATTCAGTGGGATGTTGTTTAAAATAGGGCTTGAGCGGCGACAGAGGCCTACATGAATCATCTGGTAGAATTTTTTTTTCCAATCCCTCCGTCTTCTACTTTTTCTTCACATTTCAACAGGAGCACTGACAGTGAAATGAATAAAGCACCAGGGTTATGTATATAAAGCAGCATGCCAGGCCCATGTTTAGAAACTCAGCCTCTAGTGGCCTTACTCATCACCCAAGTTTCTAAAAAAAAATATGGCTTTCTGAGGTCTGCTCTGAATGGTCTCTTTTCTAGAAGGACTTAACATTTAAGAAGTACAGTATGTATCATTACTATCCTGTACGTTAAATGAGTGTTCCAGTATTACAGTTCAGTACAAAACAAATGCCAATAAGTCTTCATTGCAAAAGCTGTAAAATTGCAATGTGAGGACATTTATTAATAAGGAAATAATTTGGCAATTTGGCATTATTAAAAATGACTTATTCGCCACTATTGCAAAATGACTTATCTTTATGGCAGCAAGCAAACAATCCTTTTTCCCCTTCCAGCTTTAGCCTAAATCCTTGCCGGGGTTTTTTTGGAATTTAAAGGGAGAGAGGAAATTGCCATTTTTTTATATTCTGCTAAAGAGGTAGTTGAAATAAAGAACAGCAAGCTCTAAAGTACAGAGAAGAATGAAGAAGTTTATGATCATAACCAAATCTAACTCTAATTGTCCACGGGCATCGCCAGACAGTGCTGCAACACCCATAGTAAGAAGTAGTTCCCCAGTCCTTTCCTAACTCTTGTGCCTCTAGATCAGGGGTCCCCAAGCCCTGGTTTGTGGACAGGCACCGGGCCACAGCATGTCAGAAACCAGGCCATGCGAACAAGCAAAGCCCTTCCATGAGATGCAGGCAGCACATGAAACCATGCCCCCTGTGGTCCGTGGAAAAAAACCTCTCTTCACCAAACCATTCCCTGGTGCCCTAAAGGTTGGGGGCCACGGCTCTAGATCAGTGGTCCCACCTTTTCGGCACCAGGAACCGGTTTCGTAGAAGACAACTTTTCCATGGAGTTGGGGGAGGGAGGGAGGGAATGGTTTCATAAGCTATCTGGATCCTGTGCATGCACAGACGAAGCTTGCACAGTACCGTCCAGGGCCCGGGAGTTGGGGACCCCTGCTTTAGATGATGTTTAGTTTCCTGTCATTCTTCCTAAAAAACCACTAGGCCCTATTTTGCACCCAAAACAAGAAGCCATCCATGTACAGGTATTCCTCAATTAATGACTGATCTGTCAGAGACTGAAGTTACCGTGGATCTCTGATTGGCCTCTGATTCCAAGAGTGCCAATGCCATCACATACCCCCATGATCCCAAGCCCACACTTCTTGCCAACTGGCTCACCTTCGTGGCCAGTTGTAGTGTTCCACAGCTTTTTCAGCTAGTTTCTGGCAAAAAAATGCCCATAGGAATGCATTGATTCACTTAATGAACACCGTGCTTGCTTAATGACCATTACATTTATTTTATGATCACAGTATTTACTTAATGATTGCTCCAAAAAACTGGGTTAGTCACAAAGGTGCCTTGACTTACAACTGTCATGATTTACAAAAGAAATTCCATTATTGTCATGAGTCAAGGACTTATGGTCATCAGGCCTTTATAAGAAACAGATTGGGACAAACATTTTTATGTGTGAGTGTACCTTTGACTCAGTGTGCACTTGCACTGCCTGGCTGGACTAGTCCCTGCAGTTTTCTCTCGGCAAGATTTTCAGATGTGGTTTGCCATTACTTTCTTTCTAGGGCTGAGAGAAAGCGACTGGGAAAAAGGTCACACAGCTAGCTGTGTGCCTGAGGTGGAACTAGAACTCATGGTCTCTTGGATTCTAGCCTGGGGCCTAAAGCACTCAGCCAAACTGGCTCTAGTGCTTTTAGCCATGTGTATATCTGTGCACCTTTGAATCAGTGCTGACACCTGATGGCTAACTGGAAAAATCCCTGCAGTTTTCTTGGCAAGGTTTTTCCGAAACCTTTCCTAAGGCTGAGAGAGAATTAGTGGCCACCCAAACGGCTTTGTGTTTAAGGTGGGACCAGGGCTTTTTTTCTCATAGAACGCTCAGAACGGAGTTCCGGCACCTTTTTTGGATGGAACCTTGTAGGGTAGGCAAGGCAGGTTGTATGACACGTGTGAGTTCCGGCACCTTTTTCTTTTCCAAAAACAGCACTGCGTGGGACTAGAACTTGTGGTCTCCCAGTTCCTAGCCTAGTGCCCTAACCGCTACACCAAACTAGCTCCCTATACAATACTAGCCTTGTTGAAAGAAAACATTATATTAAATCACAATTTTGAACCTGCTTTGAGTCTGAGGTGGAAGAAGGGAAAGCAGGAGCAATGCAAGAATACTTCCATGCTTTTTTTCCAACCCACCCCTTTTATAGCAATGACAAAGACAATGAATAAAAGAAAGTGAATGGATAAATTTTATTAGAAAAAAAAATCTTATTTGGAGGCAGGGCTGAGCGCCTATTGGCTTCTGAGTCAATTTGCATTTGGCATAGTAGACATTTTCCTCATTCAGCTGCTGCAGTTCCCATCCAGTGTGCTTCAACAGACCAACTAATCTGGAGCAAGAGGGAAGCCATGGGGAAGCAGATGGCAAGATGAATGAACCTTTATTCTCAAAGTACAACCATGTATACATTGAGAAGAGGAGTTTAGAGGGCATGTTGGAGGCAGCATAGGAAGGGAGCTAGTTCCCTCTTTCTTTGGAAGATAGCTGTTTTTCCCCTAGCAAAACCTATCCCCACCAGAAAAGCTCTTGATTAGATCTTCGTTTTTCTGTTGTAGATGAAACTGGAACATCATAGCAAACATTAATGATGTCTGGCAAAACAATAATCACTGTTAAAGCTGTGAAATACTTCGTTGGAATAACAATAGGAGAAAATGTTGGCAGTTTAAACTGATTTAAACACTTTGTGTGTGTGTGTGTGTGTGTGTGTGTGTGTGTGTGAGAGAGAGAGAGAGAGAGAGAGAGAGAGAGAGAGAGAGAGAGAGAGAGAGAGAGAGAGTAAGTGTACATATTTGTGTGACCCCAATACAATAGTCTTTTAATGAGAAATGCTGCAGAAATAAAATCTACTTTGAAATCAGTCTGTTGCCATAACAATTATGATTGCTAGCCTTAGAACAATGCAAGAACATCTTGAAGAACCAAACCCAGAGCCAATTTGCTAGCAAATTAAGTTTTCCTTTGACATTCTCCCAACAATTCTTCTGGCCCATTACAATCTTTGGTCACTACTAAATGTGTACTCTGTCCTACTTTGAAACATTAGTAAAGGCCTGTCCTGAACCAGATTTTTCCTTTATGAACAGAGCAAATGCTTAAGCTTTGTTATCAGCTTTGCCATAAATTACTCTGTTGATGGCCTTTCGATGCTCCAATTGCTTTCGTGAAAAAAAATAGGAATAATAAAGTGTGATTGTTGATGTTTCACAAAACCTCATCTTCCACACATTGAGTTCACCTTCTATTTTCATTTTCTCTCAGCTTTTCAAAAATAATTTGTACCTCCTACAAACTTCTCAGGATGGTGCCAGGCCAGTATTCATCTGCAAGTGTTAAGTTTTCTGTTAAAAGAACAATAACCCGCCTCCCTATTCTGCCATTGTGTTGTATGGCTGTCCAAATCTGAGCTTCCGTTGAACTTTTAATAAAGCAGGAAATGCAATAATGAGACTAAAATATGGGTTTTTTTTTCATTTCAAGGCCAAACAGATTGACTGTCACATATACCAAGGAACCACTGAAAATCCTTACATTTTTTGTGGGCCTGATTAACAAAAGCAGGTCTGATTTAAGAGACTTTGCTTATTTACAAATAAACTCTAGGCAGCTTACAATCATCACATTGTAAGAGCATAATTACAATAAGCCTGTTACAAGAGTTGTGAAGGTATGGGGGACATTCCCATGGCTAAAATCAGAATGATTTCTAAAAGTCAGCACTGAGGACTGTAGTTCTTAGAAGTGATCCAGCATGAGAACATGGCTTCATAGCAAGAAGCACTGGTCCAAGACCATCCATTTGGTCTCAAGCCTGTCAAAACCACTCTGCAAAATTTGATTAGGCTCCTCCTTTCTTGACGATGCTTTTGTAAATGCTACTCCCAGATGTAGCCTAGGCTACTGACAGATGTCCCCAATAATTCTATTGTTGCATCTTTATAATATGTAGCATGATGCTGGCATATGGCAGTGTTGTTGCTACAATACAGGGGCCCTGAGCCAATACTGTCATTCTGTATTTCACAAAGAAATATGTTTAGGCACCAGCATTCAACTGGAGTACTCTGATGATTGCCCTGCCCAAAGCTTCCAAATGGGAGTCAAGACATGCACATGTTCAAGTTAAGGGCTTGATTTTCATTAATCAATTAAGTAATTTAAGGCTCTGAACAAACAGCTGACAAGATAGGGTTTGAAACCGGGCGTGATGAGTCAATTCCATTTTCGTACTTAGATCACAGCATACACAGTTTTGTTTTCCTTCCCATCTCTTCCCTTTTGCATCTCTTTCTCACCATTTAGCCATCCCCTTCTTCAAAATCCAATTGTTCTCACGTAGGTTCATCACTTTAGCTCTTGTTGCCCAATATTTTTAGGTTGACGCTTTTTGAAATGCAACGGTAGCTTCTTAATGCTTAATAAATCATGACAACGTCCATCCTTTGAGTCATGAATCTCTACATTTGCCAGATGTGATGATGTGTTTGCTGGACAAAGTTTTAAATCATTCTTCTTAGTAGAGGTTATTGTGTGGTGAGTGACTTGCGTCAGTGGTTTATTATCCAGATTATACAGGAATGCTTGTACATTGTTGCCCTGTTGAAAGGAATATTCAAAGCAGGTTTTTGCTTTTTCAAACAATCCTGTTCCGTGTTCCTCCAGAGGTCGAATGTTGCTTTACCATCTCTGCTAGGCTTAAGAAAAGACTCTTGAAGACTCTTGAAAAGCTTTGAAATTTCATAGCCCGCGATACGTTGCAATGTTGGCAATAGCTTTCCTTGCATAACCATTGTGGAGACTTTCTACCGTCTTGTGCCATAGGATTTTTTTCTTGGGCCAGCTGCATTTATTATTTTTATTAAATTTATTTGCCACCCACCTCACCCACTTGAAGCTATGGCAGTCATCCTTCTGTCAAAAATGGCCTTGAACTGTAATGTTGAACATAGTTCAAATGTACGCAACAACCCTTGGCAAATGTTTCCTTTGGGTACAGATGGCCCTCTACTGGCAACCATTCGTTTGGTGACCGTTCAAAGTTACAACAGTACTGGGAAAGATGATTTACGGCCATTTTTCACCCTCACAATTGTTGCCGCATCCCCCGTGCTCATGTGATTAAAATTCGGATGCAACTGGCAACCGGTTCAAAGTTATGACACTTGTAGTGTCCTGGGGGAGGGGCATGGGATCCCCTTTTGTGACCTTCTGACAAGCAAAGGCAATGGGGAAGCCAGTTGCGCTCAACAGCCCTGTTACTAACTTAACAACTGCAAGTGATTCGCTTAACAACTGCATCAAGGAAGGGCAAAATTCATTGAACTGCCTCACTTAGCAACCGAAATTTGGGGCTCAGTTGTAGTCATAAGTTGAGGACTACCTGAATATAGCGTCACTGAAGGATATACTCTCTCTCCTCTATCCTTGCAATGCAAAGCAAGGATACGTAGAACTATATGCTTGCCAGTAATAGCAGCTTGCCGGGTCTTTAGCTTGTATTGCGTCTTGCCTGGTGAAAAGAGGGAAAGAGATAAGAAGTAGCAGCAGTTCTGTACATTGCACAATGCCGGATTAAACCTCTGTTGGCCATTTAGAAATCAGGCTTCAGAAAACTTCAGTTTCTTGTTATCCTGAGCAAAAAGAATCAAACGGTTAAGTATCGTCATCAGGCTCATAGTAAGTGCTCCCATGAAGAGGCCACAAGCCCTATGAAATTGATGTGTCAATTGCCATCCGCATAAATAGATCCTGAATTAAAGATGATTTATTTAGTGGGCAGACTTTGCTCTCTAATCCTAAAATGCAGTGTGGCAAAGCATGCGAGAGGATTTAATTTCATCAAGTGCCCACCTCAGTCCTTTTCAGACAACTCAATGAACTGAAAGGCATGTCGAGCATCCCTGAAATGCCTAACCACACTGAAGCAAGAAACAAAGTTGCAAAAAAAAAGAACCCCAAACAAACATAAAATAAAGATTGTCAGTTAAAGGCAACAAGCCAATATGTTGACTGACCTACTTCTTCAATGCTCAAGGAGTTCCCTTTAGACTACCATGGTATTAAAATATATAGTCTGGCAGAAGAAGAAAGTCTTCTTTAAAAGGGGTTTACTCTGGGGACTAGAGGTTCACAAGTTAAAAATATAAGTGTGGGGGCTTTCTGTCAGAGAAGCCCATCAAGTCTCAACTGCCCTTATTTCTATAAAAGCAGAAATATATCTTTGTAAAAGCTCCTCAGTGTTTCAATTGTTTCCCTTTATCAAGTCAGGAATACTGACTAAAGAGTACAGGTAGATCTCTCTTAATGACTGCCTACTCAGCAGAATGTTTGAAATTACGACTATGCTGAAAAAAGTAACTTTTACAACCAGCTCTTGCATTTACGATCATCGCTAGCATCCCATGGTCACACAATCACCTTTTGTACGCTTCCCAGCCGGCTTCCTACAAGCAGAATCAATTGAGAAGCTGGGAGTATAATTGCAACGTGTGGGCATGTGACGTCTCGCTTAATGACCCTCAGCGATTCGCTTAATGACTATATGGTAGAAATGAAGTTATAAGCCTATCCTGGTCACGTAATGCTTCACTTAGGCCGTGTAGCTTTAGCTTTCTCAGTTGTGGTCACTAAGTGAGGGTTACGTGCAGTGCTTTTTTTGTAAAAGAAAAAGGTGCCGGAACTCACACATGTCATACAACCCGCCTTGCCTACCCTACAAGGTTCCATCCAAAAAAGGTGCCGGAACTCCGTTCTGAGCGTTCTATGACAAAAAAAGCCCTGGTTACGTGTATTGGAGGAAAGTTTAGATTTCTTAATAAAATGTGCCGAGTCTGAAGAGATGCCACCAGTCTCCTCTGATTTTTGAATAAACTCAGTGATGAAAAAGGGGTTGTATGCGCCCCTCATTAGCCACTGCTTGGCTAAACGACTCAAGAATGATCAGCCTTGAACAACAAGAAGCTTCTGTTAATCCCTCACCATCATCTCAGACTGTCCTAATTAGGCCATTCCTTAACCCAATTACTTAAACCACATTATTCTTTTCTTCCCCCCCCCCCCGACATTTCTAACAAGAAGGAAGAGGAGATATTCCCACAGCAAAGGAAACTCCCCTCCCTTGATATCCTGATTCTCAGGAAGAGACCCTAGATCAGGGGTAGGCAACCTTGGCTCTTTGATGACTCATGGACCTCAACTCCCAGAATTCCTGAGCCAGCATGGCTGGCTCAGGAATTCTGGAAGTTGAAGTCCATGAGTCATCAAAGAGCCAAGGTTGCCTACCCCTGGACTAGATTATAGCTGCAGCTATGTAGATCTGGCTTTGATGAGAGAGGTGTCTGTTTGATAGTGGGTTCTTCGCTTCAATGACAAGACGAGGCAAGTGAGTTCAGCAAAGATCATTGTTTATTGCTTGCAGGATCTGAACTGAGGAACAGGGCTGCGAATGCAGCAATTTATATCCGGGCCTCTAGGCGGCAGCCAATAGGTTTAAAGCAACTTATTGCCGCCCTAGAGGCAGCCAATGGCAGCGCTGAAGATGGGTTGTCTGAGGAGCTGGGAGCTGTTAGCCAGCTTCCCTGCTTAAGCAACCTTCCAGCAATTAACCCACATGGTGTTCCCTTAACAAGACAAAGCCCAATACATTACAGTGTCAAGGCCAACAGGGATCTATTTCACACAGAGAGGCAGACTTCCGCTTAGGAAAAGGGAGGAGGCTTTCTCAGGTGGATGATGGGACCTCATGAAAGGAAAGCAAAAGCTGTCAGGAAATGGAAGAGATGTTCATGATATTTTCTGCTGAAGGTCCTAGAGTAATCGGACTCCCTTTAGTTACTCTAGAGGTTGCCTTTTGTGATTGTGTTTGTATGTGCATATTAATGAAGCAATATTACAGTTCAGGGGCATCTGCAAGGGAGGGTTGTCAGAAAAGTCAAGATGGCTGTGAACAGATAATTGAAACCTCATCCCCTTTCAGGTGCAGCTGTTATCTTGACTCTGACACACACCCCAACAAAGTAAATAAGGGAGTGAAATCCTAAGTAATAGTGCTGTCTGGGACAGAGCTTCCTTTGTAAAATGATCTCCTCCTCACCATCCTCCTGTTTGGGCTATAGGAAGATCTCATATGAAATATCTCAGAATGACAACAATAGCAATAGCACTTAGATTTATATACCACTTCATTTTGCTTTATATCACTCTTTAAGGTGGTTTACAGAGTCACCCTATTTGCCCCTAACAATCTGGGTCCTCATTTTACCGACCTCGGAAGGATGGAAGGCTGAATCAACCTTGAGCCGGTCAGGATCAAACTCCAGGCTGTGGGCAGAGTCAGCCTGCAATACTGCATTCTAACCAATGCACCGCCACGGCTTCTGATGGACAGTCTTTGAGTTAGACCAGCCCCATTCTTGCTGCATCCCATAATTGGTAGATCGTTCTTCACTGGCTTGGTGGTAAGCAGAAGAGGAAGACTAGCAAAACTGGAAGAATTAACTCCCTATCTGGTACTGCAAAGGCAACCCCCGTTCAGCAGGAAATCAAAGCAGACGGGATAGAGAAAAGAAAGGACTTGACAAAGGGGGGTATCAAAATTGAAGCTGGTACAATTCAAGGAAGTTTTCCATGAACTCAAGGATGCCTTGATTAATAGATACATTTCTTATTTCTTATGGGATACTGAAAATCCACAAAGTGTGAAATACTTATGCTATTCTTGGTTTTGTGCTAAGCCAAATCCCAATTATTTATTTTTAAGAGTAGTTTTAGATAGCTCTATGTGGAGGTAAAAAGCAGAAATTCCAGAACTTAGGTTTCAGTATGAAAGCATGGACTTTTTGTGCTTGGCACAGTTAGCTTTTCAACGCTCCAAAGCTCCTAAATCTGTGAAACATTCTAATGTATAGGAAGGCCAGATGAAGGATTTAGTCTGACTTTAATGAGGTCTTCATTGCGTTTCAGGGATAAAAAAAAAACATTTTTGAGAAAAATGGAACCGGGGCATGAAAGTCATATTTGGACAATATATAAAGATGCCAAGAGACTGATTAGAATACAAAGAACAGGTGGTGAGGGGGGGGGGGAAGCATAACCATTTCTCACTGCGTTTAGAGCAGTGCTATATTGTTTCTCAACCCTGACAACTTTAAGATGTGTGGACTTCAACTCCCAGAGTTCCCCCACCAGCATGGAGATGCTGGCTGAGGAAGTCTGGGAATTAAAGCCGCCAAGAGCACGGGCAGGCATCTCTTTATAGTTCAATTATATGCAGTGCTTTTTTTGTAAAATAAAAAGGTGCCGGAACTCACACATGTCATACAACCCACCTTGCCTACCCTACAAGGTTCCATCCAAAAAAGGTGCCGGAACTCCGTTCTGAGCGTTCTATGAGAAAAAAAGCCCTGCATTGGAAATTACAGATTATATGAGGGAGGGGGGGGGAATCTTTTTTTTTTTTTTTATTGAAAAGTTTTATAAAATACAATTTTCCTTTAAAAAACCCCCCCTTCCCCCTCCCTCCTCCCCTCCCTACCTCCCCCCTATCTCCCCCCCTCCCCCTCCCCCTCCTCCCTCCCCTACCTCCCCCCCTCCACTTCCCCTCCTCCCCCCTCCCCCCCCCCCCGACTTCCCAGAGCAAAATACAAGGTATATATCTAAAAGGCAATCATAAACAATCATATACTAACAATTATAAACTCTAAAATCCATCACTCTCTAGCTTGTATATAGTAAACCAATCCTTAATAATACTAAATATATATAAAAAACTAAAATAAAAGAGAACTAGCATCATTCCCATCTATGTTCTTCCACAATTCACTATTACCTTAACATATTCTCATTTGCACATTAATAAATAGTTCTTACACAAATTAACCCACATTAACCCACAAAACTTTCTTCCTCTTCCTCTGTAGTAAGTTGTCCATTAATTCCAAATTAAAAAAAAAAAAAATCTATTACCATACATAGCATCCCAAAACTTTTTTTTTTTTTTTAAAAAAACACAACTACCACTTAACTATAAATATTTTGTGGAAGTTCCATAGATTTCTACTGGTCTTATTTTTTTTTCTTTTTTGAGCGTTTTAAGGCAGCACGCGTCACCCTCTGTTCTCTAAGATCATCCAAAAGAGTTGCAGCTTGAACTCCTCCTGTACCCTTCTCGTCTATCTGTGCATCTTCATCCTCTTGATGTTCTCCTTCTCCAGATCCCTCTGCAGCTTCCAGAAGTGTTGATGGGGTTACTTTCAAAACATTATTATAAAAATCATGAGCTTGCTTCACATTACTCAAACAGTACCTTTTGCCATCATACATGAAGCTCAACCCAGCTGGGATCTCCCATCTGAACCTTATATCTCTTTGCTTGAGCTCTTGCACAAGAAATATAAAATCCTTCCTTCTCTTTAAAATCTTTGGAGGAATTTCTTTTAAAACCAAAACTTGTTGACCAGCAATCACAACTTTGGTATCGTAGGCAGCTTGTATAACTTCATCTCTAATTTCCCTTTTTACAAAATAAACCACCACATCTCTAGGCAACTTTCTCTGTTTAGCAATCCACGAATTCACACGAAACACTTTGTCCATACCTTGTTTTAATTCAGATGCTGGATGGTTCAATACTCCCTCAAAAGCCTCAGAAACCAGCTGCTTTAAATCTTCCTTAATATTCTCTTTTAGGCCTCTAATTCTCACAGCAAACTGCATCTGGTAAAATTGGGCCAAGCTCTGTTCACTGTCGATTTTGTCTTTTAAATCTTCAATTTCCAATACTTTTGCTTCTAATAAAGCATTCTTTTGAATCAAGTCTTGCACTTGATCATCCAGCACCTCCACACATTTAGCAACTTTTTGCACTGAGGACAAAATGTCTACCTTCATTTCTCTAAGTTTCTGTTCCATCCTTTCTTCCATTCTCTGCTCCAATTTCTCCAATTTCTCCTCCATCTGTAGAAATTTAACACCCATTGACTCCAAAATTAACTGGGTATGTTTTTCAAGATCCTTCGATGTCAATACATCAGGAGAATGCAACGCCTGCAGCAATGATTGTTGTTGCACCGGAGAATTTCCAGCACTCCGAAAAGTTCTAGGGGGAGGTTTAGCCGCCATCTTTTACTTACAATTGTGACGCACTTTCACTTTAAGTTTTAAGCAAAGTCCATCAAGCTTGAGAGTAAAATAAAATCTTCTTCATCTCTTCATCTTTCCCTCTTGTACTGCTCTGCCTGCTCTTTCCCTTTCATAGTCTCTCCTTCAAGCAGGGATGGTCGCAGACGCCTGGCTCTGCTCCATTAGCAGAGACGCTGGTCAGCTGGGAGCAGCCCAGGCTACGGGGGAGTTCAATCCTTCAGCCGCCCAAGCTCCAAGCTCAGGCGGCCCCGGAGAACTCAACCCCCACCTGGGGGCTCACCCCCTCCTCTTCTCCCGAGGAGGGGGCTTCAGATTCGCCCGAACAGCTGAGCGACGCTGTTTCGGGCGAAAAAACACCAGCTGAGCCGCGGGCAGCCCGGGAAGGCTCCCTCCGTCGCCGCGGAGCCACCGGAAGTCCCCGCGGAGCCACCGGAAGTCCGGAGGGGGGGGAAATCTTGAAGGTAATCTGATCCCAAGTATTTTAGGGTTTGGGGTACTATCAGGTACCTGGCTCAAGAGCAGAGCCTTTAGCATACTGTAGTACAGACATGTCAAACACAAGGCCCAGGGGCCAGATGCGGCCCGCGAAGTGGTTTCATGCGGCCCACGAAGCCATCCTGGAAACAGTGAGGGAACGGTCCCCGCTGCCTTGCCCTGGCCCAGAGACCCTCCTTTTGCCAGAGACCCCCAGATCTGTCCCACTCCTGCCCAGGCCCCCATAGGCACCCTTGATGCGAACGATGTAGAGCTGGCCATGCCCACCCAGTAGGCCATACGCACTCCAGCTGCGCCCACCCAGTAGGCAGCGCCCACCCTGGCCATACCCACCCGGCCCCCCGAGGGCAATCACAATGCTGATGTGCCCCTCAATGAAATTGAGTTTGACACCCCTGCTGTAGTAGATGCAATATGTATACGGCTTGGCTCCTCAGTCAATGATCATCATTGCCTCCTGCTTTTGTCAGAACTCCTAAAGCAATCACAGAATGTCTGCACAAATGGCAATAATCCAAACCAGAAGTTGTATATAGATAAATCATTGATGGGGATATTCTTTTTCGAAGGTTCTTTCCCACTCTATCCACTTCCAGAGATGTACTGAACTGCCATGCCCACAATACAGGTAGTCCTCAACTTACAATGGTTTTATTTAGTGATTGTCAGAAGTTACAATGGCACCGATGACCATTTTTCACACTTGTGACCGTTGCAGCATCCCCACGGTCACGTAACTTACGTTTGGGTGCTTGACAACTGGTTCATATTTACGACCGTCGCAGCATCCCGGGGTCACGTGATCCCCTTTTGCAACCTTCTGACAAGCAAAGCCAATGGGGAAGCAGGGATTCGCTTAACAACCGTGTTACTAATTTAACAACTGAAGTGATGTGCTTAACAAACCTGGCAAGGAAAGTCATAAAATGGGGCCCAAACTCACTTAATAAATTTCTCACTTAGCAACTTAAATTCTGGGCTCAGTTGTGGTTATAAGTAAAGGACTACCTGTACTGAAATACGGAGCCACTAGAATGATCGTTGGCTGCATCATCATGTGTGGATCAGATCCAGAATTAATAAGGATGTATGAATGTATGCCTTTCTCTGTGTGTACCTCTGTGTTTCGGTATGCATGAGTTATGTAGGCATTGCAGCAGAGGGGTTTTTTTCGTAGTGAGGAATAATTGGCCTAGCTGGGGGCAAGTGAAGTAAAAAAAGGAGGTGGTTAACCATAAAATATTCTACGAGAGGATGAGATTTGTTGCAGATTTTGGACCTGACTCGTTCGCTTCTTATGGGTTCAGGAGTTCAGTGCATGCCATAATGGCTTCCTTTCCCATTCAAACAGAAAAAGCAGATTTATTTATTTGCTCATTATTTGAATGAATTGGGCAAATTGCCTACAGAAAAGATCCATGTGCTCCTTGAACTGACATAAATATTTCTTAGATTAATGTCCCCACTGAACTGATGGGAGTATGCTCAGCTCCCTATTACAGATGTTCCCAATTCAACGTTGATTAGGAAATTTCAGATCCTATTTTTCATGCCATCTGGTAGCTACGCCTGGATTATGCTCTACCTGGTCTGACAGTCATGTTGCTCTAAACACTTGCTTCCTCCAAGAAAGTGGGGAGCCTAAACACTGAAAGGGAATAATTGCAGCCATTGTCCCAGCTGGACCATTTGCACCCCAAAGTTATTAGTCCATGCAACATTGAATCAAAGTGAAGGAAGTGGGGGGGGAAATCAACTTTAAATAGAAGGTATTTTGATCAGTGAGCTTTTAGGACAAAAAGAGGGAAGGGTGAATGTGGGAATAGGCGCTTGGTGGCAAAATTACGAGGATCAGCAATTTATTTAAAACACATTTCCTGACTTCTAAAGGTATTAATATTTAGCTTACACAACTGATTCCGTTGCCACTATACACCACAGTTCAATTAGTCATCCCCAAGTGAAGCATGCTAATTGATTATTTTGCAGCATCCAGGGGTGATACATTTAATGGATATTTTTGTCAAGTAAATTGGCTTTCTTCATCTGACGACTTTTGGGCTATTTATGCTTCCCAAAAGTAGCAAGGCATACAGCATTTCTAGAAATAAACCGATGCTCAGGGGAAAAGGGGAAAAAAGAAAGAAAGAAAAAGAGCCTCCAAGGTGGCACAGTGGATTTCACTGGGTCTTCCATTGAGTCATCTCTACACACTGCAGATTGTAAAGAATTGCTATGTATGTATATATTAAATAGCTGTGCTTCACTTTGCTGAGAAAATGGTCTTGTGTGTATGTGCAGAAGGTCATTCCCAATTGCGGGAAGCAGCAGAAGTGATGTTTCCTATTGTGAACATCATATCAAAGAGAAGTGAGGTGCCCCCATGCTTCGGTGTGGCTTCACACAACAAGCCAGTAAACTCCTAGAGGCTAAATATGAAAAAGATGTGGAACGTACTATGGTAGTTATAGCCTGGATTAAGGGTTTTGTGGAATCTTTCCAAGTGGCTTAGTGTCATGCACACCTAAATTATTTATTTGGTTTATGAGTAAATATATTTCGGAAGCCAGGATATGTGATTCAGGAAAGCAGTAAGGATGGTCCGGTTTTCTTTCATCAGCAAGGCTTTAGTAAAGCTATGGGCTGCTTGCCAGAAATCTCTCCAAGAAACAGTATGCAGCGCAGGAATGTCAGACAACAGCTGTTGTTTCCGACTTGCTCCCAATTTCTGTTGCCCCAGGAAGAAGCTCCCCATTGCCCTAAATCACCCAACTGCTTTCCCCAGTATACAAGTGGTGTGTGCAAATGGAAGAGAAAATTTGCCTTTTTTCCTTTTGGCTCACCATTCAAATAATATGGATCAAAAGCAATAATTTAATATGGATTAAAATTAAATAGTTCATTCAGTTTCCAACCCCAGCCATTTTAAAAATCATTTTCTGTAACCTTGCTCCCCTTTTGAAGTGTGGCCTATATTGGGTCATGTAAAGCAGGAGTTCCCAATCCCTGGGCAGTGTTCTGCAGTGATGCTCTGCAGTGATGTCCACGTTATGTCCAGAGAGGCTGCAATTCTCCTGATGTGTTTCATATATAGGTTATGTGTAACATCATGCCACAATCTCTACATTGAGAAGTCTTTATGAAGCTTTCATCCTCTTTCTCTTTGTCAGATTCGATGGCACATGAACAAAAGAGCAAAGAAGATTACCTGAAATATTGACATTTCCCATAATGCTCCAGTAGAACATCAAGGAAGCAATCTTACAGAATTATCCTTCTCAGGCTTGAGAAGACACACTGGATCTTAACTGCAGAGGGCAATTAAGAAATGAAAAATTTAGGTCCCATAAAGGCAGACTTTATGAACGGTTACAAATAACTTGCTAACATTGAGTTGGAACCCTCCATTGCAGAGGCCATCTTGCAAAAATGACCTCTTACTCTCAGTGGACTTATCCAAGGCTCTTCTCTTTTACAGCTATCCCTTTGGCAGAGAAACAGCTATCTGGGCAAAAGCAAGCCGAGAGTTTGGAGTAAAAAAATAATAATTTATTGATAGAATGAGCAATGTTTGCAGCTCAGTGGTGTCTGGATTGCTCAGGCAGCAGTCAGGTTTAAGGGGAAAGCTTAAAGCAGAAAAGGTTGAAGATAGAACTGTCCAAAGTCCAGAGATAGATTAGGAAACACCGATTGCAATTGCAAATACTATAACTCTGAGAGCGAACACTGACTCTGATTAAATCTGTTGGGTTGGCCGTCTCTTTAGTGCTGCTTGCTTAATTATCCAGAGCACTCTTGTTCCCACCAGCTCTTAGCTTTAGCCACACACTGCATCTCACAGCCCTTCCAGTGTACCTAATCTTTGTTTTCTAGGACTGCATGGAGGGAAGAGGTTCTACACACAGTTCATCTCCATCAGTTTCTGCTTCTGCAAAGGCAATTCCTTTCAGTTTTTCTCTGACAGGCGACTGATTTTCCAGACTCCTAATAGTACTAGTTCTGAAATGGTATCACCTTCTCCTGATTGGAAAATTCTTCATGAGTGGTCCTGATGGAAGTTAAACATTCCATTTCAAGTTGACATACAAAAACATCTGGTATTACTTCAGGGCTCTTCCTTTCGCATTGCATAAACCCCCTGAGTTTTCACCAGATGATGAATGCCCTAGGAAGCTCTCCATGGCATATATATATGTGCACGTATATTTACACAATCTAATCAGAGTCTCATCTGTGTCCAGTGCTTCAGATAGCCTCCAATGGATATGGTATGATACTGGACAAAGATCTCAACAGTATTTTGGTTTTTTAATTACCCTGTAAACCGCCCTGAGTCCTTCGGGAAAGGGCGGTATATAAATGTAATAAAATAAATAAATAAAATAAATAAATAAATATATCAACATTAGTCTTGCATCTGTTAATGGACAAAAAGAACTGAAATATCTTCCTGGCATAAAAACAAAAGGGACCAAATATAGAAAGGATCACAATCACATGTCGATTGTGAAACTGGCAGTCATTCAAGTCATGACCTTTGCAGACATATAATTGATTCTGTGGAACTGTTTTCCCTCATATCAACATAATGACATGCAGGAAGACATATGGCCAAATGCAAGTACTGGTGGAATTAATTATTCATTACGCCAATTATCTGGAACCCATGAACTTTTCAGAGATTGCCACTCAGGAAACTGGATATATAGATGTCAGCCTGAGAGGGTGGGAATCCTACCAAACAAAACACTATGGTACAGGGCTCATTATGACACAATATTTCCCATTAGTGAACCAGAACTGAGGTTGGAAGTGTTGTGTACTGGGTTTCTTGCATGCAGGAGGCAAGACAAGAGAGTTCAAACAGGAAAATTGCTTTATTGTAGAACAGGAACAGAACTAGTAACCAAGGCTTTTACGCAGTACTTATACTGCTGGCCACTAGGTGGCAGCCAATAGGTTTGAAGGAACCTATTGCTGCTGTAGAGCCAACCAATGATCGTCCTGGAGACTGCATGTCTGGGAAGCCAGCAACCATTACACAGACTCCCCGATTAAGCAATCTCAAGCAGCATTCAAAGACACGTGGAAACAGTTCAAGTAAATAGGCCCAATACATTACAGGAAGAATAAGTCAAAGAGATATAATATATTGGCAAATATGAACTACATCTCAACCACAACCCATGCAATCACCAAGAGGTTCTAAATTTCAGGTGCTTGAAAGGAGACTGCTTGACTTGTGCAGTGTATGCATGGTGTGTAGGGTATGCCCAAACCACAAGCTAGAAAATGATCAGTCTATGTCAAACAAACCAGGAGACAAAGCAAACAGGTATCTTATTTTATCATTAGCCAATGGATAAGTGTGTGCATTAAACTGGCCAGTAACAGTTTCCGAAAGGACAACAGCTAAATCGGTGGAATGGATCATCATAGCAGCAGCACTAGGAGCAGGAGTCTCAATGATGGACATCCATAATATAGTCACAAGGGTTACTTCTTCCATGTTTGTCAGCCACTACAAGATAAACAAGTATGTCTCATCAGTTGAAGGTTTGGGCTGCACAATCTTACAGTCAGATTTCATACCAAATGGAGCAATAAAAAAACTTCCTTCAAGAAAATTGATTAGCTAAATACAAAAGTTTCCGGGACACAATATGACCTATATATGCAATTTTTATTAATAGATGCAAAAGAAATAACTATGTAGAGAAGATCAACCAACTCTAGAGCAGAGGAATTCAACCCTCTATATGTCCATGTCAGATCCAGAGTTATTTCCAAGACTTTTAAAAATATTTCTTCAAACAAATTGCTTGTTAGATGTTCTTTTTCCTCTGCTGGAAATCTTCTCCATATTTACACAACATTTCTGCCCAGCTTTAATTCCTGCCTTCTTAGTTTTAGCCATTAAAACTGCAGAGTTCTATAAAGAATTTCCAGCTCTCACCCTAATGAAATAAAGTTGATCCATCTTCTATTGACCAAGAATGGTAGCTGAACTAATTATGAAGTATCCTTCTCATCACTGGGTACTGTATTCAAGCATATTATTACCCAATGAAGGTATAAGAGCTTGGGGAAGATATACAAGGCGTAGGGAATGGACTTGAAGAACAGATAGAAGAGCTCGTCCCAGTTAGCTAAGTGGGGCTTGAGCCCAAGCCAAGAACTTGAAAAGAGAAAATATCTCAAACAAGCTCTTCATTGGTTCACACAAAGATAAATTGAGAGAGGGGAGGGGAAGCACATTCAGATTTACAAGATCCTATTACAATAGCTGTTACAATAAAAGCGCTACAGTCCTGACCTATGTGTCATTTGTTTCTTAGTCTGGTCTTCCTTGTAGGAATGATATCAGATCCAAGACCTGGACTCATTCCCATTCATTCTAACTGGTTATTGGCTCTTCATGGACAGGTTTTCCTGTTCTATTTAATCCCTATCTTCCTGAACTTTGACCGACTTCTAATATCCCAAGTTATTCTGTTATGTCGTAAGTCATTCACAGTCTTGCCTTGATCTCTTGCCTTTAGTGGCTTCTTCTAAAGTTACCGGCTTTAGGCTCATTCAATGCAACTTACGAGGTGGCCCTTATAGAGTTCTGGCTGATCAGTTTCCAAAAACAGGGAACTTAAGAATGATGTGGTTTTGAATGAAGAGCTAGAGAAGCATGAAGATGTTTTTTAAAAACCTTATTGGATGAGATCAAGCAAGACAGTGGAAAAGTGAGCCATCCACCCAACATATGAGGCTTTTCAATTCTTAGATTAGGACTTTGGAGACCAATGGCAAAATCTGCATTCAGTCAAGTGGATCACTAGATGATTTAGGCCAGAGGTGGGGAACTATGGCTCCTTTATGACTTGTGGACTTCAGCCTGGCTGGCTCAGAAATTCTGGGAGTTGAAGTCCACAAGTCATAAAAGGTCTATAGTTCCCCATTTAGGTCAATCACTATCTCCCAGTTTTAACGCCTGGGTGGTTTCAAGGGTAACTCATATAATAGGACCTCAAAGTCCTGGAGAAAGTTGAATATAAAACCAAAAACAAATGAACAGGTAAAATATATTCTTCAAGCTGGAAGGTGAATTCTTGTGTAATAAAATATTTCATTCAAGAAGAAAATTACTTTAAAAGTATTAAGTCATCCTGGTTATACAACTGCCTTGTTTCATGTGTTTCTGGAAATGTCCTTATGATCAGAACGAGCACGATGAATCCAGAATTTCTGGTTAAAATAGATGGAGAAGGATCAGACTCAAATAATTTCTTTCCTATACTACCTTTGCAGAACACTAGAACAGCACCACAGCAATTGAGACATATTTTTTGCTAAAAGATGAAATTGCTAAATTGGCTTAGCTCTTTAATCCCATACAAGTGTACACTTCAGACTATAAAGACAGGATTAAGGTAAGGCATAGAGAAGGACACAATTGCCAAGTTCAGATTACAACTTTGTCCAGCGTGTAATATCTGAATCTAATACAGTCAAGTGTAATTTCATCTAGAAGCTAATATTAACTCAGAATATACGGTACATGAGATTTGTTATTCAGACAGCATTCTTCAGGGCACAGTGCTAGCCCCTTACTCTTGATTAAATTACGTTGTTAGAAATTCAGTGATCATGAAATTATGAACTACCAATTTAACTATTTGTAGAATGGCATCAAGAAGCCTCCAGCCCAGACCCTAATGTGGTTCTCCAAGTCAGCCCATTTGATCTCTGGGCCTCAACACAAACTTCTCACAAAAAATCCGTCTCTTTCTTCATCTGCAGCCAAGTGCTTCTCTTATGTTTGCAAGAATGGCTCTTTTTTTGGGGGGGGGGCAAAGCTTTCCCAGTTACAGCACAGACAAGATCTTCAAGAGCAGTTAACCCAACTGGAACACCCGCAAATATAACTCAGCATTTCCCTTCTGGGAAGTTAAGAATCAGCCTTTTAGGTACTGTAGCTCTGCAACAGTGACTGAATGTGTGATTTTGCTTGGGGCATACTATTGTATGTTTTTCCATAGCTGGAGTACAGGTATAACCCTGTGTGCAGGCATCTTTCCGGCAGAAGATGGTGAGGGAGCCTCAATCCTCATCTTCTCTTGTATGAGAATAGAAATAATACTTCCTTTCTGAAAGCTCCAATCCCTTACATTACTTGATATCATCTTGTGCACCAACCGCACCTATTCTGATTCAAGCGAAGAGGGGGCTGTTGCTTGAAGCAGGCAGATAAACTCCACGGAAAGGATTTCATGCAGATTACTTTAATTCATCAGGCATTCTCTAAACATTAACTCACAGTTACTGAAGAGATTCTTCTGAAGTACATTTCATAATCTTATCCCATACACGTAGGTAAAAAGAGGTAGACTTTCCCATGTTGAACGGAGCAAAAAGTCTCGTGGCTGGAATTCATTAATGACATGCAGCTCTGCACGTAGGCAGGAAACCCAGGTATCCAAATGGAAGTCCCTCCCAGTGGCCAATCCGAAACACAGATGTGACCAAGTAACTTAAAACTACATTACCCAAGAGGCTATCCCTTAAGGGGACAACTCTTACTCCTAAAATAGCTGCTTGCTCTAACCAGCACAGCACCCTTTCCTGGACCGGAATGGGACAACTTGCCAAGGCCAACTCGCCATAGCCAACTCACTCTAGCCAACTTACCCTAGCCAACTCGCTGTGGGACAACTCACCATGGCCACCTCGCCACAGGACAACTCACTATAGGACAATTTAACAATTCAATTTAATTATTTAAAATAATAAAAAAATGTTTTAATGTTTGTCATTCACATTTCATTTTGTCCCTTGTTTTGCATCCTTTCTTTAATGATTCCATTTTTGTGATGTTAGTGTAACTCTTATCCCACAGCAAGTTGTCCTGTAGCGAGTTGGCTGTGGCGAGTGGGCCCGCAGTGAGTTGGCCCCGGAAAGTTGGCTGCAGCAAATTGTCCTAGAGCCCCTCCTGGACTGGGAGGCCTTGCTCACATTAGCTACCTCCTGCTTGTCTTTCTTTTCCATGCTCTGTCTAAGAGTTGCTTTTGAAGAGCCTTTGGAAGCTGTAGCTGGTCCAGAGTGGATTGGCACCAATAGTTTTAATGCTTATATAGGCTCTGTGAGTTGCACTGGCTCCCTAGTGGGCTTGTGGGTGCGATTCCTACATGGAATAGGGCCAGGCTATTTGCCTGTCTTCCATTGTGTCTGCTCATCCACCAAATCTACGGGGCGTGCTCCAGGGCTCTTCTATTACACAATGTCATCTTGTTAGTTCCAAGTTGTGCCTTCTCTAGGGGCAGCAATCAGCCTGTGGAACAGCAGCCCTCCAGAGATTAGGGTAGCTCCGACACTACGACTTTTGTAAAGCATTACAGACCTGGCTGTTCCCCAGGCATTTGGGGCTGTGTAGTTAAATGAGCTCTACTGGTTAATGTGATTATTCTTTAGGAGCCGGATTGTGTTATGGCATTGGGTTTTTGTAAATTTTGTGCTGGTGACTTTAACCCTTGTGTACCGCGCAGTGTCACATTGAGGGGAGATGGGTGGCTCTGAGAACTATTCAAACAAACAAGCCTCCATGTCAAGGAGATGGGGCTGAAACCAGCCAACATGCCAGATTCAATTTCCTATTGCTCTTACAGATTTCCCTGTTGCCTTTTGGATTTTCCTGTAAAAAATCTTATTTCTGAAACTCTTCGAAAGCTATGATTGTGAGCCTAAACAACTTGGCTCACTAATATTTGCTTGATCTCTGTTTGGCCAACTGTTTTATCATTTCTTGTAAAGGTTATGCATGCTATTCAGGCACCCAGAGCTAAACTTGCATTTTTTAAAAAATAAAATAAAATTCCTGGGTCTATTCTTGTGGTTTGATGGGACAGCTTCATTGGGAACAACTCCTTACTACAACTGATGCTGGGCAATATGACAATGATCATACAAAATGAGTACAACGTTGTACTTGTGACTGCATTGTGGGTCATAAGAAAAAGTATAGGCCCTTTGCTGCACCCAGATGCTCACCAATAAAGCTTATAAACACCGGGCCTATTCCATAACAAGACATACTCATCCAGAAAAATCAGGTGGATGATCATCAAGCAAATCCACAGATAAAATAATTTGTCAAACAAAAGGAGCACAAATATACTAGAAGAGTTTTTTAGAAAGAAAGAGAGAGAGAGAGAGAGAGAGAGAAAGAAAGAAAGAAAGAGAGAGAGAGAGAGAGAGAGAGAAAGAAAGAAAGAAAGAAAGAAAGAAAGAAAGAAAGAAAGAAAGAAAGAAAGAAAGAAAGAAAGAAAGAAAGAAAGAAAGAAAGAAAGATGGAGAAATGGGGAAAATCATCCTTGGACTTTTCATTCCTTCCATCATCCTGCTTGATGGAAGAAATGTGCTGCTTGTACACATTCTCATGTTCACATGTGAGTATATAAATAAGGGGTGCATTACCTTTATGAGGATTGTCTGGATCAGACTCATTATCTGTTCTTTCCCCAAATATCCATCTCTCTCTTTTTTCATAGTATTATAGTATTAGCATGTATTATTGCAAGCTAACTCTGCCCCCAGCCTGGAGTTTGATCCTGACAGGCTCCATCAGTCAGTGACTCAGCCTTCCATCCTTCCAAGGAACCCAGATTGCTGGGGGGCAAAATGTCGACTCTGTAAACTGCTTAGAGAGGACTATAAAGCACTATGAAGCAGTATATAAGTCTACGTGCTATTGCTATAAAAAATATAAAGCTACACTTCTGCATCCACCATAACATTTTTCTCTCATCCTTTTTTCCTTCCTAAGTCAAAATAAGCCCTCCACCCAAAAACTACTCATTACTGCAGTTCAGGGAGCTAAGCTAATGTAACTCCCATCCCTCTACACACCAAGGAGATGTGCCAGGCTGCAACTAAGCAGGAAATACAATATGCCGACAGTGTTCACTCAGACAGAAATGAATGTGAGTCTTGGTATGTATCCCCTACCCCACCCCACTCCCATCTTATCAGCAGTATATAAACTCTCCCATTTTATAACAATAACAACGTCCTTTGTTGATTAAAGCAAGGCAGACACCACCCCCATCTGGTGAGTTGGAGGAATGGTCGATATGTCTTGGAAAAAATAGTCGTATACAACTCAGCTCTTGAAAAAGGCTGGTAGATTTTTGAGATGATGAAATGTACGCATACACACACATCCCAAGGGGGAATATTTATGGTAGGGAAAGACTTTTCATTGGAAGAAATGTTTAGTGTGTCAGAATCCACTGGTCCTTAAACAGCTACACTTTCCACGTCACGCCAAGACATATTTTCTAAATCACAACTGAAATCACTTTTGTGTGTTCACACACAATGATAAAAGGACAAGTCCCGACTTGGAAGCTATACTAGCTGGGTTAATACAATGTCCTAACCCAAAATCAACAAGTCACATTATGGCTTAATATGAAGCAGGCCATTGAATGGTTAGCATGACAAATGGATATACTGAAAGAGGAATTATTTTTAGGTTCAGAAGTTATAATGAATATAACAGAAATAAGAGAATAACAGAGTTAGAAGGGAGATTGGAGGTCTTCTCATCCAACACGCCCCCACACCCCCAGCTCAAGCAGAAGACCTTATACAATTTCAGACATGTAGCTGTCCAATCTCTTCTTAAAAGCCTTCAGTGATGGAGCACCCACAACTTTTGGAGGAAAGCCATTCCGCTGGTTAATTGTTAATTAAATATCTCTCTGACTCTTTTCCGTTGATCAGGAGTTGTTGTTGTTTTTTTTAAAAAAAGTTTCCCCTCTCTCCAAATCATTCAAGCACCTGAAAAAAAGACTGATTTTGAACATTCCACAAAAGGGAATCACAGCTGGATAGTTCAGCATTTTCTATAATAATGTTTACTGCTTTTACTTTTCAGAACCACATGCAATGGTAGGGATCCTCCAGGAGTTGCTGTGCTATGATTTCTAGGATCACCAACTGAAAAGAATGATGAGAGATTCTGGGAGTTGTAGTTCAGTGCCAACTGGATGGCTCCTGGTTCTCCATCCCTGCCTTAATTATATCTTTGCCCTTTGTGATTCTCCTGGTGGGGCTTCTCTACCTGCAAGCTTGTGTTTAAGATAGAAACTGCAGCAAACATGCATCTGTCACTTCCATCAAAGCAAAATGGCTAATTTGTAGAGGCAGAAGGTCTCACCTCAGGAAGGAGCTTTGTGGGGATGAAGCCAAGCAATGCATTTATTTCCATCAAGCAAAATGCCTCATTGAGGCCGATTGATTGCACTCTTCACAGAGTGGGAGTAAAGAGAGAATTACAGTCTATAGCCAGGTTTCACGTTCAGCTTCGCTTCGCTTCAGAGTCACAAGAAATGGGCTCCTCCACACAGGTATATCAAAGAAGAAGACTATTTCTTCCCTTTGGTCACACACCAACTGCTTGTTATTTATGAGATCCCCATCTGCTAGCTGAGATTATGCTTCTGCTTGTTTTTAAATTGCACACTAAATAAAGGTATGCCTTGCATCTATAAACAACAGAATGTACATTTAATATGTCATGATTTATGTTTTCCTTCACCGTATATCAGATTTATTTTTAAAATTATCATTTTTAAAAAATAACTCTTCATTTTAAAAAAAATAATCCCTTCAGTAAAACTCCTGGTACCTCCACACTGTTTGGGGGCAACTTTATGAAGATGGTTTGCCATTTCCTGGTGGCTTCCTTCTAGTCCTCTAGTCCTCATTTGTAGGCCACTGTCAGGTTCCTACTAGTGACTTAAGAGCATATTAAGAGCATTACCCCTGGTAAGATATAAAACTATTCTCTTAGCTATTATAAAAGGTACCACCATGATTGGCTTGGTCCAAAAGACATTATAAGACATTAATGGAGATTCTGTCATGATGCTGTAAAAGCTGCCATTTTCTATTTATTAGAAAGCATCACTTCCATATGATGAGATTGTACCTGAAACATTTGAGTTGAAGAGGTGTAGTCCTATACAGAATCTATAGCGGAATCATCCATGCATACAACAAAGCACAGTTTCCTTTCTCACCATCTTTCCTTCTCTGCTAACATTATTCAACATGAGCTACATCTATGATATCAGAATCTATTGTATTCTGATATTGTCAGGCAGGCCCCAGATAATTTCAGGCCTATAAGTTGACCTTTCTGAGAACATAGAAAGTTTGAGGGGAAAATGAATTGTTTTGATTGTTCACTATGAAGAACATCTCTTGGATCTAAAGGGAAAGAATTCCACAGTTGATGTTGGCATGGGTGTGGCAGACCAAGAACCAATGGAAAGGCAGAAAGAGTCATTGGGCTTGGATATTTTCATAAGGAGAGGGGCTAAAGGATGAAGGAATGATTGAAAATGACAAAAACATAAGTACCAGTACTCTAGCATGTTTTAGCTAAGTCGCATCTCTCTCTCTCTCCCTCCCTCCTTTCATGGTGTGCCACTCCCTGTGCCTGTCAGCTGTCCTTTGAGATACCTTTGGATAGAGATGTAGTGCCATTCCAGAGTAGTGCTATACCCTTTGAATACACTCACGTAGCACAGCTGAGCATAATTAAATCAAAGGTTAACAAATGGCTAAAACTGACATTGTGGCCATCTGTCAAACTTCTTCTCCTTTCTATCTCCATTCTAAATTAAGGAGTCTGATTGGTATGTGTTTTCCTTCCAGATGGTCATAGTTGGTGGGAGAGGAAGATAACACAGCTGGGGGACTATGCCTATACACATTAAGTATATGAAGCATTATTTGCTGGCATTATGCCTTTAGCAAATTAGGGATTAGGAGTGGGGGGCAACAAACATATAAAGATTAGTTGTAGGAATTGGGTGTGTCTAGTCTAATGAAGAGAAGGACGAGGGGTGACATTAGCAGTGTTCCAATATCTCAGGGGCTGCCACAAAGAAGAGGGAGTCAAGCTATTTTCCAAAGCGCCCGAAGGCAGGACAAGAAGTAACGGGTGGAAGCTAATCAAGGAGAGAAGCAACCTAGATCTAAGGAGAAGTTTCCTGACAGTGAGAACAATAAAACAGTGGAATGAGTTGCCTTGAGAAGCTGTGGGTGCTCCAACCCTGGAGGTTTTTCAGAAGAGATTGGACAACCATTTGTCTGAAATGGTATAGGGCAGTGATGGCAAACCTTTTAGAGACCGAGTGCCCAAACTGCAACCCAAAACCCACTTATGTATCATTGGGTGCCAGGTGGGTGTGGCCCATTGGGCGGGTGTTGCCCATTGGGTGGGCGTGGCCCATTGGGTGGGCATGGCTGCAGTGGTAATGGCAGACTGGGTGGGACTAAAAAGTTCAACCAATCAATTCCAACTTTGCGAGATCTTTCTTTTTCCGGTGAGAAGTTGAAATTGATTGATTGGTTGGACCTTTTTTTTTTTTTTGCACATGGCAGCGGAGGCCTAAAGCGAAAAGGTTTTATAAAACTCAGCTGACTGGAGCGACAGCGTGCGTGCCCACAGAGAGGGCTCTGCGTGCCACCTGTGGCACGTGTGCTATAGGTTCGCCACCACGGGTATAGGGTTTTCTGCCTGAGCAGCGGGTTGGACTAGAAGACTTCCAAGGTCCCTTCCAATTATGTTATTCTCTATTCTGTATAACCCATTGCCTTTTTTGGCTAATTCATGATCAATGTTTATACGTGCTGAACATATATAGAATTTCAGTACAGACTTTTTTTGCTCTATGCTGCACTTGGACTATGGAAACTGGATTCAACCATGCAGAGGATAGAGGGGAATCATGATCTGACATTGTCCCTCTGCCTAGTGTGATCCTTTACATATTCTTCAAGATGGATGAAGATTTGTAACTTTTTTGTTGGCAAAATCGGAGTTGGCATGCTTAGGACCTGCACTCCAAAAAGTGTGTGGGATTTAGGCAGAAAGTGAAATTAAATGAAATCAAATTTCACAGCCCCAATATTTCACTAGCAAAAGGATTGCTTTTAAAGAGATAGGAATTGAAATTAGACTACAGTACGGCCCACTGGAGGTCTTTTGGGGGAAAAAATCTCCCCTTGCACCATAGCAGTTAAAGGAGGGCAGAGGGTCACGTTGTACATCTCATATGTTTACAGATCCAAACAGTGCATTCCAAAAGAGTACAGAAGTAGTACGAGAGTGTTCCACCCTTATTTTTTTCATCCCCTCCCTTTTTCCTTTTTCCTTTAGAAAAATGAGTGCTGTAAAATCAGGCAATGACAGCTGAAAAAAAGATGGCCTGTCTTGATCCTTCTCTATCCCTCACTAACAAATGTTTGACTGTTAACACAGGGATAGAAGCAGCCCTCTCCTCTTCAGGAGAAAAGTCAGACTAGGATCCGCACAATTGACCTTTCCAGCATTCCTGAAATTGCTTTAGTCAAGGCTTTCAGCGGAAATCCCCAAACAGCCCATTTAGTTGACATGAAGAGAGTTCCCCATGACACCTCAGGTTAAGATCCAGCTAGATTTTGCATACTGAGGTCATAAAACATTATCTGAGCTTATTGTTCTTAAAAAGCCACCGGCAGTGATTTTCATCTCTCTTCTGACCCAATGACTCGGGCTGAACGATGAAAGGGACGGTCTGGCCTATTGCAAATATTTTTGACGGTCTTTTTACCTCCACAGTGTTTACCTGAACACCTTTAAACATCTCTGTATTTGTGCACAATAAATATAACAGCAGTGCTTTTTTTGTGTAAAAAAAAAAAAGGTGCCGGAACTCACACACATCATACAACCCGCCTTGCCTACCTTGCAAGGTTCCATCCAAAAAAGGTGCCGGAATTCCGTTCTGGGCGTTCTATGACAAAAAAAGCCCTGAATATAAGTCAGGGTTCGGATAGACTTACTCTTCCTAGCAGCAGCCTGTTCACTGAGGCTGATAGTCCCAAGTACGTCTTCTGGCCAAGCTTCTGTTAAGATGCTTCCAATTGGGATTTGAATCAAAGTGTTCTGGCTGGAGAGACTTAACTCTCCTTCTCATCTGTTTCATTTTTTTAGTCTTTCCTCCCAGAGTCCCACCCAGATTAATAAAAGAAAAAGACCCACCCATGGATATGTTTGGAGGGTAGGATCAGAAAGCAGGTGGGGAGAAAATATTAAAAACCCCATACATGAATATGCAATCATTCCAGCCAAATCTACGATTCTGTATACAATTTATCCTCATTTAGTGACCAGCAATTAATTAAGGGAAGTGGTTACTGAATGAAACCATGACTATGCTCACAATCTTACTTCAGCTTTTCTTTACTTCACAGACCCGCGAAGACGGTGAATGGGACGACTGGTTGCAAAGTTACTTTTTCATCACTGTTAACCGGCAATGGTCGCTATATGAGGCAATAAGTAAATGTGGACTACCTGTACTTCTATTAAATATGAAAGGAACAGGGTCACCTGTTTACTATGGATTTAATAACATGTATAGATCAATCCTGAGGCAGAACCCACACTTGAAAAAAGGCAGGATCATTTGGTTAATGTGTTACCCACAGCTCCCACCTCCTCTTACAAAGCTAGAGAGAATATGATTGTAAAGAAACGTAAGGCAGTTCTTTAAACAGGCTAATAAAATGGTACAGAAGGGATAGAAATAAATAAAAATAACCTAGTGTGAAAAGAGAGTAGATTTGATTTGGTTCACCTCTGCTGATTTGGACGGCAATCTGATTCAACTGTGACCACTTCGAAGATCAGGTTCTTTGAATTTGGCCCAAATCAAAAACTCATTTCAGGAAATCTAAAATCTTTATAATTATCCTTTCATTGCCAGTAAACCAAAGAAGGCAGTGAAGGAGCACTTGTTTTC
Organism: Vipera ursinii; assembly: GCF_947247035.1. Taxonomy (NCBI): domain Eukaryota; kingdom Metazoa; phylum Chordata; class Lepidosauria; order Squamata; family Viperidae; genus Vipera; species Vipera ursinii. Next base: position 213,623,965 of record NC_139512.1, on the reverse strand, counting down.
AAACCAGGGTTTTACATCTGTTGGAGCAGGTCCTTTCTATTGAAATAAAACAGTATTTTCATTACACACTAAGTGTGTAATGCCCACTAAGTCCAGAGTTCCTAATAAACGATAATTCCAAAATGGTTCACTTACTCTCTTATTTCTGCATTTTTAAATGAAATTTACATGAAAATTGCATACATCAACATAGTGACCCCCAGGGGGGAAATTTTTGAGAAGGGTGTGTTCCTTAGAGCTTTCAAACTGCCTCTTCCTCTGATTTTTTAAGGGAATGTGTACATATAAATAGCATATCCCTAATTTTTTTTAAAAAAGCACATCTATTACTTATAAACATTGTTAACGAATGTTAGGTTCCCTTGGCAAACAGTCACAGCAAAGGCCCGTAACCTATGCCAGGGGTGTCAAACTCGCCACGTCACGTGACGTGTCATGACATATCGCGACTTTTTTTTGCCATTGCCGGCAACGGGGGCGGGCGTGGTTTCGCTATGATGCATCTGGCCTGCAGGCTGGCAGTCTGACACCCCTGACCTATGCAAAGACCAGGCTGCTCCTTCCTCATAAGAGCGTTCCTTGTTGCAAACACAAAATTCTGACCAATATAAAGTCTGACCCAAAACAGCAAATGATTGCCATCATATTCACATTCTGTATATATATATGTAAATGCTTGTTAACTATTTAGATTACTTTGCTAGGCCCCAAACATGGGAGAAATCTTTATTTCCTGGTTCAGTCTAACCGAAGGCCATCGACAGACAGTAGTCACACCAGTGACAGCTCATATTTGTGTAAATTTTAGATTGCTAACAAAGAATTAAAGGGAGACTGATATGTATTTCAAACTTATTTGTTTTCATCAGTCAGATGAAAGTGTGATAGAGCTTGCGGCCTAGAGGTTAAAACAACTGCCTAATGTGCAATCAGCCCAGGTTCGAATCTCAGAAGGGTATGGCTGACTGATGAAAACAAATAAGTTTGAAATGCATATCAGTCTCCCTTTAATTCTTTGTTAGCAATCTAAAATTTACACACACACATATATATATTGGGTAGCAACCTGTTATTACGTGCAAAATATTTCTGAACATTAGTTTTGGCCAGAGAAATCTGCTTCCTCTCAATTCCACGGAGAAAGTGTGAATTTCCTTGCCCTGTGAACAGATGCTTTGCCACCCATCCAAAGGATCCCCAAGGACCCTTTGCTGATTTGCAAATGCTGCCCACATCAAGCTACCTGACAGATGCACTTGCATCCTGTCTCAATATGTAATCAATACATGGAGGAAATGGATAATCAGAGAGGAAAGAGAAAAAAAAGATCCATTTTTCCTAAGAGACAACAGGATATTACTGTCACGAGCATTTTGCTCTAAAAATACAACAGGTTGCTAGGCAAAAATGTTAGTGACCGGAAAAGCTAGTATAATGAGGATGGGTTGGTACTTTTTGTTTGTTTGTTTAACAAACGTGTTTCTGTAGAGTTGTAGTTCGTCCATCAAGACACAGTTGCATGTATTCTTAAGCTGCTCCTCTGCTAGGCTTGATTCTAAGCTGATTTAAGAAAATCTTATCCAGACTGAGACATTTTAATAGCACTTACAAAAATATTCCATCCAGACTGCAGGATATCAGGCCCTCCTGCTGGATAATTTCCTTGCTGTGATGCCCTCCTAACTTTGTGTTGCGGGAAAGTGTAATAGCCAATTGATTTCCTTCCCATGGTTGGGTCTTACTGCACATATATTTAAATATACACACAATATACAATTTAAGCATATATATGCAAAGTTAAAATACCAAAAATGCACATATATTCAGACACAGGAACAAATTGAAAATGTCTGTGTTGCTGCTTTTTCCTTTTGTTGAATGAAGTCTGCTGCAGACCCCATTATATCAGGTCTTTTTCACTAGCATAATGATTATAGCGCTTGTCTAATCTGTAGAAAAGACATGTTAAACACAAGGCCCGGGGGCCAGATCCGGCCCGCCAAGTGGTTTCATGCGGCCCGCAAAGCCATCCTGGAAACAGTGAGGGAACGGCCCCCGCTGCCTTGGCCCTGGCCCAGAGACCCTCCTTCTGCCAGAGACCCTCAGATCTGTCCCACTCCTGCCCAGGCCCCCATAGGCACCCTTGATGCGTACGATGTAGAGCTGGCCACGCCCACCCAGTAGGCCATACGCACTCTAGCCATGCCCACCCAGTAGGCCACGCCCACCCTGGCCACACCCAGCCGGCCCCCTGAGGGCAACTGCAATGCTGATGCGGCCCTCAATGAAATTGAGTTTGACACCCCTGCTGTAGAACATTCCCAGCAGAAATATTGTTGTTTTTCTTCCAAGCTGCCTATTTTTGGTGGGTTATTTTGTTTTTCTTATATATAGGTTTACTAGTGTACCATTTTGTCATTTTCATAGTAGACGGTGAACTTATGTTTTAAGGGAAAAATAAAGCAGCCCAGCAAGAAAAGTTGGCAGTTCAGGGAAAGAAAAATAGTAGTTAAAAAAGCCTACTGAGTTTTGAACAAAAGAAGTTCGGTGTGTCAGGCAGTGTTATAACCATTACGCTTATAGGAAATATTTATCAACTAATACATTTACATAACAATACAATGCAACAGGCAATATAGGCAATGTAAAATTAGAGCAATTTCATAGTATAATTTCTAGTGCATTCATATGAAGGAATCTCCTTGAATGGTTTAAAATCACTGAGTTGCCATTTATAAGATGAACTGTTGCAACAACACACATGGTTTTTGACTCTTAATAGCTTTTTGTTTCCTCTCCCAATTTTTCCCCTGTATCCCCATCTCTCCCCCTAACCCAATTAGCTGTCTGTTCCTAACCACAAACCCTAATTCTGTGAATCTACCCAATACCCTCCAGATATGACTTACATGCTGGAGAGGCCACCTAGAAATTGTACTTGCAACAAATATGGAAGATATCAGGGCATGAAGGCCTGTGCTTGAATATCTTAGAACTTCAGTTTGTTGCTAAACTGGGAGAACTTCGAAGATGAATACAGAAGCATGGAACTTTGTGGATTGGGTTTAAGATCAAGATGTTTCCAGTTGAAGCCAAGAATTTGTCAATCATTTTCTTTCCTATTTCCACATTGACCAATGATCGTGAATGAAACAGCAGGTAATGAATTTAGCTACTCAGAGAAATATGTTGCATTGACCTTAATACATGACTTACTCCCAAGCAAACCAGTTTCATCCTGCAATGTTGTCATAAAACAGCAGGTACAGTAGTAGGCCAAGGGTCATTTTTACGATAAAACAAAATAAAATAAATGGCTACTGCAAGCGTAGAGGTTCTAGTGTGGAGCACATTGTTCCCTTGGGCCAAGGATGCTGCACGTCATTTCCTGGTTTGGAAAAAAAAACCTGGGTTAAAATAATAAAGGTTAAAAAGGGGGAAAACTGTGGGTCAAAGAGCTAAACAGGCTTACGTTTCTAAGCTGTCTCAGTTCTGGGCTTTTTGTGGCAGATCTTTGGCACTTTAGAGCGGCCGCTCACCCCAGGTTGACTGCTCAGGAAGTGGTGTGAAGATTTTTCACAGTCCATAATTGCAACAATCCCACTGGGGATTCCTTAGTGTGAGAGGGGGACCAAGTAGAAAGTGGCCCCCCGCTGCCCTGCCACTGATGGAGAAAAGATTAGGCCTGCTGGCCTCGACACCAAGCAGTATGATCAGGAAGATAGCTCAGCGGGAGAGCCAACCCGCCCCCCCCTCAAAATGATTTCTCTCTCCTCACCCCCCCTCCCTAGCCCATGCTCCCCCCCCCACTCCCTCTCTTTCAAGTTACAAAATTGCAGCAGTTAAAAGGAATGTTTTCCTTGAAAGCCCCCCTACCAAACTGGGATTAACTTCAAGGCTCTGAAGTGGGAACAGCTCCAGAATGACCAGTAATCAAGACAATAGACAATGCTGCTTTCTTTAATCTGGAAGCCTGTTGAAACAACCTTCCCCCCCCCCCACCCACCACCACCCCTTGACAGGTGATGGATTAGCAGAAACTAACACAACTTCCTAATGTCTTCATAGAAAGCCTCGTACAGTTTATCTTCAGGCACACGGTGGTGCCCATTCTTTTCGCCTCTCGCAGGGTCTGCTTCCCTTAATCCCGCTCTTTTCAAACTCTTGCCTTGGCCCAAGCCTTCTTCTCCTTGGTTTATCCTTTCCTCTCCCTCCGAGGCTGCCGAGAATCCCCTTCATCAGCATCTCGCCGGCTGCTGTCACAGCAGGAAAATGGAGAGGATCTGCAATGCAGATGAATTTGGCTGGAGAGCAAGACTAACGGCGGGGCTGCGGCTCAGGCTGGGGCCGGGGCATCCTTCTTTGCAAACGCCGTTGCTTTGGGCGCTTTCCTTTGTCTGGGTGGGGGTGCAGTTGGCGGCGTTCAGCCCTCGGTGCCAGCCAGTTACGTTTCCCATAACAGATGGCGCGCCCGCCTCCGCCCCTCCTTGCAGCAGCCACCGAGCAGCCATTCTGGCTAGTAGTAAAAGGGGGGGGGGGCATTGTGGGCCTGGGGATCGGCAGGCCGGCAGCACAAAGGGATGCAGAAAAGAAGAAGCTGCTCAACCAAGCGCAGAGGCCGTGTAAGAGCCCAAATGCTCCTCTCGGCTCTCTTATATACAGCAAGACTAAATCCACTACCTGCTCTTTTGTGACCATACATGCCTCCTCCTCCTCCTCCTCCTCCTGCCACACCCCGCAGCTCTGGACTCGTTCCATGTCATCCGTACAAGAAGCTTGTCAAGTAGGTTACACCGAGCAAGGAGGGAGAGGCAGAGGGGAGTTGGGTGGGGGAGGGCTGGTCTAGGGTCACCAAGCGATTTTAGCAATCCAGGGAAGACCTGATGCTACTGGGAACGATGCTACCAGTTTAGCCACTGCTTTATGTAAACAAGAGGAGTGGACTTCAACTCCCAGAATTCCCCAGCCAGCTTGCATTTCCGATGTTTGTAAAACAAAAACGAAAAGTCATGGTCGCCTCAAAATAACCAAACAGCATTTTTAAATCGTGTAAATACATTTTTTTATTAAGAGTAGTTTTTTTAAAACATCTTATTGTTACATGTTTATATTAAAGAGAAAGAGGGAAATCTCCTGGAGAGGAAATTGGTTTTGACAAAGTGGGAAGTAAATTGAATTGGATTTTCATTAGTTTGACATCCCTAGTTATGGTCATTGCAGGGACCCAGTATTTTATTTTGGTACATAATCATGCACTATAGTACCATATGGTGCATTTTTCTGCTAAGGTTCTCTGTGTTCTGATCCTCAACTAGAATTCACATGATTTTTAGAACTAATTAGGACCTCAAAAAAATCTAGGGAGCCCACTGAATATGCAAAAGTGTGTCTGTGTGTACACCGGTGTGAAATACTCAGAATCTTGGGAAGATGTTATGAAGGGATGGTGATGATAATAATTACCACCCCAACCTATGGCCATATTTTTACATGGATATTTTCACTTCACCAGCAGAGACAATATTCTTTTCTTTATCTTTACATTCTACAAGGCTAAAATACTTATGTAAAAACTTTGGTTGCAAATGATGATGATGATCATCATCATCATCACCATCCCTTCATAATATCTCATAATACATATAAGGATTCCTGAACATTAAGGTTACTTGTGCGGACCATTGCTAGAGGTTTAATTCAATTACTGCAAAGTCAGCTGCAAAATCCCAGAATAGTATTATTGTACTGTTCTGATTAACAGTAGTGATTTGAAAGTTATGGTGAATTTGCTTATTACAATTGTGATATGCATTGCAGCTGGCTGGGGAAAAAACCCTGCTGGTCTGTCACTTAATTTAGAATAGAGATAAAATAGCAAAACTGACTGAAGATAATGAAACATGCCATAAACACATTCACTTGTTGAAAAATAAACTGTATTTGAAATGTTTTCAAATAATATAGTTCAAGTTAACATTCAGCAGTCTTCTCTTTGGTGTAATGAATCTACATTATTTCTGCAGTGTGAGTAAACACTGATATTTTAATATTTCAAATATGGAAAGTACAGAATTTGAGGCTGTTCAGTTGTTCTAACTTGATGCACTACAATTGTTTTGCCTACATTGGTTGGGAATTCTAGTCCCGGCACATATGGAATGATTCATTAGAAATGGCTAACCCAAACCATAATTTAAATCAAAAGGAGCAGGGGCAACCTGCAGTTCAACCTCATTGCTTTTCTGCAGATGATCAGTTCAGAATTTTTGATAATAAAGGTGTGAGAGATGATCTCAGAAAGAGTGGTAACTTGCACTCACCTGTTGTTCAACTCTGCTCATCATTGGCATACAGCTTCCAACACGTTACTCCAGGGAGAATGTGGTTCTTAATGAAAGTCTACAGCAGGGGCTTCACGCCAAAACCGCACCAACCCCATTGCCAGCAATGGAAAAAAAAGTCGCGATACGTTGCAACACGTCACATGACGTTGCGAGTTTGACACCCCTGCTCTACAGAGAGAGGCTTCTGAACTCCTTTGCTATTCTTAATAGCAATTCCACTTTGGTCATGTGACCAGGAGGAAGGTGGCTTAGAAGGAAGCAAACAGCAACATTCTGAACCACTACCCCAAAGTTTTTCTCATCGGGATACTTGTGGGAATTTTTCTGGATTCTTTTCAGTCCCTAGCTGGATCTGGCCCACTTTCGAACTCGATCTTTCTTTTATCAACTTTTCCCACTAGAGCACATTTGGCCTAACTCTGTTCAGTTTTCAGAAAGTTGCCTGCTGATGAGCAGGTGAACTATCTGAGTCCCCTTACATGGTTTATTTTCAACATTCTGTTGGATGGGAAAGAGTAAAATTGCTGCCCATCTCTGTCTTAGAAGATTGGATTCAGATAACATGTTCCCGTGAGTAGGAGAGATTAATCCATTTGGCCGAGGTAAATCTAAACTTAGATAAAATGGGGTCCTCAGAACTATCAAAGGAGCACTTCTGTGGAGATGTATTTCTTGCTCCGTATCTTCTTCAAGTTGACCGTCTGTGTCCGACGGAACTATGGATGTGTTTTATCTTTTGATATGTGTTGCTATCTGGAGCCGTATCCCATTGCATACAGCTAGATAAGCAAGACTAGACTGACAATCAGGCAATCATTTAAAAAATAAATGACTTTATAAGGTGGAGTTTATATGCATCATATCAGAAATGATACCCATACCCACACCCACATATTACCTCCTAGTTTGGTTTTATACTTAAGGTCCTGGATGAAGAGCAGGGAGACCTGAGTTTTATCCCTTCTTAGGCCCAAGCCAATTGAGCAACTTTCAACCAGTGACTCTTTTTCTTAGTCCTAAGAAAAAGGCAAATGCTGCCAGGACATAATTGTGTCTAGACTGCCAAAACTGGGTCTTCCAAGGTTGATTCAAAGGCATAGGAGTCTTTGGTGCTCTTTGAGCTGGGTTGTTTTCTTGCAGATGTTTCATTATCCAAACTAGGTAACATCATAAGTGCAACCAGTACTAGCATTGAGATGTTACCTAGTTTGAATAATGAAACATCTGCAAGCAAACAACCCAGCTTAGAGACCACCAAGTACCCCTTATGTCAATCCTGAGCTACAAATGTTCTCCTTTATTAGTACATATACACATTATAAGTAGTTCTCACTTAGAATAACAGAGTTGGAAGGGACCTTGTAGGTCATCTAGTCCAATCCCCCGACGAAGCAGGAGACCCTACACCATTTCTGATGGATGATAATCCAGTCTCTTCTTGAAAGCTTCCAGTGATGAAATTCCCACAACATCTGAAGGCAAACAGTTCCATTGGTTGATTGTTCTCACTGTCAGAAAATTTCTCCTTATTTCTAGGTTGAATCTCTCCTTGATCAGTTTCCATCCATTATTCCTTGTCTGGCCTTTAGGTGCTTTGGAAAATAGGTTGATCCCCTCCTCTCTGTGACAGCCCCTCAAATATTAGAACATCATGTCTCCCCAGGTCTTTCTCTTCACTAGACATGTCCAGTTCCTGTAACCATTCTTTATATGTTTTAGCCTCCAGTCCCCTAATCATCTTTGTTGCTCTTCTCTGCACTTTTTCCAGAGTCTCAACATCTTTCCTATAGCGTGGAGACCAAAACTGGTTGCAGTATTCTACAGTACGTGCGGTCTTACTAAGGCCTTATAGAGTGGAATTAGTACCTCAAGTGATCTTGACTGAATCCCTCAGTTAATGCAACTTAGGATTTCATTGGCTTTTTTGGCTGCTGCCACACACTATTGGCTCATATTTAATTGATTGTCCCCTAAGACTCCAAGATCCGTCTTACAGTTACTGCTATTAAGCCTGGTTTCACTCAATCTATATGTGTACTTTTGGTTTTTCTTCCCTAAGTGTAAGACTTTACTTTTCTCTACATTGAATTTCATTTTGTTAGATAGGGCCCAGTGTTCAAATCTGTCAAGATCCATCTGGATCTTGAGCCTATCATCTAGGGGTGTTCGCTATTCCTGCCAGCTTAGTATCATCTGCAAATTTGATACGTTTCCCTTCTATTCCCTCATCTAAGTCATTTATGAAGGTACTGATGAGTACTGGACCTAAGATAGAGTCTTGGGGTACCCCACTACTTACTTACTTCCATGTAGACATAGTACCATTAAGAACTACTCATTGAGTATGGTTTGTCAGCCAGTTACAAATCCATCTCATGGTGATGCTATCTATCCCACTTTTTTCTAGCTTTCCAAGAAGTAGGTTGTGGTCTACTTTGTTGAACGCCTTGCTGAAGTATAAATATACTATGTCCACAGCATTTCGCTGGTCTACTAATTTAGTCACTTGGTCAAAGAATGAAATAAGATTGGTTTGGTATGATCTGGTGTGATGCTGGCTTCTAGTTATTACTTTATTTGTTTCTAGATGTTCACAGTTCCAGGATTTTTGAAAGATATGGTACAGTGCTTCTGAGATGACATCTGCCAGCTCCTTCAGAACTCTGGGATGTAATCTGTCAGGTTCCCGGTGATTTGTGTTCACCAAGATCTGACAAGTGTTCTGTTACCATTTTTTTTGTTTATTTTAACTTTTATTTCTAGTCTGTCTTTTTCAGTTGTGTTTTTGGTAGGTTGGGCTATAATTTCTTTTTGCATGAAGACCTATGCAAAGAATGAGTTAAGTAGCTCTGCTTTCTCTCTGCTCCCTGCTTCTTCCTTGCCGTCTTCTCTCTTTAGTGGACTGAGTGTTTCCTTGATTTAGACTTAATGACTACAGTTGGAACCAACCAGTTTCATTAAAGGATACAGTTGTTGTGCAAGCTACCACATGACCCAGATGGACTTATGATCACACTTCCACCACCATCATTAAGCAAATCCCTATGGTCATTAAGTGAGATATCGCATGACCACGATTTGCAATTTTACTACCAGCTTTCTCATTGATTCTGCTTGTCAGAAGCCAATTGTGATGTGGGCAAATGGTGATCCTGTGACCATGGGACATTGCAAAGATCATAAACACTCATTATTGCCAAACACTCAAAATTCAATCCTGTGACTTTAGGGATGCTGTGATGGTGGTTATTTACAACTGGTGGCTATTTACAATAGTTACAACCATCATAGCATCCCTATAGCACCTGAATTTCAATCACGTGACTGAGAATGCTGCATTAGTCTTAAATGCAAGGGCCAAGCATAAAATTACTTTCTCAGCATTGTTGTAACTTTCACTAAACAGGTCAGTTGTTAGGTGACGACTACCTGTACCGAACATGTACCATGGCAGGGGTCTCCAACCTTGGCAACTTTAAGACTTGTGGCTGGCATGGCTGGCTGAGGAATTCTGGGAGTTGAAGTCCACAAGTCGTAAAGTTGCCAAGGTTGGAGACCCCTGTACTACAGGATGACAGAAAACAGCCTTATCAGGTTGTTGGTATGTGTCTGTGTTTTAAAAGTTTGACATTTTACTAAATATTACTTTTTCTGAAAATCCAATTACAGCAGGCAGCTGCTTTTTCTACTACTTGCCATTGCAGTAAATAATTTACAAAAAAGCCATCTTCCCCCACTTCAGAATATTCAGAAAGGAAGCCATTTGCACCTGTATCCAAACAATCAGAGGCATAACACTGTGACGGGAAAAGCACCAATAAATAACTCAGCCAGGCCCTTTGCTGACCTTGATGGGTATGCCTTGAATTAAGTCACAACATTATTCACAAATCATTTCAAGATCAATATTAACCCTGGAAAGGCAGCAGAGAGAGGCCAAAGAGGCTGGGGAGGGGGGGGAGCAAGACATCACCTTTCCCCCTTCCGGGCTCTGGCTTCTCTACTTCAAAGCAAATTCTCAAGAGTTTTTTCCCCTCGCCCCCTGGTATGCTAAATCCAGAATGTGTGCATGTTTTGGCCACAGCATGAGAAACATCCATCTCCTGCACCAGCTTGATTCATATTTAACGTTTCCCAGGCAAAGTTGGGCTTTAAAAAGAGAGACAGAGAGCAGAGGACTGTGGGCAAGATGATTATCGTAGACAATGCCTCCCTCAGAAGAAGGGACATTGAGAATAAGAGCAGAGCCTTCCTTCCTTCCTTCCTTCCTTCCTTCCTTCCTTCCTTCCTTCCTTCCTTCCTTCCTTCCTTCCTTCCTTCCATGTGAGGTTCTCTAGTGCACCCACTTGCCTCAACATGTTGTTTCAAAACAGAAAGATCGAATCTGGAACCCATGGGCCTCATGTATGTGACCACCAAAATCTCAGATCTGATCCATCAAAATTGGTACATTTGATAGCTTCCCATTTTACTCTGCCTGCTTGGCTCCTACTTTTCTCCCAGTCTGCCTTACTCATGGATCTCTCCTGCATCTCCATTCTCCTGCTGGATTTTTGAGCTCACACAGGCAACTCCTTTATAACCCTTCCTTAATAATAATAATAAGTAAGTTGGAAGGGACCTTGGAGGTCATCTAGTCCAACCCCCTGCTCAGGCAGGAAACCCTATGCCATTTCAGACAAATGGCTGTCCAGTCTCCTCTTAAAAACTTCCAGTGTTGGAGCATTCATCACTTCTGGAGGCAGGTTGTTCCACTGGTTAATTGTTCTCACTGTCAGGAAGTTTCTCCTTAGTTCTAGGTTGCTTCTCTCCTTGACTAGTTTCCATCCATTGCTTCTTGTCCTGCTTTCAGGTGCTTTGGAGAATAGCTTGACTCCCTTTCCATTGTGGCAGCCCCTCAGATATTGGAACACTGCTATCATGTCACCCCTCACCCTTCTCTTCATTAAACTACACATACCCAATTCCAGCAACCGTTCCCTATATGTTTTAGCCTCCAGCCCCCTAATCATCTTTGTTGCTCTTCTCTGTACCCTTTCTAGAGTCTCAACATCTTTTTTATATTGTGGTGACCAAAACTGGATGCAGTATTCCAGGTGTGGCCTTACCAAGGCATTGTAAAGTGGTATTAGTACTTCACTTGATCTTGATTCTATCCTTCTGTTAATGCAGCCTAGCACTATGTTGGCTTTTTTGGCAGCTGCAGCACACTGCTGGCTCATATTGAAGTGATTGTCTACTAGGACTCTGAGATCCCTCTCAGAGTTACTACTATTGAGCAAGGTACCACCTATACTATACCTGTGCATTTGATTTTTCCTGCCTAAATGTAGAACTTATTCTGTCTCTGTCTATCTGATTTTTATCCCATCTTTATTATATTTATACAGGTGAAACTCGAAAAATTAGAATATCGTGCAAAAGTTCATTTATTTCAGTAATGCAACTTAAAAGGGGAAACTAATATATGAGATAGACTCATTACATGCAAAGCAAGATAGTTCAAGCCGTGATTTGTCATAATTTTGATGATTATGGCGTACAGCTCATGGAAACCCCAAAACCACAATCTCAGAAAATTAGAATATTGTGAAAAGGTGCAATATTCTAGGCTCAAAGTGTCCCACTCTAATCAGCTAATTAAGCCATAACACCTGCAAAGGGTTCCTGAGCCTTTAAGTGGTCTCTCAGTCTGGTTCAGTACGAATCACAATCATGGGGAAGACTGCTGACCTGACAGTTGTGCAGAAAACCATCATTGACACCCTCCATAAGGAGGGAAAGCCTCAAAAGGTAATTGCAAAAGAAGTTGGATGTTCCCAAAGTGCTGTATCAAAGCACATTAATAGAAAGTTATGTGGAAGGAAAAAGTGTGGAAGAAAAAGGTGCACAAGCAGCAGGGATGACCGCAGCCTGGAGAGGATTGTCAGGAAAAGGCGATTCAAAAGTGTTGGGGACTTTCACAAGGAGTGGACTGAGGCTGGAGTCAGTGCATCAAGAGCCACCACACACAGGTGGATGCTGGACAGGGGCTTCAAATGTCATATTCCTCTTGTCAAGCCACTCCTGAACAACAAACATCAGAAGCGTCTTACCTAGGCTAAAGAAAAACAGACCTGGTCTGTTGCTCAGTGGTCCAAAGTTCTCTTTTCTGATGAGAGCAACTTTTGCATCTCATTTGGAAACCAAGGACCCAGAGTCTGGAGGAAGAATGGAGAGGCACACACTGCAAGATGCTTGAAGTCCAGTGTGAAGTTTCCACAGTCTGTGTTGATTTGGGGAGCCATGTCATCTGCTGGTGTTGGTCCACTGTGCTTAAGTCCAGGGTCAACGCAGCCATCTACCAGGAGATTTTGGAGCACTTCATGCTTCCTTCCGCAGACGAGCTTTATGGGGATGCTGACTTCATTTTCCAGCAGGACTTGGCACCTGCCCACACTGCCAAAAGCACCAAAACCTGGTTCAATGACCGTGGGATTACTGTGCTTGATAGGCCAGCAAACTCGCCTGACCTGAACCCCATAGAGAATTATGAGGCATTGCCAAGAGAAAGATGAGACATGAGACCGAACAATGCAGAAGAGCTGAAGGCCGCTATTGAAGTATCCTGGTCTTCCATAACACCTCAGCAGTGCCACAGGCTGATAGCTTCCATGCCATGCCGCATTGAGGCAGTAATTGCTGCAAAAGGGGCCCAAACCAAGTACTGAGTACATATGCATGCTTATACTTTTCAGAGGTCCGATATTGTTCTATGTACACTCCTTGTTTTATTGATTGCATATAATATTCTAATTTTGTGAGATTGTGGATTTGGGGTTTTCATGAGCTGTACACCATAATCATCACAATTATGACAAATCACGGCTTGAACTATCTTGCTTTGCATGTAATGAGTCTATCTCATATATTAGTTTCCACTTTTAAGTTGTATTACAGAAATAAATGAACTTTTGTACGATATTCTAATTTTTCGAGTTTTACCTGTAAATAACTCAAGGTGTAGACATACAAGATACTACTTTCTTCTCCCATTTTCTCCACAACAACGGTCCTGTGAGATGTGTTGGGCAGAGAGAGATTGACTGTCCCAAAGTCACCGGCTAGCTTTCATGCCTAAGAACGCACAATCTCTTGATTTCTAGCCTGGCGTCTTATCCATTAAGCCAAACTAACTCTTCCCCATCCTGTCACCTTGATTTTCTCCTTTGTCTCACCACTTGTGTTGCTTTATATCTGTTTTTCTTTCCTCTGCAAGTTACAGAACATTTCCTCACGTTGGTGGCCATAGACCTGCCTCATGTCTTTGACTCAAGAGGAAAGTATGTTGATGTAGGAAGCCCTGGCGCAGATCCACCAGTGCTCCAAGTTGGATAGTGTTGTTGCCAGTTGAATTCAAGATAGCTATTAGTAGCTTCTTGACAGCTTTTCCCTTTCTACCTCACAACATATACCAGCAGCAAAACCAACCACCAATTACTTCCTCTGTCGTTTTGTCATCATTTTATCTCGAGATGGCATTTTTATTGTTTGCTTAATTTTAACTTTGCCAATAGACTAACCTGCAGTAGTGATAGCACTTTTTTGAAACATATAATATATAACACATAATATAATGATTTCCAGCCCCTGGAAGAAGAGAAATGCTGAGGTAGGAGACGGGGATTCCCATGTGGGAACCTCCGAAAAGCTTCCCCCATTGTGAATATTCCAGTGTTTGTCCTAGTTGTTGAGGAACTAGATCAGGGGTCTTCATATTTGGCCCTTTTATGACTTGTGGACTTCAACTCCCAGAATTCCTCAGCCAGGCATGCTGGCTGAGGAATTCTGGGAGTTGAAGTCCACAAGTCATAAAAGGGCCAAGTTGAAGACCCCTGAACTAGATGGTTGCTTTCCACTCTTTCCTTCTGCAAATATGAATGATCACTTCCCTAAATGGCATGAGTTTCACAGATCCAGAAAGGTGAGACTCTCTTCTTCAGGCATTCCTCCATCCATCTGCAGAGACAGTGAGTACCTCTTCTTCTTGTGAACAGGAAGTGGATTGCTGCATCTCTGAACCATATAGCTCTTCTTCTTTCCCAGTTGGAAAAAGCCTTCTTGCTTATAAAACTGGTATATTATAAAATGCTTTCCATAGGACATTCCCCCTCCCCATTTCCCATTCCTGTTCTTAAGGTGAAGGAAATGCTTGTATTGAATACCACTGGATTCACTTCAGAATAAATACACCCAGATTGTTTCTCCTTTATATTGATGGGAAGGCAATTGATAGGAATGCAGTGGCTAGAAGCTCTGTCTCATGCTTATTGGATATATTTATTTATTTTAATTCCATTTATATCCCGCCCTTCTCCGAAGACTCAGGGCGGCTTACAAACTTAGCAGTAGCCTTCATTCTATGTATATGCCTGCTTATTAGGGCTTTCACACACACCCCAAGCGGCATTATTACAAAGTCAGCTTATTGCCCCCAACAATCTGGGTCCTCATTTTACCTACCTCGGAAGGATGGAAGGCTGAGTCAACCTTGAGCCTGGTGGGATGCGAACCTGCACTAATTGCAGGCAGCTGGTGTTACTTAAGGAGGCATTAGCCCACTGCTCCACCAAGGCTCTTTGTTGATATAGGGATAGGAAGAATATTTCAGAAATCTTCTCTACCATAGTTTTTCCTTTGATTCTCTCTCTCTCTCTCTCTCTCTCTCTCTCTCTCTCTCCTTCTCTCTCTCTCATACAAACTCACACATATGCATTCTTATAAATACTTTTGTGTGCCCATATCCAGAATTGGTGCTCATCTTGCTTCTTCTTCTCATCTGCCAGTGGGGGGGAAAAGGATGCTGGGTGAAGTTGTGCTTTCTTTCTTTTTGGTGGGAATTTCAACCTGTTAAACCTGTGAGTGGACTTCCGTAAGTTCAATATCCCCATGGCTGAACAACAAAACATTAGGAGAAACTGTAAGGGGAAAAGGAATGACCTTGAAGGATATGAAAAAGAACTGCTCCCAATGGTCAGATAAGAGAAACCCAGTGCAGTGCGGGAAGTGTAACCTGAGCAAACACCTCAGATAAGACCCTCCCTCACAAAGATAAAGGAAGGGAGGTGGGGAAGCACATTCAGACTTGCATTTTTAAAAAATTATAAACTTACAATGAAAGCAGTGATGGCCTGCATGATTTTGCTTTCCTAGTCTGGTCTACTTTGAAGGGCTGACATAAACAGACAGTTCTAGGGTCTAGCCCAGGGGTAGGCAACCTTGGCTCTTTTATGACTCGTGGACTTCAACTCCCAGAATTCCTAAGCCAGCATGGGGGAACTATGGCCCGCCTCATGACTTGTGGACTTCAACTCCCAGAATTCCTGAGCCAGCCATGCTGAGGGGAAAGGAAGAGGTTTCCAAGCTGAGCCATGCCGGCTCAGGAATTCTGGGAGTTGAAGTCCACGAGTCATAAAAGAGCCAAGGTTGCCTACCCCTGGTCTAGCCTCTCTGGCAGCTACAGTGAAAATAGCCACGGAAGTGCAGACCCCAGTGATGGGACAGGAGGTGAGTCAATCTAGCAGTGGGCCAACTGGAGACTAGTAGAGTGCTGACCTCTGAGGGGGTCTTCTCCCATGAGACCTAGAACATCCACATAGGAAGTCTTCTCCTAGCAGGGGATGGAAAACAATAGCTTTATGCTAGAATACTTTAGTCAAATTTCAGCCTTCATCAGCAGTACTCTGGCAATGAGATGGAAGCTTCATTGTGAGAAAATGTTTGTGTTTAGAGGGGCATTTTCACACCACAGCAACCAGGCGATGTGGATGAGCTCACAATTACTTGTTCCTATTCTCTTCCAAATTTCAACATCAGAATTTCTGACAGCAGTTGTTTCTGGTAACTGTTCATGTTAAGCAATCCTGTTAGTTTCTCAGCTGCTGAGACAGTTGATTCACTGTGTGTCATAAGCCCCTCTCTGAGGCTCTGGCATGGAGAAATATAAGATTTTGATACCTATTTGCAATGTTCCTGAATCTTCTAGTAGTCCTTCGCAGTTATTCAGCGGCAATCTCATCTGAGTTCACTGGAACTTATTCCTAGCTAAACTGTTACTAGATAACAATGCATAAAACCTTTTGGTCTAACGATCCTTTGACTCCAACTTTGCCTCAGCACTTATCCTGCTTCCAGTCTGTACCCTTGAGATAAGTAGCTGAACCCCAGCTTTTTGCATGCAACATGCTATGATACAGCAGGGAAGTGAGAAAGGCAGCAAGCTTGGCCTAGACCAGGGGTAGGCAACCTTGGCTCTTTTATGGCTCGTGGACTTCAACTCCCAGAATTCCTGAGCCATGCTGGCTCAGGAATTCTGGGAGTTGAAGTCCACGAGTCATAAAAGAGCCAAGGTTTCCTACCCCTGGCCTAGATCCCCAGGCCTAGTCACTGAAGAGTTTTTCTCTAGTGAAAGTCCTTAAGATTCACTTTGTTGGACTAATGCGAGAGTTGTGTTGGGAGTCTCCCGATACTCCCATGTTACACCTCTACTCCGTGAGCTGCATTGGCTCCCAGTTGTCCTCCGGGTGAGATTCAAGGTGCTGATAATGGTTTTCAAAGCCCTACATGGCATGGGTCCGGAGTACCTTAGGAATCACCTGCTGCCGGCGTCAACTTCCCTCCGCCCAGTGCGCTCCCACAGAGAGGGCCTCCTAAGGGTGCTGCCATTCGGAGAATGCCGTCTGGTGGCTCCCAGGGGGAGGGCGTTCTCTGTGGGCACGCCTGACCTATGGAACCATTTACCGGTTGAGCTCCGGATGGCTCCCAACCTTCGCTCCTTCCGACGCGACCTAAAAACCTATCTGTTTGAGCAATCCGGTCTGGTCTGACGGGTTTTGTTTTAATTATTGTTTTAATGTAACTTATCTTCTACATTTGGGCATTAGGGTTTAATTTGTTTTCAATTTCTGTATTTGTGTATTTTGATATTTATGTCACTGTTCACCGCCCTGAGTCCTTGGGGAGAAGGGTGGTATATAATTCAAATAAATAAATAAATAAATAAATAAATAAATAAATAAATAAATAAATCAGTGCCCAGTTTCAAGGAGGCATGCAAATTCTGGGTGCTCCAACACTGGAGATTTTTAAGAAGGAATTGGACAACCATTTTTCTGAAATGTTGTAGGGTTTCCTGCTTCAGCAGGGGGTTGGACTAGAAGACCTTCAAGGTCCTTTCCAACTTTGTTATTCTGTTATTATATTCGTTCCCTCCATTTGACAGAAATGAAAACATGATTCCTGCTGTTGGGAGAAAGCTATTGGGTGTGCTGACCAGCATGGTATAGGGGCTAGAACACCACAGGAGGTATTTTCATTCAGCTCATTCTTAAAGGAAGCCATTGACAACTGGAGCTCATAAATAATTGCCTAAAGTGTTTTTAGGTGAGGAGTGTTAACACTTAAACTATGGCTGGAGTCCAAGTTGAGTAGCTAAATGACATGCTTGATCAAGATGGAATATGTATTCCCTCTGCTTTTAACTCACCAGCATCAAACCAAATCATCAAGATCTTTGCTCAAGAGCTATGGCCATAATTAATAGCTTCCAATATATGAATAATGAAAATTAAACTCTGCACCTTCTGGGTAAGATAGCGTCAGGTTGCTTTCCTCTTTCAAAACAGGGAGAGGTTCTGGGTGTTTGTACAGCTGAGAAATGCTCTTCTAACAACTTAAAGCTTCTCTTCTTCACTGGGATGGGTCCTGTTGACCTACTTTGTTAACCATGACACACTCCCTCTTTCTCTGACTCCAAAGTTTACTTTGCTCATAGTTATGGTGGGCACTTGTGTGGTGTGTGGTAAGTGGGCATCAGAGAAATGCCTTCTCATAGTAGCCAAAATGACTTCTTCCCTTAGTAGAGGCCGAAAAAATATTAAACCAATGTGCTTCTCCTCAAATAGTGCTCCTTTCTCATCTGCCTTTCCCCTTATGGGTCTTTTTAATATTCCACACATTGTTCAATTGTTAAGAACATAGCAAAATATTTTCTGTGTAAAGGTGGGAGGTAAATTTCAGCAAGTAAATGCAATTAGTCATCGTGTCTGGAAATGTATGCAGAGCTGCTCTAGTGCCTGTTTTACTTGGCTAAAAAAGAGAAGGAAATAAATTAATATAGTTGTGAAATTTAAGAGGACAGGATTTAAGTCAAGGGCATCTTACTTATCTTCCATATTTTATGCCAGTGATCCATCAAAGTTAGACTCAAGAATGGATCACTGATAGAGGAGATGCTGACATGTTTTTGTTCTGGTGGTGGTTCTTGTGCCATATAACAATAATATTCACACCATTCACAAAGTTTTGTGGAACAATTTAAAATTTATGGATTGGTTTCAGCAGGGAAGTTGAATTTCAAACTTGTCTCTTGGAACCCTGATGGTGCAGTGGTTAGAATGCAGTATTGCAGGCAAATTCTGCCTACATCCTGGCATTCGATCCTGATGGGCTCAAAGTTGACTCAGCCTTCCATCCTTCCGAGGTCGGCAAAATGAGCACCCAGAATTTGGGGGACAACATGCTGACATTGTAAACCAATCAGAGAGTGCTGTAAAACATTATGGGGCAGTATATTAAGACTTAAGTGCTATTGCTATTAGTGAAACCAGTGGAACTGAAAGTTACCTTACTTTGGCTGCATTGTGTCCTCCTCACTCTGGTCATTAACAAGAAAAAAAGGCATGTTTCGTATGCATTTGGGGAAAAAAGTTCATTTTTAAATACGTTAGTATACAATGTAACGCCTTGTATTTTTTATCAGTTCGTTCTTATGATTCTCACCAGAGAAATTAACCAATCGAAACCTTTGAAAATGGAAGGCAGATGGTACTTTTCCAGCCCGCTTAAAGTGTAGAGAAAGTTCTAAACTTGAACAAGTTTCCCTTCATCCATAGAGAGGATCCCCAAGCTCTGTCCATCCCAGGTACATGGGAGAAAGCAGTTTTGACTGTCTTGAAGCATCCAACAGGACCTTGTAGATCAGTTCCCAGACCCATCTACCCAACACAGGTGATTCAAAGCAGGAATTAAAGCCAATGGGCCCTAACAGTTTTACATACTATAACAATATTACAAAGAGGGCACAGAATTGAGTGAATCCTGGCTTGGCCAAGCCCTACTAGCAAGCTTGTAGTGGAAATGAAATGTGAACTAAGGATGTCACTATTATATATGCAGTAGCCATCTCCCATCGGTCCTAAACACGTATCTTCTATAGGCTAACACCTGTCTGATTAGCAAATAAAGGAGACTAAATATATTTCTTGGAACTTCTAGGATGAGATTTTTCCTTACACAAACCTTCATATGTGGGCAGACCCCGCAATGAGCAAGGGTGATGAGATTTTATCATTGTTTAAAAACCTTGATTATTGTTGGAAAACAGACACTTCTATAGGAAGAGCTCCCTTCCCTTTGGTAGACAATCTATCTCTGTCCAGGCCAAGGGAAACAAGCCTCCCTTGTAAAGAAAGGAAGGACCGCCTATTCACCTTCTTGGCATTGCCCAAAGTCAAGTATCTGGGTCACCATGGATAAGTTATGAATGGCTTAGACCAGGGGTCGGCAACCTCGGCTCTTTTATGACTCGTGGACTTCAACTCCCAGAATTCCTGAGCCAGCATAGCTGGCTCAGGAATTCTGGGAGTTGAAGTCCACGAGTCATAAAAGAGCCGAGGTTGCCGAACCCTGGCTTAGACAAAGACTGAATCGTGTCAAACGTTAATCAGGGGATGCCAGAAGCTGAAGCCAGTTAGCTCTCGCTTCCAGTCACATGCTGACAGCTGCAAAAACAGGTGAAGAGCATATCTGCTTTGCCAGCTAGCAGCTGATGGCCTTGGGCAGGAGCCAAGAGATTACTTGAATGTGTGCTGTCCACCCTTTTCGTGCGCTGGGTGTGCCATTTCTATTCTAAGAGCAAGAGAGCTGACAGAGAGCTTTTCTTCCTGTCCCTGTGAGTACCCACACAGGCTTCCAGCAGGCGGATGAGTCCCAACAGCTGGAAGAGCTAACCTTAAAGAATTGGAAGCTTCCCCCTTTTTCTTGGCTGAGTATTTATCAAAGGGCTGACACCTGTCAGAGACAAATCCATTATTGCTAAATTCTTCCTTGGGACATCTGACCGGAAGCACTACGAAATCCATCACATCTCGGTGTCATTGGGGTAGAACATATACTGTGGAACACAGCCTGTGCTTTTGGTTTCTTGGCCTCCAAATCCGATCGGTTCTCGAGGTCCTGACCCATTCATCAATGTGGAGGCAGATGGTGTCCATGCTTATGAATTAAGCAGCCTTCTCAGCAGAGCCAATCATTATGGAGAGACTGTTTCCTGGACGATTAAGCTTGCTATAAAAGGGGTGGCTTTTGGGGCCCTGTAAATACTAGCTAGAGCCAGGGCTTTTTTTCTCATAGAACGCTCAGAACGGAGTTCCGGCACCTTTTTTGGATGGAACCTTGTAGGGTAGGCAAGGCGGGTTGTATGACATGTGTGAGTTCCGGCACCTTTTTCTTTTACAAAAAAAGCACTGGGTACAGGGCTTCTGAGATGACATCTGCCAGCTCGTTCAGAACTCTGGGGTGTAACCCATCAGGTCCCGGTGATTTGCGTTCGTCAAGATCAGACAGGTGTTCTCTTACCATTTAGTCATTACTTAGTTATTCTGTAAGCTGCTCTAAACTATTGTTTCTCAAACATGGCAACTGGAAGATGTGTGGACTTCCAACTCCCAGAATTCCCCAACCAAGAAGATTGGCTGGGGAATTCTGGGTGTTGAAGTCCACACATCTTCAAGCTGCCAAGTTCGAGAAACACTATTCTAAGGTATTAGGATTGAAAAAAAAGGAATCTCCCTTCAAAAAATAAAAGTTGTTTTGGACCACTGCCCCAAACGCTCAGAGCCCAGGTATAAATGTTCCCATTGGCCTTGCTGATTGGGACTGATAGGAGTTAGGGTTCTCCCCTGGACTTACAGTTTTCTGAACTCTAATACTAGGACCTCTGCCATCTGCCCTGATGCTGATACAAAACAGAAAAGGTCCCCTTATTTCTATAAGGGCAATACACAAAATGATTTTGTCAAGATGGAATCCCAACAGTTAGCCAGACGGGTTTCTGTGAATTCCACAGAAGTAAAAATAAAAGGTCTCTTTCCTGTCCTTTCCTAGGTGGTTTGTATTCCCACTGCACAGCCTGATTTCACTTCATAAAGGGCAAGGGAAGTTTACGGAGCAGAGACCTTAAGAGTCTACTATATCAAATGGAGAGGTGACCTGAAAGAGAAACATAGTCCTCAGAGGGTGGGGGAGATAGAGGAAAACAAATCCTCCACACACACCCTCTTAAACTATACGGTCTCTTTGCAGGCCTTGGATGTTTAACCCACCCAGATCTGCTTTGGTGCTAACATGTGTTTCATATGAAGCTATATTAAGATGAATTTTACCCTACAAATAACTAGATACAGCTATGCAGTAGGAGGGAATTCCTCCAAGATGATGTCAAGTTTCTTAAGCAGTCAAATTAAAAATAGCACATAAAACCTGACCAGTCATTTTGGCTCTGAGTCCAACCAACACATTTGGGAAACATTATCAGGTTTATTGGGAGGAAACGTATCACAGTAAATCTGCTTCTGTTTATATATCATTTTCTTATTCATTTTTGACATTTTCCTTTTTTCTTTAACCAGTTCTTCCTTTGCCCCCAGCAAATAAACATTACCCTGAGTTGAAATGCAAAACAACAGTGAGATTTTTTTTCCCCTGTGCCACCCCAAAAATCACTTTGAAGCATATACAATGGGAAAACATTGATTTTTTTTTAACTTTTAAAAAATCCTGACTGCTGAGAAAAGCATGATAAATTTTGTGGTAGGCTAAACTGTTGAATAAAAGTAAAATAAATGAAATAAAGCAAAATGGAACAATATGTCAGATGAGAAGAAAATTGGATAAAAAAAGTTTTACAAGATACTTTGCATATAACTTGTCAGTAATGTTTGGAGATGACAATTTATTTACTATTGTATTACATCTAATAACCAGAGTTTTGTGCTATTTATGAAGTCTTTTAAAAGAATAAAATGGTGAAAAGGTTAAAAAATAAATATATCAATAGCACAAGAAATGCCATTCCACAAAAGCATACCGTCTATTCTACTGTATTGCAGGCATTCAAAATAAAAATATCAAAACCTATATTCTTAGAAGAGTATTCCTTTATACAGTTTCAAAGGGCTGATTCAATTCCAAAAATTAAAATTAATTTTCAAATCAAATCAGATCCCTTTGAAGAGATTCAAAGGCAAAACAGAAAGTCAGTGAACATTCTGGTGCTTTCTGATTTTGCAAAATGTCTGTCATGAGTATAGCTTTCTTTCCATATTTGAAAGGTTGAATGGCATGATAGGCTCTTTGATATTGGTATGAGTAGCTAGCCAATTAATTTTCTCATCTCCATTAATTGTATCTATAAGAGCACCTGGGACAGTGCTGCTTTGCTGCTTGTGTCTCTCAGTATTCTGTTAGGATTAGTTTAGGCAGGTTCACTTGGAGAAAGAGAGACCTGGATTTTATTTATTTTGAATTTTATCTCACCTCTATTACTTTATAAGTAGTTCAAGGCAGCAAACAAACCCAATCCTCCTCCTTCCTCCAATTTTCCCCACAACAAACCTGTAAGGTGGGTTGGACTAAGAGTGAGTGACTGGCCCAAGGTAACCCAGCTGGCTTTCATGGGGAAGGTGGTCAAGAACTCAGTCCACCTGATTTCTAGGATGGTGCCTGAAGTACTATACCAGGGGTCCTCAAAATTGGCCACTTTAAGACTTGTGGACTTCAGCATGGCTGGCTGCCGAATTCTGGGAGTTGAAGTCCTCAAGTCTTAAAAGTGGCCAAGCTTGAGGACCCCTGTACTATACCAAACTGAGTCTCGTTATTTATGATTTTGCTTTTAAAAAATCTGGTTTGTTCTGTCTACGTTTCTTCAATTCAATACTCCCTTTATCCTCTTTTTTCCCCCTCTAGCCTCTAGTACATATGCTATTAAGCTTTTTTCATCTGTCTGCAATTAGCTTTCAGTACTGAGTTTCAGAACTACATACCAACTAGTATTGAAATCTAGTAGTTGCTTTGGACTTGCTGTTTTCTTAATCTTCTTCAAAGTTCAGTCTAACTTGTGGGGCAAGAGTTTGCCACAGCATGTCTAATGACTGCAGGTGCCAGATGGCCTATTTGCTTGAGCTGATAAGGCCCTCCTTATCACTGATGCTATCTGTGCTTCTGGTGGAACCTGATTCCCCCCCCCCCATTGAAAGCTCAACATTTTCCCAAGAGGTGAAATGCAACTCACCTGCGCAATTGGACCACACATTACTTGTTTCTGGATTGAGCTTTTAAGTCTCTCCTGAATTTACCTTGCCCACGTCAATTCAGAACATCCATTGCCTCACCTGATTACATGAAAAGATGAGGTAACCTTTCACATTATCTCCATACTGATGACAGCCAGTTATCTCTTCCACAACTGATTTCATAGGACTAGTTAATAGTATTATTCATGTATATGTGTGTATTGGCAGGGAACGAATTCAGTAGTAAGTAGGAATCTTACCCCAAGTAAGTTATTTCAGAAGGATACAATTCTTGGTAGTATTAAAACTACTCTCAGACTCAATAGTAGAACTATCAGCTTTGAGAAACATCAGGGTTGCATTCAACTATGAAAGCAGTTTCTGCCCCAGAACTGGATACTGAACTGATATGAAATGGATCTAGAGCAATATCATTTAAGGGCTGGAGTTGGTTTGTAACCACTTACTGGAATATCTAATCCAAGGAAGTGGTGTTAGCAGCTCGCCTGAACACCTACAGTATATGTTTTTTCTGTGTTGGTTTTCTTCAAAAGAATTAATAGTCCAATCTGGAGAATGTCTAGTTCAAGCAGGCTGCTGTAGCACAAGAAAATGTATGCAGTGGACCATATGCCCCTCCACTCCAGCATTGCCTGCTAAGCATATGCATTCAATCTGTAGGTTTCAAAATCTGCAAATGAAAGAAAAGATGCTTCTTTGGTGTGTAGTGCACATGTGGGATGGCCTTATAATATTCTGGAGCAAATGTAATCTGATCATGATCTCACTTCATCTTTTCAGGCTTGGATACCTAATCTGTCCATTATCCTTTGTAGCACAAGTGAGTACCTGAGACTGTGATTAGGTGCTTCTGCTACTGTAGCCTGGATATCACGCTAAAATGGTTATGTAACGTGTGTGTCTATGTATGTGTATGTGTTGGTGTGTATATGTTTTAAGTGTGATATCACACTAAAATGGTTATTTCACACACACACACACACACACACACACACACATCTTAAAGTAAGTGCTTCAAAAGCCCCAACTTCTCCTCAAGGTTACAGGCACTGCCAAAAATAGTTAAAAATGTAATGTCTATTTGTTGTCTCCTTGACAGGAGTGAGGAGCAAGAGAACAGATCTAGGATATATTCTTGGCTTCAGAGCCTCTAGAGCAGGGATTGGCAATTCTAGGATGTCTGGGAGCCAAGAAGGTTGGCATTACAAATGGCCAGCTTGACCTCTCCTGGAAAATCCCTCCTCTCGATATAGCTCAGCTAAATCAGGGCCATGGCTTACTTGCAATAATCTTTGCTAGCAGAAGCAGAATGGCCTAGCCTGACACTATATGTAAAAAGCACTCCGTTAGAACAATTCACACTCCTAATAAAAATGGTCATGATTTTATGCTGTATTTTATATGCTACAGTTTGACTTTTTATTGCTTTCTGCTTTGCCACAATGGTGAACCACTACAAAATTGCTCTCCAGGTTTTTTAAAATTGAATTATTATTTTATTTTTTACAAGTAGACCGCTGCAATGTCAACTCAAACAGGACAAGTCCATGTGTGCTCAAGTTGCAACAGTAACACAATTGGCTTTTGATTTTTTTTTATTATACAGAAGGCAAATAATTATTCTTTTGGTTTTTTTTAAAACAGAACTCCATTGTTAATTCTACATACAAGTAAAATCTGAATATTCCATTATGAATAAAGGTAATGAAGTGCATCACTCTATTGTAGAGATCTGTATGGACCGTTGCTTTTCCAATGGCAGAAAATATATACTGCTCAAAAAAATAAAGGGAACACTTAAACAACACAATGTACTGTATTTAATAGTAGGATGTCTTATCTTGTGTTCTCTTTATTTTTTTGAGCAGTATATTACTCTGAAGCTAGTATAGGTGTTCCTCACAAGAGCAGTGAATCTGCTACAAAGGGATCCTGGGTTTGTTCGTTTGGTTTTTTTAGATGATACCATCTTCTCTTCTTGATTAAGCTCTGGGGTAACTAGTTCCATGTGAATACAACACAATCATTTAGATGGTGCAATAACGACCTTCCTTTAGCCATACATACAACACAAGGAAAATAGAAAAAGAGCGATTGTCTACTTAAAATGGGGACAGAGGCATGAAATGAAGAACTCAGTCTCTGATACGTTATGAAATAGATCAGCCATTTGCCCTAAGAAGCAAGGGTCACTTCATGGAGTGGACTTATTTTTATGTAAAAAATAACAATCCAGATGATATGTTCCTCTAAACCAGAGGTGGTGAACTCTTGGCTCTTTACGTGTTGCTGAAAATTAATCCCAGCACCTTTTATTGCTGCAGAATAGAGATTGCTAGTGGGTTTTCATGAACTGAAATCACCAGCTTTTCTGTGAATATTTCTTCAGAGGCAATTCTGCACTGACCTGGCAAGAATTTCTTTCTTTCTTTCTTTCTTTCTTTCTTTCTTTCTTTCTTTCTTTCTTTCTTTCTTTCTTTCTTTCTTTCTTTCTTTCTTCCTTCCTTTCCTTCCTTCCTTTCTTTTTTGCTGTTCAATAAACAGCCAGGACAGCTGTATCCAGTTCATTTCCTAGTTCAGTGGTGGCGAACCTATGGCATGCATGCCAGAGGTAGCATTCAAAGCCCTGTCTGTGGGCACGCATGCCGTTGCCCCAGCAGAGTTTGCCAGAGTAGCGAGCACGTGGCGTTTGGAAGCAACAGGGCAGGAAGTAAGCGAGCAAGCAGCGTTGCCCCCCGCCCCAGGGATGCCCCGGAGATGGCAAGGGACTGGCCCCAGCCATGCTCACCCAGTCTGCCGTGATCACAGCAGCCACACCCACCCAGTGCCCCCGCCCCGAGGGCACCACAATGCTGATGCAGCCCTGGCACTTTGCGATAAATAAGTGGGTTTTGGGTTGCAGTTTGGGCACTCGGTCTCTAAAAGGTTCGCCATCACTGTCCTAGTTGGTTCTAGTCTGGCTGAAAAGGGATAAAATCTCCCTGCCTAAAACATGTGTGCTACGCACATGTTTGTACATATGAACAATTATCAGAAAGAGGGGTAGTGGGAAGCAACAGTTTGGTTTAATGCAGGACTTGAAGTCCACAAGTCTTAAAGTTGCCAAGGTTGGATACCTCTGCTTAATGCATCAGGCTATACTTAAAATTGAATTTATTTTAATCATACTGATCTAGTTTGATTTCTGTATGAATACTTCAATATATTAGCTTCATTACACAATAGGAAAATATTTCATCAAACTATACTCTGTGATAAAATGTGCAAGCAATTTTTGAAATCTAATAAAATTACTTTGTGATAAAACTGTCAAATCCAAACTTCCACAAAGAGAAAGGGGAGAAAAACTATATATGCCCAATGAGTCACTGCTGCAATTGTCTATTTTCCTCCTAGCATTAAGTAGGTGGAAAATGGGGTGCATTCAGAGCCAGCTGAGTAGTGATGAGATAAAAAATTTTGACATTACTTTGGCCAAGCTAGCTGAACTAGATACTGCAAGATATAGTTTGGCAATATCTGAAGCTGACACTCTGAGATTCTTCATTCATGAATTGCATGAATTCTTCATTCATGAATTGAATTTAGATGTTGAAGAAGAGCAGGTTGAGCTAGAAGGCGGAGTTAAATATGTAATCAGTTTAGAGTCATTTTGTTACCACAAGACAGGGGTAGGCAACCTCGGCTCTTTTATGACTCATGGACTTCAACTCCCAGAATTCCTGAGCCAGCTGACACAAGAAATCCAATTCCAGCTCCCCCTCCCCCCATGAATTCCATTGTTTAGTGCCAATTTAGCTTTGACCATTAGTTGACTAGATTCTTGTGTATACGTAGCAATAATAAACACTTCTGTGCTTTGAACTCAACAAATGCTCCCAGTTATTTGCATCACAAAGTGGCAGTGGTAAGGATTTCAGATCTACACAATAAACTTCTAAGTTCAATAAGAGATATAAAAATAGAGAATTTCCACCTGTTTTACACAACTTTCAACAAGGCCGGCACCCTAAGTAGGATAACCTTATGAGCTCAAACCAATATTGCCAGGACTGCTCTTAAGTCCCTGATTTCTAAATTTGTACCAGGAAAGTGATGTTTCCAATTTAGACCCTTCTATCTCCTAATTTTTTGAGGGTTCCAAGTTTCTACAAACATACAAATATTTACTTTAGCTAATATGCACAAATTTAGTGAAAGCTAGACATACATTTAAATCAACTGATTTAAATATATGAATACCATATTCCATATACTGTACAAAGTGAACATGTTTTCTGAGAAATCTTACAAGCTGAGCATTTCACAGCTGCAGCTCATCATTTAGAAAAAAATGTTCAAAAGAGGAACAGGCAAAAAGTTCCTTGTCTAAGGAATGCAATATGAATTAAAACAAATGTAATTCCAGGAAGATTCTAGCACCACATTTAAAGATACTAACTGGTTCAAACTGATTAATATGCAAAAATCAACACAATGCTATGCCAAGTGTTTTGAGTTATACAATGCGAACTTAAGGAAATCTGTGACTACCAAGAGCTATATTCCCAAATCAGTAGTGTAGGGAACTTGGCAGCAACTACAGTGTCATTAAAAACTATTGACTGTTGTTTAGATAGCATGATTTGGGGGATGGGGGGGGGCGGAGGGTAAACACATTTATTTTTCAGAAGTATTTGTTTCTATTATATATATGTGGAATCTGTGAAAGGAAACAATCATAACAATTCCAGCAATATCAGCAAACTAACAGATATGGAGTTGCTCAGAAAAGGCAAACATTTTAATTTTACAAGTTGTATTCCTAGGAATAGATATATTAAGAGTTAATCTCGCCATGCAGTCAAACCAAACCAGGTTTCATGAGAGAATCTCTTTCTACCTAAGTTCTCTTCCAATGCCACACATAAAATTATTTATTTTTTTATATTAAAAAATCTTACTATGTGGCTCATAGTAAGTAGAGTGGAGTAGAGCCACTTCACTTTCAGCATTAGAATGCACAACACAGTTAACAGAGATAACTGAATTACAATTTCAAGTTGCTTGAGTTGTGAAACATCTATTAAATACATCTTTAAAATTGATGTCAAAAATAAAAGCTTCTTAGAGTCCCCCCCCCATTTTTCCTAGTGAATTTATTGGATTTTATACAAAGAACTAGGGCTTAAGGAAGGTCTAAATAAAACATGGCACACATATTAATGCCAAGATGCTGTTTGTGGTTAAGGAATCATTGTGGTAGGTCATGTTTAAATTTTTTCAAGATAGAAGTATGAAGAAGAAAGCAAAAAAAAAAAAGTGCCTTATACCACAAAGCGACTCAGTGCTGCTGTCGGTATGGTCACAAGCATACATACACACAGGCAGTACTATATACAACAGCATTGTCTCTCATTAGATTTCTGCACAGTCCTCCATTCTGGCCTGGTTTGAATGTACACCTATCTTGTCTTAACAAGTCAAGAGATGCATAAGCCTTGTACTGCATATATGTCCTTGCACTGCTCCTTCTCTCCTCCAGCTGGAAGTCTTTTTTAAGATTGGGGCTTCTTCTGATACTAGGAAGGAAAATGTCCAGGTTTGGACATAATAAGAAGCTATGGCCAATTAATCCATGAAAAAAGAGAAGATAATGTAATGAGAGAATGCAAGGGCGCAAGTCTTATACATATTCTATCTTGGCTTAATGAGCTGAGAGTTGTACATCAAAACTCAGGTGGCATTGGTCTACATCCATAATTCATAGCTCACTTATCTGCCTAAAGGCACAAGGCAAGCATTATGCATATAAATTAAAAAACTTAACAAAATTATTGTATATACATGTGTAGGCCTTGGTGAAAACCCTGATAAATTTGTTAGAAAATGAGTCAGAAAGAACTGACTAACTGCCTTGCTCCACACAACACATGCACCTGGTGTTACAAAAGTTAAGTGAGGATGGGGTTTGCACCAAGATCTTCACAAGCACAGTCAAAAGCTATGACTGTTTAGAGATTATCCCAAAGAGTTACTTTGCATACATCCACACACAAAAAAAAACAAAAAACCCACTTCTCTCCAAAACATAAGCATCTAACATAACAAAAAACAAAGGCACGTAGACACTTTCGTTATTTATATATTCAAATTAAAGGGTACCTCTTAAACTTTTTGAATGGTAATACAAGTACATAAACAGATGTCGTGCATTACAAAGTCAGTCATGTTATTGATACCGATCCACACACACACTGCAGCAACAGGAAGTAATCAATTGTTATATCATGTAAATTATGCATCTTTACTAACACCACCACAAACTATTAAATTATGTAAACAAACACCTTCTCTAAATAATTTAAAAGTCCATTTCTCAAAGGGGGGGCATTACTGAAGCATCGCTCGAACTTGCTTTGAAGTGGATTCATCATTCAGGTGTTTTGTGGTGAACCTAAAAGTGACAAAGAAAAAAAATCAAAAGGCTGGTATTACTTCCATGAGGAAAGACAATTATTCTACACATCCCTTCACAAAAGTGCTACTTTGTTCAATAGAGCTGACTCCCAGATATAATCTGTACAGCTTTTGGGCTTAATTATATAATATTTTCCTCCAAGGTCATTTTGGGAATAACTGATAACAGATACCAAAAGGCACAGAATTAAAATTGGTCCATATAGAAACAACAACTATAAGCTTACAGAACAAATAAGAGCATCACCCATCAATATAGCTGCATTTTACTATCGCATGTGTAAGATGAGCATGTAATGAGTAACCTTAAGAAATTCGTGGATTGAAATGTGGCTTCTGCTGCTTTTATTATAAACTTATATTACAAATGAGCGTGTGCTATTGCTTCTCTGAGGCAGATATTGTATACCCCAAGCTCACTGAATTTTCCCATTTTTCTCCAGCCTTGTCCTCATTTCCCTCCTTCCAGGTTTCTCTCAGGGGATCCGTTTCCTTGCAACCTGCAGTCTACTTAACTAGTCAACCGTAGGCCTCCATAGCTGATGTTTTAAAACCTGGAGATCCTGTGTAATGAGTAACTGTTCTGAGCCAGGATCCAGCTCATGCCTGTCCTTTGGAGGGGTGGAGAACTGAATGCATGTGGAATAGGCTTCGGCATCAGTTAATTTACACTTTTCGCAGTGGAAGAAGGTGCAACCTGGTTGAAGTAAGGCCACAACCCTATGGGCAACTGCTGACATTTTTGATCCTAACCATTCTTCCTGTGCAGGAAAGTAGGAGTCAAATTCAAGATGGAGGAAAAAAAATGGCCTCACTGAGTGCTCTCTTGTTTTCTCCTCCTCCTGTTCCTGCTCCTCCTCTTCTTACCCCTCCCCATACAAAAAGAAAAGCAACGCTTTTCTAGCAACTGCCACAAGTGAAGAAAATAATCTGATGGCTGAACTCATTCCTTTGTGGGCTACAGTTTTGCAATTAGTACATTGGGGGAAAGGGAAAATCATGCATTATTCACACAAAAATGAAATATTGTTGGTTCAGGAGGGTACCTGAGAGCATTCAAAAGCCCTTCAACAGTGTCTGGTGGCTGTTCTCTTAAAACCTTTATGCAACCCTTCATCTGTGAAAAAAAGAAATGTGCAAGGAAAAAAGCCTGAATTTGGGTGCATGCAAAATACCCAAAGGTAAGGAATGAAAGCAATGAATTCTGTCAAAATGGTGTATTTCCCAAAGGAAGAACTCCTCTGCCACTCTGATGTGGCAGGAAAAGGCAGGAAATAATTTGCTCTGCCCATCATAGCCAGAGAACCTGGCTGCCTTCAAATCAAGTCTTTGTAAAATAGGCCTCTCTCAGCAAATTATGCTTCAATTATGCCAAGCATCTCAGACATTTTCCAACAAGATAACAATTTTTATAAATATAATCACATTATCTCCCTGAATCCATGCTTCAAAGTCTTCACATAGTTTTTATAAGCAGTTTAGAGCTATTAAGCAGAGCTGAAACTCCATAAATGATTTCAACCATATTTTTATCTAGGGAACACCACCTTCACTATCTTTCAGACTTCTTATATCTTCAACTCCTGCAATAGGGGGTTTACCCACTGCTTTAACCCTCAATATTGCTTTGAGGAGTTGAAACGGTGGGGGCGGAAACAATGGTGGGATTCAAATACGTGAACAGCCGGTTCTCTGTGTGCGTGCCGCTTCCGGAAGTCCATTTTGGGCCTGGGCAACAAAAAATTAGCTACCGGTTCTGCCGAAGTGGTACGAACCGGCTGAATCCCACCACTGGGCAGAGGCATAGAAAGAAAAGTGTGACACAGAAAACCCGTGGCACTGGGAAACGCTAATTTTCTCCCCTGCCCCCATGTCTCCCCTTGATAAACTCTTTTCAAAATGCTGGTGGTAAACTGAACCTTAAATTTATAGCACAGCCTTGGGCTCCAGTAGGTGATGGCTCCTCTTATCGGATAGGGTGGGAGATCTCTCCTCCACCCTGAGGAGAGAAAAAGCAGCATCAGCCGCTATTGTAGCAAGTGACAAACCATTATCTTTACTAGCTGCTGAAGTTACTGAAAGAACTAAGAACTTGCCTCATGCGTTCCCCAAAAAGCACACAGAGGCCAAGTGCTCTACAAGGAAAAAGAGCAGAACCACCATATATTTCCTGAAGGAAATCAACTCTGTCTCATGGACCAATCCACTTTATAAGCAGCATAAAACACTTAACTGAGGCAGGTCATTTACTTTTTCCTCTTTGTCCCCCCAGTTTCTTTCTGAGACGCTTCCTTTTAAATTGTAAATCTGTGAACAGAGATGGCCATTGAGGGGCCCTGCGCTAGTTCTGCAATCCTTTTAACCCAAGGCATTTAAACGTATTTCTGGTACAGCTTGGCTTGGCTGGATTTTACAGCCGTTTTACATGTTATCGTTTGCTATTATTTTAATTTTATTATTGCACAAAGTTTTATACTCAGTAATTATCTAAAACGTTAACGTTTGGATAAGATGCAGATTGTCTTCAGGAAACTATTGAAAATTATTTTCCCATGATATAGAATACTAGGAAATTTCCAATTTTCTACTCCTTCTTGGCATGTTAACACAACATTTAATTGTGTTTTATTCAGCACTGTGTAAACTGCTTTGAATTTCTTGTAATCCTATATGTCAGCACAGAGATTTTAAACAAGTATTTTTAAGAGCAAATACCCAGTATGAAGATTTTTCTCTTTGCCATACAGGTATGTGGTATGTTTTAAACCACCACTGAACCCAACATTATTGTCTTTTTCTACAAGACCTGTGAATTTTTGTTAGGAATAAGAAAACTTTGCCAGTCATTATTCTTACATCTATTTTTGAAGCCTTTGAGAAAGCTCCCACTGGATGAACGTGGTCGTAGAGAATAATCACCCCAACCATTACTCTCATGCAGAACATGAGGGTTTCTTCACTGGTGAATCTACTTCTATATTCTCTGAAATATAAGATATTTTTTTTAAAAAAATGGTATTAATGTCAGAATTTTTAAAATAAATATTATTTCAATTCATTTCCATCTTTCACATTAAAAATGCTTTTTCAATGCCATGTGGAAAGAATTATTCAAGACAGAATATCAATGACTGCAAAGATTAGCACTACTGGCAAAATATAAAAGAGGGAGAAAAGCAAAGAAGACAGAACTCAGAATGAACACAAAGGTTTGTTTCCTTTCCAATGGATATTCATTTCACATTGTTGATCCCGATTCTACTGCTAAAAGGAAGTGGGAGTGTTTGGTTTAGTCATAAAATGACTCTAAAGACACAAACAAAAATACAAGTGGATTGACAAACCTACAGATGCATACACATAGGCACAAACACAGATGTCATTGCCCTTGATTTGCTAAAGTTACTTCACCTGTTGTCTTTTAGAGCATTGTGCTGCATCCTGAAATCACGATACATTTAAAATGGAGAGCTGTGGAGGAGGATTAATCTCTCCTTGTCACTTTGGTGTTGCAGAATCATTGTAATAGAACATTAATATGCTTCGATAAGTCAGGAAGCTCTTCCAGCAGTGGGAAAAGTAACACCTTCACAGAAAACCGATAGCTTCAGCCAGTGGGAGGATATAGAGGAACACCATGAAACAGATTTGTTGTTTGAAGTGAGGTAGGGATGGGGAAGAGATAGCAAACTGGCCGTTTGTTGCAATATCTATGGGAGGGAAATTATTCTTTCTTGGCACCTAATGCAAGACTAAAAGGTATGCTACTGACCTCCAGGATGGTTTACTTGTATCTTTTAACATTAAACAAATCTTTTAAAGTTATCTTAGGTATTCAGAACTTTCTGAGGAAATTATATTAAAACCTGGCATAGGAAAATCATATTTCTGAAAAATGAAGGGAATATGTAGCAATGTGTAATTTTAATGTTGAATTCTTTAGCCTACAAAATTGCTGTTTTATGATGACTTTATGAAACCTGCGCATCAGCAATTTTAAAATTACTGGATCAATAAAAATGAAGCATCTGTGAAAAAATATTTTAATACTATTCCGTTTAAAAATATATTTGCTTTAAACACAATTCTACTACTAAAACCTATTTGAAAAGTAGAGGCAAAGGAAAGATGGATAGGTAGCTAGATGAAGAAGAAAAGGAAATGTTGGCATTTTCCAAATATAGTCATTTCAGCATGGATGATAGGAGCAAGGTTCACTGAGTTTCCCTGACAGAACGACTAATCTTCAAACATCAAAGGCTATAAAAATACACAATTGGCTAAAAGGATAAGTCGTGGGGAAAGTGACCTGTTTTTAAAGATCTTTAACCTTTTCATCCTGCCATATCATTTTCCACTCTCTGCAACTAAATATTGAGACTTAAAAAAAATAAGAATAACAAGCCAGTATAATTCACTTAAGGATTAATTTATAACACAGCATTGCCTGTTTCAATATTCAAAAATATTTTTAAACGCTTTAAAGTTTTCCTATAAGAAAAAGCACACTCAGAAAAGTAACATATAAAATACAAAATAAAGACATGTTTATTAGAACCAGCGCCAGAAGCTATATAATGTTGGAAATCCATTTGATTGGAAGCAAAGAGAGAAGAAAGAAACATTCCACTTGGTGAACTACTGCAACGCTCTCTACATGGGGCTGCCCTTGAGGACCACTCGGAGGCTTCAACTGGTGCAGAATGCGGCCGCGCGAGTTGTGATGGGGGTCTCCCGATACTCCCATGTAACACCTCTACTCCGCAAGCTGCATTGGCTTCCAGTTGCCCTGCGGGTGAGATTCAAGGTGCTGGTGATTACCTATAAAGCCCTAAATGGCATGGGTCCGGATTACTTACGGGAGCACCTGCTGCCGGCGTCAACTTTCCTTTGTCCTGTGCGCTCCCACAGAGAGGGCCTCCTCAGGGTGCCGCTGGTCAGAGAATGCCGGCTGGCAGCCCCCAGGGGGAGAGTATTCTCTGTGGGCACGCCAGCCCTTTGGAATCAATTACCGGTTGAGCTCCGGATGGTTCCTGACCTTCGCTCTTTCCGGCGTGATCTGAAAACTTACCTATTTGAACAAGCCGGCCTGGTCTAATGGGTTTGGGGTATTTTATTTAGTAATTTTTAATTATTTATTGTAATGGGCTAGTTCTATTTAATTTTATTTTTAACTTTTGTATATTGTATTTTTATTGTATTTTTATTGCCCTGAGTCCTTTGGGAGAAGGGCGGTATAGAAATTAATTAATTTATTAATTAAATATATACCCCTGTGAAACAGAATGCAAGTTTCCACAGCCCTTTAATCTGTTTTCAGCAGGGCTTTCCTTATGTTATGATAGCCTTGGCCGTAGACAGTCCCTGTCTGACCTTGTTGGGACCTAGAAACTAACTGGGTAGGCCTACTTATTCCTTGTATGGGAGACTTCCAGGGCCACCTCAGAGGAAGGCAAAGGCAAGCCACTTCTACAAGGTGGCCAAGAAAACTAAGCTGTTGTGTTCATGAAGTCACCCGAAAAATCGAACTCTGTTTGTAGGAGAGTGGATTTCACCAACTTAAAGTAAAAAGTAGATAAGATAAGTGATGACAGGTTCAATGGACTAGGAATTTCCCAGAGGAGAACAAAAAAAAAAGACCTTGGCATAACTTGTCCTTTAACTCCAAGAGAGATCAAACTAGAACTAGACATTAGAAATGTTCAGATTACCACCAAACATGTCTGACATACATAGATCCTCTCTAAATTTATTATTTATTTTATTTTAATTCTATTTATATCCCGCCCTTCTCCGAAGACTCAGGGCGGCTTACAAGCTTAGCAGTAGCCTTCATTCTATGTATATGCCTGCTTATTAGGGCTTTCATACACACCCCAAGCGGCATTATTACAAAGTCAGCTTAATTGCCCCCAACAATCTGGGTCCTCATTTTACCTACCTCGGAAGGATGGAAGGCTGAGTCAACCTTGAGCCTGGTGGGATGCGATCCTGCACTAATTGCAGGCAGCTGGTGTTACTTAAGGAGGCATTAGCCCACTGCTCCACCAAGGCTCTTTTAAATAGAGCCAATGAAGTCACATATTTTCTGTTTAGTTCTGCACTGAGGATTTCAAAGGCAGGCCATGTCTGCAAGGGGCAGCCTTATGCATAAGCTGCATCTAAGTGACACAGCAAGCCAGAATTCACAGAGGTGCTGGGTCCGAGATGAATGATCAGCATATTAGCCTACATTGTTACTTCAACGGCTCCTGCTTAGTCTTCTGAAAGAAAACCATGGACAGCTCCTACTGTGAGGTTCTTAATGCAGAAAGGAGTAAGCAACCTGAGGCATCAGGGCTGCATGTCTCCTCAAACTCCTTTTCTAAAGCCATCAGAGCCTCCTATAGCACAACTGCTGAAGATCATCAGGTCCTTTGTTTTCAGGTAGGAAACAGTCATGCAAGCCCTCCAGAAAAGTCACAGCCCTCCTACCTTTGTGTGTGATTCATTCCTACTCACTTTGCCTAGCTGCCCAAAGTACTGTGACTTTTAGCCCCTCAAACATGATCAAACCACCCCCAGCCTCTCAGACGTTTCTCAGGCCTGGATAGGGTGTGCTTGAACAAGGGCCTTGTGTCTTATTCCACTGCGGTTCAGATTGCAAAATACATCACATACAGCTAGTGCGTGTTAGAGCTGTGGAGTGATTCATATTTGACAGGGAAAAGATGATGGATGGTAAGATTGAGAGGACAAAAGATGAGTAAGGAAAAGATAGAGCACCTGCTGGCAACTCATTAACAAGGTTATGCATTTTCTTAGCCACAGTACAGACGCGACCAAAATTTTACAAGTAGTCCTTGACTTAACAACTGGTTGTTTAGAGACCAGTTGGAGGTACTTATGACCCAACTCCAAAGTTCCCATGGTTTTGTGACCACATTTTAGGCACTGTGCAACCAGCCCATATTTAAGGCCATTTGCAATATCCCCTGGTCATGTGACAGCGAGTTAGGACATTTTTTGCTGAAAACCAGTTTAGTTTACGTCCGGTTTTCAATGAAATCCCCAATAGCAATCAATGGGTTTCGCTTAACGACTGCAGATTCACCTAACTCTGGTGATTCACTTAACAACTGTCACAAAAAACATCATAAAATCATGTTGCTCATATGATGACCTGCTTTATGACCCTCATGACTTTCACCCATAATGGGGGGGGGCTGTATTATGGTCATAAGTCAAGGACTACAGATAGTCCTCAACTTACAACCACAATTGAGCCCAAAATTTATGTTGTTAAGTGAGACGTTGAGTTTTGCTCCATTTTACGACCTTTCCTGCTACAGTTGTTAAGTGAATCACTGCAGTTGATAAGTTAGTAGCACAGTTGTTAAGTGAGCCTGGCTTCCCCTTGACTTCGCTTGTCCAAAGGTCACAAAAGGGCATCACATGAACTTGGGGGACCGCAAAGGTCATAAGAAAAGCTTGTAACTGTGAAAAATGGTCATAACTCACTTTTTTCCAGTGCTGTTGTAACTTTGAACAGACACTAAATGAACTGTTGTAAGTCAAGGACTACCTGTACCTGCATCTGGTTTAAGGTAGTGTTGAAAGGTGCTTCCAAACGCCTTTCCCTTTCAGGTCTGATTGTGGTGCAGCCTTCATTAGTGGCTTGTTTAATTGATGCTGCTGCTGCTGCTGCTTCTGCTGCTGCTGAGGGAAGAGTCAGTGGGAGCTACTGGAGCACTGCCACCAGCAAGCTGCTCATTCACTGCTAAGCCAGAACCTTGGCAAAAGATAACTTGATTTCTTTTTTTAATAATTTCCTTATTATAGCAACACTGATACATAAGTCCATTGCTCATAACTTACGGTGTTTCCAGCATGACTTTACATACGCTGGCCATCGTACTTAGACAATCTGTTGTGTTCTCAATGGGCAACGTTTTATTCTACAAAAGTTAAAACAAGCCAACAAAACAGGTCGGTTAGGTCAGTCTAGACTTCTGATTTGATTTTGAGCTTTCTGAAAGGATTAAAAGTTTTGCTCACTTCGACGACAAAATGGGTGGTAGCATTACTCAGCGTTTTCAGAACTGGTGTAGCTTCTGCGTAGAACAGTGACATTCTGTTAGCCATCTCATTGTTCACTTCATTCTCAATGTCAAGCTGTTCAAAACATGAGAGAAGATTAGTATTATTTTCTTTTTGCTCTTTTAGAAAAGCGATTTCCCCCCCTATTGCTATACAGAAATATAGGAGAAGTTCCAGCTCACATTCAAAGCCTAACATGTTCCAAGCCTTGTAACCAAGACTCCAAAATTATGCAATCTTTGTGTCCTAAGGAGATTCTGGTTTTTAAAACACTATTCCTCCTTTTGCAGAAATAGCTTTTGAGGGGATTTTCAAAAGCACCGTATAACACCAGGAAAGTTTTGTGTTTAAAGAAAAACTTAAAATACCACTACTATTTTTCATCGTTATGAACATGTATGGTAACTGTTAACATTAACATATAGCTTTTTCATGCCAAACTGATTATATAGTTTAGCATTCAGAAAAAAAAAACACCCATCTCCATTGCATCAATACACAGAAGGATGTTGGATGTGTTTTGATCCTTGGGAACAAAGGAGTAGCAGCACAATAGAAGTCTAAAGACAGAATCTCAACATGTAAATATTATCTCCTGATGTCAGCTGCATCTTTTTTTCAAAAGCGTCCCATCCTATAACACTTTTAAACAAAACAGGCAAAAACAAAACTCTTCGATTTAACCCATATAGATATAAATGAAATCTGCCTTTAGCTTAACTACAAAAATTACACTTGAATGAATGGGGCAGGGCGGAAAGGTAGTATATAGTATAGCCTGGTTGGTTTAGATAATACTCAGAGAAATAGGCCAAGTTGATTGTCTAACTTAGTATGACACAACTTAGTTCCTATTGTGACTAATTGTCTCATAAATGAAATCCCCAATTTTGGAAAGAAACATTTTACTCACATGCATGTTGTTTATTCTGTTGCGACTTAATGTCCTTCTATAATAGCTAAAGTCGTTTTGAATTGCTGGGTTTCTCATCTGAAAGAACAAAAGGAAGATTAACTTCAATGTTCTTACTGAGAACCGACAATTAAAACAATCTGCATTGGCTGAGTATTGCTTTCTCCTTACGAACCTTAAGTTCATCAAAGCGGAGAGTAAAATGCAAGATCTCTGCAAACTGCTTTGCTAGGGCTTGCTCTCGCTCTAAGTGTTGAGTTGGTGTGTAGGGTGGACAAGTCAGGGATTCTAATAAGCTCTGCAATGCTTTTTCTGGA
This sequence comes from Vipera ursinii, assembly GCF_947247035.1. NCBI lineage: Eukaryota > Metazoa > Chordata > Lepidosauria > Squamata > Viperidae > Vipera > Vipera ursinii. The sequence continues at coordinate 213,584,442 of NC_139512.1, read as the reverse complement.
AAAAAAATCCAAAATATTCAGTGTTGTTTCATTTTTTTTAAAAGGAATCTTCCTGCTGCTTTAGCAAAGTGATCACTAACAACATTCCAAAAATGTTCAGTTGCCTAATTGAAGACCGGCAAAACACTTCAAATGCGAAATAATTTGCAATTTACAGAAATAAGTTACAAAACGGTTAGAGGACAAGGATAAGCTTTAATCTTTACTTTTCACTATTCACCATTTACTGTTCAGTAAGGCATATGGAGTCTTATAGCAGTACAGTGCAAGGTTTCAGCCCAACTCTTAGATCAAATCTGGAAGCTGATGCTTGTTGTGAATTCAACCATTAACAGGGTCTGGGGTAGGGGAAGGAAAAGAAGGAGAAAAAGACCCTTGGCATAATTACATGGGACTGCAATTCAAACAGGTGGGAAAAGTATATATTGGCATTCTTCCTGCCTGAATTTGATATACTGTAGGTAGTCCTTGACTTAATAACCACAACTGGCTCCGGAATTTCTGTCGTTAAGTCAGCACAGTCATAATGCAACTCACCACATGACCAGACTCAATTTTATGATCATTTTACTATAGTTATTAAACAAATCACGGCTATTAAATGAATCATGTGGTCATTAAGCAAATTCAGCTTCCGCAATTGAATTCTTTGTTAAAAACATGGCTGGGAAAGTTACAAATTACAATCATGTGACTGCAAAATGCTGCAATTAGTCACAAAGGTGAGCTGGCTGCCATATGCCCAAATTGCAATCACATGACCACAGGGACAGTGCACAGTCATACATGGAAGGACAGATCATAAATCACTTTTTCCAAGGCTGATGTAACTTTGCACCAGTTGCGGCCCTATCTGGACCGAGATGCCCTACGCACAGTCACTCATGCGCTTGTGACCTCCCGGATAGACTACTGCAATGCTCTCTACATGGGGCTGCCCTTGAGGACCACTCGGAGGCTTCAGCTGGTGCAAAATGCAGCCGTGTGAGTTGTGATGGGGGTCTCCCGATACTCCCATGTAATGCCTCTTCTCTGCGAGCTGCATTGGCTCCCAGTTGCCCTCCGGGTGAGATTCAAGGTGCTGGTGATGACCTATAAAGCCCTAAATGGCATGGGTCCGGATTATCTTAGGGAGCACCTGCTGCCAGCATCAACTTCCCATCATCCTGTGCGCTCCCACAGGGAGGGCCTCCTCAGGGTCCCGCCGGTCAGGGAGTGCCGGCGGGCGATCCCCAGGGGGAGAGCGTTCTCGGTGGGCGTGCCTGCCCTATGGAATCAGCTGACTGTGGAACTCCGGATCGCCCCCGACCTTCGCTCGTTTTGCTGGGACCTCAAAACTTGGCTATTTGATTTAGCCGGCCTGGACTGAGGGGTTTTAAGGTTTTAAATTTTGAACTGTTTTGGGGCTATTAATTTAATTTTATTTTAATTTGTACATTGCACTGTTTTAATTTGCCCTGTAAACTGCCCTGAGTCCCTCGGGAAAAGGGCGGTATATAAATCTAAACAAACAAATAAATAAATAAATATATGGCTGTAAGTCAATGCCTGTCTATAGAAGTGACAATGATTATGTCCACAACTACCGGTAATTAATCTGATAGAGTAGAATTTAGAAAGTTAATGCTATACTATTCATTAGTCTTCAAGTACCACAAGTGTACTTCTTAAGTTTTTGTTGCAGCAAATCAACATGGCTCTTTTGCATGTTTTATCTTTCTGGACTTTTTAATAGGTATGAATAATTGGCAGCCTGCAATTCATGAGCTTTTTTTTTAAATCCTTTTTAAAGCTTTCATGGTCCTCAAAAGTTCTGCTTCTAAAGTCTGGTAACAAACTGACAAGTAATAAATTTTTGACAGCAAACAAAACCAAGTGAATTGTCAACCCTATGAAAAGAGCAGAATAACCACATTTCAAACTTGAAAAATTCAGACCACCTTGTGTGATATTGCCATTCTATCCTTGCAATTCCAGCAGTTAAAAAAAACAAGAAGAAGCTTAACTTTTGTCAGCCTCCAAGTTATCTAACGCTGCTCTAACTACATTCTTTTAAGAATTCGTGCACACAGTGTTGGGAGCTGCCTGCATCTAAGGGGGGGAAAAATGTAACAGGACAGTGGAAAATGTCCAATAATGTTCACAAAGGTTCATGAGCTTGCCAGTTCTTGAGAACATAAAAGACAGAACCTCACCTAGTCTGAGAGAAAATTCATAGAACCGCTTTAACCTCACAACCAGAGGGCATACTGAATTCCATGCTCTTTCCTGCAGCTGAATATCATTCGGGTTTTGTATTGCCTGGAAAACAGTAATAACTTGAAAAACTTCATTTATTTAATGTCACAATGCCCATCCTGTCCTCCCCATGCACATAAATGAATGAACAGCCAGAACGAAAGCTAATTCTAATACAGTATGGTATTTGTCTTTCTCTCAAAGAATTGTGTGTGTCCCCCCACTCCCTTTTTTTTTAATCCCAGAAGCTTTTGACAAGAAATCTCTTCCAACTTTTGGCAAGAGTAGTTTGCCCCTATTTCAGGAATTAATTGGATGGAGAGGAAATTTGTTGGGGTGGGGGTATCCTTCAACAGAACATGGATATATGCATACCTACATGTGTACACTGATTTATTAGGATGTACAATATTTTACTGAAAGATCTCAATTCTGACAGATTTCTTACTTTTTAAATATCTTTTCTCTTTCTCCCCTCTAGTTCTTTGTATAAATAAAATAAAAATTTAAACAATGCCTGTTTAGAGTCGAGGGAATAAGAGTCTGATTTATTACACACACCCCTCCATATCTATGCAGATTCTCAGTCATCCAGGTCATGGTTGTCCCAAAGGTGCTTTTTCAAAAAGCAACTGGACTTTCTTCATTTTGCTTGAAGATGTTTCGATTCTCATCCAAGAAACACAGATCAGCTGCTGATCTGGCAATTATGCTAGAAAACTTTTGGCCGATATTCACTACTTAGGTGAATACCCGTTGTTATCGAGGTTAATAACAAATAATAACCTTAGGAACAAAGTCTTATCTGATGCAAATCTATACATCTGTACCTACCCACAGATTGAACTTTTAATTAAGAATAGCAAAGTGTAACACTCTTAAGTTTAAAATAAATTATCATGTTGATAATTTCACACAATAATTAGCTGCAGTGATAAGAGTTTTGTTTTTATTTCCCAAAAGGAGATCCCTGCAAATGTCTCTTAAAATGGGAATACAGTAGCTCTTAGTTTTAAATTTTCAGTTTTGTATATTATATTCCAAGAAATCCTGGCTGCATTGTTTCAATACAAAAAAAAATTACATAAATCACACACTTGTGTTTAATTTCCTTCTTCAGAATATATTGTTTTCCTACAGTATAATTGAACGCACATCTCTAATCTCTTGTCCAGCTCCTTTGTAAGACTGCAGGTCTGAAAGCATACTTTCCGAGTCCTGTAAAACAGCGTTGACTTGGTTCCATATTTCCCTTTCTCCATCACTTGGCTGAGCATCTAGACAAAACATAAAAAGCAAGTATTGCAAAAAGTGGATGCCTGTAATCAGGACAATCATATGAACTATAAGTACTGTCAACTAAAATTCATTGTTTAGCTGATCCATAGTTTACTACTTTCATTTGCCTCTGGTGACTATCCCATTTTTAGATCCCTTTTATTAAATCATAACCAGGATTATAATTAGGGCTTCTTGTCACTTATGCAGCTGCCTGCAATTAGTGCAGGTTCGCGTCCCACCAGGCTCAAGGTTGACTCAGCCTTCCATCCTTCCGAGGTAGGTAAAATGAGGACCCAGATTGTTGGGGGCAATAAGCTGACTTTGTAATAATGCCACTTGGGGTGTGTGTGAAAGCCCTAACAAGCAGGCATATACATAGAATGAAGGCTACTGCTAAGCTTGTAAGCTGCCCTGAGTCTTCGGAGAAGGGCGGGATATAAATGTAATAATAAAAAAAAATAGGAAGAACTATTTGCAATTTGTAAAATTGTAATTGATTAACATCAAAGACGCCCCTGGACTAAAATCAGCCTAGGTAGGGAAGATGAACTTTTAATTTTTTAATGCAGCTTTATATGCATCTCCAGGAATGTGACAGATACTCAGTGAGTAAAAATTATCCCGGTTTCCAGTCTAAATAATGTTGTGTCTTGCCCATTATTTACTCTTTTTATTTCTACTTGTTTAACATAAAATGCATTCAGTAGCAAAATTATTGCCCCATAACATCAGATTTAGAAGAAAGTTATTAAGAATATCTGGTACAATAACCTTTTTTTCCCCAGAGAATTAAAAACCAGCAATTTCTTTTGGGCTCCAAAAGTCCACCCACAACTGTGGCATTTTCAGGAGATTGGCAATACCTAGAAGCCTCGTCTCCCTCAATATTTAATTTAAACCAGGCATTTGCTTGATATGTGATATGCTGTATATCGTTTTCTTTTCTGAAAATATTGTAGGAATGACAGCAGTGCTGGGAATAAGTCTTTATGAAGAATCCAGGTGCTAACCCCAGTGCAATCTGAACCAAAAACATTTCTGTAGGCACCAATCTTTATAATAAACTTGTTGGGTTGTTTGTCCTGCTATAGTGAGACTAAATGAATGAAAGCTTTATTATGGTGTTAGATCAGAGAACTACTAAAATACAATTGATATAAAGCACAGATTAATTGATATTGAGATGGTAACCAACTGAAAGAGAGAAAGAAAGGGACCATATTAAAGTCATCTCAGTCAGAAGAACTGGGGGAAAAACAGCTCTAATCCCTGGATGCAAAGAGAGGGAGTGTGACTGTCCACCCTTCTTGTGGTGAGTGACCGTAGCAGAGGGAAGCCTTCTGTATCCATATAATGTTCTAAATCATAGGATGGAAGGTGGGTTTGCCTAGATAAAGGCCCCACAATGCACACTGAGTTTCTCCAGAAGTCCCTCCGGAAGTCATAACTATTCCCTGAAGGATTAGTTCATCACTGGCCATATAAAACTGGATATGTGGACCACTATTTTTAGAAACTAAAGATATCACCAGATGAAGGTGTAGATAAACACAGAATCAATTCATCCAGACCCAGGAAAGCCAATCTTTGGGATTGGTTCCACTATAAAAAATATCCTAAATTCTGCACAGATCATATGGAAAGAAAACTCTCCTCCCATCCTTCATGTAATCATCTTCTAACGGAAGGGACCACGCTGTCTGCATGTGCCTGTTGACTTCAGCATAATAATTAGTTTTCTGTTCACCCAGTGTTGCCTCATCCACCAGTAGCATGTATTTATTTAACAAGTCTTAAGAGACCACTCTGACAATTGTAGGAAGCATTTTCAAAGAATCAACTTCCTCCTGCATCATGTGCATTAAATTAAAATTAAAGTGCAGTTGTGAAATCTAATAGTACACATCTTATGAGAGAATGCTTGCTGCAAAAGTTCAGCAAGTTATGTGCAGTTATGTTAACTGTGCAAGTTATTAATTAGGTAAGAACAATGTCTAAAAATCTTTACTTTTAACAATGCTGCAGTTAAATACACTCAAGATGCAAAGGAAAAAACTATGAGGAAAAAAAAGTCAAATCTTGTACTTCATCATCCACAGTTCCTTTAGGCAGATGAATAAATAAATATGGAGGATATAAACTGAACTAAGATTTTGCATTTATCACTTTTAACGTCTTCTACTCATTCCGATATGACAAGTCAAGTGAGGGACTGTGGATAATGGCTAGAATGGGCATAAAACCTTTCCATTGTTTTTGGAAAAGTTTGACTCAGCCATTATAGAAAATAAGGTCCCTATCCCCAACTTTTGGAAGCAGACCCAGAATTGTATTTATTAGCAATCCTCTTTTATCCATAAAACCTGACAAGCCTTTAATATAAATTCAATATACATAGATGCAAAGTTCAAATCCTTTTCATAGTAAAATTCACATGCCTCATATCTGAAATATCATGGCTATATATTCAGTATTTTTCATACAGTTTTCTATGGACTGGGAAATTATGATGTAGAGAAGGCACTTTCATAACCAATCACTTCAAATTCATAAGTAATATGAATTTAATATTATATGAGCCGAGGTGGCGCAGTGGTTAGAATGCAGAACTGCAGGCTACTTCTGCAGACTCCCAGCTGCCAGCAGTTCGGCAGTCCAAGTCTCACCGGCTCAAGGTGGACTCAGCCTTCCATCCTCCCGAGGTCGGTAAAATGAGGACCCAGATTGTTGGGGGCAATAGACTGACTCTGTAAACCGCTTAGAGAAGGCTGTAAAGCACTAAAACTTCCTAACAGTGAGGACAATTAACCAGTGAAACAGCTTGCCATCAGAAATCATGGGCGCTCCATCACTGGAGATTTTTAAGAAGAGACTGGATAGTCACTTCTCTGAAATGGTATAGGTTCTCCTGCTCAAGCAGGGGGTTGGACTAGAAGACCTCCAAGGTCTTCTCCATTTTCTATTTCTGTTTCTGTTTCTGTTTCTGTTTCTGTTTCTGATTCTATTCTATTCTATTCTATTCTATTCTATTCTATTCTATTCTATTCTATTCTATTCTATTCTATTCTATTCTATTCTAAGACTATGAAACAGTATATAAGTCTAAGTGCTATTGCTATATTACAATGGTATAATATTATACAATTTGGAAAACTGTATTATGTTCTTGCATATTGACTCATGCTATTTTGGATGTCAACTTCTGTCATAAAACATATGTACAGTTCATTTTCTTCCTAATTTCATAGTGAAGACTCTGTAAGTTTTCCCTGTTCGGTCACATCTGTCTCTAGGGCATGGTGCTCATCTCCATTTCTTGGCTGAGGGAACCAGCACTCCAAAAATATTTTCTGTGCTCATGTGGCCCAGATGCTGTATACCAAAGGGGCACAGAACGCTGTTACCTTCCCACCAAAGGGGGAAGCATTTGCATGGTTTCAAACTGCTAGGTGGGCAGGAGCTGGGGCAAGGAACGAGAGCTCACCCCATTGCACAGCGCTTGGGTCTTGAACACGGGCTGTCAGCTCTCCAGCTGACAAGCTCCGCATCTTTAACTGCATAGGGTCCGGCTATGCACTGTGTTGTAATTTGCTAAGTTTCAAATGGAAACAGTAACATACAATAGTTCATGTCTGGCATTTAAGCTACGTATAATATCAGTTTTGAAATGTTTTATAGAAGACACAATGTGAAGCCAGTCATATGTTGGTAGATAGCTTCTAATTTCCCTGATGGTATTAGAAATCCAACATCATCTGTCAGTCATCAGTTTCTCATTTCTGAGTTATACTATTATATAAGCATTGTCATGCTTCAGGGAAATGTATCAGTGTAATCTCTTTTGAAACCATGACAAGAGAATATAAATAACCTCTGTATTAGTTGAACAGAAATAGATTTTCTGTGATGACTCCATATAAAATATAATATCAATGTTCTTCACCAAACAAAATGTTAATTTTAGCTTTCCTTTTTAATTTTTCTTTCTTTTCTTTTCTTTTGAAAGATCACTGCATTATCATGTACAATTCTGTGACTCCGGTATGGTTTGCTTCTTTAATTTTGTAACATTATCTGATAATAGAAATATATGAAGCATCAGATTTGAAAGTTTAATGAAGCACAGATATTAATTTTGAATATGAATTTAAAAACCAGAATCTCTGCATTTCACACAAGTACTCATGTAAATAATTTTCAGGACTCGAGAAAATTCAAGTCTAAATAAATTATTGATTACATTGAAAAGGAAGTTCCTATGAGGCCTGAAAGTGATAAAATACCACTCAGCAGAACTTCCAATCAAATTCTTATTATGAAATATAACTCCTTGTATTGAGAGGCAACATACACTTGTCTTATTGTTTTAAAAATAAGGTATTAAATACCACACAGAGATAGAATGCAACTGAGTGAATAAAAAGGATTTAATTCAGTAGTTGATCACTTTCAAGAGAAAACTCAAGCTACATGCAAACGGCAAACTGTAGTACACTGCAAGATGTGGTGAAAAATTAACGTGTAAAAGTATATTATTTCACCTGCTTTGATACAAAGCTACAGGAAATATAGTCAAGGATTTGTTCAATTGGTATATTTTATTTTATTTATATTGATAATAGATTCTCATATGGGCTGCCCTTTGTCTACATGTGGTCTTCAACAGATTTCCATGCAAACAATGGAATTCCCTCCTAATAGTAATCAATTAGGCATTAAGAATTTTTCATCGAGAATTGTTATAGTTTAGCAGAAAGGAAGATTCCTCCCCCTCTATGTAATTTAGAGTTCCTGACAGTCAGGCAGCATACAGGTAATCCTTGACTTACGACAACAATTTGGATCAGAATTTTTCATTGCTATGCAAGATATGCTATTAAGTGGGCCGTGCCTGATTTTGCAACCTTTTTTTGCCACGGTTGCTAAGTGAATCATGGCAGTTCTTAAGTGAACCATGTGGTTGTTAAATGAATCCAGCTTCCCTTTATTGACTTTGCTTGGGAAGACTGCAAGTCTGGTAATCTTGCCATTTCTAACTTGCAATTATCACGTGACCCTTGGGACGCTGCAAAATCATCAGAAACACAGGCTGGTTGCTGACTGCCCAAATTTTGATCATGTGACCATGGGCGGTTGTGGTGTTGTGATGGTCATAAACAGTGCTTTTTTTGTATAAGAAAAAGGTGCCGGAACTCACACATGTCATACAACCCGCCTTGCCTATCCTACAAGGTTCCATCCAAAAAAGGTGCCGGAACTCCGTTCTGAGTGTTCTATGAGAAAAAAAGCCCTGGTCATAAGTGTGAGGACCAATTGTAAGTCATCTTTTTTCAGTGCCATTTTTAACTTTGAATAGTCACTAAACTAATGTTTGTAAGTCGAGGACTGTCTGTACAGGTTTAATAAATTAGTACATTTAAATAATTAATACACCAGCTGCCTGCAATTAGTGCAGGTTTGAGTCCCACCAGGCTCAAGGTTGACTCAGCCTTCCATCCTTCCGAGGTAGGTAAAATGAGGACCCAGATTGTTGGGGGCAATAAGCTGACTTTGTAATAATGCCGCTTGTGGGGTGTGTGTGAAAGCCCTAATAAGCAGGCATATACATAGAATGAAGGCTACTGCTAAGCTTGTAAGCCGCCCTGAGTCTTCGGAGAAGGGCGGGATATAAATGGAATTTTAAAAAAAATACATTATTATTTATGTGTGAATGGGGAAATGATTGTCTTATATTCACTGATAAGAAGGGAAAGAGCTACTGGAAAAAAAGAAGGAACAAAAACATGATATTCATGAAGATTTGCCTGAAGTTAAGCTGTTGCCTGGCAGAGGTAACTTATAATACTTAATAGGGCTCTCTTTTGCTTCTACATACAGTTACCTCTTTACCTCTCTTTCTACCTTTTCTTTTCTCCCCAGTGCAATTGGAATCCCATCTTCCCCTACTTTTTTTCATTGCTGTTTCTGCTGAAAGGGGAAAGAGGAGTGTATATGTGTGCAGGCATATGCACATGCATGTATACTGGGATAAGCAAGACTTATTTATATGTGTGTGCGAGAAAAATCCTACATGCAGATGGGTATCCACTATTTTTGTAAATGAGTATCTTATTTTATAGACAGTTAATTTAATTAGCTTTAATCAGTTCAATATACATATATTCTATTCCAGCCTAGGCAAATTCACTCGATTGGCAACGTTAGATTGACAAAATAGAGAAGCATTAGACTGGATTTTGGTTGCTTACATTTAGTTATATTAGACCCTTTGAATTTGCCCGTTTCCTTTCATATGCTATTCAGGTTTTGAAATAATATACCGTAGAGGTTTAGTAATGTGCTTTTAGACACACCAATAGTGCAAGAAACAAATTCATTTACTTGCAAGTTTATTTTGAATATAGCACAAGCCACTTATAATGATCAGTTTACGATAGACTGTGGTGATTTTGAGGCTCTTTTCTATTTTTTTGGTAAAGATACGACACAGTGTCAAAAATTTCATCTGTGAACCAAGAAGCACTAAATCGTCTTTCTATATAGGCTGTGGTCTTCGTCCATGTTTTGAACCATTTTCAAAACGCAGGCTGCTGAACTAATCAGAACCTGTCACAAAGTGAAGCCCTGAGCCAAGTTCTTTTAGCTAATGCTCATGATCACAAGCAATTATTATTGGGCTTTTGGATGAACTGAACGATGACTTTTCAGAATGAAAGAGGAGAACTCCAAGTGGCGTGAGCTACAGTACTTGCATGGTAGATTAATGTATATGCTATTTATTAGACTTTTTAATGTTTTTTTTAAAGAAAACCCTCCAAAAATAATGCAGGCCAAACTTTGCTCACTTTCAAAGTCTAGGAAAAAAAGGGGGCCTTGATCAAAGTCTGTACAAGTGAGAACTTTTAAAAGATTTCCCATTTGGTTTCTGAAAAATAGAAAAGGAACAGAATAGGTAACCAGGAACAAAATTTGAAAACACTTGTTATCTCTATTGTACTGCTTGAACATGTTTATCTGTCAAGGCAAATGAAGCTTAAACATTCCTATGTCAAGGAAAACAACGTTCCAAGCTTTGAACTTACTTTCAAAATCCAGGAAAAAATGTGGGTAGTTTTCAATTTCTCTGGTAAGGACTTTAAGGAGATTACCCATACCAGCAAAACCTAGTGAATGCAACAAAATCATAAAGAGTTATATATGCAAAAGCAGAAGCTGAGAAAAACAATTATCATTTATTATTTATTTATTTATTTAATTTGTATACCGCCCTTCTCCCGAAGGACTCAGGGCGGTGAACAGGGCAATACATAAAAACAAGATACAAAAATTAAAAATTATTAAAAAGTAATTAAACAGTGCCCATAATAAATTAATACAGATTAAAAATTGAAATCCATTTATAAAATCCCACCCCATTAAGGGCTTGGCATGCACCGCTAGTTCAAACTGAAACAGGAACACTCAACTGTTTAAACCAAAGTAATTAACAATCAATGCTACTATATACTGTACGTATTGGGAATATTGACCAAATATGAAAAAAAAACATATTCAGAAACCATACTTCATGACTGAGAGAAACACGTAACGAAGGCAGAATTTCCAGTGGTGTGCATACCCTTTCCTTGTGTACAGGCAGTCCTCGAGTTAAAACAGTTCGCTCAGTGACCAAAGTTACAATGCCACTGGAAAAAAAAGTGACTTATGACTGTTTTTCACAATTACAACCAGTGGGGGCATCCCTATGGTCACGTGATCAAAATTTGGATGCTTGGCAACTGACTCATATTTATGACGGCTGGGTCACATCACCCCCTTTTGAGGCCTTGACAAGCAAAGTCAACGGGAAAGCCGGATTCACTTAACAAACTGTGTTACTAATTTAACAACTGCATCGATTCACTTAACAATTGTGGCGAGAAAATTGGTAAAATGGGACAAAAATTCACTTAGCAAATGTCTCACTTAGAAATTTAGGGCTCAGTTGTGACTGTAAGTCGAGGACTACCTGTATTTGGATAAGCAGCATTTTGTAGGCTTTGACTGCTCTTTTTTTTCTTTTCTTTTCCTTTCTGTGATTCATCCATTGTTCCAGAGCAAATTTCAGGAAGCATGCTGGAAGTTTTATATGGAAGCCAATCAATTTCTTTGGGAGGCAGACACCACTGGAAGAAACTCAATATATTTATGATAAACATTAAAAAAAATCCCCGAGCTCTTATATGCATACAAAATATAGCTGAAAATAATTTGAATTACAGGACTTGTTATTTCTTAATTATTTTTCTATTCTGCAAACAAAATCTGACAGGTTTTCCTTTAAGAATTACCGTTGAATATTACTATTGAAGAATTACTATTGAATGTAAATAATTACTATTTAATTACAATTAGATAAAGAGAATGGGCCATTGTCAGGTCATAAGCGGTTTGCCTTGTTACATCTAGCAGTAGTTCTGTCTAAGAAACTTTGATTGATTTATTTGACAGAATGGTCTCATCCTGAATTGGTTTTACACTTTATTATTTTGTTTACACAAACTGAATGAACCTGATTTCAGTTTTTTAAAAAAAGAATGACTCAGAAGTAGTATAATACTAATTCTCATATTAGGTACAGATAGATGAATACATTCTAATTCTCTATTTTGAGATCTCTGAACAATACTGGGCAAGAATTCAGAACAATTCAGTATCTGAACAAAGCTATTGGTATAATTAATTTTAATATGTAACCATCCAAAACAAATTTACTCATTTCAATGACTTTCAAACATACTAAGGCTTAGAAATTCCTGGATATATACCGGTCTTACTCTAAAAACAGGCATGTCAAATCTTTTCCATTATTAATATTTTGCACGCAATATATTAAGGAAGGAAGGAAGGAAGGAAGGAAGGAAGGAAGGAAGGAAGGAAGGAAGGAAGGAAGGAAGGAAGGAAGGAAGGAAGGAAGGCAACATGGTGCACTACAGTTTTAAATTATAACTATATGATTATATAAACTTAATTCTGAATGCAGCAACACTTTTATATATCACGCATAAGAATAAGAATCATGCTTAAAATGGATTTCAAATATAGTACAATTAAGAACCACACATTTCCAACTTGAATTTAAAAGTACAACTTACCTCAATGAAAAAAATGAAGTCACTAGTGTATTTTTGTCCTAAACCATTAGCGTTATTCTTCAGAAACACTTAATCTCAAAGCATCTTTATTAAAAACAAACAAGCTACCCGAGATTGCTAGTCATGTTGACTATATTATCTCCATTATCAGAGGTACTAAATGCCAGTTGCTGAGGGACATGAGCAAACGTGGGCTCTCAAACGCTGGTTGGCTTGTCCTTGAAAGCGAATGCCATGCTAAGTAAACAATTGTTGTTGTAGGTCGAGGATTACCTATGTGCATTTTTTTCTTACTGAATTATTACTGTATTAATAATAATGTGTATTTTTTTAGTAAAGGTAAAGGTTCCCCCACACATGCGTGCTAGTCGTTTCCGACTCTAGGGGCCGGTGCTCATCTCCGTTTCAAAGCCGAAGAGCCAGCGCTTGTCCGAGGAAGTCTCCGTGGTCATGTGGCCGGCATGACTAGGCGCCAAAGGCGCACGGAACGCTGTTACCTTCCCACCGTAGTGGTCCCTATTTTTCTACTTGCATTTTTATGTGCTTTTGAACTGCTAGGTTGGCAGGAGCTGGGACAAGTAACAGGCGCTCACTCTGTTATGCAGCACTCGGGATTCGACCCGCCAAACTGCCGACCTTCTGATCAACAAGCTCAGCATCCTAACCCACTGAGCCACCACGTCCCGTGTATTTTTTTACTCCACTGTTAAAAAAAATTGAACATTTCACGCTCCTCCTTTCACTAGTTTTCTCTGAATATAAGTCCTGGATTCTTTGTGCAAAGCCATGGTTTCCTAGCCTGGATTGAGGAAAATCCTAGTTATTTATCTATTAACAGACAAAAAAAAACATTCACAAGAATGTAACTCCAAAAATCTACCCTATCTCTTAAAATGGTTAGTCATGATCCTCAGGAACGCTCCTAACTAGGAGGCGAAAACAATGTGCTACAATAACTGGTATTCTGGTATGCTTTGTAATTTAAACTGCCTTCTATACTAGCACACTAACAAGTAACACATGGATGGAAATTAAAACACGACTATTGACTCAGGGATACTTTGAAGCATTTAAATTATTAATTAAGTAATTGAAAAGGGTAAATTATTTTAAATTAAATTTTCCAGGCCTGCCACCTGGAGTTTCATCCCTACTGTAATAAGTAAAATTCGCATACTTTTTCATAGGCGATACCTTGAAGAACAGGTATGATATTAAGCACTGAATAAGTCTATGGTAATTTTTGTAACTTGAACTCTCATGCTATGGTGGTTCCAAGAAAAACATTCCCCATCTCATTAAATATAAACAATTCCTAGTGGAGATCATTGAGAGCTTTCAAATGACACAGTTCAATGAAAAATTACAATTGAGAATTAAGTACCAAGGAGGAAAATGAATGAAATAAGTTTTAAATATTTTACAATGGCAATAGGAAATATCATAAGACTACCTCATGACAGCAATCTTACCTATATAAGAGGAAAGAAGGAACTGATCTGCACAAATTTAGAACTCTATAAGGAACCATTCAGCCCTCCAAACCATCCCAAAATTATAGTTTTTAATGTGGCAAAAAGAAAAAAATAAGTGTTTAATCTTAAAGTGATTAAATCATTTTCTTGTAATCTTACATTTACAGGTAGATTGAATTTAATATTTGTTCTTGCCCTATCCCAGCTTTTGTCTGCCTTGCCTGCCTAACTACTATGGAAAAGTAGGGCATTTGCCTACCATCTAAAGTCCGTGTGGCCTTACACTAAAAGTTGTATATTCCATTGAAAAAATATTGTTGCCTTAATAGGTTAGTGGAAAAATGACATCATTCTCTACTTATTAAGAAAAAGCGGAATACAAATCTACTACAGGTAGTCCTCGACTTATGACCATTACTGAGCCCAAAATTTATGTTGCTAAGTGAGACATTTGTTTTAAGTAAGTTTTGCCCCATTTTATGAGTTTTCTTGCCACAGTTATTAAGTGAATCATTGTACTTGTTAAGTTAGTAACCTGATTGTTAAGTAAATCTGGTTTTCCCATTGACTTTGCTTGTCAAAAAGTTACAAAAGGTGATCACATGATCCTGGGACACTGCAACCGTCACGTGGTGACGTGACCACGGGGATGCTGCAATGGTTGTGTGAAAAACAGTCATTTTTTCCAGTGCCACTGTAACTTTGAACAGACACTATACGAATTGTAATAAGTTGAGGACTACCGATATGCATACTTGGAAATAGATTACTTCTAAAACAATTTTGCCTCTCTTTTACAAATCAACCATTATTCCCACCCCATGCACTATTCCACATCCTAACTAATGAAACTAATTCTCAGTTCCTGCTGCTTGGAGGGCCAGAGGCAGAGGCACAGGGTGGGAGGCACACGATTTGGCCCGCCAGATGCTCTGGGCAAGCCACGTGGCCATCTGCCCTGCCCCAGCCACTGCGGCTGCAAAGACAGAATGTGGGATGGAGCAAGCACGCCTGGCAGGCCAGAGTACGTGCCTCCCACTGCCCTGCGCCTCTGCTTCCTCCTGCTGTTGGTGCTGCTGCTGCACCTGCTGCTTGGAGGGTCGGCCCGGCGGTTGCAATGGGCTGTGGAGCTGGCAGACTGCAGCTGCTGCTGGACACCACTGGGGCCCTGCGCACTCGCTGCCTCCTATGTGCATGCCGGGGGGGGGGAGTGTGGCCAGCTGGGATGAATGGGCCGGGGGAGCGGGAGCCAGTTCCTCATCACCAATGGGGCAGTCCCTTGGGCCTTGTGTTTGACATGTCTGATCTAATCCAATTGCCCTACAAGTATGACACATTATGCAGATACTATTTCAGAATGACACTGTCATGCTCCATCTGGATGTCTGCCTGTGGGTGACAACAGAACAACCATCACCCCTGATGTCTGATTACTATTTACTACGAACAGGTCATGAAGTTTTGGAATTCACCTGAGACAAAGTGGTCTGCGAGCAAATGGAATGTGGAATTAAATAGACAAAGAAGGGGGAATCCTGAGCAAGGGATGAGCTAGGTTGGTGAAGAAATCCATCACATGGGCTAAATATAGCCCATCCTTAGCATATCTGCAGTGAAACCCAGAATGAAATTCAGCAGCTATTGGTTACAAATTGTGATGTTATTGTGGTATAATAATTATTACAAATACAGGGCTCTCCGTCCTTTTTCCCCCTACAAGAATACAAAAGCAATTCTTGTAAATAAAATGTCTTTATGCCATCAATTCAGGCTCAGACAAGGAAAAAAACTGTCCTACTGGATTTTTCCCCTCTGGGTTCAGGATTCTGGGGCAGTAATAAGCATGGTTAGGAAGCATATTGGTTTCTTAGTTCAATCAATCAGAATATATCTGGAAGGGACCTGGGAGGTCTTCTAGTCCAGCCCCCTGCTCAAGCAGGAGAGCCTATACCGTTTCAGTCAGGTGACCGTCCAGTCTCTTTTTAAAACCTCCAATGATAGAACACCTACATCTTCTAAAGGCAAAAGCTGTTCATTTGTCAATTGTCCTCACTGTTAGGAAGTTTCTCCTTAATTTTAGGTTGCTTCTCTCTTTGATTAGTTTCTATCCATTGTTTCTTGTCCTGCCTTCTGGTGCTTTGGAAAATAAGTTGATCCCCCTCCTCTTTGTGGCAGCCTCTCAAATACTGGAATACTGTTATCATGCCCCCCCCCCACATCTTTTTTTTCCTCTTTATTAGCCATATACCCAAATCTTGCAACCGTTCTTCACATGTTTTAGTCTCCAGGCCTTTAGTTAATCTTAGTTGCTTTTCTTTGAACTTTTTCCAAAGCCTCAACAACTTTTTTGTAATGCAGTGACCAAAACTGGATGCAGTATTCCAGGGGTGGCTTTACTAAGGCTTTGTAAAACAGTACTAATACTTGACGTGATTTTGATTCTATGTCCCTGTTCATACAACCAAGGATTGTATTAGCTTTTTTGGCTGCTGCCACATATTGCTGGCTCATATTTAAATGCTTGTCCACTAGGACTCCAAGGTCCCTCTCACAGTTACTGTTTTTATTTTATTTTTATTTTATTTTAATTCCATTTATATCCCGCCCTTCTCCGAAGACTCAGGGCGGCTTACAGGTTTCACTTAATCTGAACTTGTACTTTTGCTATAAGTTTCCAAATACATCCTGAAACTACTTAAATTTCTTTTAGCAAGCCCCATCATTTTGACTCCCGTGTTCATGAAGCCAATATCTCCCTCTTGGGGCAGAAGTGTTTCTGAGAACAAGACGACTTGAAAAATACGTGACTGGCAGACCAAACAATGTCAAGAGTCATGGAGTTTTAGCCAGATCATTCCTAGAATCGCTGGTGAGGTGCCATTGTCAAATATCTCTTCCTGGTGACCCCTTGCAAAATTTTAGCACCAGACTGATTTTCTGAACCATGAGACCGGAGGATTTAGTGGACAAATATACTGTAATCTAAAGTTGCTATAAAGGTAAAGGTAAAGGTTCCCCCGCACATGCATGCTAGTCATTTCCGACTCTAGGGGCCGGTGCTCATCTCCGTTTCAAAGCCGAAGAGCCAGCGTTTGTCCGAGGACGTCTCCGTGGTCATGTGTCCGGCATGACTAGACGCCAAAGGCGCACGGAACGCTGTTACCTTCCCACCGTAGTGGTCCCTATTTTTCTACTTGCATTTTTACATGCTTTCAAACTGCTAGGTTGGCAGAAGCTGGGACGAGTAACAGGCGCTCACTCTGTTACGTAGCACTCAGGATTCGACCCGCCAAACTGCCGACCTTCTGATCGACAAACTCAGCGTCCTGGTTAATCAATACTCTTGTTTATACAGAAGCCCTTCCAAATATTTAACGGTAGCTGATAATATTAGGAGATTAATTTTGCTCTATCCAGTAATTCTGCTAGTATAGCCATTTTCATCAAAGTAATGGGAAAAAGGCTTGCAAAGCATACAGAAAATTTCTTCTGAGACTTTTTAATGGAAATTCCATTATACTGCAGAGCAATGTGATCATGAACACCAAAAGCATACTCAGTGATCTAACCTATTCAGGATTTATTTATAGACCCATCCACTTGTTAGTATGCGAGCAGATGCACATTTGAATATATTTACAAATAGTTCAGAAAGAAATATGGCTTACAGAATAATAGTTATTATTGCCTGAAGATTCAGGGATAATCATTTTAACTTACTTTCCTTTTGATCCCCATGAGCAAAAGCATTCAACCTTTTATAATCTAACTACTATTTAAAATACTTCAGTCAGTTTATCATGTGCTTTATTTGGGAAGAAATATCTTATTTTACTGGCATGATTAGACACACATTCAAAATCACTGCAAAATAAAAAAAATAACACTGAAATATATATATATGGGCAATAACTGAACCTGGCATGTTTAAAATGGGGGGTGGGGTGTTCTTGGATGAAAGTTTGGGGTCCCCAGAATCTGGATTCCAGAAGTTTGAGATTATTTTCCTAACCCTGAACTAGAAAACCTTGCCACAGTATAACAGAATAACAGAGTTGGAAGGGACCTTGGAGGTCTTCTAGTCCAGCCCTCTGCTCAGGCAGGAATCCCTATACCAGGGGTGTCAAATTCAATTTCATTGAGGGCCGCATCAGCAGTGCAGTTGCCCTCAGGGGGCCGGGTGGGTGTGACCTGGGGTGGGCGTGGCCTACTGGGTGGGTGTGGCTAGAGTGCGTATGGCCTACTGGGTGGGCATGGCCAGCTCTACATTGTTCGCATCAAGGGTGCCTATGGGGGCCTGGGCAGGAGTGGGACAGATCTGAGGGTCTCTGGCAGAAGGAGGGTCTCTGGGCCAGGGCCAAGGCAGTGGGGGCCGTTCCTTCACTGTTTCCAGGATGGCTTCGCGGGCCACATGAAACCACTTCGCGGGCCGGATCTGGCCCCTGGGCCTTGTGTTTGACATGTCTGCCCTATACCATTTCAGACAAATGGTTGACTAATTTCTTCTTAAAATCTCCCAGTGTTTGAGCACCAACAACTTCTAGAGGCAAGTTGTTCCACTGATTAATTGTTCTAAGTGGAGGATGTTCCTATGCTGCTCATCTCTTTCCCATTGGACAAAGCTGGCCGTTGAAATTGCTTCAGTTCTTCTCATTCAAGTAAATCCAGAGTGGGCTAGTTCTTTAAGTAATGATGGCCCTCAAAAATCCCATTCCTCGTTATTTGACAGGGTGTCCTTTTTTATCCCTCCACCTACCCATCAATATACAGACTCATATAAAATAAATTTTGCAAGATGAGAATGAGAGGACGTTTTATCCCTGCCCATTCATTCTGCAATATAGGTATTCACCATTTGAACCCACTAGATATTGGGGAAGGGAGTTGTTTTATTTTTACTGGCAGGACCTTCAAAGACTTCTGTAAATCAAGTGCAATTGAGCACTGAAGCCCACAAACTCATTCAAGGTTCCTTATCTGGCAAAGTGGGTAGGAAAATGGCCCATTTAGGGGGCAACAAGATGATGGAAATTCCATTTTAATTTGGTCATCTAGAAAAATCTTTCAGATATATGTGCAATGTGCATTTTGCTAAAAATAAAAGGTAGCAACTAGGAGTGACCTTAGGTTTCAAGGCCATCATTTGGGTGAGCCACGTTAAAGGCCGCGGACTGTGCTGCACAGACATGAAGCATCTATATAACAACAGCTAACTGAGCCAATTACATCTGATAAAAGTTTATTCTGTTATTTGAAAACCTCCTTCTAGCTAGTTGAGGTGTTTTATGGCTTCAGCCTGTCCCTCTTTTATGGCTTGAAGTCAGCAATAAAACACTTTCAAGGAGATGTTCAACTAAGAGGTAATAAGAATAGGAAGAAGGCCTTTTCAAAGTCAGAGAAGCCAGGAAAGAAAAATAAATACAGTTTACCAGCTAAAACAGACTACATGAACAGATCTCCACAACAGAGGCAGGAAAGTTCAGAAAATCCAGAAACCCAGGTTCATGTCAAGGCAGGGGGACCAAACCACAGAATCAAGGTGTTTGTTGTATATAGCATTATGAATGTATTGTCTGTCTGTCTGTCTGTCTGTCTGTCCGTCCGTCCGTCCGTCCGTCCGTCCGTCCATCCATCCATCCATCCATCCATCATCTATCTATCTATCTATCTATCTATCTATCTATCTATCTATCTATCTATCTATCTAATCTCCACATCCTTGAATCAGCGTTGATTCCTGGTGATTACTTGGACAAGTCCATACACTGTTCTTGACAGCATTTTTGGAAGTGGCTTGCCATTGATTTCTGGCTGAGATAGAGTGACTGGCCCAACCCAGCTGGCTTCTCTAGGTTTGCCTAAAAGCTACGGCCTCTCAGTTTCTAGCCTGATACCTTTAACCACTACACAAAACTGTCTCCCAGTCCCTACATATACAAAACCATAAAGCAGGTTGATGCAGTTCTTGGTAGTAAATGAACCTTTAGAAGAACCCATAGTCTTACAAAGCCTCATAATCCTGTCAAGAGCCTTCTTCCTTTCGGGCTTGGGAGGGAGAAGAGTTTATTCTTTTCATCAAGATCAGGAGTATCTTGGCTCTTTTATGACTCGTGGACTTCAACTCCCAGAATTCCTGAGCCAGCATGGCTCAGTATCATTTCTCCTCAGCACAGCTGGCTCAGGAATTCTGGGAGTTGAAGTCCATGAGTCATAAAAGAGCCAAGGTTGCCTACCCCTGATCAAGATGAACTGTTGTATTATCTATAGTTGTGCTTGTGTCAGCACCTTGCTCCCACAGAAAGTATCTGTGACACCTCCTGGGTCTCTGTTTCTTTTTTTCCCCTTTGTGGCACGAATCCATCAGGAGAACCATAACAGAAAATTATATGCTAGCAAGCTCATTAAGAAATTATTTACAAGGCTGACACAGCATGTTCTCTACTTCAAATAAGGTTTTTAATGAATTAGCGTAGCACAAGAGAAAATGGAAGCGCAGTCCCCACACTCAGCAAAAGATTTAAAGAAAAATAGAGAGAATAAAAGTGAAATAAATGGAAACAAATAGCCTTAACTGCTCATCTGCATGCAGTTTGTGTCAGCCCCGTAAGCGGAACCAGGCCAAGAACTCAATTCAACAAGAAATCTAAAACTTTTTTTTTGAGATTGGTTATAATAGCAGACACTTGCAAATCTGATTGTGCTGTAACTCCATCAGCATGAGTTATTGCTGAATGTTATCTTATTTCTCTGGATTTAAAATATGTTTCAGCCACTTTTGCCTAGGTAATGGCTCTTGCATATTTCAATCAAGGTAATCTTCTTTACCCTCTTATCACATTTACTTATCACTCTGAGTTTAATGGGGCCTTTTCCCAAGTAAAGGTGCACAGAATTGCAGCTTAGAATATACATCTTGATTCCAAAATGGTACTTGGAAACTAACATCAACTACATAGAAATTTAGCTGATTTAGAATGTGTGTGTGTTTGTGTGTGTGTGTGTGTGTGTATTTGTGTATGTGTATCTGCTTGTGTCAGCTTCTTCTTTTAAAAAAACTGACTTGTTTCTCACAGACAGCTAGAGGAAATTAATAGATATCTACATTAAACAAGAAAATCTGGAATTGTCCAATGCATGGTTCTTTTTGTAATTAATAGCAAACAGATGATGGAACTTCTCAACATAAATTAATAAGCAAAAATGTATTCTGGCTAAACCAATAGAAATTCCTGGGCAAGGCATCAATCAGGTTTATTTAAAGAAAGACTTAAAATTAACCAGTCCTGTTAATCAATTTAGGACAAAATTTCTTATTGTAACTTGAAACAGGAATCAATCCCTAAAAAGCAAGTAATTGCTAGCTCAGCAATTAGAAAAGCAAAATCAAATTCCAGCAGCTGATTAAAAATACAATCAAGGAAATATCTAACTTGTACAGTGTGCAGAATAGTACTTTTAAATATGGCTTATTTAATAGGAAGCAACTAGAAACTAAAGTTAGTTCAGTACCAAAAGCTGTATATTAAGATCTTAAGACAATTATATTGTACAAAGTTTGTTCTAAAGTGGTTAGTTTTAAGCCATAACAAATCTGCATGATGATTAATCACACACAGACATCCTTCATAGAAAATATCACTTGCTCCTTTCATAATATTAGAAAAGCATGTGATTAAAGTGATCTATTATTCAAAGAAAACAGACATTGGTCAATGATATGAGCAAAGTTAAACATATGCACAGAAGTGGACATTGTGCCGATGTTTGGACAACCCTGCAGTGCTACACAGTGGATTTCCTGTGAAGGAGACATTTAAATCTCACAGCCTGGTCTATAGACATTTGCTCATTCAACATGGCTTCACATGAAGGAAGGATTTTAAAAAGGGACTAACAAAAGCTCAGAAAATGGATTTTGTTAGTGACAGAGTGCCCTCTGCTGTTGGACTTTATGAATAAAATGAAAATGTCTTTCTATCTATTAGCCTGTTTTTCTATGGCTGTTAGTCTGATTTGGTCTAATTAAACAATTAATTCTTCTATATATTCACTAGGTATGTAAATACAAGTTAAAATTTAAAAATAGGTGAGTATATTTTGAAGCATCAGTTTCAAACATCAGAGTACATTTTTAAACATCAGACTATGTTCACATGATAGTGATTATAGGGTAGATATCTATCATGCAGTTCTATATGAATCTACTCTAAAATAAATCCCAGGGATTACAGTAGGATTTATTATTAATTATTTGTAGGAACCATTGTTGCTGAAACAATTCCTTTGGTCCTCATGTATTTCTGACTCACACATTATACTAAGTCATGGATTTTTAACTGCAGGCTAATGAAAAGCACCTGTTAGCTAAGGTTCACCCAACAGACCATGGGTGTCAAACTGGCGGCCCGCGGGCCAGATGCCTCGCACGCAGGCCACACCCACCCTGGCTCTGCAAAGGCAAAAAACATCATGATACAATATGTCATGTGACACGATTGAGTGCAATAGATTAAACCAAAATCAGGTAGGTTAATCACCTACTTTAATTCCTCTACCCTGACTTTGTGTAAGTTTCAATATATGAAGTATTTTACTGGGTTTCTATATGACAAAATCTTCCAACAAACTTGATGAGATTAAAAAAAATGGCAAGACAGATCATCAAAATAATGAAAGTTAACTCCAAATATAGTGAAGGAATTTGGAGGGACATTGTTACGGATTATTATCTTCCCATTTTCAATGTAGGACTGGAATAGATTTAAATGACATAAGGCATGTCCAAATCTTACTCCAGGTCCACAAATGGAGTTAACTAGTTAACTATGAATGCATGTGAACCAAGCCACATTATAGCTTATGTCTTAATCTTATCTGTATATCAGGCTGCTGTATCTTACTCAACATTCCATGGTTAAAACATTCTAGAGTACAATGGATGAACTAGTCATCAATTCTCCTAAAAGAACAGCATTCAAGTACAATACAACTTATTTTGGGTAAAGCTTATAAATACAATGATATAATGTCCTTTTTAATTTGTGTAATTTAAGATGGAAAGCTGAATGAGCGGTCACATATAATATTATCATTTGTGTTTCTTGGTAAGCTTGTAAAGAGTAAGTAATTAATTCTTCAAATTCTCCTTAATCCCAGCCAATTTTCTGATACAGTTAGGAAAAGAAAAAGGCAAAAGACTGATCAAGAAATCTCCACATATACTTTTGATTTAAGAGAATATTCTAGATTTTGGATTTACCATAGGAGGGATCAAGGTCACAAGAGTTCAGGAACCCACTTGCGTATATAGGTGATTTGGGGCTAGTTAGCATCTTTCTGTGTAACACTTCTGAAAGGATTAGTGGGGGTGAGAATAAAATGAGAAAATGCCCTCAAGTGTGCTATACTCAACTTGCAAAGAAAGGAATGATACAAATGTGGTAATTAAGAAACAACGTAAACATAAGAATTACTCATTCATTACTGAATCTGTTCAGCTTATAACAAAAATCTAATGACCATTTGTGTTTAAATTAAAACTTCATAATAATGTTTAATAATTTATTAAAATTTAAAATATATTATTTTTATGGTAATTTATTTTTCATTCAGTTCTATTAACTGCATAAAAATGATGATAGACAGGCAATCTGTAGATGTGAAGATCATTGTCCTGGTGCCTTTATCATATTTGTGGAGTTTGATGTAATTGAACATTTACACTGAAGTCATTTAACTGGGATGAAATCCCATAAATATAAACGAAATGCAGGCATTCACAGTGGACACAAAGTGGGTGTTATTTAAGACCCAATTCCCTCAACATAAAAGTAAGCTAAATCCCAAATCAATTTAAAAGCCTTATTGTTGCTGGGATAAGCTTGTCATTAGAAGATTTGACCACTAAGTGGCAATCTTAGCTTGCTAAAGTAAAAAGCAAAAACTTAAAATCTCCACCCACTCCAGCAGCGCATTGCAGATATTTGATCTTGGAACAAAAATTTGGTGGCAACTCAGAGCACCAATCACAGACAAAGATAAAGGCTGGAATTTATGATATGCTATAATTAAAATGAAAAATTAGCAGGAATAGATTTTTTTAAAAAAATATTGTCAATAGGAATAAGGGATGAAAAAAACAAGACAAGGAAATCCTGGTAAGACTGGCTTCAGGAATGCTTCCCAACCCTTTTACCAGCAATGGCCATAGGAGATGCCTGTATTTTCTTTTGTGTCACAACGTAACATGGGGTGCGGGCAGGTGTGCATGTGTGCATTCACATTTTCTCCTATGTCTGTAACATACTCTTTGTATCTGTTTGTCTGCAACAGTATAATCAATGTGGGTTCCTTTCTGGGTTGTGTGCATGTGGGGATGTGTCTGCGCTCTGTCCCCATGTTGTGTTGTCTTTGTGAACATGTGCCCTGAAGGCATAGGATGAGCTGTTTGGGAATGGTGAGGAGGAGGTGCTCAGAATGTCAGCAACATTCTGAGCCACTAAAGGTAGTGACCATTTGGAAATTATGATGGACTTCCAAAAGCTACTTACAACATGGTTCCAAAGTTACATGGCTATATTTTGGGCACTCGGCAACTGGACTGCATTTACAACTGTTTGTAATATCACATGGTTACATGACCGCGATTTGCAACATTTTTGCCAAAATAAATGGCATTTACTTCTAGTTTTTGACACCCCATGGCAAACGATGAGTTTGCTTAATGACCGCCGTGTTTGCTTAACAGCTATGGTGCTTGCTTGATGACTGTCACAAAAAAATGGTCATCAAATTGGGTTGGTCACCTGGGTGACCTGCTTTACAATTGTAATGGGCAGGCACCATTGCAGTTGTAAGTCACAGATTACCTGCACAACACTGCCAATCTCTGAAGGAATTGTTCAGAATGTATCTATTTATTAACTATGTCTGGTGAGAATAAAGATCCAGATTTGTTCATTTTGCACAGCAGAAAAGCCAAATTGTTTGGCTTTTCTTTCTCTTAATGAGCTATGAACAAGATTTTGTTGTCCAAACTAGCCCTGAAATTTTTTAATAAAGTATTTCATGCACACATAAAACCATATAGCTGAACTATTAAACAACTTCTAGATATAGAAATAGGAAGCTCCAGATTCACATGTATTTCTAAAGCTTTCAGGTGCTGGCAGTGGCACTGGACTTCCCCTACCACTTTGAAAAGGGTGGTACAGTTTCCTATCCTTTTTAGATAGATAAGTATGGAAACTGTAGCATAAATACTATGATAATTCTCCACCCCCAAAAAAGTTCCCAGCAATCACTGCTCTTCTGACACAGAATCTCACCCACAGTGGTTCTTATTATTTCCAAAACTTATCCTACACTAACTCATAATAAGTATTTTTTTATAAAAATTTAAGAACCATGTTGGTTCAGCCAAATGCATATTTATTCCAGCATATTGTTCCAGAAACGATCAAGATTCAAATGAATCGGGTAAATCCACACAAAAAAGACATGAATATAAAAGTGTCCTTTTGCCTGATTTCCCTAGTAATGTATTAACTGTGCCTCATGGGCAAAATATGGGATGTAAATAATAAAAATAAGACATTTCTTCTGATACTGGAGAAAATACATACCGGTAATATCATTTGTAGTAGCCAAAATTAATTCATGAAAAACAAACCTATCATACTTTATTTAAAGCCACCCAACCTGATCGCTATTATGAATAGAATAGAATAGAATAGAATAGAATAGAATAGAATAGAATAGAATAGAATAGAATGGAATGGAATGGAATGGAATGGAATGGAATGGAATGGAATGGAATGGAATGGAATGCTGGAAGGGACCTTGGAGGTCTTCTAGTCCAACCCCCTGCTCAGGCAGGAAACCTATACCATTTCAGACAAATGGTTGTCCTTCTTAAAAACTTCCAGTGTTAGAGCATTCACAACTTCTGGAGGCAGGTTGTTCCACTGACTAATTGTTCTAACTGTCAGGAAATTTCTCCTTAGTTCTAGGTTGCTTCTCTCTTTGATTAGTTTCCATTCATTGCTTCTTGTCCTGCCTTCAGGTGCTCTTCTTTGTGGCCACCCCTGAGATATTGGAACACTGCTATCATGTCACCCCTCGTCCTTCTCTCCAATTCCAATTCCAGCAACTATTCTTTATGTGTTAGCCTTAAGTCCCTGATCATCTTTGTTGCTCTTCTCTGTATTCTTTCTAGAGTCTCAACATCTTTATTACATCGTGGTGACCAAAACTGGATGCAGTATTCCAAGTGTGGTCTTAGCAAGCATTGTAAAGTGGTATTAACACTTCACGTGATCACGTAACACTTCATATGATATTTTAGAGTAAGTTATAAAGACCCATCTTCTTTGATTTGTTATGGAGCTTCCACTGTTCATCTTTAATCAGTGACTCAGACTCTAATTATTACTGTATGTAACAGAGATTCCCTTTCTCCACATTTTCCACACCATGCATGAATTTAAATTTTCCATAAAAATGTATTTGTTGTGGTGCAGACTATTATAAAAATAAGAGAGCATGTATAAGTATATCTTTCTACAATTAAGAAAAAGAGTACTATTATTCTATAACTAAGGAAAAAAGAGTAGATGAAAATTTATGTAAACGAACTCTGAAACCTTATGTCTGCATAAGGTTTGGTTAGGAGAACAGGATATTGACAGAAGAAAGAATAATACAGGATTGGGAAAGTAGTAATGCTACCCATTTTTCTGCTTCTTTTATATTCATGTGATTTATTCATTATTTCCATCTGGGAAATTGCACAGTTTCATTACCTTTATCAATAAGTTTATTTATTTCATAGTATGCTAACTATATAAGACTTCAATAATTTCAGGTACAGACTTTTGTTAATAACACAATCTAGCTTTCCAATAAGATATTTATGAGCAAATAATGGGAGGCAAAACCTATCAAACACAAGATATAAACTATTAAGTGAATATTGGATTAGGATAAGTATAAAATATAAAGTTATGCTGAAGTCACTTCAGTTATCTGAAATGGATAATTTAGTCAGTTCCTTTTTAGGCATCTGGTTCATATGGTATGTTGATTTATTTTACAAATCTTGATTTAGAAATGCTTTGTTGTGTGAAGCTTGTGCCATATTAAACTCTTTTATATATATATATACATTTTAGCTTATTTTGGAGAAGTCAATGCAGGTAATCCTCGTTTAGCAACCACAATTGGCACCAGTAACACAGTTGTTAAGTGAAGCAGTTACTAACTGAAACACCAACCGTGCTTATGATCTTTACTTCCAGCTTTCATTTGCTTTCTAGACCCATGAAGGTTGTAAGTATGGGTCAAAAAAGTTATTTTTTCACCACTGTAGTAACTGCAAATGATTGCTATATGAGGCAATCACTAATGTATACATGTCAGACAGCACATTTCAGGAATTCGTTTTGCATCTTGCACAAAAACATCAGGTATAATCAACTAATACTAGAAACTAACATGTTTCACATTAGCTATGGAAGTTTTGACCATGTCAGCAGTATTAATAACATAAACACTTCACTAATTTAAGAAAACTGAAGTTATGTATTTTATGAAAATATACTCTTTCCATTTTTTAATTAGCTAATGATCCAAAATAAGCTGCTTTGGCATTATATGTTTTAGGAGGTGTACAACCGAAGTGCTAATAAGGAAATCTGAAGAGATCAGGGTTTCTCAATTCATTCACAGCTAAAGACATATTCACTAATATGTACTGTATATATGAAGATATCATTAATTACAGAGAGAACCACATAGAGATAGGACCTAAACCTTTTGAACTGAGGTGTACATTTATACATAAATAAAACTGACTAGATTTAAAAAATATCTAAAAACAATATGCAATTTACACTGATGTACTTGATACAATGACTATTTTCTTACCTGATAATGTATTTCTTTTGAATCAAGTTCTCCAATCTGTAAAATCAGAATTGTACAATCAATTACACCTCATAAGGACTGGAATTGTGTGTGCAGACATAGAAAAACTCTGTTCAAACATTTTATTTGCCTTCATTTTTTATGGTTTCTTATTGAGCTACCAAAATCTTGCTTAATATCAATGTATAGTTCAACATTCATAATCTTTTTTACATTGCATGAAGACATGGATAACAGAGAACGAAGCATCTTGTTTATGGATAGACGCAAAATGTTACATGGAGGTGTGTCTATATATAGAAGGAACCAGACAATAAAGGATTTACTTTGGCCACGTCATGCGTGCAAATTCATTTGGGAAGTCAGTGATGCTAGGAATGGTTAGTGGATCAAGAAGGGGCATGCAAGGATAAAAAAAAATGTATATCCCACACCTGAAAGAAGCTGTGCTTGATAGGGTAGCATGGAGAACACTTGCCTATAAAATCACCAATCACAACTGAATGGTTAAAATTAACTACCTAAGACAGGGATGTCAAACTGCCGGACCGCGGGCCAGTTGCATCATATGGAGGCCGCGCCCACACCCCAACTCTGGCAATGCAAAAGAAGTTGTGATATGTCACGACACGTCACGTGTCGTGGCGAGTTTGACACCTGTGACATAAGACAATAAAGGGTCATCATTTCAGAGATATTTCTTTACCTAAACAGAGAAACAGAATGAGCAAGGGGAAAAAAAGCAGTGGGGGTGGGTTCAACTTCCAATTTCTTGCTGGCATGATCACAGCTGATCCCCCTTCAGCACCGAAAGGTGGGACTGGTCTACCTAGCATCTAGAGGATCAGAGCATGACTGGTCTACTGCTTCTCCAGGTGACAGCACAGGAGCACCAAAGTGACCACAAATGTTCCAGACAAATTTTGTACCCATTCTGTAAGTTAGCCCATTTGAGGTACCTTGGTTCAAAAAAAAATGTTGCCTTATGATGCATTATTTCACCCACTTAAAGGTTATAGGCACAAGAGTCTTAGTAGTATATAGAGATTCCCAGAAAAAGTGAGATTAGATCTACTTATAATAGTCATATCTTTAACTGAGCTACTGAATAACCCACAACTGGTTGGATAAAAACACCTCACTAAAATCAAACAGCTTGCTTATAAACCACAGTCTCTAGAATTCACCCAGTGCACTAAGCCCAAATCAACCAGACCAATTAGGGGTTCAGCGGAAGGCGTGAGCCTGATCAGGATACATGACTTTAAAATCCATTGCCAATCTGAAAATCAAGCTTGAGACAGTCTGATATTATGACCTATGTTTCTTCCCACTTTCATTTCACAATTTTATTCTCATCACAAAATAGACTACTAGAACTGTAGAGATATTATAAAACCATCTAGTTTTCTTTTCCCTATTTATTCCTAATACTTATAACATTTAATTAAAAGCCATAAAATTAAAGGTACATACTTTGTTTCAATATTATTAAGATGCAATCCAAACTTTTTGCTGGATATTCCAATATTTAAGCAATGGGCATGCTGTGTATCCCTCTACAATCTCAGAGTCCTTCAGATTTAAGTCAGTAAGTGTCATGATGATGTTTTTACACCAGCATCACTATCACTTCCGAGAATTTAAATAGTTCCAAAAGAGGAAGGGGAAATTTCTATTTTGATACTACTCTTAACTGTTGGTCAGCATTTATTACAGAGGAAGTATATACATATGTAGTAAAACTAGTTAGAAAATAGGGGAAATCTAGAAGAACGTTGATGAGGAAATTGGTGCGTGATTAAAAACTCCATGTTTTTTTCAAATCATTATATGCATTTTGAAAATCATTTCAACTACTAACACTTAAATTTAAATACGGAGAACCAACTATATCTTAGCATCACATAAATCTGTTGACCCTGAATCAAAGTTTCTACACATACGGTATATTATATTAAATAAATATAATACATTATATTAAATATAATGTACAATATAATGTAAGTACACCTATACTTACTAAAGGTGTGGTATAAATCAAACAAATAAATTAAAAATAAATTTATAATTCAGCAGCATTATTAATTCTGGGTAGTGTTATGTTTTCATATTTGGTTTCCCACATCCATTTTTAAAAAGACCATCCGTCATAAACATTTATAACATACTCTGTAACAATAGAAAAGGAATGCAAAAAAAATGTCTGCAGTATATCTAATAAGCCTGACTGCAGAATGAATAATCGAATGAATAATCTGATATCAGCAATTATTTAGGATTATATGAATGAATGATCAGATTAAAAAGGAATTTAAAGATCAATTACCTTAATGACCTTTCCTTAATAATTCAAATGATGATAATGTAGGAAGCTCTAATAATACATTTGTTAAATTGGGACAAGGGACCTATGGCCTCCAGATTTTTAGACTTCTAGATCTCCAGATATCGAAGTCTCATTACCTCAGATATTTATATAGAACTGATGAAAAACTGAAATCTACAGACATCTAGGTGGTTGCTTATCTCCAATTATTTATAATCCTGTATCCTAGTGGGGATCTGTTCACTAGTTTCTTAGTACCTACTAGATTTCTTGCACTTGATGGCTATCTAGCAGGGACTTGTCCAGGTAATTTCTGAGAATGGGACATGATTAAATGAAAGAAGAAAAATCTATCTATCTATCTATCTATCTATCTATCTATCTATCTATCTATCTATCTATCTATCTATCTATCTATCTGTCTATCTATCCAGGGCTTTTTCTCTCATAGAACGCTCAGAACGGAGTTCCGGCACCTTTTTTGGATGGAACCTTGTAGGGTAGGCAAGGTGAGTTGTATGACATTGTGTGAGTTCCGGCACCTTTTTCTTTTACAAAAAAAGCACTGTATCTATCTACCTACCTACCTACCCAACCACCCACCCACCCATCCATCCATTCATATCTCTCTCTCAAAAAAGAAAAAGAAAAAAGAAAATTACAACATTGCCTCCTAGAAATTATGCATGGAAACAGCCCAGAACTTTGTATGGAAATACTTAAAAAAAAGAAAGAAACAACACATGCCTAGAAAATTTTTAAAAAAGGTAAAATGAATACTTGAAGTGGGTAAATCTGAGAAGCATTTTTACCAGTTTGCCTTTTGACAGAGAAGTATTTAATGTTTGGATAAATTTACCAAAGCAGCTATTTGTGAGAGTGCTCATATTATTCTTAATAACTTCTTTTTAGATCATAACACTTACAGCTATACCAATGGTATTTTTTCAGGAAAAATAATTTAATTACAAAAAAATCTCCCTCCCAAAGAATTTATTCAACTTTGTAAACTCACTTGTTTAAAAATTCTCCAATTTCTTCTGGAGATCTAAGACGAAAAGGAAACCTGCAAATTTAAACAGAATGTTAAGTTATTGTAATTCATTGGTTTAAGGAAATTTATTTATTTATTTAATTTAATTTGTATACTACAAAAAAGGTAGACTATGTAATTTTATATATACATGCTGATAAATACCAGCCAGTATTTAGCATTTGGAAGTCTTTCATCAATGTATAGGCTGATTAAGACATTGGGAATATTCCCTTCCATACAAATTATCTCATGTAGTGTTTTGCAGTTTGACGTTACATTTAAAACATTCTTCCTGTGACATTCTTAAAACTTTCAAGCAAACTTCCTTCTCTTTTTACATATTAAATAGACACTAAGAAAGTATTTTTGAAATACAGAACCAGGATTATAGAGGGGCTATTTCCAGTCAAAGGCTCAACCACTAAGCTCAAACATGTTCCGATAATTTGGTCATCTCTTGCTCATCATCAGTGATTCAGCTACAGTACTGCTGATTGTTCTCAGAATCACATAGACAAGGTGGAACCACTGAATTCATTTGTTGTCTTGTTGAGTAAACCTTAACCGAAATGAAGAAAAATAAGCGTCCTCCAGACCATTATAACTATAAGAACAACAAACCAGGGCACTTTCTAGGTAAAACTGATCTCCAATGTTTAAACCAGGGGTCTTCAAACGTGGCCCTTTTATGACTTGTGGACTTCATCTCTCAGAATTACGGGAGTTGAATTCCACAAGTCATAAAAGGGCCAAGTTTGAAGACCCCTGGTTTAAAACATCCCAGCAGAGGTACATTAGTACCATTTTGTCTGCCTCCTCTTCCTCCTCCTCCTCCTCCTCATTCCACGCAACTCCAAATGACTCAGGATGGTTCACAGATAGATAACATTAAAAGGAATAAAACCATACAAGAATAAACAAGAATACAAGATGACAAGATGACAGAGAAGAGCAAAAAAAAACCCCCACAAAACTTAAAGGGGCTTTTCCTGATGGTCCCCCTCCTGCTGGTTTTTCAAAGAGCATTGAAGGGCTAGTTCTTGCTTAGGCTCACCAAAGGCCTA
This sequence comes from Vipera ursinii, assembly GCF_947247035.1. Lineage (NCBI taxonomy): Eukaryota > Metazoa > Chordata > Lepidosauria > Squamata > Viperidae > Vipera > Vipera ursinii. The sequence continues at coordinate 213,551,959 of NC_139512.1, read as the reverse complement.
AGCAAGAGCTTCAATGCTCTTCTGAAAAACAGCAAGATGGGGACCATCAGGATCTCATGGGAAACCTCATTCCAGAAGGCAGGCATTGTGCCAGAGAAGGAGTGCTTCCAAGACCCCAACAAATGGCATTGTTTAAGTGAAGACATCTAGTGTGGGCCAAAACACCCCTGGTTGAATCAGCTTGGCTGTTATGATGGGGGATAAGCACAATCCTGAATCACACTCAGAAGCAAACTGGCAATGAATACAGTTCGTAGGCAGGAGGAGTGTTACATGTTTATGAGGCCTTCCAGGGCAATCCCTGTACAGTGTATTGCAGCAGTGAAGTCATGATTTATTTATCTGGGAATAAAAATATTTTTCCCTCTTATCCAATAAAATGCAAAGTTATTTTACAGTCACTGAGAACGAGACAGTTGAAACAGGTAAGTATTATTTTTCTAATTGTTAGATCCAAAACCAAGAATAACATGTGATTCTTCCAAGATCAGCTTCCTTATTGTTTTTAGAATAGACAGAGCTGGAAGGGGCCTTGGAGGTCTTCTAGTGCAGCCCCTTGCTCAAGCAGGAGGACCTATACCATCTCAGACAGGTGATTGTCCAGTCTCTTTTTAAAAACTTCCAGCAATGGAGCACCCACAATTTCCGGGGGTAAGCTGTTCTACTGGTTGATTGTCCTCACTGTCAGGAAGTTTCTCCTTAATTCCAGGTCGCTTCTCTCTTTGATCAGTTGCCAACCACTGTTTCTCATCCTTTTAATACTCATGAACAAACTTTTGAGAGAAAAAGGACTCTACTATCTGCATATACTCTGTAAACTATTAGGGAGGGACTGTCTTCATCCTTTCGCTCACAGGTGACATACAGACTGAGTTGCTTCTTACTCCTCTAGAATACACTCCCTCCTTCCTGAAAATCCACTGTATATTCCATTACACTCACCTTCCTAGGGTGGTAGAGAAATGTCTCAAATTCAGAGTCAACCACCAATTACGTCAATACATTACTTTTTGTGGACTTCCTTTCAAACCAAGAATATTTTAATCATTTAAATACCACAGCAATCACTTGTTCTTCTAGATCAGGGGTGTCAAACTCACAACGTCACATGACGTGTCGCAATGTATTGTGACTTTTTTTTGCCATTGCCGGCAAAAATGGGGTGGACGCAGTTTCGCTATGATACAATCGGCCTGCGGGCCGGCAGTTTGACACCCATGCTCTAGATCAGGACTTTTCAACCTTTTCACCCATTGTACAACTTTTAGGATATGGCAACATCTGAGTACCACCAGTCGCCTACCAAGGTGTCAAAAACTTGATGACCAAAAGAAAAAAAAAAGTGATGAAGTATAGGTAGTCCTCGACTTACAACAGTTCGTTTAGTGACTGTTCGAAGTTACAATGGCACTGAAAAAGTTCCCCCCAAGCCACAGCCGAGCAAGACACCTGCCTGCTCGCCCGGCGGTGCTTTTCCTCTTTTCTGAGGTTTTCATTGTTGTAAGCATTTCTGTTGAGGATTGGCTGTGGGGGTGGGGTGGGGAGTGTTTGGTTTTTATCCCCCCCCACTCTGCTGGGAGGTTGCAGCAGGTTTTGGTCACTTCACATCACCCTGGGACACTGTGACCATCATAAATATGAATCAGTTGCCAAGCATCTGAATGTAAATAACAAACCCTGGAGATGCTGCAACATTCCAGCTGATCGGTGCTTCTTCTGGGCTCAGCAGAAGCACCGGGATCAGTGCCGAGCTCCAGCTGGAGCCTAGCACTGATCCTGGTGCTTCCACTGAGCCCTGACAGCCCCAAAGAAGCGCTGATCCTGGGGCTTCCGCTGAGCCCTGACAGCCCTGCAGCTCTAGCCATCTCTCGTTCAGGCTTGTGTGGTGCTGCCATTCCCCTCCCCCGCTACCACTTTTCTAGGATGGTCGTGTACCCCCTGCCACGTGCCAATGTACCACAGGTGGTACCTGTACCACTGATTGAAAAGCCCTGCTCTAGATGACCCAAATCTTCATATTATGCAGTTTAATTTCTGACAACATGCAAAGTCATTCACAATAGTGACTTTCAATTAGACAAAAGGTATGCTGAGTCTCCACCTTGTGGAGAAGTAATATTTTGCTGTGTACTCCTAGAACTCTCTTGGTCTAGACAGGTTAATTGCATGACCCTTCTTAGAGCTTAGAACAAACATGGATCTACTTCACAACTGCCTTCCATTAGATACCTATGAGCAGATATAACCCTGATGTAATAAACTCCATGTACCTAATGTTCTGCATTATATACGGTAATTTGGCAGAATTATTACATTTGCCTATCCCGATTAGTATCTATATTCACTGTAATTCCTAACCCTTATACCTTTCTTAAAATGACGTTCTTTTTAATTAAATGCCCACTTTCAACCAGCAAAAGTCTTCCAAGTTTTTCCCTGAGCCAAATATAAACTATTGTTACTTGAGCTACTTTTAAAAACTTTTTTAAACAAAGAGCAATTCTTTATGTTATAACAAATTTCAAGTTCCTTGTTTCAGAAGCAATTGACGATGTATAGTATTAAAGGCTATCATAAGAGAAGGAAGGTGCAAATTTCAAATTTGTTCGCGTACTTCAAAATTCAAGATGCCTATGGTAGTTTTTAGTTATCAGCTTACAAAAATGATAAATTGCAGCAGTGTAACATCAAGGGACGCGGTGGCTCAGTGGGTTAGGACGCTGAGCTTGTCGATCAGGTCGGCAGTTTGGCGGGTCAAATCCCGAGTGCCGCGTAGCAGAGTGAGCGCCTGTTACTCGTCCCAGCTTCTGCCAACCTAGCAGTTCGAAAGCACGTAAAAATGCAAGTAGAAAAATAGGGACCACTACGGTGGGAAGGTAACAGCGTTCCGTGCACCTTTGGCGTCTAGTCATGCCGGCCACATGACCACGGAGACGTCCTCGGACAAGCGCTGGCTCTTCGGCTTTGAAACGGAGATGAGCACCGGCCCCTAGAGTTGGAAACGACTAGCACGCATGTGCAGGGGAACCTTTACCTTTACCTTAACATTTAGGTGACAGTGAGGTAGTGAACAAATCCATTTAACTGTATTTTCTAAATGGCCAATTCTGAACTTGTAACACAGCAGTCAACTATGTGTTCTGAGAGAAAAGCCAAGTTTGAGCAATCACACTTTACAATCAATTTAACTCAGGGCAATACACAACTGCTGCTGTGGAAGTTTCCTGCTGTGAAAGAAAATGAAGTCATTATCCCCCCACCAAAAAAGAGGGGGGAGGAGTGCAACAACACAGTCAAGAGCAACTTACAATATGACTAACAGGATAAAATATTCCAAAAGAAAATGTCTAGGTCCCAAACAAGTTTCCAATAATATTTTGTTTGCTCTCAATTGTTTTTCTCACTCCTCTTTTCAAAATGGCACATTAAACAGAAACAAAAGATGTCCTTCAGGAAATATGGGTCAGCCAGCCTTTCTGTCCTTCTCTTACTGATTTTGATTTGATGTAGAAATATTATAAAGTTAACTTCCATTGCAAATGGATGTTTTCAAGAGGTGCTCTGGCAACCACAATGTTAATCTTTCATCTCTAGTTCATTCAACATCTGATGAAGGATGAGTCATAGAATTGTTAAGCTTGTCTTAACATTCTCTTTGCTCTGCAGATGAGTAAGCAGTTCCTGAAGAATGCAGAATAAATATTTACCTTCATTCTTTATTTTATATTAAATAAACAGTTGGTTTTTTTAACACTTGCTGATCTTTTATGGCTTAGAAGCCAAGGATGGACCTGCTGGTATTTGAATGGCAGTCTTCCAAAAAATATTTGGCTTGTAGACTACACAGAGAAGTTAAAGACACCATCTTGGAGGAAAGCAATGGCAAACCATACCACAGAATCACCAGGAGTCATGTCTGGCCTAAGGGAGACGGAAAATTTAAGTTTCGCTTTAGCTTATTCTCTAACTAAATACAGGTAATCCCCGACTTACAAGAGTTCATTTAGTGACCGTTCAAAGTTATAGCAGCAGTGAAAAAGTGACTTATGACCATTTTCACAGTTACGACCCTTGTAGCATCCCCATGATCATGTGATCAAAATTCAGATGCTTGGCAACTGGTTCATACTTGTAACCGTTGCTATGTGCCAAGGTCATGTGATCCCCTTTTGCAACCTTCTGACAAGCAAAGTCAATGGGGAAGACAGATTCACTTAACAATCAGCTTACTAACTTATCAACTCCAGGTTACTAATTTACCAAGTGCAATGACTCACTTAATAACTGTGGCAAGAAAGGTCGTAAAATAGGGCAAAACTCACTTAACAAATGTCTTACTTAATAGCAGAAATTTTGGGCTCAATTGTGGTTTTAAGTCAATGACTATCTATAGCAGTTCCTATGGGATGGATTACAGATATGTTAACACAGAAATCAGCAATTTGTCTACCTCTCAATTTAAATGACAATTCTTTGGACTTCACATGGAATCACAGGATGTAGGTATACTGGCAGATGTATAAATGATGAGTTAAAAACAACAAGGTGTTTCTTTGACTCCGTGTTAATGTGAAATGCAGAATGGATTCCATTCAAGGCCTCCAGCTGTGTACTGGCCACCAGCACGCAATCAAACATAATAGTAACACAATAAAAACATGTTAGGGATTAATATTATTGTGCTGTTGGACAGACATCTTATTTCTCAACTCAGTTAAAATTTCAGGATAAAAAATTTCCAGGTTTTTTTTTAATAAGTTTGTGTATATTCTTATATTTTTCTTTCCTTCTTCTACTTTCATTGTATAGAATAACACAAATAGCATACCTAATAGAAAATTACATTTCAGATATATCTGAGGTGTGACTGGAACTGACAACCATGCAGTTAATCTTTTGTCAGTATAATTAATAACATTTCCTGGAAATTAGCTCTCTACTCTGAGAGAATCAGGACAGGTTACCCATATGAACTAAGATGCACAAGCTGACGGGCAAAATAATCTTTACAAGTCTTAACATAATTTCCTGTAAGAATAAAATTAGAGAGCTAAATTATGATATTTCATCACATGGTTAGAAACAGAAATATAATCATAGGGCTGGAAGGGGCCTTGGAGGTCTTCTAGACCAGGGATAGGCAACCTCGGCTCTTTTATGACTCATGGACTTCAATTCCCAGAATTCCTGAGCCAGCTGGCTCAGGATTTCTGGGAGTTGAAGTCCATGAGTCATAAAAGAACCGAGGTTGCCTACCCCTGTTCTAGACCAACCTCCTGCCCAAGGCAGGAGTTCTTATTCCATCATAGATAAATGGCTGTCCAGTCTTTTCTTTAAAAATCTGCAGCAATGGAGCACCTACAACTCTATTCTTCCAAGAACTAAAGGCTGATCAAAATCTAAAGGCTGATCAAAATTATTGATCAACTGTTAATTGATCAATTGATCATCAAATAAGCATCAGAAAAAATATCCTGAAGTTCAGGAAAATACCTGGATAAGCAAATTGAATGTTTATTGTTGTAAATAGCAGCTTTTTTAAAAAATCAAGGCCTAAGACTGAAGAAATGTTGAAATAAAAAATATATATTTAGCTTAAATTGGGATTTATCCTGGCCTATCACCATAATAAAATTTGAATCTAGTGCAGTATGCATGATTCTCATGTAAGGAGCATCGTGCGGAAAACAGTCAAAGCCAATGATTTTATTATGAAATAAAAACTGTAAAAGATGTTTAAAACCCTATAAGATTACCATTAAAAAAAGGGAAGAGAAAACCTCAGTGAAAACACACCCTGTATTTTTGCAACTCCTAAAATTAATTGTGCAGAATTCAACTGTGGCATATCTAGTCAAAACCTCAGCACCTCATCTTCTCAAGATAGACAAGTGTTTTGATCTTATATAGGAGGGGGATCACAAATCACAGTACAGCGTGCTTTTCCTTTTATGGACAAAAAGCAGAAGAAAGGCAACTCAGTTCAGTAAAATGCTCGTTTCAGGCGCTAACTTAAAAAAAATGTGCAACTTGTAAGGCAAGTCTCCCTTCCTCTCTTGGCGAAAATGCACACATCCTGAATAAAACAAACACCACTTTTCTTTTCTCAAATATTGGGTGAGTTACATTTTGTTCCTGTGAGCATAAATGCATTCTATGTATTAGTTTTCATAATGGTTTAAATATGAGCGTGGTTTTATCAGTATTATTCGATTCATTTTTAAGACAGATAAAGCTGAACAGAAGAGTAGCAAAAATGCACTTACGCATTAGTTGCTATTTACAGTTTTCACAGGTGTCCTTTGGTACATTGTCTCTCTCTATCAACATGCTAAATGCTGCCTTGGATTTAAAAAAGTACCTTAACACAACTAGGAGAAAAAGCTGAACAGCTAATTAAAAATCCACTATCAGTCAGCTTGTATAAGTATCAGGAATATTATACAGGCAATTTCCTCGGGGGCTTGAAGAATCTTGTTATGTCCTGCTTTAGATGTCCTAATTTAGATCATATGCAATTGAATGTGACAGTATTCATATGGCACCAGAGAGGGTTTTTTCCCCTCTGGAGAAGAAAATATTTTTTCTAATTATTTGACTTCTTTAAAAAAAAATGATACATAAATCAAATCTCAGAAACAGCCCAGATATCAGAGTTAAAAGGACAGGGTAGGACCACAGGCCATCACCCAGGCGCTTGAAAGAGAAACAATACCACAAAAGCTTGATGACAAATAAAGAAGATAAAATTGTGCACTGCAACTAAAGTGTATGTTTAGTCTCTGATATTAAACCAGTACTATTGTGGCTGGACCGAGTAGTCCTGCACAAAACAGATGATGGGAAAGAAATTCATTTTTTTACGGAAGTTTTCCTTAATCCAGTATTGTCAGATATATCAAAATATAAGAGATTTAAAACATCCATCACCCTTCAACTGCCTTGGCAATAATGAATAGTATAGTTTGACATAGGACAATAGGACAATGACTTCTATATGAAGTTTACAAAAAAAATGTAGATTTTTTCATACAATGTTGTCTGCAGGTGAAAAATTTACATAGTTTTGAACTGTATTTACATACGGTACTATTGAACTGGCTACTTCTAAGGAATTATAAACTTTTAAATGACTGCAGAAAGCAAGTCAATGATACTGTGGTCAATAATTGTCCCCCTTGGGTCACATTTTAATTTTGTACATGGGAATCGAGGTTTCTCAGAAAAGAACTCTTAAATCCCAAATTTCCCACTACTTAAAAGTCAACTATTTCCCACTACTTAAAAGTCAACTATCTTGCCACTGAATTTTGTCACAATTTCAGAGTGTTTGTGGTTCACAAATAAGGTAATTGGGTAGATCACATATGGTTCATGAGTTGCCCATTGAACAATTTCACAGCCAACACAGATTCAGATGAGGGTTTCTAAACCAAACTCAACACTTTAGTTCTCTGGTTTGCTTTGGCCACTGATGAGACAGAAAAACAAAAATATGTGGATCTTGAGAAGAGGTCAGTTTAGTGGGTCACTAAGTTGTAAACTTAGTGTCAATGCTGCAAACATTGACATGTTTTTGCACTGACAATGTAAGAGACAGCCTTTTGTTTAAATTGCTTCACTTTGAATCTTGTAGGGAGGGAATTTTCTAACAGCTATTTTGAAAAGAAGCCTGCATACAGAATGGGAGGAGAGACCTCATATGTGAAACTAATTGGATAATGTGATTTATGACGTGTAGATAAGGGTGGGGATTGTGTGTCTGTTACGATGGGTTTGGGGGGAGGAGATTTCAGATTATGGCATCCCTCCATGAGTGCTGATGTTTCGTTTCATTACTAGACCAGGGCTTTTTTTCTCAGAGAACACTCAGAATGGCATTCTGGCACCTTTTTTTTGCAAAAAAAGAAGAAGCTCCATCTATTGGCTTTCCTATGTCTATTGCAGGGCTAGGCAATCTTGACTCTTTTTTATGACTCGTGGACTTCAACTCCCAGAAATCCTGAGCCAGCCATGCTGAGGGGAAAGGGAGAGGTTTCCAAGCTGGGCCATGCTGGCTCAGGAATTCTGGGAGTTGAAGTCCACGAGTCATAAAAGAGCCAAGGTTGCCTACCCCTGCACTAGAGCAGGACATTAAAATTATTTACAGGGTTACTTCTTTAGGAACTAAACTTTTAGAATCTAAAGCAGCTAATTCAAAAAAGCCAACAGGAAAGAACCTCAGATTTTTCATCTGCTTCTGTCTTTTGGAAGGAAAATTTGATAATAAAATAATCTATTTCCTAGTTAACATCTCTGCAATGATGATTTCATAAAGGTAACAGGAAAGAAATGAAAAACATTTTTCTCAGTGTAATATGTCTAATTTAGCTGATGCTAGAAAAAAAATAGTATCTTTTCTACTATTTTGTACTATTGAAAACTATTTTGAATCTAATCATCTATTACAACTAAACCACTTTAAATTAAACAATTCTTAAGAATGAAACATTCTTAATTTGGACTTTACTTTTACTGTTTGGACTGTTGTGTGTTTTGAAAAATAGATTATTTAGAATCTAGTTATGTTGCACTTCAGTCTTTAAATAATTAACCTAGTATATACATAACAATATATGATGTTTTCCATGGTGAGCTTAACATCAATAACAACATTTATTAAAAAGGCTAAAATAATATCTGGTGGTATTATCCGTACATCAAAAAGTTGTTTAGTCACAATCTTTCACTTTTCACATTCTGGAAAAGCAGTGGTCATGTATTCTAGCAAAAGATGTTACATAAGTGCATAAGCGTAGTGCATAAGTGCATAAGCGTAGTCAGTAGCATATGCCTTTTTAAAAATATCAAACATGCAAAGAAACAAAAATAAGTCCAAAATATCTGTATTACATCCAGAAATGCCAACTTTTCAAGCTCGCCGCGAGCTAAAAACATACTTTTTTGAACAAGCTGGCCGGGCCTGATGAGGGGATTGGGGGGGGTTTGTTATTGTTATTTTATTGGGTTTTTTAAGATGTATTTTAGTATATGGGCATTTATTTAATCTTGTTTTAACTTTTGTAACCCTGTATTTTTATTCTTGCCCTGTTCACCGCCCTGAGTCCTTCGGGAGAAGGGCGGTATAGAAATATTATTAAATTAAATTAAATTAAAATTAAATATTTCTCATCCATAACTATGGCACCCTAAGGATACCTGCATACATGCAAATGCTTCTCTGGGATCAGTAACGCAGCAGGGATTGCTTTTTCCTTCCAGTAACATATACTTAAAACCAGTTTATTGCATTTGGCAATTGTACTAAAAAAAAAATCTCATTGTCGACCAATATAATTCACTTAACTTGAAATCAAGTGAAAAATTGATTTAAATTATTTTATTAAAACAAATTAATGGCAATTCTTTTATAAGAAGTTGCCTCAAACAAAATGAGTTTGATATGCCTGCTCTAGATAGTTGAATGCTCCAAAATAAATTCTAGACCAGGCCTGTACATGCAGCCTGCCAAGCACCCTTGGACAGAGCACAGACTTTTTTTTAAGTAATAAAATCACCACCACTGCCCTAAAAGTCATGTTGCCTAGTGTCTCCATGGCTTACCATGACCACGAGCTCCAACACTGTAGATGCTCCTCTAGTCACCAAATCATTGATTAGGCCACCAGCTTTCCTTTGCAGACCACAAAGATTTTTAATTTATCAGTGTGGGCTTTTCCCTTCTATAAGTTGCACAGACCTCTTCTAGATTTTCCTCTTGCCTTTCTGAGTTAACTCCTTGGTCTGTCATTGAGCAAGAATTGACTTTGTAGGGAAGCATATTATCATTTGATGTATATTTAACATATGTTCTACCTTTATTTACCGATTATATAATATTTGTATGCAATCCACATGGCGAGGTTTGGGGCAACTTACAATAGAAAAAAATCTATTTTTAAAAACATAAGATTAAAACATAAAAGCAGGTGTTTTTTTCTCATTGAACGCTCTGAATGGCGTTCCGGAACCTCTTTTTTTGCACACATACAAAAAAGCTTTTGCACAAGCTATGCTACTCCCTCCCTCCCACAAGCTATGCTACTCGTAAGCCAATAGGAATTGCTGTTGAGAGCGCCAAAAGACCTGGCCGGCAAACGTTGCACCAGCAAGTTGTTTGCAGCGAAGCTGAGTTGGCACAAAGTTTGCATCCCTCCCTGCTGCCCAACTACACCATCTCAACTAAGTAAGAGAGGACAAGGAGTGGGAGGTGGGTTTTCCGGAGTCCATGTGCACTCCTTCCTTGTGCTCACCCATGTCAGCCAGGCTGGTGGCCTACCCAGTGCTGGACCTGCACTACCGTAGCCTCGCCCTGCATGCCTAAGTGGCCGCCCTGCATCGCCTGGCCTGCCACACCTCCGCCGCCCACCCCGCACAGCCCCGCCCTATAGAGCGGGCCCTGCTGCTCCCACTGGACCAGCTGTGCCGGCTCCGGCCCCAGGGGACAGCCCGCCACCAACACCCCTCACACCCATGATGGCAGCAGCCCCCCCTGCCCCCCGCCTCCTGCGCCTGCCAAGATGAGAGTTCCGGCACTTTTTTTTTTAGAAAAAAAGCCCTAAGACTTTTTAGATAAATAATTATGCCAGCAATTTGTTTGATTTGTCTCATTTACATCATGCCAGAATCTGGCTTCTTTCAATCTGGCTTCTTTCAAAGGGGGGTCCTGAACCCCTGCCGCTGTCTCCGGTAAGAGAAATAAGCTGGCAAAGATTCAGGGAAGAATCCTCAAGATGGAAAAGGAAGTCCTGATTGCTGGCGAAACTTCTGAAGAGGAAATAATAAATAGATTTCTGTGGGAAGATGAATATGGGCTGAACTCCAAACATCAGCAGATAACTGAGCTTATCTCATCATCAAGCTGGAACCACTCTAGTAGAGAATACAGAGAGGCCAGACTGTGCGGCAAGAGGCCTCAGAAGCAGAATGGGGTGGAGATATCATATTGTCAACCACTGAGAATCTGGGTGAGTGGAAAATCCTGTCTGCAGATCAGACTGCCTGCCAGACCCAGGAGTCCCCTGCCAAGTCCTCCAGACCCATAGAGACAGAGGACCCCAGCTTGGGGCCTCTGCAGCAATGGGAGGTTGGGAAGCCCCCACAAGTGAAAGCCCAACAACCTCTGAGCTTGCCCCAGCTAATAGAAGCCTGGCAACAGCTGGGGGTGGTGCAGAAGCCTGGAGATCAGGAGCTGGTGGGAGGACAACAGCAAGGGTGGCAGCAGCAGGACCCAAACGTGCAACCCCTGAACATACAGCAGAACCAGTGGGGCCAGCAGCAGTGGGGGCCCTGGCAGCCATTAAATCAGCAACCAGAGTGGGGCCAGTAGCGGCTGGAGACACAACAAAAGCAGTAGGGGCCCCAGCAACCATTTAACCTACAACCAGGGTGGGGCCAGCAGCAATGGGGACCCCAGCAACCAATGATGAACCCACCTTTCAGAGCAACCTTCAATGGGGACCCAGAGAAACTGATTTTCTTCCTCAACCACGTACGCTCTCATTTGAATAGCTGGGGTCATCTCTATCTGGACCCAGGTGCTGTGGTCAATGTGATTGCGTCCAGACTAGAGGGAGAAGCATCCGAATGGTTGAACAATTTATATAATGAGCAGGCCCCTTAATTGCAGGACCCCCACCTTTTCCTCATAGGGTTAAGGGAAAGATTTGAGGACCCATCCGTCACCCTCAGAGCAGAAGAGCAAATCCATAAATAAAGCAAGCTGGCCAGCCTACCCTGGAGTATGTGTGGGAGTTTCGAAAGCTGGCTGGTCGGATAGAGAGATGGCCTGAGCAATCCATAATTCATCTGTTTAGAGAAGGGTTAGATGACTACCTTAGTCTGGCATGTATCTACCGAGCTGTACCTGACCAACTGCATGAATGATACCAAGCAGCGGTGAAATTAGATGTTTAGCTCACCTGCTATAAGAAGCCTCTCCTACCTGAACCCAAGCCAAGGTCAGAACAATCTGAATGGCAATCACCCCCACCAAGATCTCCAACTACTGTGATGGCTGAAAGACCCAAGCCACCTGTAAACCTGGCAATTAAGTGTTTCCTATGCGGACAGCAGGGACATCGAACAGCGAAATGCCCGGTCCCCTTCCCCCAACAGCAGAACAGACCAGGACCAGCAGTGAGGAAGAGACCTGCACAGTGGCTAAAGGGAGAGAAATCCAACCGGATGACACAGGAACCTGTTTTCCAGATCACATCCCCCACACGGGAGGATGCCGGAACTCAGACTGGATCCACCCCAATTCTACCCTCTTTCAACAGTGACGACAAAGGAGAGAATGACCCGATGGTGAGTCGATGCATCCTACCCTTTTTATTGCCTGCTAAACTCATAATTCCTAAGTCAGGGGCACAAGTAGACCTGAAAGTGCTAGTTGATACTGGCTGCTCCCAATGCATCATTAGCCTGTCATGTGCCTTAAGATTGGGCATACGGACTAAGCCGCTCTCCAAACCTGTGAGGTTTGAGCAAGCTGATGGTTCCCTAATGGGAGGGACTTTAGTCATGCAATTAATGGAGCCCTTACGCCTGGAAATAGGCGAGCACTGGGAGTTTATTCACTTACTGGTAGCTCCAAAGATGTCTGAGACTGTGATCCTAGGACTAGCCTGGCTAGACAAATGGAAGCCATTTATCTGCTGAGAAAAAGGAATGAGAACTGTGAGATTTCCCCAATTCACAACCTGCAGCACAACTCACACCTCGCAGAACCCCTAATCCTGATGACCCAGGAGTGAAGAAGATAAAACGAGACCTCCTTACCAATTAATGGTTCAAAGATAATCAAACCTGCCTAACATGGTTTGGCGTACATGGGGGGGGGGAAAATTGTATCTACCTGAAACCCTCTGTCTCAATGCTCTCAGACACAGCCATGATGTAAAACAGGCTGGACACTTTGGATATTTAAAAACTACACCTCATCCGCCGGCAATTTTGGTGGCCGGGGCTAAAATGAGATGTGGAAAACTATGTCAAGAGTTGTACCGTATGTGCCACCATGGGCTACTGCAGTCGGTAGCAGACCCTTCCCAACCATGGGAAGAAATAGCTATGGACTTTATTGTAGATCTACCCAACAGTAGAGGAAATGCTGTCATCTGGACTGTGAGAGATCTGTTTTCGAAGCAGGCTCACTTTATCGCCTGTAAAGGACTCCCATCTGCACGATTGACTAAATTGTTCCTGAAACATATCTACCGACTGCATGGCACCCCTAAGTGAATAATTTCAGATAGAGGAGTACAGTTCACAGCAAACGTTTGGAGGAATTTCCTTAAACTAATTGGATCATTTCAAGGCTTATCATCTCCTTTTCATCCAGCTACCAATGGGGCTGCAGAATCCTCTAACAAAATAGTGGAGCAATACCTCAGATGCTATGTTTCTTACCAACAGACAAACTGGACTGACCTTCTCCCTTTCGCCAAGGTGGCCTACAAATAATTCTGTTCATAGCAGCACTGGCTACACGCCTTTAAGAGTAGCCACAGGAAAAGAGTTCAGCCCCATGCCTGACTATCATCAAGTGCCCTCCGCTTCCCAGACACTTGATCAATGGGTAAGGGGGTGGGAAGAGGTTTGGAGAAACATGAAAACGGCGTTACAGAAGACTTCTGAAACTTATAAAAAACAAGCTGATAAAAAGAGGGCTCCCCAAAGAACATTCCAAGTGGGGGAAAAGGTTTATCTGTCAGCTAAATATTTACATCTCAAATTACCCAGCAGGAAATTGGGAACGAAATTCTTGGGGCCATCATCAACTCAGTCACAGTAAAATTGAAACTCCCCAGACTTTTGGGAAAAATTCACCCGGTGTTCCATTGCAGCTTACTGAAAACTTTTTGAGCCTCCACTTTAAGACCTCCCCCTAAGAAAGCTCCTGGACCCCTCATAGTAGCGGGTCAGACCTATTATGAAGTGAAATGTATCCCTGACTCTAGAATTTTTACAATGGAAGGGATACCCATTGTCTGAAGCCATTTGGGTGAAATCTAGTGATGTGAAAGCTGACGGGCTTATCAAAAAGTTTTATGAGAAACACCCCAACAAACCAAGAGTCAGCTCCTAACTTGTGTTTGTTTACATTACGGGATCTGTTTTTTTTAAGGGGAGCCGGATGTTAATGCTGCTAACATTGACATGTTTTTGCACTGACAATGTAAGAGACAGCCTTTTGTTTAAACTGCTTCACTTTGAATCTTGTAGGGAGGGAATTTTCTAACGGCTATTTTGAGAAGATAAGAAGCCCAAGTACAGTATGGGAGGAGAGACCTCATATGTGAAACTAATTGGATAATGTGATTTATGACGTGTAGATAAGGGCGGGGATTGTGTGTGTGTTACAATGAGTTTGGGGGGGGAGAGATCTCAGATTATGACATCTCTCCATGAGTGCCGATGTTTCGTTTCATTACTAAGACATTTTAGATAAATAATTATGCCAGCAATTTGTTTGATTTGTCTCATTCATCGGAACCTTGACACTTAGTCCAAGTGCTATAACATACTGTCACCAACTAAACTAGATATTATTGCATATTTAGATTGAAATTATAAACAAATGCAAAACTATTAGCTTCAGGTTGATATTCATTCAATCAATCAATCATTCAATCAATCAATCAATTTTTGTAGCCACTAACTTCAGTCAATGACACTTGGTACCTTACAATTCGAAACAATATTTATTTATTTATTTATTTTTCACAGTTCTAAACTGTCCATCTCTCTCAAATAGGTGTTACAATCAAAAATACTAAAAAACATTTTAGAACAGTTAAAACACTAAAAACATCCAAAAATACATAACAGCAAGATATCTGGCAAGTTAGCAAATACAGCCAGGAAATAGGGATCTTGACATATTCAGCACCCCATGCACAGAAACACAGCCAGGTTGTTAAGGCCTTACGAAAGGCAAAAATAGCTGCGGCCATTCTAATCTGAGAAGATAAATTAGATATCCCATATTGAATACGTACATACAACAGATAAATAATTATGCAGGATAAGGAACTGAAATATCCAAGTTTGAAACATCAAGAGAACAAAATTCTAAGAAAAAAATTTGTAAAATGTACTTATGACTGAAGAATAAAATTATTTCATCAGACATCCTTGTTCTACAGTATGCCCTATGGACTCCTCATTGATGATTTGAAAAGAGATGGATATCAGAATTTTTTTACTGGCATTGTAATTTGAGGTTTCTGACTCATATTATATTTGGTCAGGTTTCTTTATGGCTCTTTTTGTTTTCAACTGATTAGATCTGTTAACATAACCCTGAGAAAACCCACAGCAGTTAGTAAATGAGATGATGAATTATACTCCAAAATATGCAGTTTTATGAAGAACTGGCTTTATTGAGTCTGAAAATTGGCAAAGATAATTAGTCTACATAAGTGGAAATGAATTAATACTTCACATATTAAAGAATGGGTTCAAAATAGGTGTTACCTCTTGAACCTTAATTTATATTATATTTATATTATAAAAATGACAAGATGAAACAGGATGTTTCTATATGGCCTAGATTTAATAAAATGTTAATAGGATTAAGCAAATTCTGCATTACTATTATAAGAGCTAGTTTGGTGTAGTTGTTAAGGCACCAGAAGAGAGATGCTGAATTTTAGTCCTGTCTTAGACACAAAGCTAGCTGGGTAACTTGGAGCCATTCACCTTCTCTTAGCCTTGGGAAGAAGGCAATAGCAAACCACTTCCAAAATTTTGCCAAAATAACTGGAGGGACTCATCCAGGCAGTTGCCAGGAGTTTCTGTGCATAAAATGAATAATTATAGGTAGATGTGTAAACACAGAATGTAAGTTCTGTTTGATTCAGACAGGTGTAAGGCAGTTTTCAAACAACCATCACTGCCATTCCCCAAATACTCAGAGCAATTTGATGCAGATCTATGATTGCCTTCACTTTAGCTGCCTTGAAATTTTAAGAGCAAAGAGCAAAGGTGGTAGAAGCTCAGGAACCAGCAGAAGGGGTAAGGCAAAATGTCTTGTGTGAAGAGACATCTCAAAAATAATACAAATAAATAAACCAAACCATCATCCCTCAACAAATAAACCAGTTTGGCTTTCCAAAACTACCAACACCCTGAGAACACAGAAATTTGGAGTTGCTTATAAAGTGGTACAGAATCTCTCTTCGATACTGGATAAAGATGTAGATGAGTTAGTTATAGTTACCCAAAAGAAAACTTAAGCAACCTAAACTTGCTAATATATGAAAGATAATTGTCCAAGATTACTATAGGTTTTCGCCCCATTTGGAACTGTCTACTAACTTTAATGAAATTGTACTTCCCATGACTGACATAATGCCATAACACATTTTTCAAATTTTCTTCTCTGTTATTACTTGCTTCAAACAGAATACGGCAAACCTAAGGCATCCTTTAACAAACATGTCCTGTAGGTTTTGCATTCACTTGTGCCACCTTTCCTCATATATAAAGGAATAAAACAAAATTCTTACAATTGCCACACATAGATCTACAGTAATTTTTTTTTATTCTGATTTCTTTCAGTCTGATCTCTTTTCTTCCAACTCTAGTTTTTTCTCAAATGTTATTATTGAGATCACCCACAAAATAGTCACTCCCACATTCATCTGACCTCCCTTGCACCCTTCTCAAATTCTCTCAATCAATCATAACAATCAAACCAATCAAGTTTATATTCTTTGCCATGTGTGAATGGATTTATGCTTGAACATATGCAAAGCAGACCTTTTTTCAAATGCAGTTACTCACTAATTACCATTTTTTGCATAAACACTTTTTCTGTACTCTTTTGTCTCAACTGAGATGTGTTTGAATATTAGTAGCTCGGGTTGGTAGTTTGGGCTGTTAGTCTGATCTCCAAGCTTGGCAATTTGGCTGCAAATGTTTCGTCTCCATTGGGGGGGAGGGGGAGGGAGAGACATCTTCATTTAAAATGAACAAACAGGCACCCTATCACACACCAACAAAAAATCACAACCCCCCACAAAAAAACCAGACCACGTCTCAACAACAGCCAGACAGCCAAAGAACCAGAAATCAGATAATGACTCAGAGGCAACCAAATGAACAAACACCATTTGCATCACACAGATGATACTTAAACACCAAAGACTATGGCCATGCAACAACAACTAGCCAATCAAATAACTAGAAGCCACACCATGACTCAGAAACATCCGAACAAATAACATCCAAACCAATTTACATCTCACAAAAAGGCATTTAAAGGCAGTGCTCTGACAGGGAAGCACAATTCCAAGCGTACTGAAGATGTCCCCCCAAATGGAGATGAAATTTTTGCAGCCAAATCGCCAAGCTTGGAGATCAAACCAACAGCCCAACTCTTTTGTCTCAATCCTAGTTATCTATTCATGTCACTTAGCAGAATAATTTCCCCAGATATTAAATTAAGCCCTTGTAAAATATATCCCCAAAGTCATATCTAGTTATTCCATAATGACGCTTCATTGAAATGTAAGATGCTTAACTATCAACCTATAGCTCTGGTAGCGCAGTGGTTAGAATGCAGTATTACAGGCTAACTTTGTCCACTGCCAGGAGTTTGATCTTGACCGGCTCAAGTTTGAGTCAACCTTCTGTCCTTCCGAGGTTGGTAAAATGAAGAACCAGATTTTGGGGGGCAATATGCTGACTGTGTAAACCGCCTAGAGAGGACTGTAAAGCGCTATGAAGTAGTATATAAGTCTAAGTGGTATTGCTATAGATTACTGCTTTCAAACACACCCATTACAGCCTAGGTTCATATGCTGATGCATATTTCAGACCTATCATCAGGGCTTTTTTTCTCATAGAACGCTCAGAACGGAGTTCCGGCACCTTTTTTGGATGGAACCTTGTAGGATAGGCAAGGCGGGTTGTATGACATGTGTGAGTTCCGGCACCTTTTTCTTTTACAAAAAAAGCACTGCCTATCATTTATAATTAAAGTTACATTTCCACTTCTACGCATGCATTCAATTCTACCTCACAAGATCAGACCATCTTTCTTCAATTCCATTACATATTTCCCCTTTTTCTTAGTTTAACAGGCACCAAGAAATCATTTTTTCTTTCTTTCATTTTATATCATATAGCAATTCATAATCATTAAATTGTTCTTACATTCTAAATTGCAATCATCTATAGCTGCAGTCATCATGAGACAGAAGGCCATAGAGATTGCCCTTCACCACCCAACATGGTCTTAATCAACTGCAACTTTCACCTAATGCTTTTTAATAAGCTCAAGAAAATATAGACTAAATGCAAGAATCATATAGGCTATGATGAAACAATTTTTAAATCAAGAAAGTAACAAAAATAATACAAATGCTAAAGGAGTTTTATTTCAGCAATTCTTATATTATAAAATGTAAAAAAGAGACTCACTAGCAAAATCAGAGAACTAATGCATTAATTAAAATCATTCTGAAAGAAAAGCATAAAACAACAATGACAGAAAGGATTATACATTCCTCAAGATAGAATGTTTCATAGAGAATCACATAAACTTGCAAAAATTTATCATACACATGATAATAAATGCTGGAAATGTAAAGCTGTAGAAGGAACCTTTTACCACATGTGGTGGACTTGCCCCATAGTAAAAGACTTCTGGGAAAAGATTTATAATGAATTAAAGAAAGTGTTGAAAAACACATTTATTAAGAAACCAGAAGCCTTCTTATTGGGTATAGTCGGAAAAGAAATTCCCAAAAAAGATGTTACTTTCTTTCTGTATGCCACAACAGCGGCGAGAATTTTGATAGCCAAGAATTGGAAGACACAAGAAATACCAACGGTGGAAGAACGGCAGATGAAAATGATGGACTACATGGAACTCGCTGAGCTGACCGGGAGAATCCGTGACCAGGGAGAAGAGTCGGTGGAAGAAGATTGGAAGAAATTCAAGGACTATTTGAAGAAATATTGTCATATTAATTAGTTTGAAATGGACTTGGAAGTGCTTATAGGTTGCAGTTTTAGAGTTTAATGTTTAGTATTAAGGATAATATGAAAGAATGATTGTTAAATGATAAGAAATTAAATATAGATAGATATTAAATATGATTTAAAATTATGAAATAGAAATTGCTAATGATGATTTATGATGAAACGCAGATAGGGGGGACTTGAGGAAGTCACCTGAAAATGATTAGAAAGATTAAGAATAATGGAAGTTAAGTATTCTTTTTGTATTTTTGTTAATTGTATTGTTTATGTTATGTTTTGTTTTTATATGTATTTTTTGTTTAAATATATGTTTTCATAAAAGCAATAAAAAGCAATAAAAAAGAGAATCACATAAAGAAGACTTCACCTGTTGCATCTGTTACCTTACTGAACTTTTTGCTAGAAACCAGACAATAAAGAGGACGTTAATCCAACCTACACATTAGATAAATAGATAAAAGAGAGATAACATGGAAGCCTCAAATTATTAGAAGGCATTTCCAGGGACAGGACTAGCAACTAATTATCACAGATTCCTAATCAATATGCCCAAAACTCAATTAAGGTAAATTGACTCGGGGGGAGGCGGTACTCATCTCCTTTTCTTAGCTGAAGGAGCCAAAATTGTCCAAAGATATTTCCATGGTCATGTGGCCAGCATGACTATACACTGAAGAGCATGGAACATTGTTACCTTCTTACAGAAGTGGTACCCATTTATCTACTTGCATTTGCAGCTTTTGAACTGCTGGGTGGGGCAGGAGCCGGGGTAAGTAAGTAAGTAAGCTCTGAAAAATAGGAGCTTTTCAGCTGACAAGATCGGTGTCTTTAATTGCTGAGCCATTGACCCTCCAAAACTCAGAATAACAGAACAACAGAGTTGGAAGGGATCTTGAAGGTCTTCTAGCCCACCCCCATGCTCAGGCAGGAAACCCTATACCATTTCAAAAAAATGGTTGTCCAATTGTTTTTTTAAAAACCTCCAGTGTTGGAGCATTCACAACTTCTGGAGGCAAGTTGTTCCACTGATTAATTGTCCGAACTGTCAGAAAATTTCTTCTTAGTTCTAGGTTGGTTCTCTCCTTGATTAGTTTCCATCCATTGCTTCTTGTCCTGCCTTCGGGTGCTTTTGAGAATAGCTTGACTCCCTCTTCTTTGTGGCAGCCCCTGAGATATTGGAACACTGCTATCATGTCACCCCTAGTCCTTCTCTTCATTAAACTACTAGACATACCCAGTTCCTGCAACTGTTCTTCATATGTTTTTAATCTCCAAGTTCCCTAATCATCTTTGTTGCTCTTTTCTGTACTCTTTCCAGAGTCTCCACATCTTGTTTATATCATAGAGACCAAAACTGGATGCAATATTTCAAGCATGGTCTTACCAAGGCATTATAAAGTGGGACTAACAGTTCATGTGATCTTGATTCTATCCCTATATTAATGCAGCATTGTGGTTTTTTTTGGCAGTGGCAACACAATTCTGGCTTGTATTTAAGTGACTGTCCACTAAGACTCCAAGATCCCTCTCACAGTTACTACTATTGAACCAGATACTACCTCTTCCATACTTGTGCATTTGGTTTTTCTTGCCTAAATATAGAAACTTACTTTTCTCACAGTTGAATTTCAGCAGCTCGAAAGCATGCAAATGAAAGTAGATGAAATTTCACCGCCCCCTTAATTCATAGATAGGGCCCAGTGTTCAAGTGTGTCAAGATCCTTCTGTATCTTGAGCCTATCTTCTGGAGTGTTCGCTATTCCTGCCAGCTTAGTGTCATTTGCAAATCTGATGAGTTTTTTATCTCATCTAAATCATTTAACTCAATTATTCTACTCTTTAACGACTTGCTATACAGCAGTGATCCCCAACCTTTCCAGCTTGGCGGCCTGACACAGCGGAGGGGGGGACATGTGAGTGGCAGGCGCATGCACACAACTCCATTTGTGCAGGCACTTGTACTCATGCGTGAAGCTCCACTCGGGCAAGCACACCGGCCCGGTTTCAAACAGTAGTGGGCCGCAGCCCAGGTTTTGGGGACCCCTGCCTACTTTCCTCCTGAACTATGGTCCTTGAACATGAAAAGTAAAATATAATAACTTTTGTATAGGTTTTCCAATTGATTCATGTAAAATGACTTACATGAGCAAAAACCTATACTTTAAGTCTGTCAGAACAAGTGATCCATTACTAGAGAGCCATTTTGGTGTTCTTGTTAAGGCATCAGACTGGAAACTGGCAAACTGTGAATTCTAATCCCAACTTGGGCACGAAGCCAGCTGGGTGACTTCGGGCCAGTCACTTTCTCTCAGCCTTAGGAAGGAGGCAATGGCAAACCACTTGTGGAAAATTTTGCAGGGACTTCTTCGGTCAACCTCCAAGAATCAGACACAATTGAATGAAAGAAAAAAGAAATTAATAAGCCTAAGTTAGCTCCATTCCTGCTTGTGGCTGGCCCAGTTGCTTGCCAAAATGGCCAATCTTAGTTCCCACCGACAGCTTTCCCCACAAGTTTCACTTCTTCTATTCCTTTCATACATGCATGAATGCTGGAAAGTATCCTTTCTTGCAACAAAAACCGCAACTGCCAAAAGGAACATATCTAAAGAATTTCAGAAAAATGCATGTGCTCAGAAATGCTGTATTCATTAGTTGAATACAGATAGTCCTCAACTTACAACAGTTCATTTAGTGACTGTTTGAAGTTTTAATGGCCCTGAAAAAACTGACCGTTTTTCACACTTACGACTGTGGCAGCATCCCCATGGCCATGTGATTAAAATTTGGGTGCTTGGCAGCTGACTCATGACGGTTGCAGTATCCTGGGGTCATGTGATTACCTTTTGGGACCTTCTGTCAAGCAAAGTCAATGGGGAAGCCAGATTCACTTAACAACCGTGTGTTGCTAGCTTAACAACTACAGTGTTTAACTTAACAACTGTGGTCAGAAAGATCGTAAAATGAGGAAAAACTCAAGAAACATCTCACTTAGCACCAGAAATTTTGGGCTCAACTGAGGTCATAAGTCGAGGACTACCTGTATAGCTATTGGGGATTAGGGGCAGCAAAGAATCTGAGATAGTGAGACAAAATGTAACTGCTCAGAAAACAACTTTCAAAATAAGAAACAAAATGTTATTATGTCAGGAGAGAAGACAGCTCTCTGGCTCTTCAGCAGGCACATAATTATCTATGAAAGATTTACACTGTAAAATGAAGCACTATTAGGATTTACAACGTAGGAGGGAGACAGTTTTAGGGGGTGCCAAGAATAGCTAACAGTTTGAACAAAAGAGGTTAATAAAGAAAACCTGGGAGTCATTCAACAGATCTATGCTGATAAAGATTCCTGTTGTGTATATTTAAATTCTAACAAAATTCTGATATTTTTTTTGGATTAGATAGATTAAAAAGCCTCAAGTGTCCTTGCTGACTGTATGCCACCGATGCTGCATTCTGTGGTATTCCGTTACACCTGCTCTCTTTCTGTTCCAGCAGTGGAAAGGACAATGGTTGATTCCTCTGTTTTGCTTTTAAGAATCAAGCAATCATCTATATCTATAAATGCTAACAGCCGTGAAGCACATTTTTAAAGTATACAAAACTGAAACAGGCCCTTGGTAGTAAGCTACAAAATGACTCTTGAAAACACAAAAGTTCCTCTTGCTCTGGCAGAACAGTTCCAACTATCTCTTACAAGAGTGTTGAGCAAATAGTACTTACAACCAGTCTTCAAAGTTACAGCTGTTGCAGACACCACCATCACCACCCTGATCAAGTGATCAAATTCAGATGCTTGGCAGACCCCTTGCATTTATGACCACAGCACGTGCTTCAACTTCCCAACTGTTCACCACCCCATCTCTACCCTTTTGGATACCCTGCACTCTGCCACCTATCCCTGCTTCCCCTGCTGCCCCAGATAAACTTTGCACAAAGGCCTCACAAAGAGCCAGTGGCTGCCTTGGCCAGGTTCAACTTGTCAGCCGGGGTGCGGGGGGGGGGAGGGGGGTGAAGCAAAGGTAGGCTGTGGAATGGGGGGGAGGGAGATGGACACGGCAAAGGTCTCACAAAAAGGCCAGCAGCTGCTTTGGCCAGGCATGCCTCCTCAGCAGTGGAAGATGGCTGGGATGGCAGGATGCAGCAAGGATAGGTGGTGGGGATGGGGGGATAAGTGGAGTTGAAACAGTAATGAGTGTGACAGGGCAGAAGAAGCATGAGGTCTCTGCCTAACAATGGAGTAGCCTTTACCTAATGATGGCACTACTAGACAGAACTACTAGAACTGACCACTAAGTAGTGTGGTCACGTGATGCTTTGCCTAAACGACCGCTTCGCTGAGCGGCAGAAATTCAAGTCAGGTCATCATTAAGCAAATTTAACAGCTACCTGTATTTGAAAATGATTTGAAGCCACAATACTGGATCAACAGCTTCATCATGCAGCATATAGTACGATTATGTCAAATTCCATTCATTTTAGCTGTAATACAAGCTTAATGTTTACACATGCTAAATTATATAATAAAATTGTACCTTTATCTGAGGATGCGCTAGATGGTCCTTGGACTTCAGCTCCCAGAATTTTCGAGGATGACCATGCTGACTGGGAAATTAAGGTCACACACCTGGAGGGAGAAAATATTAAACCCACATTATTGTTTAAATCATTTGCTATTTTAATGACAGCGCAGAATTTTTTACTAAACTAATAAAATCGTGAATAAAATACCTCAAAATCTCTTCTAGAGTGTAAATATTCTTTCTGTTTGCCTCGAGGGTTAGACAAGCTGATGTTCCAAATGTTCTGGATGTCAAAGCTAATCAAGCCCAACCAGCCAGTCCCACACAAAGGGTTATGGAAACAGTGGTCTAAAAACTAGAATGCACTAAGTTGCATATTCTTGGTTACTGTTAATTTACAACAGGGCAGTACAAATCCTTCCAAAGAAACTGTGTACAAAGCACCGCTCTTTGAATCAATAAAGGACCTATATGTTTTTCCAGGCTTCGTGGTGATATCAAACACTCTTTCTAGCTGTATTTGCATGAATGTGCACACACAGCCACTTTGCTTCGCATGCAGGTGCATGGAGAGTCAGCTGGGAGCAGCTGACAAAAATAGCTGCACTGGCATGGAAAAAGACATGACTGTTTCATTTGTTCAAAGAGGGGTAGCTTCAAACATGTTCCTGCATGTTGCAGAGCTTCTATTTCAAAGGATCTGCAGTCCCATTTTATAAAATAGTTTTTTTTTAAAAAAAACCCAGCAAAAACAAACAAAGGAAACTGGTGTTTTCTTATGGGTATTCCAAGCACTTGATTAAGTTCAAAGCCATCTTCTGCTTGATTTCCAGATTGTCAATGGAATTTTCGCACTGCATCACAAATGTGACCGCATAATATATCATGTAAGAATTGGGAATTCTGTTCATTGCATATTCATCCCTATACATCTATTGGGAATTTACCATTTTTACCACTATGACAGACATGTCAAACACAAGGCCCGGGGGCCGGATCCGGCCCGCGAAGTAGTTTCATGTAGCCCACGAAGCCATCCTGGAAACAGTGAGGGAACGGCCCCCACTGCCTTGGCCCTGGTCCAGAGACCCTCCTTCTGCCAGAGACCCTCAGATCTGTCCCACTCCTGCCCAGGCCCCCATAGGCACCCTTGATGCGAACGATGTAGAGCTGGCCACGCCCACCTAGTAGGCCATACGCACTCTGGCCACGCCCACCCAGTAGGCCACGCCCACCCTGGCCATACCCACCCGGCCCCCTGAGGGCAACCACAATGCTGATGCGGCCCTCAATGAAATTGAGTTTGACACCCCTGCACTACGAGATATTTATTTATTTATTTTACTAAGCTCACTCCAACAACCCCAAACAGTGAGTGCTATTAATAGACCTTTGAGTTTCCTCTATGGATCTTGACTGAGCTGGTGGCTGAGTGTACATATTATACTAAGCCAGGTGATTTGTTCTGGGCTTACACAATGTGTGAACTCACTACTATAGTATACATAAACCAGGTCATTATGGCTTGTTTAGCAAATCGTATAAAAAAGTGATTTACTATTCTGTAATCCAAACACAAGTGAAATGAAACCGGTACTTCTCCAAATCTGAGACAGCTTTTGTAAAGACACATGCCTAAAAATAAAGACTGTACTCAAGAGAATTTGTTTTTGACTAGACAACGTTGGGCATTTAGTTTCTTAGTTATTACACTACAGCAGATTAAGTATTATAAACATAAATTATTTATTTTTCATCCCATCTTTATTAGTGTTTATAAAAAAAATTTAAAAAAATTCAAGGCACTGAATATACCTAGAAATTCTCCCTCGGCTTCCTATTTTGCCCACAACAACAACAACCCCTGTGAGGTTGTTCTAGAAACGAAGAGTTTTTGTAATGGAAGGTGGAAATGACATTGGGGAAAGAGGGGAAGAGATGCTATCTAGGAAACAGACAAGAGAGGCAGAAGCCCCCCCCCCCCCGGTGGTTTTAACAATCAGAGAAAGAAAGTCAAGAAGGACCCATCCTCCTAATGCAGGGGTAGGCAACCTCAGCTCTTTTATGACTCGTGGACTTCAACTCCCAGAATTCTGGGAATTGAAGTCCACGAGTCATAAAAGAATGGATCGAGCCGTTAAGGGTGGCAATGAGAAATGCTATACTTTCAGACTTGCAGAATTCTGTCAAAAGTAGCCTTACAATAAAGTAGATTTAGCTCATCTAGTAACGTTTCTTGTCTGGTTTACCTGGGAGGGCTGATATCAATCTTGTATGTTTATTACTCTCTTCCAAAGAGAAGAACTTCAAGAATGGCCTCTGATCCTCAAGGAATCCTGTTAACCACTTGGACCTCTGTCAGCTGTGTTGTTACAATAGCAACAGCAAATAGATGCCCATATGACAATTGATAGAATGCCATCACACAACTAACACAGCAACTGGGGCAAAATATGTCTCAACCCGGAGCAGTGCAACAGACAGAAGCTCAACCAATGCTTCTGTGTTTCCATGACAGCTTGCCAGAGATGTTTGGGGCAGGCGCAGTGGGGGGAACCAGGATCAATTCCAGACATTCATCTCTCAGAATGAAATATTTATGGTCAGCAGACTGGTGGAGTGACTTTTGTGCTGAGCCTGCTGAAGGAAGCAACAGTTAAGCGGGCAGTACCGTTCACTAAGGGGAATGTCCCAGCGCTGGACAATTCCCAGTGTAAACTCAAAAGTGTACAGAGAATTCCCATACAGAGAATTATAGCTATTCAAGAGATTTGGAAACTCAAGAAGGGACAGAAGGGATTAAGGGGATATCTTTCAGAGTTTCATAGGATGGAATGACTTAACTGCTCTCATTGACCA
Source organism: Vipera ursinii (assembly GCF_947247035.1). Classification (NCBI taxonomy): domain Eukaryota; kingdom Metazoa; phylum Chordata; class Lepidosauria; order Squamata; family Viperidae; genus Vipera; species Vipera ursinii. The sequence continues at coordinate 213,525,539 of NC_139512.1, read as the reverse complement.
GTTCAAGGAAGGGCTTGCTCATGAACTAAGAGATGACTGAGCCGGTGAGGCAAGGCACCCCAAATACCCTGGAAGAGCTCTATCAATGTAGTACAGGTGGTCCTCGACCTACCAATTGAGCCCAAAATTTGTGCTGTTAAGTCACAGTTAATTTTACCCCATTTTACAACCTTTCTTGCCACAGTTGTTAAGTGAATCACAGCAGTTGTTAAGCTAGTAACACGGTTGTTAAGTGAATCTGGCTTCCCCATTGACTTTTGATCACAAAAAGTGATCACATAATCCCGGGACACTGCAGCCATCATAGGTGTGAGTCAGTTGCCAAGCGTCTGAATTTTAATCACATGACCATGGGGATGCTGCAATGGTCAAGTGTAAAAAACAGTCGTAAATCACTTTATGCAGTCCCGTTGTAACTTTTAACTTTGTTGTAGGTTGAGAATGACCAGTGTAATTATAGGTTCTCAACTGGAATTGACGGAAGGAAGAAACAGGAAGAATTGGGGATTCTTCCCAACCTACAGCCTGCCTTGGTTCTCCAACACAGGAGAACCCATGCAAAGAACTGGAACAGCCAGGAAATCTCTGACATAGGGAGAAAAGCAGAACAGATCGAGGACAGATCATGTGCCTGGTAGAAGCACCACCAATGGTCACAATAAGTTGCTGAACTTGTTGATGGAGCACGAAGTCAGAAAATGCTCAGCTTGTTCCCAAATACTGCCTGAGGGAAACTTTGTCCCTACCCTCCCCCAACTCCCTCAACACACACTCAAACTCTAAAGCAGGGCAATCCACCATTTCAGGACAGCCCAGGCAGCTGAGAAAGGCAAGCATCTTTAATTATTTCTGATATTGTTACTTTCAATTTCCAGGCGTAAGATACTCTATATCTGTGATGGCAAACCTTTTAGAGACTGAGTGCCCAAAAACTGGCCCCACCCCCACCTTGCACCCCCGCGCAGCCCCTCACCCTGCTCCGCCCCCTTTGCCCACCCACAGGGCCACCCACTGCCTCCACAGCCTGCTGCAGATCGCCCAGGTGGCCCAGCAGCATCATGGCAGCTAGACTCTCCGCCCGCACACCACAGCATCAACTGTGTGCCACAGGGTGCAAGGGCGGAGTCTTTTCCCCGTTGCCTGGCTGCCATGTCCTTGGCTGCACTGCTCCGTGTGGGCCACGCTCGGGAGCGACTCTCCGGGGGGGCTGCTGATGAGGAGGGGGCTGCAGGGGGAGGTGGGGCTGAGGCAATGGCGAACGTTCCCACAGAGAGGGCTCTGAGTGCCACCTCTGGCACTCGTGCCATAGGTTCGCCACCACTGCTCTATATCTTTGAAGCTGTGAATGCTCCAACACTGGAAGTTTTTAAGAAGAGACTGGACAACCATTTATCTGAAATGGTATAGGGCAGGCATGTCAAACTCACAACGTCACATGACATCATGCAATGTACTGCGACTTATTCCTGGTATAGGGTTTCCTGCCTGAGCAGGGGGTTGGACTAGAAGACCTCCAAGGTCCCTTCCACCACCACCACCACCACCACCACCATCATTATTATTACTGTGGAGCATTCTACTCTCGCAGACTTGGAGGCAATTACAAATTTCAAAGATATAGAGTACAGCACAGAAACTGAAGTTGCCAACTCAAGCCCTAGAATGTCCTATGACTGTTGTTGTTGTTGTTGTGTACTGGGTTCTTTGCAAGCAGGAGATGAGGCAAAAGAGGTCAGGCAGTAACATGCTTTATTGAATAACAGGAACTGAACTAGTAACTAGTAACCAAGGCTTCTACGCAGCTATTTATACTGCTGGTCACTAGGCGGCGGCCAATAGGTTTGAAGGAACCTATTCCCTCCCTAGAGCCAACCAATGGTCATCCTGGAGACTGCCTGTCTGAGAAGCTACAAGAAGCTAGACCAGCTACAAAAAATCTCTAATCTTGGAGACAAGAACAGTTCATCTCCAAGCAGAGAATTAGGGCGGGGGAATTTATTTTCCTGTGCATTTTACTCAAGAGAGGTCAACCCAACAGAAAGGAATTATTACAGTTTCTATAAAGAGCTACTGGAAGTAAAATATTCCTTTCAACAATGGAACACCTGCTGGGAAAGAGCAACCCACTTGTCCATTTAGACCTAACCCTTTAGAGGTGCTGCAAAACACCAAAACTCTCATACCCCAACCGATCAGGTGGACACAATTTTTGTCTCACTTTGCCTTTCACATCTCATACCTCCCAGGCTCTCAGAACAAGCTTTCACACACCCTCTCACACAAGCTGAAGTCAGGTTCCTCAATCACCCCCAGCTGCAACCAAACAACTCTGAGTTCCATCACAAGGCAGATCAACACAAAAGGCTGGAAGAAGGCAAGTTGGTCATCTCTGGTTGGATTAAGGCACTGCGGCAGCAGGATGCACACACCAGGGCCTGGAAGGATGAACTCAAAGACCGACAAAATACTGTTTCGCCTTTCACAATGGCGGGAGGGCAGCTACTGCACAATGGATGTTTATATGTGCCTCTTCCCCTGAGGGAGGAAGTACTACAGCTGTGCCATGACAACAAGACAGCCGGACACAGGGAGATATTCAGAACCCAACAAAGAGCCCTCAGAGAATTTTGGTGGCCCTGCATCCAAGGAGGAATTAGGGATTATGTATTCTCTTGCCATGTCCAACAAGCCAACTTGGACTGTAGCCATTAAACATTCCCACTCCCAAATCCTGGGACATAGTTTCTCTTGATTTGATTACTGAACTTCCTCCAGCGCAGGGATATACTATCCTACTGGTAGTACTGGATTTATTTGCCCAATTGGCCCATTTCATTCTATCCAATGGTCTCACAAAAGCCCAAGAAACAGCTCCTAGGGGATTAGTCAATCATTTCCTAATAAACAGAAGAGGTCAATTTATTTCCAAATTTTGGAAGGCCCTCTTGCAATTATTAAATATTAGCATTCATATGTCATTGGCCCATAATTTTGCTTCCAACTGAGAAGGTTAACCAGTTATTGGGGCAGTATTTAAGATGTTATATTTCTTATCAGTAACTCAACTGAATGGATCTCATACCTCTTCTTGAAATTGCTTACAACAATGCTACACACCCCTCTATTGGTATGTTGCCAGTCCAGGCAACATATAGATTCTACCCATGGATCTTGCCAACAACCAGAAACCTGTATACTTGTATAAAAATGCAGTACATAAAGAAACTATGGTACTAGAAATATTATCAGCCATATCACCATCTACCTTCCACAAAATAAACATTAATAATTGAAGTATAATTAAATTCTATATTTCCAGAGCGAACTAGAAATGCCAATATTGTAATAAAGGATGAAGATGTCACTGTTGCTGTTCTATTTACATCATAATCAATATTTTTTTCAGTGGAAAGCGTAGCATGCACTGTCTCCATTTGCATTAAGTGCTCTATCTGTTAAATTAGATTGCCATAGCTTGATGGTCTATAGATCTACATAACTATTATAGAAGTGCATAAAAAGGAAAGGGAGAACTACTAGGAGTAACTTCATTCATTATGTATGTCTATCAGGAAAATGAGGAACACATAGGTGAATTTAACCATACAGCACTGCATATATAGGCCATTGATATGTATACTATTCACAACAGTGGGATGATTTCTACTACTAGATGAATTTCTAAGCTTCTCATGATTCATGTATTTTGTCTGATGTCAGCTGCCACGTCAATTCTTTCTTCCCAACTCTCACTTCATCATGATAATTCCTATAAATGCAAGATTATGCAAGAATAATAAAAAAAATCTGCAGTTCAAAGATACAAGAAGAATCTTTAAGACTCATCCAAAATTGACCTGGAATTTAGGTCACTAAGCGACAAACTCGTTAAGTAAGTCATTGCACCAATTTCATAACTATTTTTTTCCTGTCGTCATTTTGTGAATAGTGAATCACAGTGTCGTTAAATGGCTCTGGTTTCCCCCACTGGCTTTGCTTCTCAGAAGCAGCTAGGAAGATCACAAATCATGATCACACTGCAATCATCATATGTGCACCGATTGCCAATCACATGAATGACAACCACGTGACCGCAGAGGTGGTATAATGGTTGTAACTTTGAAGATAGGTCATAAGTCACTTTTTCCAGCACCATTGTAATTTCAAATTGTTGTTAAAAGGTTATAAGACTACCTGTAATTGCATAATTTGGACAACGTGGATAAAGTGATCAGTGGTCACACTGATATGAAATATAGTGAATTCTACTACCAATGAATTTGAACCGTGTAACAAAAGTGAATGGCCTGTATCAGAATGCCAGACAACTACTAGATGGCAGCATTGTGCTCAAGAGTTTCCTGTATTGGTTAACCCAGAGGTCACCTTTTGGGCACCAGGGATCAGTTCGGTGGAGAGAAGTTTTTCCACAGACCAGAGGGTGTGCGGTTTTCTGTGCTTTCTGCATCTCACGGATGGTGCTTTGCTTGTTTGTGCGGCCTGGTTGCTGGCATCCTGCGGCCTGGTACTAATCCACAGACCGGGGGGTTGGAGACCCTGCTTTAAAGTATCATTTCCATTGGTGTTTTTAATATACTGATGGAATGCAGCCATGCTAGTTCAGAGAAAGGTTTTTATGCTGAACAAAAATTATCACATGCGCACACATATGAATTATGAGACAGTTAAATCTTTGAATCAGTAGAATGTTTAAATAGTCTTACAAAATACTTCATTTTGCAGCATTAATTTATTTTTGTATATAATAGAAATGCATGAGGTGAGGAATTCTGAGACTTGAAGTCTTCAAGTTTTAAAAGTTGCCAGGTTTGGAGAACTCTGTTGAAGAAAAGCAGGCAGGGATAGGGGGTAGAGTTAAATGTGCCATTAGTTTAGAGTCCTTCACAGCCACAAGTGATCTAAGTTCATTTCTCCTTGAATAACTTTAGTACCTCTAGTGCCAATTTAGTGCTGAGCATTAGTTGACTAGATTCTTGCATATAGGCTTGAATAAATCTTCCATGCCGCAATTTAACATATGGTCTTAATCCTTTGCAGCTGACAGTATCACATCATGGAAGAGGAAGAAGTTCTAACTAGATAAAATGGAAATAGATTTGAATATGGATTTAAAAATGTCTAGTGACAAGAATGATCTGGAAAACGATATACAAATGAAACAGGCTGATGTTTTAATAATTAAAAGGGATATACAAATAACAAACCAAGAGAGTGACTTGGATAATTTTCCTATATTGGATTCACAAAGTAGACCTCTTAAAGTTTTGAAAAACGTGGTGGGTAGTGACAAAGAAAAGAAGAAAAGAAATCAAGTTCTAGGACATTGTTTAAAGGGATTACATTACAAGATTGTTTTTTTTATTAAAGAGTTTTACAAAAACAAAATTTTACAATATATCCCCAAATCCCTCCCACCCCAAACCCACCCACTTCCCCCCCACTTCCCAGAGCTAAATACAGGATTATAGTTACAATAATCATATTCTAAATAAAAATTATGCATAATATACAATTAACCAAATTCATAATGTGCTTTAACTCTCTTTTAACATAACTACCAACAACGTACCAATAACAATATCCCACTAAAATCTACTCATAAGCTAAATGGTACTTTTTAGTCCCATATTTGTTTTGAATATAATTTATCCATCTCCTCCAAACTGAAATATATCTTTCCTGTGAATGATCCTTCAGATAAGCAGAAATCTTAGACATTTCTGCAAGATTCGAAACTTTAAACACCCATTCTTCTACAGTGGGCAAACTATCCTTCTTCCAATATTGTCCCACCAGTAACCGTGCTGCCGTTATCATGTTCAACATCAAGTTAGTTTCTTTAACATCACAATCTACAACAATGCCCAATAAAAACAATTGCGGGGAACATTACAAGATTGTTAAAAGGAAAGGAAAGGAATATAATGTTGGTTTATTTGATGAAGGTTAAAGTTATTTCTGGTAACCTTTAATGGATTTTTGTTAATCAGGACTAAACAACAAAGTTCTAAAGCTTGGTCTATAGATAAGAGATGTGATCTGAGACAAAGAGACTGTTGTATTTTAAAAGAAAGGGACAAGTTGTTAACCATGTTTATATTTGTTGTGAGAAGGGGAAGTTATTTTTATTTTATTTTATTTCTTTGTTATCTTATTTTTCATTTCTTTCATATTTTCCCTTTTGTATGTTTCCTTTCTTTACCTATTTTTATTTTTTGTAGTTTGCACTAGTTTTTACTGACATAACTGTAATTCTTAATAAAATTATTTTTAAAGATGTTATAAAAAGTTTTAAACCAACAGCATTTCATGTTTAAAACACCTGAGAAAAATCCAAAGAAATACTTTGTTAGTTAACTATTTCAGTCAAAATATTTAATTGCTCATAACAATCTATGTCTCTAAGATATGAAAATCAGAACTGCAATAAAGAACCAGCTCAAATACACTTCCCTGATTACCCTCTTTTGAATATGTACCATCAAGTCATTTTCAGCTCCTAGAGACCACATACTTTTTTTCCATATTTTGAAATTAAGGTATTATATTTTTTAATAGTATACCCAGTATGAGTAAGAAAATATAATTTACTACAGGGTGGAAAATGCATGAATGCTATTGGGTCAAATTAAAAAAAACTACTCTTTTTAAACTGGGTCGACAGGAAATTAAGAAAACAAGTGTTTGGAAGACAGAAACCAAAAAAATATGTGAAACAATGAAATAGAAAAACATAACCACAAACATATAACCACAATTTAGCTACTCTGTGTTACTTTCTCTATTACAAACCAGTATTTCCTTTATATACCGGTACTGTACAGTAATTCTGGTAATTGAATATTTTGACATGAATTGAAGTTGATACTGATAGCATCACTTTTTTTTAAGGTTAGTTCATTCATATTAAAAGGCATTAGTGAAGTCACTTGATATTTTTTGTAACAATCTTTGGCTAATAAAAATGTGATTCTGGAAACATGCCTATTTGCAAAGAATTTATATATTCTCTATATTTGGAAGTAAAAAAATATCTACAAACTCTGCTTGACTTTGGAACAAGTATTTCCATTATGCCAGAGATGAACAAGTTATGGTCCACCAATATTGTTCAACATCAATTCCCACTGGCACTAGTCCAACTACTCAGTGATTAAAGATGGCAGATACTTCAGTCCGATAATATCTGCAGGACTGAAATTTTCTCAGCTGCAAATGGCAAACCAACAAGCTTTCAATTTTAATGATAGCATGTTATAATATATTCCAAAAGTTAACTAATGTGAGACACGTGGAGAATTGAGTTTTATAAAGCCAGACGAAAATAGTTAAGCAAACTGGTTACGGAGAATTCTAAAATTATGCCTAAGTAATAAAAGTATACTGTAGTGTAGTGTGTATCTTTCATCTTAATGCAGCTAGGTTGAGAAGTACCTGTTGACCAAGTGTGAATAACTACTATCACTTTGCTACTATCACTACTAGTACCAGTGGTGGGATTCAAATACATGAACAATCGGTTCTCTGTGTGGATGCCGCTTCCAGAAGTCCATTCTGGGCCTGGGCAACAAAAAATTAGCTACCGGTTCTGCCAAACTGGTGCGAACTGGCTGAATCCCACCCCTGACTAGTACTAGTTCACTGCAGTCCCAAATATGAAAGATGTCATGCCAAAACATAAACACTAGACTCCAGTAAAACACCAGCAATGTTCCCTGATAGTTGCTTATACATGAATTTGGGTTCAGGACCTTTTACTTTTTTACATGCGACAAATATGCTCCGATGCAATCGGCCATTCTCTGAATTCAGAATAACAAACAGGATAATTCTTGTGTTGTCACATCGGTACAGTTAGTACGTCGAGCAGTACTATAGGAAACGAAATGATATAATCCCCAGATTTATGGATAAAGCAATGAACTCAGGAAATCCTTCAATCCCTGTAATTCAGCTTTGAAATATACAAATATAACCAATCAGAATATCCGTCCTATTGGAATTACTTTCTCATTCCATCCCTTGACCCCCAGATCTCCTGGGAAGCAATAACTAACATTCCATTCCTTCTTCAAGGCTCTTCAATGCATGGCAGCTTCCATGCAAAGTGGCGACCTCCATGATAGCCACATCTTAAGCCACAGTGAGCTTTATAGACAATAACAAGCACCTCGAATTGCATCCAGAAGCCTATCGGTAACCAGCACAGCTGGTGCAGTAGAGATACAGGCAGTCCTCGAGTCATGACCACAACAGAGCCCAAAATTTATGTGGCCAAGTAAGATATTTGTTAAATGATGTTTTGTCCCCTTTACAACTTTTCTTGTCACGGCTGTTAAGTGAACCACTGCACTTGTTAAATTAGTAACATAGTTGTTAAGTGAGCCTGGCCTCCCCATTGATTTTGCTTGCCAGTAGGTCGCAAAAGGTGGATCACGTGACCCCGGGAACACTGCAGCCATCATAAATAGGAGTCAGTTGCCAAGCATCTAAATTTTGATCACATGACCATGGGGAGGCTGTAATGGTTGTAAGTGTGAAAAACGGTTATAAGTCACTTTTTCAGTGATGTCACTAAACAAGCTACTGTAGTTGAGGACTATTTGTATTGCATGGGCAAAACAAGCTGAACACATTACTACCCAGGCTGCTATTTCTGTATCAGTTTTCAAATGATCTCCAAGGGTATAAAGAACTACAGTGAAATGCAGTAATGCTGATGTGAGTCAAGGACATAAGTGAAGGTCCTTATTACCTCCCATTTCAGAAACAGCCACAACTGAATTGTTCAAAATCCCTTCCAGCTACCTACGTCCTCTACCTATTTTTGAGCATAAGCTGGAAGTCCAAGAGGAGCTTCATCCTGAGGATCTGCCTATTTAGGGGAGCCTAACTCCATGCAGAGTATTATTCTGAATGCCAAATATTTGGTTTAATTCCAAGCACCTTGTAATGCATACTATACCCTGCAATATAGATACTGAACATTCATTCATTCATTCATACCAAATTATAGAATAATACCAAATTATAGAATAGCAATAGCACTTAGACTTACCACTTCACAGTGTTTTACAGTCCTCTCTGAGCAGTTTACAATGTCAGCATATTGCCCCAACAATCTGGGTCCTCATTTTACCGACCTCGGAAGGATGGAAGGCTGAGTCAAACTTGAGACGGTCAGGATCGAACTCCTGGCAGTAGAAGGCAGACTCAGCCTGCAATACTGCATTCTAACCATTGCACCACCATACAGATACCATATATCCTCATGAATAAAGCCAAGGATTTTAACTTCCAAAATACCTTCCCCCCCAAATTGGGTTCAGCTTGTCCACAGAGGGATTTCTCTGTGAGTATATAAGAAGTACTTTAAAAATACCCATATATAATTGTGTAAAAGTCGACCCTTTCATTTTTAACAAAGATAGCATGACAAACGTGTCACCTGTGGATAAGATGAAAAATAAAACGTACAACATTTTTTAGGGGACAACTTATTTACAGATTGCACATTTTCCATGGTATTTTGGTTAAAAATTTTAGGGTTGGCTTAGATGCAGATGGGCTTATATGTGAATACATAAAAAGGTAAAGGTTCCCCCGCACATGCGTGCTAGTCGTTTCCAACTCTAGGGGCCGGTGCTCATCTCCGTTTCAAAGCCGAAGAGCCAGCGCTTGTCTGAGGACGTCTCCGTGGTCATGTGGCTGGCATGCAGAAATTTTATTTTTACTTCCTTTCTCTGGGAAGAATCCAGAGAAAGAAGTATTTTGGGGAATATTAAAAAGGCAGAATATATTTCCCCAAAGGATCTTAAAGGCAGAAAAGCAAGCCCAGTTTTTCTTAATAGCCCCAAGCAGAAACTCAGCAAAAACCAGCTTTTAGAAATGCAGATGTAATAATTCATTCAGAAAGGTTGGAGCCAAGAAGCTAGAAGCTGAAGAAATTAGGAAGACCAAGACCCCTAAAATCTACGTACCCCACCCAAACTCTAAAAGACATGACCTTTGGGGACATAATAGGATTAACCCACCAATACCAAAAGGGCACACTCAGACTCAGGTCAAAGTACATGACACAGGAAATACAAAGCCTCAAACAGGAATAGAAAACAACCTCAAGAGCCCCAGAAGGTATAAAAACCCACCACTCCCTGCTACATATGGTCAGCTTTCCCAAAGCCATCTTTCTATCTGGCCCTCCTCTTCAATAAACTACAACCTTCTTTCTAAAGCAGTCTCCATTTCGTTTATTCCCAGCTTGGACTTGACCCTGATGAAGATTTTTCTTTCAACAGAAGCATGAACCAAATGTATGCACTAATACAGAAACTTGAATCATACCAGTTTAAGATATGATGCACTAACACAACAGATAAGAAAAAATTAAGTTTCCCTTAGTATTTGTATGATGTTGCTTGCCTCAAGATATAATCCCACTCTCTCTGTCTCTGTCTCTTTCTCTCTCTCTTACAGTACATTTTCTCACCATCACCACCATTTATTTCTTTACAAACATAGGAGAATGAGAAGAGGTGGGTGGAGAAGGGGGATGTGAAGTGGAGATAAAATACTAAGAGAACATGAAAGTGGAAAGCACTTTCTACTTACTGTATACCATGCCACTACATACTTAAGTATTCTGTAAAGCAGTGATGATGGGAAAGCAGTATCCTAAACATACAGAAATCTGTACAATTAAATTTGGCAAAGGGAAAAAATAAAAACAAGACTAAAGACAATTCCCCAAGAAATGTATTAATGTATTTATTTATTTTATTTTAATTCCATTTATATCCCGCCCTTCTCCGAAGACTCAGGGCGGTATAAACAGAAAGGGACTTCACTCAGAAACGCAGTTGCTATTACAAAGAAGCTTTTTGATCTACATTTCCCTCTCAGGTACACGATGCAAAGTTGTGTTATTTTACACAAGGAGAAAATCTAGTTTGGCCACAACCACTTTTAATGACAAGGAAAAGGTAAATAGGCTAAACAAAGTGATCGAGATATGGCTCATTTTAGGAGTAAAATCAATTAATAAAAAGAATCAATGGCAGATTTTGCATTTCAAGTTGGCAAAATAATGTATCTGACCTACTGTTTTTGTTATTATAGCTCTTTTTATATAAAGGTGAAGTAAAAATCTAATACACAAACAAATGACATGCCAAAAGTATTTTATTATGAAATAATAAAAAAATACTTTACTTTAAAACTTCACTCAGAATTGGGTTCCCTTTGCTCATTGCAGATATAGAAAAGAGAAAATCCAGACGCTAAAGCATAAAATGGTTCATCTAAAACAGGGGTCCCCAACCCCTGGTCGATGGAAAACCCCATCCACATGATGCAAGCAGCACACAAAACCACGCCCCCCTCTGGTCCGTGGAGAGTCTATCCACGTAACCTGTCCCTGGTGCCTAAAAGGTTGGGAATCTCTGATCTAAAACATAATACTAAATGAATAACACTTGCTTTCCTCATCAATTATCTTCACTGTACCATTTGTCCCTCCAGAATGGCCTGGCACAAGACACCAAACTTTCTGAAAAAATGGATTTTTCCATCTCTTGGCTAATGTATGACAAAGTGAGAACACAGAAACCCTTGTTGCCATTATGAGGCATTACTATGACCCAAATAAGTCATAACCACTAGAAAGAATCTCAGCCACATTATCAACTCATGATGTCTCCCAAAAGAAAACTTTTATTGTATTTGTAAGTATCTTAAAAGTCTTAACTCCTGAATCCAAACTTTAGTTTTAAGAACTAAGAAGATTTTAACATTCATGACTGAGAGTGGAACGCAGGTTATAATGGAGTCAGAACGAACTCTGCCAACTCCTGCTTTGTCAAAAACATTTCAGATCAAAGGAGCCAAAATAGAGCAATAACTTAAAATAGTTCTTAATTAATAGTTACTTGCTTAATGCAAAGAGCAAAAGGAGTAATGAATTTGGCATTCATGTAATTATTCAGAGATGCTGCAACAATGACTTTAATTCCATGAGATGAAAGAAGTGTACTAGGGAGTCTTCACACATTAACTGGTGTGAAAAGTGCACAACACTATACAGGTAGTCCTCCATTTATAATCACAATTGAACCCCAAATTTCCATTACTAAGAGAGACACTTAAGTGAATTCTGCCCCATTTTACGACACTTCTCGCCACAGTTGTTCAGTGAATCACTGCAGTTGTTAATAGCATGGTTTTAAACTGAATCTGGCTTCCCTGTTGAGTTTGCTTGTTAGAAAGTTGCAAAAGGTGATCACATGACTATGGGGATGCTGCAATGGACATAAGTGTGAAAAGTGGTCATAAATCACTTTTTTCAGTGCTGTTGTAACTTCAAACTGTAACTAAATAAATGATTGTAAGTTAAGGACTACCTGAATTGAAATTTCAGGTCCAAAATATCCTAATTAGCAAACCTAATATCCTAATTAGCAAACCATCTAAGGGATAAATTGTACACCAAGGGTCAGCTATCGCTCAATATATACATGGTGTAAACAACAGCCAGCAACAGAAGCAGGCTAAATTATAATTAACTAGTAACATTTTTGCTGTTGAAAATATGGAATTTAACTGAGGTTGGTGAAATATTTAAAAGTTACTTCCCTTGATTAAAATCTCACCTCCACCAAAAGCTTTCTGAAGTGAAAGAGAAAGAGGTAGAAAACATCAGTTCTTGACCCAGAACATCTGCACTCAGGAAACTGAACAAAGCAGCAACACTGATGTTGTTTCTCTCACACTACCATTTCAGTCAAATTTGAAGTCTGCAGCAAAAGCAGAAAGACCAAGTAAGCCAATCATAGAACTTCCTTATAAAAAGGGTGGAACGCTTTACAGAATATGCTAACAAATTCATTTATTTATGTCAGTTTAATCCTTAATACATTTAGGGTTTAACCCTACTGCAGGCATGTAAAAAAAAATATCACAATCCATATGGGATACTTTCTGGGGGAGGACAGCCTTCTGAATCCCTTCTAGACATCTGAAATGACTCTTTGCTAGCTCAAACCATCTGTAAGCCTCATGAATTTTGCCATAACACAAAATCTATTTTTCACGATGGGCCGCCTTCCCCAAAGCATCAATAGCCCCATTATAATTGGGCATTCAAAACAAACTCCATCCAGCTGCCACATCCAAATGTTAAAAATGTGCTGAGGAGCTCCCATCACACAGCAACAAGAGCTTTTGACAGCCGCAGTCCTCCCTTGCAATCAGTCCTCCCTTGCAATCGTCTTAAGTCAGCTGTACCTATAGCAGTGGTGGCGAACCTATGGCACGCGTGCCAGAGGCGGCACTCAGAACCCTCTTTGTGGGCACACATGCCATGCCCCGGAGATGGCAGCCATCCCTCTTCAACCAGCCGTCCGAGGTCCCATGTGGCCAGATGCATCCCGGCACAGCTGGTTCCCCCCCCCCCGGTCCCATCCCTTCTGGCCTCTCATGCTGTCCTTTTCCCAGGCATGACCCACTGCATCACCTCCTCAGCTGTCGGCCAGCTGTCCAGCTCAGAGGTGGCTTGTCTGAACTGCTGGCGGTGGGCTACAGAGCTCCAGAGTGCATCGGTCGAGGAGCCGGCAGGCTGTGGCTGCTGACAGACACCGTCAGCCCCCATATGCTCGCTGGCCTCTGTGTGCGGGGACCAGTGGAGTCAGGCAACAGCTGCCCCTGCCTCACCTTGCCCTGCAACAATGGCAACCCTGCCCTGCCTCGCCTTACCCCGCAGGACGAGCCTCCTGCCCACCGCCCCACCGCCCCACACCCACCCAGTCTGCCATGACCACCACAGCCATGCCCACCCAGTGGGCCATGCCCGCACGGCACCCAGCAATAAATAAATGGGGTTTGGGTTGCAGTTTGGGCACTTGGTCTCTAAAAGGTTCGCCATCACTGACCTATAGCATGAACATATATGAATCTCATGGTACAATATCTCTTTCAAGCTCTTGCCAGCCCACATGATAAACTGTCAATTTAACCCACACTTATCAAGGCAAATCACTGGACACAGCCTTAGATCTACCTGACTTCATTAAAAAAAAAAAGCTCACACAAACACAAACAATTAACACCACTGCCATTAAGAGGTTTTGGTGCTGCACATGACAGGAGGAAGCAGGATCAAACCCAAACTGATTTGAAACCCAAACTACGTCATTCATTCCACCTGCAACGGAGTGGATGGAGAGGGCAGAGAAAGCAGCCCAGCACTTCCTCCGAGGCCTATAAACTAACACAACCGAAGATCATCATCTCACACATACATAGGCAGGCACATGAATAAACTTCGCTGCGAAGTGGGGGGAGGGGAAGCACAAAAGCAACCACCGCCTCTATAATCCTTTCCCTCCAAAATCACAGCTGAAGCAAAGGTCGCAGCAGGGAGGCAGGGAAAGCAGGCAAATCAGCAACAGGTGTCTTTTGCATCCCCGTCCAACTCTCAATCCCTTCACGTTGATTTGGAAATCGGCTTCGGGAGAGGAAGGGGTGGCTACATTCGGGACTGCCCTGGCACACAGACACACAGACACACACACACACACAGAGAGAGAGAGAGAGAGAGAGAGAGAGAGAGGGAGGGAGGGAGGGAGGGGGAGAGGGGGAGGGAGAGAGAGAGGGAGGGAGGGAGAGGGAGAGAGAGAGAGAGAGAGGGAGGGAGGGGGAGAGAGAGAGAGGGAGGGAGGGGGAGGGGGAGAGGGAGAGGGGGAGGAAGAGAGGGAGAGGGGGAGGGAGAGAGGGAGGGGGAGAGGGAGAGAGAGAGGGAGGGAGGGAGAGGGGGAGAGAGAGGGAGAGAGAGAGGGAGGGAGAGGGGGGAGAGAGAGGGAGGGAGAGAGAGGGAGAGAGAGAGAGAGAGAGGGAGGGAGGGAGGGGGAGAGGGGGAGGGAGAGAGAGAGAGAGGGAGAGAGGGAGGGAGGGGGAGAGAGAGAGAGGGAGGGGGAGAGAGAGAGGGGGGGAGGGGGAGGGGGAGAGGGAGAGGGAAAGAGGGAGAGGGGGAGGGAGAGAGGGAGGGGGAGAGGGAGAGAGAGAGGGAGGGAGGGGGAGGGAGAGAGAGAGAGAGAGGGAGAGGGAGAGAGAGAGAGAGAGAGAGGGAGGGAGGGGCCAATCTGCATCCAAAGCTGCCCGGAGAAGATGGGGTCTCATCAAAGATGTTGATCAGGAAGGCAGGCAATCCGCAGCTCTCCTCCTCCCCCCCCTCCCCAAAAAGCGACCCTGGATTAAATACCTGGAGTGGTGCAACATTAAGAAGTCGCCAGATCTCGAACCTCTCTAACCGCACAACTGCGCCCCTTGCCAGACACTCTCTTCTCTGGCCGCCAGCTTGCCGCGAGGTCATTCAGACCAGGCTGCGCATCGCAGGCCGGGCCCCTTCCTTCCTTCTTTCTTTCCTTCCTCCTTCCCGCTCGCTCCCTCCCTCCCTCCCTCCCGCCTTCCTCATGCCGGCGAAGAGCCGCTTCTGTCTCCTGCTCGCCCACTCCCCTTGGCTTGGCGCCCGCTGCTTCCCCCTTTACCTGCTCGCCTTGCCTCGGCCCCGCGGCAGACAAGGCAACGCTGAGCCATGCCCAGGCGACGCTCGCCAGAGTGAGCCGACTTTAGCTCGGCAAGCGCGGCGGGGGAAGGGAGGGGATGATGAGGGGAGGGGACGCAAGCGGGCGAGGGAGACACTCCCCGGGAGCAGCAGCTTCTTCTTTTCCTTCTCTTCGGCGTTGGGCGGCTGAGGGGGGAGGCGCTCCGCGCAAGCTGTCAGTCAGTCGGCGCGCTCGGCCCTCTTTCCTCCCCGAGCGGCCACAGACGCCGCCTCCCTCGCTTGCCAAGGGGGCAGCGGGGCGGCCTCCCCCTCTGGAGCCGAGGCGGGCGTTTTGCTCCTGCCGCTGGCGGGCTGGTCGCGGCGGCTCAGCCCAGGGCGCCACGTGAAACGGGTCCTGCAAGAAAGCGGAACGGATTCTGGCCACCCGCGCCAAGAGAAGTTGTGAGAAGGCTCGCTCGTAACGTGTGTGGGGTGGGGGAGAGAGGACTGGATGTGGGGAGAGAGAGAGAGAGAGAAAAAAGCAAATGCTGCAATCTAGTGCCAAGCTAGCTATGACGGGATATTAGTGTAACAGGTTCCTTGCCAGCGTGTGAGTGTGTGCAAGAGAGAGAAAGCATATTCGTGTGCTATGTATGTATATTTAATGGAGGAATGGCCTGGGGCACAGGTCTGCAACCCATGGCTCTGGAGCCGTGGCTCCCAGTCCTCTGCCATGTGCAGTCCCCCCCCCAAAAAAAAGTGGGACTAAAAAAGTTCAACTAATCAATTCAAATATGCAGGGTAGGTGCATATCTCGCCTTGGCTCCACTTTTCAGTCAAACCCTGTTTTGCGCATGCACGCATGTACGCGCATGTGCACACATTTTTTTGAGGCTCCCAGTTTTTCCTTTTGTGAGGGAACCGGTTCCAAGTGGCTCTTTCACTGTTTCAGGTTGCTGACCCCTGGCCTGGGGGATGTGAAACTTTCCCACAGTTCAAACCTTTTGGTTTCTTTCTCTCTTGATATACATTACCTACCCAACAGGATATCTCCTGTGTCTCTTCTAGATAAGCAACGTGGAGAAATTTAAGGCTATTCCACTAAAATGTCTTTCAGCTTTAAGAGTGGCTCAAGATATTCTAAATCAATTTTTTTTAAAAAGTACAGTTTTAATACCACAGGTTCCTATTAAACGTAAGCTTGAATATAACTTACATAGCCAGGTAACCCCTAAACAGGTGACATTTATTGCAGAATGGGTTTTGAGGTCTGGAAATCTCTGCTTATAGGGAGGAAAGTGTACAACAAAGGTCAGAAAACCTAAGGGGCTTGTGTGAAATGCTAAGAATGTGTTGAAGATAGTCCCATTCAATGGCGGTCATTATGGAGTTTCATATCTACTAAACACCTACTAAACACCTGCGGAGAAGCTGCGGAGAATCATAAAATACCCATTTTATAAATAAAGTGATAAGACTGTTTCTTGCTACCTTTTAGCATCTTTGGACGGCCACAGGAGAGGAGAAGGCAAATGATAGAACGTTCCCCGCTTACGTATTTGCATGACACATGCCTCAAATTGCCCCCTATTACAACTATGCAAAGTATTCAAAGTAATGCTCTGTAAAATGCCCTTCCTCAAAGGATTGAGGCAGCCATTTCCTCTGGTAGATTCAGCATAGCTGTTTCTTGGTCTTTCCTAGGTTCTCTGCACATCTGATGTGCAGACAACATTTCCCCTCGGACTGCCAGCAAAACAAAGCAGCTGTTCATACCCACAGTGGTAACAACCTAGAAAATCCTCAAAGCAGCATCACATAGATTGCCTCAACAGATTGAGGAGGGTTTTCGTTGCACCAACACGTTTTGTGAAGCGCCCTTTGAATGCTTTGCATAGTGTTACTTCCTACCACTTTTCTTTGTCATGTCTGAAACATACTGACATAGCAGCTGTCCTAAATTAAGGATGCTTATGTGGTTTCCATGATTCAAGAGGAAGTATCACCTTAATGTCACGTCAGATCTGGTAGGTGTTATTTCCCCATACTTTATGTTGTATATTATTCTTTCCCTGAAGTACCAGAGACCAAACATTCTGTGACTGTTCATTTCTTGTCTCCATTCCTATTAAGGAGGGGTGTACATCTTCCCCACACTAACATTCTTTCAGGACACTGAATACCCTCAACTATCTGTCTTATACTTTCAGAGACAGTTATAGACAGTCCTGCCTAAGATGTGTGAGAAACTTTCTTTGGGTATCTTTACGCCCATGTATATAATTTTTTAAAGGTTTTTTTTTTGTCTTCCTGGCTTTATCTCACCATTCCATATATTCCAAAACTTCATTCCTTGTTGATTGACTTTTTCCCCAAAAACTGTTGTTCACCTTTTCTCCAGTTTCCCTGAATAACAATCCTTGTTTGGTTAATTACTTGCCACCTACCCCTCTCCCCAAATCAAAGTTATAGTGCTAAACCCCATTCCTGCGTGTCTCCTGGCCTACAAAAGAGCCTAGTACAGATACTGTGGCTATCTAAGTAAAGCAGCGGTTTTCAGACTTGGCCCTATTATGAGACTTGTAGAGTTCAACTCCCAGAATTCCTCAGCCAGCATACCTGGCTGAGGAATTCTGGGAGTTGAAGTCCATAACTCATAAAAGGGCCAAGTTTGAAGACCCCTGAATTAGAGAGAACAATTTAGAAATGCATACTTGTTGGACACTGATGGTTTCTTTTGCAAGATGTCAGCTTAATCCTTTTTTAAAAAAAAGTTTTTTTAAAAAAAATAAAAGGTGTGACATGAATTATCATAGACACTAAGAAAGATTTCAGAAGCTCATTGCCTACCCCTTATCTGCAAAAAAATGAAAAAGAACAACCACACTGTGCAAGATAATATATTTCTTTTGCAGTTAAGCCATAATACATTGGGATTTATTAAATATGATTTTGAACACACTATTTTGAAAACAAGCAAAGTTTATATACTGTACACCTATAATTGACCATTACCACAATAAACTAAGAATCTATCTGTCCAACTGAATTCAGTAATTCTTTCTTCCAACTAAGCATGTATCATACAAAGCAACTTAATGCAGGCATGCTGAATTCAGCATAAGATATATCCTTTCAATAATCACATTAACATAATGAAGATGGGATTTTAAAGGCCTACAATGAACAAAAAAAGGGAAGAGTGCTGAAATAGTTGAAAACAGTTTGCTCAGCTCTAGTTCTAGTGTTATCCAGAGCTGATATATGGTTCATATTACATTTTCTCAGATGAATGCAGCCATGACATAGTTATTTTAAATCACTGTAGCCTAAAGGAAACCTTGGTAATAAGTTCTATAATATCATTATATAGGAGAGAAAAAGGAATTGGATTTCCATTCCTGTATTTTATTATTGCATTTTTCACCTATGACAAAGCATGCACACAAGCACACACACCTAATTTAAACCCCTATATTTACAGACTAGTCTAGGAAACATTGGAATTTCATACTTATATGCTTATAAAATTAACATACTTTGCCGTTGTCCAGGTTTGGATAGGGAGAAACAGTCTGACTCAATCCCGCCAAGACTGAGTGGCTGTACATACCGGCATCTCAGATTAACCAGTCTATTCCATCGTTAACTATGGGGGGTGAAGTGTTACCCCCCGTAGATAGGGCCCGCTACTTGGGCGTCCTCCTGGACTCACAGCTCAGTTTGGAAGATCATATAGGAGCTGTGGCCAGGGGGGCTTTTGCCCAGGTTCACCTGGTGCACCAGTTGCGGCCCTATCTGGACCGAGACGCCCTACGTACAGTCACTCATGTGCTTGTGACCTCCCGGATAGACTACTGCAATGCTCTCTACATGGGGCTGCCCTTGAGGACCACTCGGAGGCTTCAGCTGGTGCAGAATGCGGCCACGCAAGTTGTGATGGGGTTCTCCCGATACTGCCATGTAACGCCTCTTCTCTGCGAGCTGCATTGGCTTCCAGTTGCCCTCCGGGTGAGATTCAAGGTGCTGGTGATGACCTATAAAGCCCTAAATGGCATGGGTGCGGATTATTTTAGGGAGCACCTGCTGCCAGCATCCACTTACCATCGTCCTGTGCGTTCCCACAGGGAGGGCCTCCTCAGGGTCCCGCCAGTCAGGGAGTGCCGACAGGCGATCCCCAGGGGGAGAGCGTTCTCAGTGGGCGCACCTGCCCTATGGAATCAGCTGCCTGTGGAACTCCGGATCGCCCCCGACCTTCGCTCGTTTTGCCAGGACCTAAAAACTTGGCTATTTGACTTAGCCGGCCTGGACTGAGGGGTTTTAAGGTTTTAAATTTTAAATTTTAAACTGTTTTGGGGCTATTAATGTAATTTTATTTTAATTTGTACATTGCACCGTTTTAATTTGCCCTGTAAACCGCCCTGAGTCCTTCGGGAAAAGGGCGGTATATAAATCGAAACAAATAAATTTAATAAATTTAATCAAAAACTGTTATAAATTTTCAGAATGTTAATTTTTAGCTTAACATCTATTTCTTTATGTCAGAGATACGATTTTGAATTGTTAGGTTATTCAAATTATTTAATTATTTCTGTATTCAAAGACAGTTTATATATTGCAAACAAAAATATTATTGAAGTAAAATGCACTTCTCTATCCCCATCAGGAATTGTGTCTCTGGTTCCACCAAAAAGAATGATTCTCTCACACTCCTCATAGTCATCGTACAGGGTGGCTAAATGCTGTAGGCCTCCTGTTCTTATAAAGCTAAGGGAAAGAAAAATACGTTTTTATATATTTCTAATCTATCTTTCCACATATGTTCTAAGCCATCTTCTAATCTGAACATTTAAAAATAGATCATTGTATAATAAATAAACAGGCAAAAAAATTCCTGCTGCCTGAGCCATTATTAAGGGGTCTCAAATACTTTCACAAAAATAGAAATCCTAGTAAGGTGTTAGAGATATTAATTAATTAATATCAGTAAATATCTGTTATTGTAAATGCAGTGAGCATTTCCTGTTGATCTGAGAACACCAGGTTTTCTGCTCTATATAAAGCATTTAGGCCCCAAAGTATCTGCTTTTGAGAGATGGAATCAGTATTTCCAAAAGCAGACCCAATTTTGACTGCATTTATTCTGGGATCATCTGTTTCTGGGGCTGAAAAGGGGAAGCTGAAGGATCACATCTTTCATAGTCTTGCTATAAATAAAAAAGTGTAGAAGAAGGGCAGACTGAGCTGGAGGGCAGAGTTAAACATGTCATAAGTTTGGAGTCATTGCATTTCCACAAGAGACTCAAGTCCAGCCTCCTTGAATTCCATTTCGCTTCATCTAGTGTCAATTTAGCTTTGACCTTTAGTTGATTAGATTCTTGTATATAGGTAGCAATAACAAAGTCTTCTGTGCTTTGAACTCAACAAATGCTGCTGGTTAATTGCTCCTATCAAAAGATTCCTGAATAAGAATCCCACGGAATCAAAATCACAATGAAAATCTCTGAACATAGGAAGCTTATGAAAAAGATATTCATTGTCAATACTGGCAGACTTAGGTTTTGTTACAGTTCTGGCTATGCAACAACTGAAACAAGAATGACAAGTGATTATCAATCTCAATAGATTGGTGCAAGGAAGACAACTGAGCTGATTATACATCTCACTATTCAGTGTCGTTTCCACATGGCCTAAATCAGAAGAAGACAAAATCATAGGGTCAGGAGCAATATTACTTAAAGAGAACGGGAAGGAGATGTGTGTCCAGCAGCAGCAACAATTGACAGTCAGCACATAAGCAGCCAGGAGCCTAAGGGAAGGCAAAGCAAGTGGAAGGTGATTTCCTGCTCTTGGCAAGAGCCCTAACCACAGTGAAAGGATGTTCTCACTTTGTCACACATCTGCCCAATTTTTCCTTCTTCTTTGTTCCCATACTTGGGTTTCCCCCACATTTCCCAATCTGCCATCTTACAGACACACAATGCTTCCCCTTCTATGCTTTGCTAGTCTTAATTCTCCCTGAAACTGCAAAATCCTCATATAAGTTCACATTGATAAAAACCCTACATTGCCTATGAACTATCATCAGTCCAAAAGTTGCAATGGCTGAATGTTGTGAGAATTGCAGTGCTAACTGGAGGTTGCCAATTTAAAGAAAGCTGCTCAGTTGCAGGCTAATCAAAAATAGCACTGTGCTGTCAGTAACAGTGTCTTTTTCAAAAACAACTCATCTCCTACACACCGAACCATTACCGGTAGCTTGCCCAATGCGGACGCAGAAGGTATTAAATCACTGCAAATCTATTTGCAAAAATTTAATAGCAAGCTCCACAGTTGCAATGAAACAATACAAAGCAAAATGTCTAAGTACGCAGACAAAGATTTATATAGTTGCCCTCCAACAGGAATAAAAATTGAGGAAATTAAGTAATAATTAATCATCAAAGATGTGTAAACCTTTCATTGGATAAGAAAAATGCATGCAAAATATACAGCGTGATGGTTGTACCATAGCAACCGCTGATCTGGCCAGACTATAAATAGCATAAATTATATTTTGTTACAGAAAAAGAAAATTCCTTTGAACTGGCTAATAAATTAAAGATTATTGGTAATAATATTGCCAGATGCTATTCAAAAGAACTGTCAAATTTACTTAATCATATTAATATTACCATGTTACCAACTGATTTCATTTACTTTGGTAAAACACATTTTCAGTTGCATTTAGAAAATGTAACCTTGGCAACAGCATTATATTTTTGTATCTTTGACTATATTCTGTTTATTGTATTCAACTGACTGCAAGATGCTAATTCAGGGCCCTCAAAATCAAAGCTTTGAGTACCCAGCAAAAGAAAAGAAAAAAAAAAACCTAAGACCAAGAAAATGCTATTAATTTTTCATAATATATTTGATCCATTAAAAATTAAAATCAGATTGATAGGTTTTTCAGTTCTGCAGCAACAAATGAACATTTGGAATCACTTGACTGTGAAGTATAAACTTAATAAGTAAATAAATTAAACATTTACTGTTTATCCACACTTTTTCCAAAGATTGTCTATTAAAGCAACACATATTATGGATTTCGTTCTGATGGAACCTAAATTTGTGGATAGAAAAACACATTAATGCCTTCATCCAAAGAACATTTAGTTTTAATCCTATTTATTTTACATAATTTTAAACATACTATATTTTTATGACCTATTGTATGCCTATTATGTACGGTCACTCATGCGCCCGTGACCTCTCGCCTAGACTACTGTAATGCTCTCTACATGGGGCTTCCCTTGAAGACTACTCGGAGGCTCCAACTGGTACAGAATGCAGCCGCGAGAGTTGTCTTGGGAGTTTCCCGGTACTCCCATGTTACACCTTTGCTCCGTGAGCTGCATTGGTTACCAGTTGTCTTCCGGGTAAGGTTCAAGGTCTTGGTTATGATCTTTAAGTCCCTACATGGCACCTGCTGCCGGCGTCAACTCCCCTCCGCCCTGTGCGTGCCCACAGAGAGGGCCTCCTCAGGGTGCCTCCGGTCAAGGAATGTCAACTGGTGGCCCCCAGGGGGAGGGCCTTCTCTGTGGGTGCTCCGGCATTATGGAACCAACTGCCGGTTGAGCTCCGGACGGCATCAGACCTCCGATCCTTCCGCCGCGGGTTGAAGACCCATTTATTTGAACTAGCGGGTCTGGCCTGATGGGGGTATATGGGTTTTTTTATAGGTTTTTATTATTTTATCATTCTTGTATTTTAATTGGGCATTGGTTTAATTTTCTTTTAATTTTTGTATTGTTATTTATATATGCCCTGTGAACCGCCCTGAGTCCCTTAGGGAGAAGGGCGGTATAGAAATCTCAATAAATTAAATTAAATTAAATTATTTTACTAGTTCAGTGTTGAATGTTATACGTCTGTAGTTTGTAGGTCCTTCTGACACAAAAAGAAAGATAAAAATGAATCTCTACAGATGCCATTCTTACTTATCCCAACGACATTGCTAGTGTACTTTTTGGCTTGGCAGCCAATAGTGCACAGCCACGACTAGACTGCATACTGTAGTTACTGCCTTGGATTAGGGATAGAGTAATATTGATCCAGACTCTGGCACAATAAAATAATGTGAGGGTATATTTTCAGAAAAATCCCATTAAAAATAGCTATTAAAAACAATCTGATTCTTTTTAAAATTTGTAGCTATATCATCGTAGGCTAAAAAACAAAATTAAAATACAAAATATCCAATGTTTCATTCAAAGTAGAGCAAAGTATTAAAAGTCCATGAAATCAAATGGACCTCTGTCTGATTTGATAGACTTCTACTTTTCAAAATAGAAAAGAGTTATACAAGCTTTATGCATATTTTTTTAAAAAAATATATCCTTTTTAAATTTTTATTTTGTAGTTTTTTTTAAAAAAAAACCAATGATGCTTTCAGTTCCAAGGTAAAAGTCTAAATATGTTTGGGAGAACATATTCTGCTTTTCAAATTTGCAGCAATATGTGAAAAATTAATCCGCACAGAGTTGTGAACCCAACCAGCAAATATATTCTTGAAACAAAATATGTCTTCTGTTTCTAGAGGGGACATATTATACTATTTCAGCTTTCGAGCCTGGTAAAATAATCACATTTTAATAGACTTCTTAAAAACCAGGAGAGAGGGGGCTATTTGAATATCCAGAGGAACATTGCTCCACAAAGGGGGACAGCAACCAAGAAGGATGATAATTTTCTGGTTATTAGCAAATTTAAAAAAAACTATACAAGGAATAAGTTACCTATTTTTCTGATAAACTTGTCTATGTCTGTGGTGACACTGAAGTAGAATGATGAGGAAATTTAATAGTATGTAACTCTTCTTCCCTGATAGCGAATAGGGGTTTTGTAGATTTCTCTGTATACAGAGAAATCTCTGATGACCTATAAAGCCCTAAATGGCATGGGTCTGGATTATTTTAGGGAGCACCTGAGCATCAACTTCCCATCGTCCTGTGCGCTCCCACAGGGAGGGCCTCCTCAGGGTCCCGCCGGTCAGGGAGTGCCGGCGGGCAATCCCCAGGGGGAGAGCATTCTCGGTGGGCGCGCCTGCCCTATGGAATCAACTGCCTGTGGAACTCCGGATCGCCCCCGACCTTCACTCGTTTCGCCGGGACCTAAAAACCTGGCTATTTGACTTAGCCGGCCTGGACTGAGGGGTTTTAAGGTTTTAAATTTTAAATTTTAAACTCTTTTGGGGCTATTAATTTAATTTTGTTTTAATTTGTACATTGCACTGTTTTAATTTGCCCTGTAAACCGCCCTGAGTCCCTCGGGGAAAAGGGCGGTATATAAATCTAAATAAATAAATAAACTATAGGTTTTGTAGGTTTCACTAGGAACTTGGTAATGATTCTTCATGTTCATATTTGGAATTTATGCAAGGCAGAGATGTTTATTTAAAACATACTTCTGAGGTATATCTCAAGGATAATTCCCTGGAGAAGAGGAAGGTATCTCTGAAATGCCATTGGCTGCTGCTCAAGAAATAAAGACATGCAGTATGAACATATAGTACATTCAATAGACAGGACACACATGACCATACATTGATATAAGACTATACCACCAGATCATCAACAAGTATAAATGACTGAGCATTCAAACAGCATATGTTAGTAGGACACCATGATACTGATCAATCTCAGTATAGGCCTGTATTCTGAGAAGAGGCTGCACATATGCTGCAATCCTCTTTGGTGTTCCTGACAGGCAGAAGGGAAGTAAGTTGAGCCTTGATGTGTGAAAATGATTGCTATTCTGTTTCTGTTGATATAATCTTTTCCTCATTGGTGTTCCAAAATCCCAGAACCCATTACAGTCATGATTTTTAAAAAAAAACCTTCCCCCATGGTGAAAAATATATCACCTGGTAAAAGAAACACACAGAGGTTTCTAATCATGCAACTAATGCAGAGTTATTTATAACTACATTTTAAAATATATTCAAGGTAACTGGCTGAATAAGCCTTTCGATGCAGGTTAGACATGTACATTGCAGTGCTTAGTTTAAACTGGATTCAGAACTCCCACTGGATTGTAATTCCTTCCTCTTGAAATTGTTGCAACTCCCCACACCACAATGCCTGGCTTCATTTTTCTGCCATGGATCTTGCTGAAGAGCTTGGAAAAAGAACCGCATAGAGATGACTACTGTGTAAAATGGCAATGTCCATTTTATGACAAAATGGCATATAAGCAACTCAGAAGGTCGTTTCTTTTTCCATCTAAAGTGATGTTTCTCTGAAACTTTGCTAGGATCAGAGAATTTATACAGATGACAACAAAGCCTACGTGGGTTCTGGGAGGAATAGCCTTAACTATAGTTTAGCCTATATAGTACCAGTAAACATACAAAGATGCAAAACAGGAAAGAAAGAATAAACATTCACTCCCAGAGACTGCTTATATTACTACTACAAAAAAACCTACTGTACTTTCTTTCCTGTTATTTCAGAAGATTAAAATGATCAGAAATAGGATATGGTATGTTAAGCACCACAGGTTTTACAATTTTCACGTAGGTATGGTGCTTTGGTGGTGCTGACTTGCATTTGCAGATTGATGATATGAACAGTTCTCTGAATAAATTGTATACTGCAGGAGCACTGTCACTTGTTAAAGTCTTTGCAAAAAGTTGCTCGGTGCACAGTTCTTCATAATACAAAATCAGTGAAACATTGATTGTCATTAACATTGGCTTTGGAACAATTTGTAGGCAGTAAACTAGAACTAGAAATGTTTCAACTGAAAAAATCTGCAATCTCTAGAATAGTCTTAAGAGCATAGCTTTTGATGCACTAATGCATTCTCTTGTATATTAAGCACTTTTTTTCATTTTTGTAGCAATGCATATTAGCTTTGTCCATCTCTGCATCCTCTGGTTAGGCTGGGATAACGTGTCCTGCACTTCAGCAACTGGCCCTACTAATAGAAATTCTAGGAGTTGTAATCCCAACTATATATCAAAAATGATTCTGCCAGAAAGCTGTTGGGAGCAAATTTGGGTCTCCCTTCTCAATGGCATGGCATGGCATGGCATGGCAAAACAAATGTAACATTTTCCCCCTCAGAGGAAAAATATTTCCAATTAAGGAGGGTATACCTCTTTTCTAAAATGGATGTAGAGGTTCTTCCATCTTCATTTAATTTCCACACAAGTAGAAATTATTACTGCAGCACAGTTTACAATGGTATGTGGCTATTTGCAGAGAACCAGCTTCATCCCCAGAGCTTTATGAATGACTATATGCCAATTGAATTTATTGTAAATTACACTGGGCAAAAGCTTTGGGAAGGGAACTGATTAAAACAAACAGAAACAAATAGTTCCTATCTGTCTATTTGAAAAGTCAGAATCCATATGAGGGGATCTGGTTAGACTAGTGCAGATGCTTGTAAATACAAAAAAATGGAATGTCAAAATGAAGTCATGCCTTCTTCAAAATCCATGATGGTTTAAACTGGAGCTTGTGTCTAAGGGGGTCAAATATTATCAGTGTGGTATGCACAACCCACTTTTCCTTATGGTCTCAGAAATAAAGAGACATAGGCGTTACATTATATCATGCCCCCAAGGATGAGATATACATTCTGATAATGCTTCTAGATATCTCTGCAATATTTGAGTGCCTGGGGCAAAACAGATTGTAAAGCTAATGTACTGTTTATAATAATCTAAAATGTGAAGGTCACCAAGTTCAATTCTAACTAGAAGGTTGGAACTTTTAACAACTGGCTACCTGCATCTGAAGAGTCCCAATAAAGACAAAACCAATCACACAGTTCTTGCCTCCTGGTGGTCAGTGCAACTAAGGTCACCCAAGAATATGCTCTAGGCCAGGGGTAGGTAACCGTGGCTCTTTTATGACTCGTGGACTTCAACTCCCAGAATTCCTGAGCCAGCCATGCTGAGGGGAAAGGGAGAGGTTTCCAAGCTGACCCATGCTGGCTCAGGAATTCTGGGAGTTGAAGTCCACAAGTCATAAAAGAGCCAGGGTTGCCTACCCCTGCTCTAGGCCAGGAGTGTCAAACTGCCGGCCCATGGACCAGATGCGTCATGCAAAAACCGTGCCCACCCAGCTCCTGCAAGGGGAAAAAAGTCACAATACATCACAACACATCACGTGATGCGGCGAGTTTGACACCCCTTCTCTAGGCCAACAGCAGTGGAAAAGTGCTGTTAATTCTTAGATTAAAGGTGAGGATAGGAGAGGATGCAGTGCTCAATCAGGTCCAATCCTCAAACTAGTCACCTGAGCTCAAGTGAATATTTGAGGAAGTCTGCTTCTAGGCTTTGACTCTTCCATAGCATCAGTATTCCACCTCCTTGTTATCTATTCATTCACTGGTCTATTCATTCATTTATTATGTTTATTTGATTTATATTCTGACTTTCCTTCAGGAGTTAAAGGCACCATAGACAGCACATTCTCTTCCAAGGTAGGTAGGGCTGAACATTAGACCTTCCGTGGTGAGAGTTGACTTCCATTTGAATTTCCCCTACTACTCCATTAGATGGAAACAAAAAGAAATTTCTGAATTCTGTGCCGCCATTGATTGGTTATCTGGTCTGGTGCAACAGAAGTCTGGTAATACTGTTCTTACTGTTGTAATGTGGTGCAATCTATCCATCCAACTCCATTGCTTTATGTGTGTGTGTGTGTGTGTGTGTGTGTGTGTGTGTAAATCAACTGTGAGTGGGCATGAAAGGAAGACAGAGAGGAAATTACAATATATGCATCATGACTTAAATGACCTAACTTATATACCTGCATCACATGTCCTGACGTCATTGCATCATAGTGCTCCTTGCACAACACGAAACGTGTGTTGTCATTGTAGCTTACTATAGATGTTTATGAAATCAACTATACTTCTAAAGTCATCAATCAAAACTAAAGCTAGACTACATTCAGGAAGTGGCTAGATCTACAAAGTCTATTTAAAAGACTGGCTTCATTTTTTTTTCCTTGCAAAAAAATAAAAGGAAAAAATATGTCTTCTCCCTGCAAAAACTCTGAATTTTCAGTATCCAAGGTGCCAAATCCAAGGACAGTTTGTTATAATTCTTACCTGAGATTTTTAGTAGGAAATTTGTCAGACTTCCTCTCTTGTAGCTTCAGCTCTAAAGAAATGATCCATGTCCTCATCAATTGATTTCTGAAGCACAGTAGGGGCTTGCATGGGGCTATTCTTCATTGCTTTTGTTTTTCTTTTTCTTTTTCTTTTTTTATTGAAAACTTTTACAATACATTTTTTTAAAAATAGAAAAAAAAACCTCCCTTCCCTCCCCCCAACCCTCCCCTACCCTCCCCTTCCCCCTCCCCGACTTCCCAGAGCTGAATACAGGGTATAAACTTACAAACTTACGCTAAAATATGCTAACAACAAAAATAAGACATTAAATTCTATCGCACTTTAACTCTCCGTAATCATAACTATATTACTAACAAATAAAAAATAACTAATAATACATCATATAAAACCACTACTTATTCAAATGCTAAGTGAAACTTTTTGGTCCCGTATGTATTCTGAATATACTCAATCCAATAAAATGACTCCTCCACACCTTTTGGACTTTAAACCTGCAGTGCAGCCAGGATCAGAATTGTAGTCCGGTATCTCTTTTATCTCTTTTACAATTGCATGCAAAAGTTCGGGCAATCCAGGTCACCTTGTGTGCTTTGATGAATCCTGAAGTTGAACAAAAGCTGACACAACTTCTTTGATTGATTGATGATTGGTTGATTGATCAACCTTGATCAATCTCTTAGTGACCACATAGTGGTCTTAAACTCTTAGCAACCACATACCGGTAGGAAGATTTTCTCCATGACATTTTCTACATAATACAATGCTAAATATGACAGCTTTTTGCAAATTTGAATGCATGCTTACTATTTATGGCACAGCTGCTTCCTGATTCAGCATAAGAAAATAGTGATTTTGGCAGGTGCAGATGTTTGGGTGCTCTTTTTGATCAGCGCTTTGTAACTCTTCCTTTGGCAAAAATAAAAGCTTCCAAATGCTTCCTAAGCCAGCTAAGTATCTTCTGTTCCTGCTTTTGGAACTCTAACCAGTTTATTTTTCTTGAAGATGTCTTTGAAACATCCTTAGATCTTCATACATACACTGCAAAGCTTGAGAATTTACTTGGAGATATTTAAGAATGTTTTAGAACTATAAAATGGTTCCTTTCTTTCTTTCTTTCCTGTAAGTACTTCAAGGCTAATTTTAGAGTTATGCTTCTGATCGGTGTCTTGTTGAAATATCCAATATCTTTTAGGTTTCCATTCTTCATTGGCTTTGGGACGTTGGAACAGACAATTCTTGACTTACTGTACGTCTGGTCACTCAGCGACTGTTTGAAGTTACAACTGACCCCCCCCCAAAAGAGTATTTATGACCCCAATCTGATAGTTGAGCCCCCTCTACTGTCACAGGACCAAACTTTGGGCGCTTGGCAACACAGCCACATTTATGGCCATTTGCAATCTTCCACAGTCACCTGACTGCATTTTATAATGGTTTAGCCAACACCTGGCACTTCCCGGTTTCAGCAAAACCATACCCCTAGCAAACCATCGGTTTGCTTAACAACTACCCTGGCTGCTTTACTGCCACCACATTCAATGACCACCACAAAAGAGGTTGTAAAATTGGGTTGGTCATATGACTGACTTGTTTTACAAACATTATGACATGCAAGCATAATGGGTAGGCTCCATTATGGTCACCTGTCAAGGACTACCCATATTTAATTCCATTTTATTCTTCTTTCCTCTTGTATAACATTTCCTGTGTCGCGGCCCACAGCAGCGACATTCAGCGGGGCCCCTCTGGCCGGCACGCGTATGCGCAGGACAACTCTGCCGGGCCTCGCCCGGTATCAGCAGGCTCCGTGGCGTTCTCATCTGGAGGCGGACCCGCCCATACCACAATGAGCCTGGACATGGGGGGGACTGGGGAGCACGGCGTTGACAGGCTGGCTGGGAGGCAGTTTCGGAGCGCGCTGCTAGGGGCTATGCCCATTGAGCCTGCCAGCATGGCTGGAGACGCGGCAGCGCCAGGGCCCATGGGGGTTGAAGAGGTGTCCAAGAACTGGGGCAGGGTAGGGGCCATGCACGGGTGGGATATGGGCGTGGTGAAGGGAGGGGATGGGCCGCGAGGTGGTGGTCTCGGGGTTCAATGGAAGCTTATCTGGTGGGCGGAAAGCGTCGGGAGGCAGGGGTTGAGGCAAAGGACATCGCCAGGGAAGGGCGGGGTAGAAATAGGGAGTGGGCGGGTGTAGGCGTGTATGGGTGGGGTTGGGCGTTTGCGGTGGGAGGGTATTTAGCAGCGTTGGTCGCGGGTAGCAGCCAACGCTGACTTCGCTTTCTTTTG
The DNA here is from genome assembly GCF_947247035.1 of Vipera ursinii. Lineage (NCBI taxonomy): Eukaryota > Metazoa > Chordata > Lepidosauria > Squamata > Viperidae > Vipera > Vipera ursinii. The sequence continues at coordinate 213,494,557 of NC_139512.1, read as the reverse complement.
GATCGTTGTTTGCTGTTTGCTTCTCAATAAACACTTTTCGGCTGCGTTTTTCCCCTGCTCTTCCGGACGGGCTGAGATCCTGTATCATTGGCTGCCTCACAGCCTCAAAAGAACCGCTCCATGCCTAATGATTGGTGAGATTTTTTTCTTCAAATGTTTCCCTCCTTTTTCTCCAGATGTATGTGAGTGTGGCTGTGCTGTTCAGCTGAATTTTTGTTTTATCAGTCTACAGCACTTCATTCCAAATCATTTCAGGCTTATCAAGGTTTCCTTCTGCATGCAGGTCATCCTTGACTTACGACTACAATTGAGCTCAAAATTTCTGTTGTTAAGTAAGACATATGTTAAGTGAGTTTTGCCCCATTTTACGATCTCTCTTGCCACAGTTGCTAAGTGAATCACTGTAGCCGATAAGTCAATAACCTGCTTATTAAGTGAATCTGGCTTCCCCATTGACTTTGCTTGTCATAACATCGCAAAAGGAGATCACATGACCTTTGGACACAGCAATGGTCATAAATATGAACCAGTTGTCAAGCGTCTGAAATTTGATCACATGACCATGGGGCTGCCGCAACGTTTGCAAGTGAGAAAAAATGGTCATAAGTCACTTTTTTCATTGCCGTTGTAACTGAACAGTCACTAAACAAATTGTTGTAAGGCGAGGACGTCCTGTACTTCTTGTCTGATGAAGTCGGACAACTCCCTCATGCAGATCACATTTGGATAAGCAATGCTCAACTGTAATGCAGCACTGTAGATAAACTGTAGATACATGCTGTTCTAGCGCCAGGTAAGTTTTTTAATCAGGCCATTTGCTGTGATATGTGGGTTCTGTCCCGCAGATCTGACCAAGTGGCTTTCAAGTAGCTCTAGCAGAGATTTGTCTCAGTTTTCCAGATCATTGCCGTGGTGCCCACTAAAAGGAAGAGCTTGCTATTGTTCAGAAGTAAAACACGCAGTGGTAGGATTCAGCCAGTTCGCACCACTTTGGCAGAACCGGTAGCTAATTTTTTGTTGTCCAGGCCCAGAACGGACTTCCGGAAGCGGCCTCCACACAGAGAACTGGTTGTTCACCTATTTGAATCCCACCACTGAAAACATGACTTGGTGCAATTGAGGTCTCACATATCAGAGAAAACTGACTTTGAACCAAAATGCACCCCCATCGCTCACAGTGGCCTGCCCTCCAGTACCACAGGCAGCCAATAATGGCTGCTCTGCCAGGGTGCTTCCACAGTTGTAGTAAAGTATTTTTTTTCCCCAAAGTGCATTTCACTTTTTCTTAACCTCTCTGTTAAAAAGACTGGCTTCCCACCACATCCCCTGCTTCCCAGCAACCACAAGAAAATGGATAGAAAATGAGTGGATGAGAGTGACGCAGGCTGTGTTAACCGTCCCTTATAAGGACTTGAAACAGTTTGAAATCCAGTAGAGAATAGTGTGGGAGGACTCACTATTTCTGACACTGTTAACACTCAGTGGCTTATTTCAGCTCTGCTAAGTACAAGAGTTATTAATAAGCAGTCACTAAAGTCAAAGCTCTCTTTAAGCTGTTCCAAAGTGGTGCCAAAAACTAGGACAAAGTACGTTGTTGTAGTAGGATGGTAGCACTGTTGCTTGGGGCACCTGCTGGAGTAACTTTCCGTCCCTCTGATAAGGCTATTTCTGGGTCAAAGTTTCTTGGCTACCCATGCTTGTCTTTCTTGCTGGAAAGAAGACTTCAGATAGTCGAATTACTGTATTACTAGAACACAGATTATTATATGGCTTTGCTTTGTTAATATTCACTGTCAACTATAAGTTAACACATGGAGAAATTAGTTTAGTAAGAAGTTAATACGGATGGTAGTGATACCACTACTAAGGGAGGCTTTCTTCTTTCCCTCTAAACTATTTTACTTGAAAAATTTATGTGAAGTGAAAAATGAGATGTACGTCTTTGCTAGGGGTGAAAATGACAGACGCCGAAATAACATATTGTATTTCTTAGAGAATATTTTAGGATTTCAGTACCTGAGATGAGCAACATTTTGTGGTCAGGGAACTTTAGGAGAGAAATGCAAGGATTATAGTGAGGAGATCAACCATGCAAGGTACTCAGAGGGAAAATTTGGGAAATTTTAGAGAAAACCAGGATTTTCCCAGGTTATATTTTAAAACTACTTTAAGACTATTTTAGAGCTTCAGAACAGTTTTTGTGCTTTATTTCACTCGAAGTGGCAGGAAACCATGCCAACTTTGAGCATCTCGGTCAAAAATTCAGGTGCAAGGGAATATAGGTTGGCCACCCCTTCTGTGTACAGTTTAACCAAAAAAATATTCCCCCCCCCTTATTTTTCACCTACAAAAACATAACTTCCAAATCCACATATTTTTTCTAAAATATATTTTCAGAATATTATACTACTATTATTCTATTGTCGCTGAAAAAAATATTCTCTTTCTACTTCAGACATGTCAAACATGTGATGTCACGTGATGTCGTACAACGTATCGGAGCCTTTTCGCCGTTACCAGCAATGGGGTAGGCGTGGCTTCTGGATGACGCATCCAGCCCGTGGGCCAGCAGTTTGACACTCCTGCTCTACTTCTTACAACCCGGAATATGTTGAATATGAATATTTCTTGACTTAGTAGAAGTTGACTCCTTTCATTCTGTTAACTTACAATTTTGTATTGTGCCCTAAAACTTTTTAAAGCCTTGCACCCACTCACCCACCCCCCACCCACATTCCACAAAGAAATAGAAAGTTCTACTGTGTCTGTAGAATAGTCTGATGTTTGCCAGAGGGCTGAACTGGTCATTTTGGGGAAATATGGTTTTTTTGGGCGCTCACACAGAGAGGGTCTCCTCAGGGTGCTGTCAGCTAGACAGTGTCGGCTGGTGACCCCCAGGGGGAGGGCCTTCTCTGTTGGGGCACCTGCCCTTTGGAATCAGCTCCCCTGAGAACTTCGGATGTCCCCAGATCTCTGGTCCTTTCGTCGCGACCTAAAGATGTATCTTTTCCAACTGGCTGACCTGGACTGAGGATGGGGGGTTTTAATATTGTTTTAATTTTATTGGTTTTAGTAATTAATTATGGGGCTTTGTAATTTAATTCTTTTTTAATATTTGTATTACTGTTTTTATAGCTGTTTTATTGTTGTGAGCCGCCCTGAGTCCTTCGGGAGATAGGGCGGCATATAAGTCCCATAAATAAATAAATAAATAAATGAATGAATGAATGAATGAATGAATGAATGAATGAATGAATAAATAAATAAATAAATGAATAAATAAATAAATCTTATGAAACCAGGAGAGAAGGTCTTGCACAGTTACTGTATGGTTTCTATTAGCATGGACAGCATTACAGGGATGGTTAATTCAATTCACATGGCCCATCAAAGTCACCATTCTTCTTCAAAATATTTTAAAGTTTGCTTAATATGTATTCAATTTATTTACTTTTGTGCTGTGGGAATCACTGGGTTCCAGAACCACTTATGTTATGCTAGGATAGTTTCAGCTGGCTTCAGTGCTGCTTCAGACTATATTATCTCCTAAGGAAGCTGATAATGATTATTTTTACTAATGACAATAATACTTTCCTGAAATATCTATCAATCCAAAAGGACTGGTTTGTGTCTCTGTCTTTGTGAGATTCTTGTGATATTAGCTATTCTTTTGATTAAAAACCTGCCTTGTATTTATAAATCTATTTCCACAGCGAAGTCCCAAAGTTACTTTTTCAAGAAGCAACTGAACTTTCTTTGTTTTTTCTTGAGGACCTTCCTCTCTGGAAGTCTGCTGATTTGAAAGAGGGGTCAAAGAGGGCATCTACATTAAGATTGAACAGGCTTCTCCTAACAGAGGGGGGAGTGATTTGACACCACCCATCTCCTGTTTACAACATAGCCCTTTCAGCAATTCCAAGAAAGTTCCACATCCATTTGCACTATTCAGGTGACCCTGCAAGCACAGATAAACCCCCAAGTGGCCTCAACAACTCTCAGAAAGAGTGCTAACGACCAGATGACGGCAAGAAATATAAATCCTTCTATTCTCTATCATTCAATTAGAACTGAAGAAGCTTCTTGGATGAGAAGCAAAACATCTTCAAGGAAAAACAAAGAAAATCCAATTGCCTCTTGAAAAAGCACCTTTGGAACAACCATGACCTGGATGACTGAGAATCTTCATAGACGTTTTGCACAGTGAAGATTATTCTTTCTTAAAGCCCACCCTGGAGCCCATGAGGAGACTGAAGTAAACTCGGACCTCTTTGTCACTGAATTCTAGGATTTTCTGAAACGTCAAAGCAAGTTTACCTACCAATTGTGCAAAAGGAGCCACAGCCTATTTTTTCCCCTCTCCACTAGTGCTATATAAATGTTCCATTTCCTGGTTCCTACATTTCAGCAATCCCACTTTAGAAATATAGTTTTCATCCTTTGATAATTGCAAGATTGCTGTCCTTTGAGGCTTTTGCGATTGTTATAGAAGATGAAAGAACAGAGACGATAGACTTATGTTTGTAATTATTGGAAAATTCAACTATTCTCTTTCGCCACTATAAATATATAGAGAAAAAAATATGGTTAGCAGCCAGGGCAAGGTGTCCTTGATGTCTTTGTGGGAAGTGGGCATAACTGTTAGATATGAAGTTTTTTTTATGGATAGCAGGAGTCTAACATTTCTGGGGGGGTGTAATTTTTAATTCTGATTAGGAAAAATTGGGGAAATGCATTAAGAGAGAATATGTGTGATGAGTGATATAGAAAGTTGATAATAAATAAATCTGCGCTTAGGATTGGGTCCTTGTAATCTATGCGCTAAACTACCATGGTTGTTAGATTGAGCTTGGGGTGTTTGGGGAGTAATAGAATAATACATTTTGAGTTTTTGTAATTTTTAGTCCTGAAGAAACATTTAAGGGAAATAAAAGTAAACCTTCAGTTAGAGTTAGAATTATGCTTTTTTGAAGTCTAAAGCAAAAAAAAAAACATTACGGGGATTTATATTCCTCAGAGTACTAGGCAACTTTATATTAAAAAGTGAGGTGGGAGAAAAAGGAGGAAAAAGAGAAGCTAGGGAAAAAAATGAAGTACAGATAGTCCTCAACTTACAACAGTTCATTTAGTGACCATTCAAAGTTACAACAGCACTAAAACAAATGACTTGGGACCGTTTCTCACAGTTGCAAACTTTGCAGCATCCCCATGATCATGTGATCAAAATTCAGATGCTTGGCAACTGGTTCATATTTAAGATGTGTCAAGTTTCCGACGTATGGGCTTTTCAAGTGACTCTGAGGCATTGTTTACCTTAAAAGTCCTTTATTAGCCTAATACACCGACAAATGCTTGCTCGAAGGAAGCTGGAATCTGAAATCTCCTCCCCTTGTAAAATACCGTATTTTTCGGACCATAAGATGCACTTTTTTCCCAAAAGTGGGGGGAAAACGAGGGTGCGTTTTATGGTCCGAAGGTGATCCATATGGCCAGCCCCAACCTCCGCAAGTGGAAAGCAAGGGAGATTGTCAGGAGCACGAATCGGCACGTGCTGAGAAACGCCGATCTCACGCTCCTGCACTCTCCCTCGCTCGGTTTCAGCTTCCCTTGCTACAAGAGAAAGCAGGCTGAAACGGAGTGAGGGAGATTGCCAGGAATGCGAATTGGCTGATCTCGCACTGCTGCAATCTGCCTCGTTTCAGCCTGCTTTCTCTTGTAGCAAGGGAAGCTGAAACCGAGTGAGGGAGTTTGCAGGAGTGCGAGATCGGCCGATTTGCATTTCTGGCAATCTCCCTCACTCCGTTTCAGCTTGCTTTTTGCAAGAGAAAGCCGGGCTGCAGGGCTGCCTCCGCGGGTACTGCTCTAATGCAGAGAGGGAAGGACAAAGAGGGAGGGAAGGAAGGAAGGAAGGAAGGAAGGGACAATGGGAGAGGGAGGGAGAGAAAGAGAGAGAGAGAGAGAGAGGGACAGAGAGAGAAGGAGAAAGAATTTTTTCTCTTGTTTTCCTGCTCTAAAAACTGGGTGCGTCTTATGGTCCGGTGCGTCTTATGGTCCGAAAAATACGGTATATTAAACACAATTCTCCACCTTTCTAATTCTGTCATTAATCATATTCTCCAATTAATTTAAAGAATCAGTTTCCCTTCCGTTAGAAGAACCGCCAAATCTTATCTTCTTTAGAGAGTCAACTAGCCTTGAAAGTGCATTCCTACTCTTCCCTCCCCCCACCTTTTTAAACTAAAACAATACACAGGTCTTAAAGCAATACACAAGTTTAACATATGAAATAGCTACTCCTTCATCTCATGTCAAGCAATAACATTCGATGTTAGCAGCGTTGACATGATGGTTGCAAGCATCATGGGGTCATGTGATCACTTTTTGCAACCTTCTGGCAAGCAAAGTCAATGGGAAAGCCAGATTCACTTAACAACCAGGTTACTAACTTATCTACTGCAGTGATAAATTTAACAGTGGCAAGAAATATCGTAAAATAGGGCAAAACTCAATAAATTCTCACTTAACACAAATTTTGGGCCTCAATTGTAGTCGTAAGTCGAGGATCACCTGAATTGCCATAAATGGTTATGTATGTGAGACCTTCTTCACACTGTTATTCCTAGTGACTGCAAAGACACATCCATGTAGCACAGGGGTGTCAAACTCGAAACATCACATGACGTATCGTGACATATCTCAACTTTTTCCCCATTGCCGGAGCTGGGGTGGGCACGGTTTCAGTATGATGTATCCGGGCCAGCAGTTTGACACTCCTGGTGTGGCATATTTGGAAAGCACCTATAAATCATTATTTTATTGTTGCCTTCCTTTTGGATGCTTTCTGATATCTCAGTTAGTGATGATCAATCCTCTGATAGTTTCATACCCAGTTACTAACCAGATTAACTCTATGTAGTTTTTTGAGATCAGCCATGGACTCTGTGGTAATAAATAGGACTGTCCAGCAGCTATGCTGAAGCTCCATAACTCTGGATATCTGAGAGAAGCCTAGCAAAGCCCTTTATTTTAAACAAGGGATTCAAAAATATTGTGTCATTTTTACTATTTTTATGGACTCCTCTTTTAATAACCATTCCATTATTTCAAAATCTGTAGTAAATATATTTATTGGATGGGCTCAAACATCACTCACAAAAACCTGAAAGCTTATAAGAAGAGAAGGGTGAGGGGTGACATGATAGCAGTGTTCCAATATCTCAGGGGCTGCCACAAAGAAGAGGGAGTCAAGCTATTCTCCAAAGCACCTGAAAGCAGGACAAGAAGCAACGGATGGAAACTAGTCAAGGAGAGAAGCAACCTAGAACTAAGGAGAAATTTCCTGACAGTTAGAACAATTAATCAGTGGAACAACCTGCCTCCAGAAGTGGTGAATGCTCCAACACTGGAAGTTTTTAAGAAGAGACTGGACAGCCATTTGTCTGAAATGGTATAGGGTTTCCTGCCTTAGCAGGGGGTTGGACTAGATGACCTCCAAGGTCCCTTTCAAATTATTATTATTATTATTATTATTATTATTATTATTATTATTATTATTATTATTATTATTATTATTATTATTATTATTATTATTACCACCTGCAGATCACTTATGACACTAATTTGGGCAACAGTAGGGATAGAGCAGGGGTAGGCAACCTTGGCTCTTTTATGACTCGTGGACTTCAACTCCCAGAATTCCTGAGCCAGCATGGCTACCCCTGGGATAAAGGAAGACTGAAAGACTTGGACAGAGACTTGATCTGAAATCCTGAGCTCTGCTCCATCCCAACCCCAAACCACAACCTGGGAGTTCTGATCTGGTCAGGATTTCAAATTGCACCTAGAAATGCCCCCAAAACTTCACCTTTGTGTTTAGTGTGGCCCTGTTCTGTTGTAAATTAGAAGGGTTCCCCCTGAATCCCATTTTTACATGACTGATTTTGCAGTGAACATTTAAGATCTACTTGGGAGTATACATGTTTTTTAAACCAATCAATGTCTTGGAGGTATCTGGTCTCAGCTTCAGCCCCCAGGATTTCAAATTCTCCTATTTCAGACCGTCTCTCTGGGAAAAACCACTGTCTAAAAGATGTTGCTGACCACTGTTTAGGCAGTGTTCCAGTATGGAACTCTGAAGCTCCTTCACCATGGAAATTGCGAATCTGAATGCATTATAAAAGCTCATCCAAACTCTAAAATAGTATCATACGTCTTCCCAGATAGCCGTTGGACTGTCTGATGTCTTTTTCATTTAATTTAACTTCTTATTGTTGCTGTGTTCTCATTCCCATATATGGATAAATTGTTCATATTATCTACCATCAACAGGAAATAATGTACTAGTGTTTTTTTTAGATCTAAAATTAGGATTCAGTGTAGATGACTGGAAAATGGTGCCATCTAGTGGAAAATATGAGATTGGTAAATGGCTTTCCTTCATTTCAAGATGTTTCATTGACAAAATAATTCCATGTTTTCAGGAGCAGGAAAATGAAATAAAAGACATTGTTATGGTTAGTTGCATAGTCAGCCAGATGCCTAGATTGGATTTCACATTTTTATCCACCTATCAAGTCTTTACTAAGGTTAAACTCCAACCTCTGTCCAATTCCCAACAGCTCTGGGTGGCTAACAACAATCAAACAAAGAAATTTCAACACAATGAATAAAACATAACAACAAAAGATGACAAGTGTGATGAATAAATAAACAGTTATTTAAATCTGGCATGGAAAGAATGTCTTTTCACAATGTTCTTCCTTATCATACACGGAGAATAATTTTAGTTTGTATTCTTGATTTTAAAATGTGACTTAACAAATTAGCATAGTACATTTATTCATTTAAAGAATTAGTTTTAAAACCATTTCCTTGGAAATTTTATATAAATAAATGCAGCGTTATGTAGGAAGAAAAGTCTTCATCATGGTTCCTCCAAGCGGGGAATAAACATGGCAACTGCTTTGGGAAGAAGGTTGTAGTTTATTGCAGAGGAAAGGCAGACAGAAAGATGGATCCAACAGGAAAAGAAGGACTGAGCACATGTGGGTAGTGGGTTTTTATACCCCCTGGACTCTTTTGTCTGGAGTTATTTCCTGTTTCAAGCTTTGTATTTCCTTTGTCATGTATTCTGTCCTGAGCCTAGGTGTGCCCCTCTAGGATTCTTGCTGGTTGTCTGTCCCAGCCCACCTCCCTTGGGCCGGGGTATATAGATTTTAGATGTCTGAAGTCTTCTTAGCTTCTGTCAGAATCCATTTATATCACATTTCATAAATGTATAGGTAGAACATTGGGCTTATTCTGGGGATTCTGCCATCTCTCCGAGGGTGGGGAGAGGATGGTTACTTAAGGCGATCTTCAAACAACAGGGAACGTTTGAACTGGGGGAGGGAGGGGGAGAGACAGATCTGGATTGCATCTTCATTTACAACTGAAAAGGAAAGCAATAACCATAAAACCAAGGAGAGTTCCCTTTCCCATGGAAGGGCCTGACACCTAAGCAAATGATGAGAGCCTGACCAAATGGATGAGGGGAGGGGCTGAAATGGGAATGCTTTATATAGGATTGAAATGTAACTTTGTTAGATTCCATCTTGTATTGCCACAATCGATTCCATCCTAGTAAACATTTTCCTTTTGGACTAAACTTGCATCCAAGAGTTCTTATTTCCTAAGATGTGGATTGAGGTGGGTCCTGATAGCTTCAACCTTCCTGAATGGTTTACATCTGCATTTCTATAGAGTTGGTTCCTGCTTGGGGGAGGGAGACTTGGGGCTATTAAGAAAACTTGGGCATGCTTTTCTGCCTCTTTTAACTTCTTTTTAGGAAATGTATTTTCCTGCCCTTTTAATATTTCCTTCTCTGGGGAGCTGACTTCCCACAATGTTGTGTGTGCCTAAGGAATGGGTCATGCATCACAACAGCAGGATGCTGCGGTCATTATTCCTCCTCCCTTGCCGCCTCCTATTGTTACTAATCTAAGTTTTGTAATATTGTTATCCAGTTAGATTTTGAAGTGGTTCCCTTTCTGCTTTGCCAGAACATTCAACAAACGTTCAAACTCTTCATGCCATAGGAGCGGGTTATAAAGGACCGCCTCTTCCTGGTTACATCAGATCTCACAGAGGAGATATGTGTGTGGGTACCATCAGCTAGGGCAGAGGTACGGAACCTTGGCTCTTTTATGACTCATGAACTTCAACTCCCAGAATTCCTGAGCCAGCATGGCTCAGCATGGCAACCTCTCCCTTTCCCCTCAGCATGGCTGGCTCAGGAATTCTGGGAGTTGAAGTCCACGAATCATAAAAGAGCCAAGGTTGCCTAACCCTGAGCTAAGGAGATACATTTGGTATGTCCTGGGAAATGGGCCTTCTCTGCTGCGGCCTCTGCCTTATGGAACATTCTTCCCCTAAAATTACATTAGCTCCATCCTTTTTGAAATTACAGAACTCAAGATCTGGTTATGTTACCAGGCCTGGGATCCAGCAGATGCGATAAACAAATAAATTGCAAAAATGAAGGAAATCTTTTAAGAGTCAATTCCATTAACTGCCATTCAATGCCTTTTTACAGTAAGATCAAAGTTAAATTCTTGTCCCCCTTTCTCATTCTTACATGATGCAATTTTTAAGTGGAGGAATAATTGTGTTATTCCTTGTTGTCTCAATGGACTAGATTAGAGTGATTTCAGGTTGTTTGCCTCTGCTCTTGCCAGAATAATCCTTACATATAATCAAGCACAGGCTGTTTATTTATACCTATTTATTTATACTTATTTAAATAAATGAGCTATAATTCCAAATATATTTACAAGGATGTAAGCCACATGGGTCATATTGTAAATTACATGTGAATAAACATTTATAATATTATTTATTTATTTATTTATTTATTTATTTATTTAATGGGACTTATATGCCGCCTTATCTCCCAAAGGACTCAGGGCAGCTAACAACAGTAAAATACAAGTAAAAATACAAATATTAAAAATTAAACTATATCTATAGCCCCAACTACAACCAATAAAACCTTAAAACCATATTAAAAAACCCCTATCATCAGTCCAGGTCGGCCTGTTGGAAAAGAAATGTCCTATCTGGACCATTGGAAATGAGCATGCCCAAGATGGCGGACGTGCTTGGCTGAGCTCCGCGAGCTCCAGCTGCTTGGCGTCCCACAGGAGTCCCACAGAGGTGCTTTATGCCCTCTGTGTTGGTGGGTTAGGATAGGCAGACAAAGGGCTGTCAGTTTGCCGTTTTTGGTAGCGGCAGCAGTGGCGGTAGCGTTTTCGGTGGCGGTAGCGTTTTCGGTGGCAGCAGCATTTTCGGCGGTGGCAGCGTTTTCGGCGCTGGCGGCGCAGTCCTCCGTGAGTTCCGTGAGTCCCAGCGACCTTCGGAGGGGCCTCGGCTGAGCCCGGTGAAGCCTAGGAGAGCCTGGTGGGACCGGAGGAGCCCGGAAGAGCTGCGCTCTGTGAGGCACCTATCAGCAGATTTTTGGTGCCGATGGAGCCCGGCGGAGCCTGGAAGAGCCTGGAAGGCCCGGAGCCACGCTCTGGAAGGCGCCGATCAGCTGATGTTCGGAGGCTATGGAGCTGCGACTTGGAACAGCGCTCGGAATGGTGGAGTGGCGGAGGAATTGCGGTGGCGTCTGGAGCAGCTGGTGTGGAGATGAGCTGGAGTGCTGCGGCTGCTCAGACATGGAGACCTGCGGCCCAGTGGTGGAGTGCGGACGATTCGTGTCGCGGATGGTTGGGTGGCACAGACCATCTTTAAGTCGCTCGTGCTCCGGGAGGCCGGTTGGATTGAGTTTGCGGCCTAGCAGAAGATCTGTGGGGTTCTTGGTTTCCCCCCCTGTTTGCCTACTTATCACCTGACCCTCTCCTCCCATGGAGAAGAACATCTGCAGCCGGGATATTTTGCTATTTTATGATTCATCAGGCTTTTATGCTTTGGACGAATAGCTGCTTAATTCTTTTGTCTGCCGTGCCCCCAAAGGATTCAGAAGGTCCCGGGTATAAAGTCACGGTGAGAGAGTGGCTTAGACTTAACATCTGCTGTCCCCCTAGAGGTGAGAGATCTATGGGGTATGCCTTACCCTGGGCGTGTGTTCCAGGCCGCTCCCCGGATCAGAGCTGCGACCGTCATGAGAGGACGGTGGTTGACCTGTTCTGGAGGTTCACCCAGCTTGAGTGGCAGTGGAGCTGGGTCGGCGGTCTGGATACCCACTCACCTTCTGACTTAGACCCTCCTGATTAATTATGGGATTCCCTTTTGCTGGACTTGCTTGGACAATCATGACTCACCTTTGCTATACCAGCACGGACTTGTTCGCCCTCAGGGGTGCCCCCCCTTCCTGGTTGCGACCCACCTGTCTCTCCACTTCTCATCTTGATGAAGGGCCCAATTGTTGGGACCCTGAGAGATGGTTGGGCAGGGACAGGACCCTCCAGTATAAACTTAATAAGAGGCCACTGGTTAATTTTTTAGCTAAATTTTTTGTAGGCTTAGGGAGGGGGGAGGGATTACAGGTTTGGCTGGAAACTAGGGGGTGTCCGCCAACTGTTCAGGCCAGGTCCGTAATTGATCACGTCAGGTGGGAGCTAGGGCTGGTTGCCTCTGGGGCCCCAGAGCGGGGTGTGGGATTACCTATTCCCACGACATTAGGGAATGGCAGCAGGTGTATGAACAGAGGGCCGTATCAACATCCGGGAGTGCGTCCTCGCTATCTTCAAGCAGTGATGTGCTCTAACCCCCTGGTTTCGGCCCGTGGTTCTGGGAGCAAGGATGAGCAGCCACATGAGCTCAGGCTTGTGTATTTTAATGCCAGGTCCATAGTTAATAAGGCTCCTCTCATCCAGGATTTGGTTGAGGGAGAGCATGCGGACCTGGCTTGCATTACGGAGACCTGGTTGGGCTCAGAGGGTGGTGTCCCTCTGGTCGATCTCTGCCCACCAAGTTTCCGGGTGCTGCACCGGCCTCGGGCTCAGGGTAGGAGCGGGGGAGTGGCAGTACTTGTGAGGGAGACCCTTTGCCCGTGGGAGGCCACCATTGTCCAAATAGCCAGGTGTGAGTCCCTCCTCTTGAGATGTGGTCCTAGAGCTCAGTTGGGCTTGCTGCTGGTGTACCTTTCGCCTAGTCATGCAGCAGCAGCCCTGCCTGAGCTTCTCGACATCCTCTTGGGGCTGGTGATTGAGTTCCCTAAATTTATGATTTTGGGTGACTTTAATCTACCATCCCTGGGAGGATCACCTGAGTTAGCTCGGGAGTTCATGGCTTCCATGACGGCCATGGACCTGATGCAAGTAATTCAGGGCCCAACTCATGTGGGGGGCCACACGCTCGATTTGGTTTTTCTATCTGGACGGTGGTTAGATGATCTGGGTGGGGGTTCTCCAATTGTTATGCCCCTGTCATGGACCGATCATCATCTCCTGCGGTTGGTCTTCCGTTTTGCCACTCCCTGTCGTGGGGTTGTTGAACCAATGAGATGGTTCCGTCCTAAGCGTTTAATGGACCCTGAGAGGTTCCAGGCAGCGCTGGGGTCCCCACCTGCCTCCTTTGCTCACAACTCGGCCGATGCCCTTGTGGAAGCCTGGGAACAGGCGGCCACAGAGGTACTCAACCGAGTTGTACCCATGCGGCCCCTGACCCGGTGCAGATCCCAGTGGGCTCAATGGTTTTCCGTGGAGCTCCAGGAAATGAAGCGTCGGAGATGGGGCCTAGAGAGCTGTTGGAGATCCAGCCGGTCTGAATCCGATCGCGACTAAGGTCCTTTACAAGGTCTTATCTCGCAGTGATGAGGATGGCAAGGTCTAAATACTTTGCTACCCTCATTGCGTCCGCAGATAACCGCCCGGCCGCTCTGTTTAGGGTGACCCGCTCCCTCCTTAATCAGGAGGTGGGGGAGGAGCCCTTGCAGGGCCGTGCCAAGGAGTTTAGCCAACATCTGTCAGACAAAATCGCTCGGATCCGGTCCGGTTTGGACTCCAACTGGGCAGAGTCTGACGATGAGGACATGGGCAGTCTTGTTGATATTATCTGGGAGGAGTTCGATCCTGTGACCCTCGATGATGTGGACAGGATCATGGGGAAGCTGAGCTCCACCACGTGTTAATTGGACCCATGCCCCTCCTGGCTGGTTTATGCGGCTTGGGATGGGACACGAGGCTGGATCCAGGCAGTGATAACTGCTTCCTTGAGTGAGGGTAGTTTTCCTGCTGCCTTGAAGGAGGCGGTGGTGAGACCCCTCCTCAAGAAGCCTGCCTTGGATCCAGCTGTATTAAACAACTTTTGTCCGGTCTCCAACCTTTGCTTTCTTGTGAAGTTTGTTGAGAGCGTGGTGGCGCATCAGCTCTCGTTGTTCCTGGGCGCGCCAGACCATTGGAACCGTTTACCGGTGGAGCTCTGGACAGCTCCCGACCTTCGCTCCTTCCGACGTGACCTAAAAACATACTTATTTGAACAAGCCGGCCTGGTCTGATGGGTTTGGGGTTTTTTAATATTAACTGTATTAATTTTATTGGAATTGGGCTGTATTATTTAATTCTTTTTTAACTTTTGTACATTGTATTTTTACTGTATTTGCCCTGTACACTGCCCTGAGTCCTTCAGGAGAAGGGCGGTATAGAAATTAAATTATTATTATTATTATTATTATTATTATTATTATTATTATTATTATTATTATTATTATTATTATTATTATTATTATTATTATTATTATTATTATTATGGTCACAACGAAAGGACCGGAGATCTGGGGTCATCCGGAGCTCCAGGGGAAGCTGATTCCACAAGGCAGGTGCCCCCACAGATAAGGCCTTCCCCCTGGGGGTCGCCAGCCAACATTGTCTGGCCAACGGCACCCTGAGGAGGCCCTCTCTGTGTGAGCGCACAGGGCGATGGGAAGTCGTTCCTGGCAGCAGACAGTCCTGCAGGTATCCCGGGCCTAAGCCATGTAGGGCTTTATAGGTCATCACCAGCACCTTAAATCTCACCCGGAGGGCAACCGGTAACCAATGCAGCTCACGCAGGAGGGGTGTAACATGGGAGTATCCGGATGCTCCCATCACAACCCGCGCGGCCACATTCTGCACCAGCTGAAGTCTTCGGGTGGTCTACAAGGGCAGCCCCATGTAGAGAGCATTGCAGTAATCAACACGGGAGGTAACAAGTGCATGAGTGACCATATGTAAAGCATCTTGGTCCAGATAGGGGTGCAACTGGCACACCAGGCGAACCTGGGCAAATGCCCCCCTGGCCACGACTCCTATATGATCTTCTAAACTGAGTCGTGCATTCAGGAGGATGCCTAAGTTGCATGCCCTATCAACGCGAGGTAACACCTCTCCCCTCATAACCAAAGATGGAATATCCTGGACTACACGAGATGCCGATACGTAAAGCCACTCGGTCTTGGCCGGGTTGAGTTGGAGCCTGTTCTTCCCCATCCAGATTCGTACCACTTCCAGGCAATGGGACATCATGTCGAGGGCATCACTGGGTTGGTTTGGGGTAGAGATGAAAAGCTGGGTATCATCAGCATATTGATGATACCTTACCCCAAAACCACAGATGATCTCACCCAGTGGCTTCATATAGATGTTGAACAGGAGGGGAGAGAGGACCGACCCCTGGGGCACCCCACAATCAAGGAGCCTCGGGGTTGACCTCTGCTCCCCTGCCAACACCGTCTGTGAACGGCCCGAGAGGTAGGAGGAGAACCACCATAGAACAGTGCCTCCCACTCCCAGCCCCCTGAGATGTCGCAGCAGGATACCATGGTCGATGGTATCAAAAGCCGCTGAGATATCTAATAGGACCAGGACAGAGGAATAACCCCTATCCCGGGCCCGCCAGAGATCATCCACCAGTGCGACCAATGCTGTTTCTGTGCTGTACCCGGGCCTGAAACCCAATTGGTATGGATCCAGATACTTGGTTTCCTCCAGGATCAGCGGGAGCTGCCATGCCACCACGCTCTCAACAACCTTCACAAGAAAGCGAAGGTTGGAGACAGGACGAAAATTATTCAAAATAGCTGGGTCCAAGGCAGGTTTCTTGAGGAGGGGCCTCACCACTGCCTCCTTCAAAGCGACAAGGAAGCACCCCTCACTCAAAGAAGCATTAATCACTGCCTGGAGCCAGCCTCATGTGACCTCCTGAGCTGCATAAACCAGCCAGGAGGGACACGGGTCCAACAAACACGTGGCGGCACTTAATCTACCCATGATCCTGTCCACTTCATCCGGAGTCACAGGGTCAAACTCCTCCCAAATAATGTCGGCCAGACCCGTTGCTTCCCCCTCGTCAGATACTGCCCAGTTGGGGTCCAGATCTGAGCGATTTTGTTCAGCAGATGCTTACTAAACTCCTCGGCCCGTCCTCGCAAGGGGTCCTCCCCTGTCCCCTGATTTAAAAGAGAACGGGTCACCCTAAACATGGCGGCTGGGCAATTATCTGCGGACACAATGAGGGTGGCGAAGTAGGCACACTTCGCCACCTCCATTGCCACAAGGTAAGATCTGGTAAAAGATCTTAACTGTATTCGGTCAGATTCGGACCGACTATCATATTATATGATAGCATCCCATGTATTGTATACAAAAGTAACTCTTGTTAAATTGAGTGAAACAAATTCTCCAAAAGTTCAGTCTCGATTGAGCTTTTGACCCAAATCAATGGTTTATATCTTAGAACTAGAGAACTTGAATGTTACTTATTTCAAGAGAAATTGCAAATGGGACCCTGAGGTTATTTGTCCCAGTTCAAGGAAGAAAGCTCCAGATGAAGTTAGCCTTTGTTTTTAGCATAAGTTTCATAATCATTTTGACCCCATGGACATATTATTGCTCTCCCTGATCAATGCATATTTTGATTTTCAGAATGGCATATTCAGGTCATCTTCCTTTCAGTTCTTACTGTAAAAAGATTAAAATGTTGCAATATGTCATATTCCTGTGCATAAGTATTCTGTGGATCAGAAGCGTTAATATGTGCCAATCACATGCAAGCAGTGAATTGTGGTGCACAGCAGCCAAAGTTTGGGGTTTTCTAAATCCATGATAATGATGACTTTGGTTCAACAAAGCATCAACAGAAGTCTGAGCTTTAAAGCATTTTAACCAGGAAATGATGGCAAAGTGAGTTCCTTATGAGTTAACCTCAAAAGAGTTTGACCTCAGCTGATATTAAAAATGGAAGAAAGCAAATTTAGCTTTATAACAATAGCAATAACATTTAAACATATATAATTTCACGGTGCTTTACAGCCCCCTCTAAGGAGTTTACAGAATCAGCATATTGCCCCCAACAATCTGGGTCCTCATTTTACTCACCTCGAAAAGATGGAAGGCAGAGTCAACCCTGAGCTGGTGAGAATTGAACTGCTGGCAGTCGGCAGAATTAGCCTGCAATACTGTGCCACCACGGCATTCCATGAACATTCCAACTGGACCATGCTGTGACATTAAATTAAGGTAGATTTTTAAAAGTGTATGTGATAAAACGATGCCTATTTACCTCATCAAAAGGTCAGGAGTCAAAAGAGAAAAAAAAGGTGCACTCTGCCAAAAGAAGATTCACTATGGAAACAATGTGGGCTTTTATAAGAAGGCAGTGTTATTGGATCTTTCATTTTTCTTTATTTAAAACTGAGAAATATTTCCAAAAAAGAAAGTAGCTACAGATGGTTACTAAGGCTATGCAATTAATGCTCAATGTTACATTAATAAGAGATAACAAGCAGAATACATTGTTGTTTTCATGATTTTTTTAAAAAAAGATATATAAAGTTTTGAGCTTAATTGTAAAATCTCTGCTATACTATTATTTATAATTATTGAAAAAATAGTAGAAAAAGAAAAAAAAGAGAAACACCTGTAAAAACAATACAAATAAATATCTAATTTTGCTTTCCCTCTTCTTTACTCTCCAATTTACAGTAATTGATTGACCGAATCATCAATTTGGATTAAAGTAGTAGGTATAGTAGTAGTAGATATATACACATAAAATCTTCTTTTCATTTCCCCCCCTCAGTTTAGATCCAGAAGATGGTGCTCATTCCTAGCAAAATATCAAAATCAGATGTCATTGGAGGGTAGTGGTGGAAAGTAACAACTTTCTCATCTCAGGCAAATTCATGCTCCCCTGTTGATTTTTCAATGCACTACTAAACAAATAAAATATCAGCTAACTGCATAACCTCCTGGGCAAACAGAAATTAATAAAAGCTGTGGAAGAACAATGTTTAACTGTCAATGAAACCACAACACTGTGGAAATTAAGTTCATAATTTCATGTACCTAAATGGCAGATGAGAAAGCGTGCTGCTTTGCAAATACGGCATCTTGTTCAGCTGAGTCTTCTTGGGTTAAACATTTAGAGGAGAAAGAAAAGAGGAAAAAGTACCAACCATTTTAAACAAAGATTAATCACTTTTCATTTATGTTTCCTCCAAAAACATTTGAAAGTTGCCCAGATATTCAGGGATAGAAAAAAAAGGATTATAATAAATCATCAGGCAGTAGGCCTACCTCAACAGAATATTGTTTTTCCTCATCATTGTTTACAAAATGTGAAACAAATGATGGGGTTGGACTGGACTACATGTGTCACGTGGCATTTGGGTTTTCCTGGAAAAGGTGGACCAGGAGGAAAGAGTGAGCATTAAAAGCAGGAAAAGGTAAGAAAAACTCTACTAGACTTAAGTATTTTATGCTACAGAGTAGCCCCACAGAGAAAAGTGGACAGTGGCCACTAGTCTTTAAGGGCGACTCCCTTTAATCCTGAAGGAGCTACAAAGTAACTAAAAAAAGTAAGATGATAGCATTGATGGCTGTCATCTATGTCCCTTTAAACTCTTGTCAGGCAGCATGGTGGCTCAGCGGTTAAGACACTGGACTTGTCCGCTGGAAAGCCTGCAGCCCAGGTTCAAGACCTGAGCTCCAGTGATGGGTTGAGCTCCTGCCAAGCTAGCAGTTTGAAAGCATGCAGATGCAAGTAGAAAAACAGGTATTACTTCGGTGAGAAGGTAACAGTGTTGCATGATGTCATCCTGGCCACATAACTGCAGAAATGTCTTTGGAAAACACTGGCTCAATGGCTCTTAGGTGCCTCAAAAATTAAATTATCATAGCCCAGAGCAATATTTTCCTAAATTGGATGCAAGGCTCCAGGCATTTCTGAGTCCTCTGAATGCTTTCTCCCTAGTAATTCTTCATTTTTAATGCTGTTTGTGCAGCCTCTCAGTCTTCTGTTGCTATCCACTTTGCATCCCTTGTCCATAGTTGCTGGCCTTCTTGCTTCCTGGCCAAAGCTGAGATCACTGGCCAGGCTTGCAGCCAATCCCATCCTACGGTAGCTACATCAGTGCTTCCTCCCATGCAGTCTTTTTCTTTCCCATCAGGCTGCTGCTTTCAAACAAACTGGAAACAACAGGGAGATGTGCTGTGCTGAGTGATGTAGTTCCCACAGAGGAGCACTGCCCCCTATAGTCAGCAATGACTTTGTTGTTGTTGTTGTTAGCTGCGAAGTCGTGTCCAACCCATCGCGACCCCATGGACAATGTTCCTCTAGGCCTTCCTGTCCTCTACCATCTTCTGGAGTCCATTTAAGCTTACGACTACTGCTTCAGTGACTCCATCCAGCCACCTCATTCTCTGTCGTCCCCTTCTTCTATTGCCCTCAATCTTTCCCAGCATTAGGCTCTTCTCCAGTGAGTCCTTCCTTCTCATTAGGTGGCCAAAGTATTTGAGTTTTAGCTTCAGGATCTGACCTTCTAAAGAGCAGTCAGGGTTGATCTCCTCTAGGACTGACCGGTTTGATCGCCTTGCAGTCCAAGGGACTCGCAGGAGTCTTCTCCAGCACCATAGTTCAAAGGCTTCAATTCTTTGGCACTCAGCCTTTTTTATGGTACAACTTTCACTGCCATACATTGCAACTGGGAAGACCATAGCCTTGACTATACGCACTTTTGTTGACAGGGTGATGTGTCAGCTTTTTAGTGTGCTGTCTAGATTTGCCATGGCTTTCTTCCCGAGGAGCAAGCGTCTTTTAATTTCTTGGCTACAGTCCCCATCTGCAGTGATCTTGGAGCCCAGGAAAATAAAATCTGTCACTACCTCCATTTCTTCCCCATCTATTTGCCAGGAATTGAGAGGGCCGGATGTCATGATCTTGGTTTTCTTAATGTTAAGTTTCAACCCAAGTTTTGCACTCTCCTTCTTCACCCACAACAAGAGGCTCTTTAGTTCTTCTTGATGCTCTTTAGTTCTTCTCTTTCTGCCATTAGTGTGGTGTAGTCAATGAAGCAGAAGTAGATGTTTTTCTGGAACTCTCTAGCTTTCTCCATGATCCAGCGTATGTTGGCAATTTGATCTCTAGTTCCTCTGCCTCTTCGAAATCCTGCCTGCACTTCTGGTAGTTCTCGATCCACATACTGCTGGAGTCTAGCTTGTAGGATTTTAAGCATGACTTTACTAGCATGAGAAATGAGTGCAATGGTGCGATAGTTTGAACATTCTTTGGCACTGCCTTTCTTAGGAATTGGAATGTAAACTGATCTTTTCCAATCCTGTGGCCACTGTTGAGTTTTCCAAATTTGCTGGCAAATTGAGTGTAGCACTTTTACTGCATCGTCTTTTAAGATTTTGAATAGCTCAGCTGGGATACTGTCACCTCCACTAGCTTTGTTGTTGCTCAGCTTTTCTAAGGCCCACTTCACTTCACATTCTAGGATGTCTGGCTCGAGGTCAGTGACCACCTCATTGTGATTATCAGGGACGTTAAGCTCATTCTTGTATAGTTCTTCTGTGTAATTTTGCCACCTCTTCTTAATCTCTTCTGCCTCTGTTAGGTCCCTGCCATTTGGTCCTTTATCACGCCCATTTTTGCATTAAACGTTCCCTTCATCTCTCCAATTTTCTTGAAAAGATCTCTGGTCCTCCCTATTCTATTGTTTTCTTCTATTTCTTTGCACTGTTCATTTAAGAAGGCATTCTTATCTCTTCTAGCTATTCTCTGGAATTCTGCATTCAATTGGGTGTATCTTTCTTTTTCTCCCTTGCCTTTCACTTCCCTCCTTTCCTCCGCTATTTGCAAAGCTTCCTCAGACAGCTATTTTGCTTTCTTGCATTTCTTTTTCTTTAGGATGGTTTTGGTTGATACCTGTTGTACAATGTTGTACGACCTCTGTCCATAGTTCTTCAGGCACTCTGTCTATCAAATCTAATTCCTTAAACCTATTTGTCACCTCTACTGTATATTCAACAGGGATATAATTTAATTCATACCTGAGTGGCCTAGTGCTTTTCCCTACTTTCTTCAGTTTAAGCCTAAACTTTGCAATGAGAAGCTCATGGTCTGAGCCACAGTCAGCTCCTGGTCTTGTTTTTACTGACTGTATAGAGCTTCTCCATCTTTGGCTGCAGAGCATATAGTCAATCTGATTTCTGTGTTGATCATCTGGTGATGTCCATGTGTAGAGCTGTCTCTTGGGTTGTTGGAAAAGAGTGTTTGCTATGACTAGTGGAGTAAAAACCACAGGAGGGTCTCCTTTAAACGCTTGACTTTGATGAAACTGAATAACTTAAGTGCTGTGTAAAGAAATTCTTCTTTTGATTGGGCCCAGATTTCCAAGCGTACATTGGGATTGCTTGTATACTGTATATCACTTGGTATTTTTTACATCATGAGACTTTATATCTATCATACCTTCCATACTGTCTTTCATTCTATGTTGTACTGTTCTTTTCTCCTAGAGGAGCTGCCTATTTATTACCTTCTTCTGTACTTTTTAGACTCTACACTTACCACTTTGGGATATGTTACCAGGGGCATTGTATAACAGGCACAATAGATTTATCGACGTTGCTATTTTGGCAGTTCTACTGTCATCTCCCAATTTAACTTCATTATAGCTGCAGCACATCAGGTTATCATTTTCATCCATCCATCACAACTCCCAGCTCCCTTTCCTAGTTGACAGGTCAGTTTTGCTCAGGACAAAAAGGGGGTGTGGAATTCCAGTGGTGGGGAACCTTTTAGCAGCTGGAATAATATCAGATTTGGGGAGGAGAAGCAAAGGATACTGTAGGCAGGGCAATGATAGAAGTGAACAAACCAGAAGAGCATTGATATATGAAAAGAACAGGCCAAGCAAAGAAAACTCAACTAAAATGGTAGAATTTCAAGAAGCACAAGAATTGCTTCTTCTTTTTCCCTTTTCTTCTCTGAGCCAAGCACAATCATGGAAGTGAAAGTATTGAAGATAATGTAAGCTTCCCCAATAAAGCAAGCATCCCAAAGGATAAGAAACACCTGTGGGAATAAGGCAGTGAGGGAGACAATTAAGAGACTGTTAAATGCTCCAGGTAGCTAAATGTAAATGTACAATAATATCACTGCACATATGGGTGTCTTTGACATATGACCTCAGTTGGAACTGGAATTTCCATTGCTAGGCAAGGTAAAAAAAAAAAGAGCCTTGGTGGAGCAGTGGGCTAATGCCTCCTTAAGTAACACCAGCTGCCTGCAATTAGTGCAGGTTCGCATCCCACCAGGCTCAAGGTTGACTCAGCCTTCCATCCTTCCGAGGTAGGTAAAATGAGGACCCAGATTGTTGGGGGCAATAAGCTGACTTTGTAATAATGCCGCTTGGGGCCCCCCGAAAGCCCTAATAAGCAGGCATATACATAGAATGAAGGCTATTGCTAAGCACATTGATTTGTGTTTCTTAGATTGTAAGCCGCCCTGAGTCTTCGGAGTAGGGCGGGATATAAATGGAATTAAAATAAAATAAATAAATAAATAAAGTTGTCGGACGTTGGCTGGGAAAGTTGCAAAGGGCAATCTTGTGACCCCACCCCCCAGGACACTGCGATCGTTGTGAAACACATGCCAGTCATCAAATGCCTGAATTTTGATCCTGTAGGCATGGGGATGCTGCAACTGTTGTAAATATGAGGACTGATCACTTTTTTTCAGTGCCATTGTAACCACAAATGGTTGCTAAGCAAATGGTTGTAAGTCAAGAACTAGCTGTATCACTATAGTTTGGGAAAGGGTCTGCGTGTCTGGAAAATCCCCATTCCTTTCCCACTCTGCTGTAGTGAAGGATAGTTGTTTCCTCTGTTATTGCGTTTGCCACTCATTAAAGACTATGGTTTTCTTACAGAAAGATGAGTTTTTCTTACGGGATATTTTGGGGAGCAAGAGATGGTGGAGAATGCTGTAGACTAGAGCACCTGCCTTCTGGGACTATGTAGGAGGAGGAGGTTCAGCAGGATCGGTGAAGCAGATGTTGAGTAATTGCTGGAATGAAGAGTAACAGAAGGGACAGCGTTCAAATAAATTAGGATTATGAGATTCTGGGAAACTAAGGAAAGAGGGTAAGGCTGATTTAAATCTGTCAATTTGTTTTATTGGTTAAAAGAATCGAGCTCCATTCTGCCCTGGAATCTAACCCAGCAAATTGCTAGCTAGACTTTTAATATCTTTTTTAAAAAATCAGTCCCAGAAATCAGACTGATTGCCCAACAATGCATAGAAAACATGTGTTGATATCTAGTTAGAGGTATGATTTACATATTATCAGAATTAAAAGGTTAACTCTGAAGATATAGTAGTGGGAACATATTGGTAGCATTTTAGATGACTGATTAGTGGACCCAGTTTTACTTCTTCATGAATATCTTTGCTCTGAACCCACATAGCAGAAGTGTGAAATTTGATAATATTTCCTTATTTGCAGACGACTAAAACATGATATGCCAATGCAGTTTTTGGCTTTTGCATTTTTGTCACTCATTACTGTACTCTGGCTGTTGCATTTCAAGATGGTCAGATTAAATGTAAAATGCGACCTGAGTTTGTTATACTCATTTTGCTGTGATTGTTAAATAGGCAATCTGCTGCTTTTAATATGTTGACATAAATTCAGTAATTGAGAACTGAGACACACTTCACAGTAAGGATCCTGTCTTTCAAAATGAATCTAGCCTTTGAGAAACATGCTGACTTGCTTGCCCTCAATTTAAATATTGAAAACTGCAGCACAATTAGAAAGAATGTAGGACATTAGCTGATTACAAATTGCCATTTAACACTAGTAGGGTTGCTGAGTGGCTAAAACAACAACTGCAACAACAATAAAAAGCTAACCTGACCTATACATATGGCTTCTGAAGCAGCTCATGAGCCTGCAGAAAAGAGTTATTTTAACAATAAAAAAGGTGTTCCATTCACCCTCTCATGAATTATGAAGCATCCTTTTCTAAAGGATTTACATGTTATGCATCACTCCTCATCTTACACAGCGGAGTTGGCAAAAACACCAGACAGTGAGTCTCCAGTGAAATCCCCCCTATAGTTCTTGAATAAGGCAAGTTTCACACATGGTTGAGAATTGCTTTTATTGCTATCCCACTAAACAGAGTTGCTTCTGATTTTCTACTGGTAGAATAAAATGCAGAATCAATCAGTGGCTTAGAAGTGATTGGTACTTGCAGACAGAGGCAATTGCCTTAGAAACACTAGATGATTTGATGAGAACAGTTGGTGAAGGAGCACTCCCGAACTGCAGCTGCAGCATTCACTTCCCATCATTGTTTCAATCAATCAATCAATCAATCAGAATACACCTGGAAGGGTCCTTGGACATCTTCTACTCCAGCCCCCTGCTCAAACTGGAGACCCTGTACGATTTCTGACAAGTCTCTTCTTAAAAACCTCCAGTGATGAAGCACCCCCAACTTCTGAAGGCAAGCTGTTCCACTGATTAATTGCCCTCACTATTAGAAAGTTTCTCCTTGATTTCAGGTTGCCTCTCTCCTTGATTAGTTTCCATCCATTGTTTCTTGTCTTGTCTTCTCGTGCTTTGGAAAATAAGTTGACAACCCCGCTCCTCTTCTTCAATCATGAAGAGAATCAGGATTCATCTCTGATGAAATCCAGAATCCTGATTCTCTTCAGGTTTAACTAAATGATTCCCATGGCAGGGCTTCATAAAAACATCCGTTCTAACAAGAGATGAAGGAGTTGGCTTTCATTCTCTCTCATACTGTATGTATAAACAGAAGAGCAATCTGTACATACAAGAAGATAATCTTCCCTTTATACCTCACCCCCATTTTTAAAATCAAATAGCCCCATGGACTCCAAAAGTGCTTAAACCAGTGGCTTCCAACCTTTTCTATGCCCTGCACCCCTAGAATGCTTCTGATATATCCTCGCAGCCCTTACAAAAGTTCAAAATAACTGCAACGAATTATGTATATACAGTATAATTTTGAAAACCCAAGTTTTCGCACCCCCTGGAATATCGTCTCGCACCCCTGGTTGGGAACCCCTGGCTTAAACCAATGGAAATCACTAAATTATTCAGAGTTGTTTCCCTTTCTTAAGACCTTTGGGTTTTTATAGATTGTGTATGCTCTGAGAACATAGCCCTTCCCTGTCAAGAAACTAGGGCAGTGCCATCATTAATATTGCTCCACATATAATTTATTCTGCAGCTTATTTGAAGAGGTAGGATATGAAATGTTATTAGTAATCTCTACAAAACTGTTCAGGATATAATGTCATCTATCTGGCTTTCTTTAGTTTGCATTCATTCTGAATGATAAGCATGTTTATTGTTTCTCACTACTGAATAATTCTTATAAATTTCAGTGGCTGACACCATTCTAATCGGAATATATTAGGTAATGCCACAAGATGCCTACATAAGTGATTCCTGCTCTTCATGAAAATCCAGCCTCTGAATTATTCATTAACTGAGAAATCCAATAGTTCATGCTGTTTGCTTAAGTAATCTCATAATCACTTCATCTCAAGAAAGTAAGACAATTTATGTAAGGGAGGAAATAGTCTATATGTAGCTGGTTCTAACCTGGTGTAGTCAATGTATGTTGGACTACAATTTCCTTATCTGCTGCCCAGAGGATGATGGGGTCTGCAACTCAACCTACGTGAAGAAAATGAGATCAGGGAAGGGTGTAATATATTTACTGCCTTGGCCAATCTATATAATTTAATATCTTTTGTAACAGTGAAATCCTAAAACACATTAAACTTTGCTGTGCATTTCAAATGCTTAAGATTGTCCAAAGAGATTAGCACCATGCATGGCAAGATAAATGTCAAATTAACAGATAGAGTTCAGAAAAGCAATAGATGATACTGGATAATTAATGCTAGATATAGAAGGAAAATATTTAGAATGTGTGACCTTATTTACCTTTGCATCCCAAACTACAGCAAGGTTTAGGATTATATAGATCATGTCAGAATGTGAAGCCTTTTAAGGCAAATGGAAGTGCCACAACAACTATTCTCCTAAGGAATCCTTAGAATGGACTAGAACGTACTGTAAAAACTGAATTTAGAGAGATAGCATGGTTCAGTATATGAAAAGATGTAATATAAGGATGAAGATTGTCACTGTACCTATTTAATTAATGGGAGAATTGAAAAGATAATTCTGGAATGAAATGTGGAGATCAAAACAATAATAATGTGGAGATGATGCAACATTGCTAGCTAAAAATAATGAAGACATAGAAAACTTATTTTAGGAAATAAATTTATGCATTAATTTTTCCCCAGATAGAAATAAAATCCAAATCAAACACACCATAAGCAACAAAAGATCCTTATTTCACTCTAACAGAAATACATATTCAAAGACCAAACATGAACATATGCATTCATTCAATTTGTACATAGTTTACAATAGATTACTAAATATTTTGCAAAAGGGAACATTTGTAATAAGAGGATTTAAGAGTCCATCATTTGTAAAATGACCTTCCAATTTATTGTCCAATAAAGTTTGTGTGTATCAGTATGCATGTGGATAGATAAATGGCTCACAATTTAAAACTAAAATGTCTATCAAAGGTATTAAATAATTCCTTTGTATTTTCAATATTCCTGAATTCTGCATGTTTATATTTCTGCATTACAAATAAATTGCCATTTACTTAATTTTTACCCATCTACAGTTTATTTATTTATTTTAATAAAGACAAAATACACTTATAAATGCATTTATCCAAGGGAAAACTAAGTAGTGTATATATACTTTTCACTTTTACAGCATATGGATTAACCTGATTCTTTAAGAGCCTCTGCGGATTGGAAAATAAAACAAGTTTCCTTGACAATTGTTATTTACAGATCAAACCTCTCTAATCAGCTATGCTAAGTTAGCTACCAATTTTGTAAAAATAAATAAATAAATACTTGGGGAAAACATACTTCATTTCTAAAAGTGCACATAGAGAATTTAGTGAGCTAGAATATAGATAAAGTAAAAGCAGGAGACTTTCGTTTCAGCGTTGATGGCTATGCATTCAGTACTATCAAATATATTTTGACAGCCCAATCAATCAATGATGTGTTTACAGATACTTAGAGATATCCAGATCATTATGCACAGATATGATATTAAATGTAGAATCCTCTCTTACTTAACTCATGCCAAAAATGGGTACATCCTTTGCAACCACAGGGAACTCTGCCAACCCTGCACAAAAGAGACTAACCATGATTGTTGCAGTTGATGCTCACCAACTCAGAGAAGGAAATATGCCTTTAACTCAGCTTCCTGAGTCCCAAGGGGAAATGCTGGTTCTGTAATCCATCAAGGCAATGAATCCTCTTTTGAATAACAACATTCAAGCAACTCAGTGACTCAGGAGAACCAAGGTAGCTTGTATGAAAGACTTACATAAAGACACCCTGTAGAGCAGTGAGCTGTTTGAAGGTGGAGGACAAAGCAACTGCATTTTTAAAACAACTTAGTGGGGAGAGGAGAGAAGGCAAGCAAACAAAAGAAGAGAGGCTTTACTTTTACTGAGGGACAGACTACATGAAAATCCATACTCTGTAATTGAGCCCCATAATTACAGTACAGGTAATTACAGCCATTCATTTAGTGATGGTTTGAAGTTACAACGGCATTAATAAAGTGACTTATGACTGTTTTTCACACTTAACGACCATTATAGTATCCCCATGGTCAGGGGTAGGCAACCCTGGCTCTTTTATGACTCATGGACTTCAACTCCCAGAATTCCTGAGCCAGCCTGTCCACGAGTCATAAAAGAGCCAAGGTTGCCTACCCCTAACCATGCTCATGTGATCAAACTTCGGATGCTTGGCAGCGGGTTCATAGTTATGACAGTTGCAGGATCCTCGGGGTCATGTGATCACTTTTTTGCAACCTTCTGACAAGCAAAGTCCAGGGGGGAGACAGATTCACTTAACAACCGTGTGACTAACTTAACAACTGCAGCGATTCACTTAACAACTGTGGGCAAGAAAGGTTGTAAAATAAGGCAGAGCCTTATTTTAACTTAACTGGCTGTCAAGCCCCGCCGGCCTGCCGCCCGCTCGGGCCTCGACATCGCCTCCATCGAGCCCCGGCCGTTCAGAAGGTGGGCGTGGCTTTGCCCGGGCTCCGCGGAGCGCGCCGCAGCCCCGTCGAGCAGCTGGCCGGCGCCCAGCTGATCGGCGCGCCCGCTCCAGGACATCAGCTCCGACAGGCCCCGGACACTCGGTTGGTGGGCGTGGCTTCGCCCGAACACTGCGGAGCGCGCTGCAACCCTTCCGTGCAGCTGGCCGGCGCCCAGCTGATCGCCGCGTCCGCTTCCAGATGGCCGGCGGACACGTGCTCGTCTCGTCAGCGGGGACGGCGCCGGGCACCCACCGGACTAGCGCTGGCGTCCGCCCAGGGCCCTTTAACTTCTCGGGACTCTGAGCTGCAGGACTCTGAGCTGCAGGCGGCGCCCGGGCAGAAACGGACTGGAGGTGACGTACGGCCAAACGGACAGTCAGGCCCGCCCCAGCAAAACATAGAGGGGGGTGTGGCTGTGCCCGTTTTGCCACCCTCACTCACTGGGCGCTTGGATGGACTCGGGGGGGAGCTAACAGCCGCAACGCCGGCACGGACTGGGGCGTGTGAGGGAGGCTTACCTGGGAGGGGGCTTGGCGGGCCGCAGCAGTGCACATGGTGGGTGGTGGCTATGCAAGGTGATGGGTGGGGCATTTATGGGGAGGCGGGCGGATGCCGGTTTGCTTTGAAGGGGTGGGGTTAGGGTGTGGTAACATGATAAAGGAGCGTTGAGGCTAGGTGCCTCAACGCTGACTTTACCGCGGTTTGATTTGTGCAAGAAATAAACCTGGTCACCCGTTCCTTTTGGAGTGCTTGTGTTTTCTGGAGGAGGACGTCGTGACACTGGCTCTCTTAGCAAGAGAAATTTGGGGCTCGGTTGTGATCGTAAGTCAAGGATTACCTGTAATAAGTTATAAAGTGAGTCACCATATGATCACTCGCTTTTATGACCTTTTTTGCATCAGTCATTAAGAGCCCCCATCGTTCACCTTGGGGCAGTTTTTGCTAGAAACTAGACGTAAATTCCGGTTTCCCACAAAACAGTTGTAAATTATGGTCACATGACCGTGGGGTGCTGCAAAGGGCTGTAAAGGTGGGCCAGTTGCTGAGCAGCCCAAATACAGTCATGTGACCATGGGGGGAGGGGCCATGTTAGAACTTTGAATCCAGGTCCTAATTAGCTTTTGGGGGGATCCATTTTAATTTCAAATGCAAAGCAACCAGTCATATGTCGAGCATTAGCTGAATAGTATAATGGCCCTTTGGGTTTATATTTTAAGTGTAAGCACACCATGGCCTGATTTGGGCCAGACACTTTTGTACTTACACTAGAACAGGGGTGTCAAACTCGTAACATCATGTCACGTGTCACGATGTATTGTGACTTTTTTTCCATTGCCGGCAATGGGGTGGGCACGGTTTCGGTATGATGTGTCCGGCCCATGGGCCAGCAGTTTGACACCCCTGCACTAGAATAATATAGAGCCATGGTGGTTAGAATGCCGTATTGCAGGCTAATTCTGCTGATTGCCTGCAGAAAGAGTACAGAGAAGAGCAACAAAGATGATTAGGGGACTGGAGGCTAAAGCATATAAGGAACGGTTGCTGGAATTGGGTATGTCTAGTTTAACGAAGAGAAGGGTGAGGGGTGACATGATAGCAGTGTTCCAATATCTCAGGGGCTTAAGAAGAGGGAGTCAAGCTATTCTCCAAAGCACCCGAAGGCAGGACAAGAAGCAACGGATGGAAACTAGTCAAGGAGAGAAGCAAGCTAGAACTAAGGAGAAACTTCCTGACAGTTAGAACAATTAACCAGTGGAACAACCTGCCTTCAGAAGCAGTGAATGTTCCAACACTGGATGCTTTTAAGAAGAGACGACAGCCATTAGTCTGAAATGGTATAGGGTTTCCTGCCTGAGCAGGGGGTTGGACTAGATGACCTCCAAGGTCCCTTCCAACATTATTATTATTATTATAAAACTTTTATTCATAAAACATGAAACTCAGTCAACTGAACACTCACATTGACTGGAACTAATGGTTGACACGGGTTGCTGCCAGCATCCTAGGTATCAACCAGGTATGATGATGATGATCCTGACTGGCTCAAGGTTGACTCAGCCTTCCATTCTCCCAAGGTCAGTACAATAAGGACCCAGATTGTTGGGGGCAGTATGCTGACTCTGTGAGCCGCTTAGAGAGGCCTGTGAAGCACTATAAAGTGATATATAATTCCAAGTATTCTTGCTCTTTATATTTATATGTAAAAGTTGCCAGGAGGCAAGACTGATTGGAAAGCACATACAGAACAAGTCTTTTGAACTATCATATTTTCTAAAACTCTCTTCCATGACTATTTAGAATCTGGGTTGAGTCTGGAGCTGTTGGTCGGAGAGGGGGAAGATGCTGGGAGAGGAACCCAGAGAGGCTGAGCCCCGGGCCAGTTTTAAGAGAAAGAGAGAGAGAGAAAATAAGAGAAAGAGAAAGAAGGAGAGGAAAGAAGAGGGAGAAAGAAAACGATAGAAAGAAACAAAAAGAGAAAGAGAAGAGAAAGAAAAAGAGGGATGGAGGGAGAAGAAAGAAAGATAAATAGAAAGGGGATGCAATACAAAAGAGATGGACAGGGAGGTGGAAGGGAGGGAGGGAGGGAGGATGGGAGGGAGGGAGGGAGGGAGGAAGGAAGGAAGGAAGGAAGGAAGGAAGGAAGGAAGGAAGGAAGGAAGGAAGGAAGGAAGGACATTAAAAGATGATGGCACATTTGTCCTGATCTCAACGTGTAGTGAGGACCAATCAGCATTCTGTACCTTGGGTTAGCAAAGGTCATAGAGTCACAAAAATCCCCCTCACGCCAATTCACACAGAAAGGAAGTTAATTGCTAAGCTGGTGCTTTGCAAAACAAAATTCTGCAAAGCTGCTGTGATGGGAAGCAATGCACAGGAAACCTGATTCTAATACAGAACTAAAGAAAATCACTAAAATGCCCCAATAGCTCTGCAGTGACCTTGGTTATATGTTGCTATGGCAGCTGGATTGGGGAAGGGGCAGACAGGTGATAGACAAAGCATACAGAAAGAGAGAATCTGCAGGAATAGTTTTCTGGAAGAGAATTGGAGGGATCTCCTTAGTTCTCAGGGACGTGGTGGCTCAGTGGGTTAGGACGTTGAGCTTGTCGATCAGAAGATCGACAGTTTGGCAGGTCGAATCCCGAGTGCTGCATAACAGAATGAGCACCTGTTACTTGTCCCAGCTTCTGCCAACCTAGCAGTTCGAAAGCATGTAAAAATGCAAGTAGAAAAATAGGGACCACTACGGTGGGAAGGTAACAGCGTTCCGTGCGCCTTTGGCTTCTAGTCATGCCGGCCACATGACCACGGAGACATCCTCGGACAAGCGCTGGCTCTTCGGCTTTGAAACGGAGATATGCACCGGTCCCTAGAGTCAGAAACGACTAGCACGCATGTGCGGGGGAACCTTTACCTTTACCTTTTTTTTACCTTAGTCCTCAGCTGTCCAGCTTCACTGATCACCTTTGAATCTCAGTTTTCCATAACCTGTCTATGTTCTCTAGGGGTTAAAGAGGAGAAAGCAAGCAAGAATATGGTGGTGGCTTGAGTCAAGCTTGAGCAAAGTGGTATCCTGTCAGTGGGAAAACAGATCACCCCCACGTTTTATTGTTTCCAATCAATTACAACATAATCAGAAGCAAATTGGCTCAGCTCTCCAGAGCAGAATACATTGGGAGATCAAACAGATTCAATCAAAGCAGATTCCAGAGGGATGCAAAACAGAGGTGTGTAAGCATTGTTATATACTGAGCTTTCAGTAAAAAGTAAGAATTGGATACAGATTCTTCAAATGTTCCCGCTTGCAAACTATGAGTGCACACTGTTGATTTATAGCAAAAGGACTCACAAGTGCATATAGGCAATATAAACAGTCAATCAGAATAGAGCTGGAAGGGACTTTGGAGGTCTTCTAGTCTAGGGGTCGTCAATCTATGCTCCACGGCCCAGTATCAGGCCGTGGCCTGTTGGCCAACAGGCCCTGGGAATAGCTGGCGAGCCCCACCCTACTCGTGGTAGCACCACCGCACGGGCACTAGTGGCCCCATTTGCACATGTGGGGGGACGCTAGCACTGCTGCCAATGTCACACTGGCACCAGCGGCCCATTTGCACATGTGTTCGTGCACCAGTATGTGCGCCATGGGCGTGTGTGGTCTACTTTTGCATGCATGCGCACACTAGTGCTGCCATCATGTGTGCCCATTTGTGCATGCATATGCAGAACTGGCATCTGCACATTTCCCTGCTGCTTCATGTGTGCTGGCACCCATACGCATGTGCAAATGGGCCATGCATGGCCACAGCTTGTGCACTCGCACAAGTGCTCATGCATGAACAGGCTGCTGGCACCTGCGTGATGTTGGCAGCAGTGCTAGCATTCCCACGCATGTGGAAATGGGGCTGATAGTGCCTGCGCAGCAGTGCTACCGTGAGTGGGGTGGGGCTTGCCAGGTATTCCCGATGCCCGGTGGCCAACATGCCGCAGCCCAGTATTGGGCCACGGACCATAGGTTGCAGACCCCTACCCTATACCATTTCAGACAACCGGCTGTCTGAACAACTGCCAGCCACCATTCTGGTTTTTTTTACTCTACCTCTTTTTTTTCACCCTGTGTTTTTTTTTAACTGTACCTCTTCTGGGAAGGTAAAAACTAAAACTTTTTTCACATTTGTTGGGAAACTGTATACTAGAATTATGTTATTAGCAAGAAGATATAATAACCTACAGACTCATTCAGGGGAGTGGATATGTAAAATTTCAGAAAACCACACAAATGTTTCACCATAAATGAAAGACTCATTACATATCATACCCGATACAAAGAACACAGTGAGAAAAGCAGTGAAATATAAAATTGAAGTAGCTTGATATGGTGGCATGCTGGCTGCAGAGGAGACACAGCCACAAAATGTTGTAGCATCAAACTAATCTTGACAAGCTAAGCAAAGGCAGACCTGGTTAAATCCCAGATGGGATGCAGACAAGATTGGAAAGCCTCTTGGAAAGGGGCAACAACAAACTACATCAGCACGTCACCAGGAGTCCTATTCAACTCAAGAGAGTACTTCATTAATGTCATTAATTAAACTTAGATGCCACTCCATTTCTGGAGACTATCAGTGGCTTACAAGAGGCTCTTAACCAAGCGCCAATAACAAGTAATCAGCTGATGCATTCCCTTTCTGGTGAACCAAAGCCTCAATTGTCCCCAAATATTTTTCTGGAGAACCAAGACTTTAGGGTTGTTCCTAAATGTAAGAGGGAAAAAGTCGCTCAAATATCCAAGGTAGATTTTGCTAAAGGAAAGGGCCATTATTGACATTATCTTGACCGAAGTCAAGAATTATGGGATGCATCCCTCCTTCTCTGATTCCTTTTTCCTCATTCTCACACACATAAGGAAGAAAGAAGTCTCTCTCTCTCTTGCTTTCTTTCTCCCTCCCTCCCTTTTTTCTATTTCTCTCTCCCTCTCTCTCTCCCTCTCTCTTTCCCCCTCTCCCTCATATTTAAATAATTGGAGAAATTTTTCCCATTCATTGGAGCGCAATGCAAAGCAACTTTTGCTGCAGACAAAAGGCTGGGGAAGGTAAGTGTTTATATGTCTATGGAGATTCCCAGTCATCCAAGTCATGAAAAAAGGTGCTTTTTCAAAAGGCAATTGGACTTTGGTTGTTGGTTTGTTTTTTTTTGTTTTTTTGAAGATGTTTCATTTCTCATCCGAGAAGCTTCTTCAGTTCTGAAAAAACTTTTTGGATGAGAAACGAAACGTCTTCAAGGAAAAACAAAGTCCAGTTTTCTTTAGAAAAAGCACCTTTGGGGTAAATGTTTACAGAAGGAGAGCTGTGTGTTAGTCTATAGTAGCAAAAAAAAAATCAGGGGTCTGGTAGCACCTTTTCTGGCTAACAAACGTTATTAAGCTTTTGTGAGCAGCATTGGATGAGATGAGCTGCAATGAATCATGTCCTTCATCCATGCAGCAATGTTGACAGATTTTATGTACCAAGGGAAAAATGGTGAGTGTGGAATGTTGCAAGTAGACCAGACAGTTGAGAAGAAAAAAGAACATTGGAAGATGTCAAGGTATTAATTTAATAGTTAAACAGCTTATGTAATGATGTGATGTAATGTAAGGTGGATGATGCAATGATAGGAATTACTCAGCAGGGTCTGTATCTGTGTCTCTTTAAGAGCAAGCAGGGTCTGAGGGGGCGGAGCCAACTGTCAGAGCGGGCGGCTGTGTGAACGGAGCTCTCTCCTCGCACAACCTCTCACCCAGTGTTCGCGGGGGCTTTTCGGAGCTTCAGGAGGTCCTGTAGGGACATCCGAAGTTGCAGGCAGCCCGGAGAACCTTCATGAGCGGCAGTTCGTGTTGAAGATCCGGAGAAAGTCTGATGCGAGCGAACCGGGGAGAAGGAGGCCAGTAATGGCCGACATGAAGATCTGACAGAGGGACGGAGCTAGCACGTAAGCAGCGGGACAACGGTAGAGCGGAGCTGACGGAGAGTGTATCCGAATATTAAATAGGAAGCGCTTGTGAAAGAGGTACTGGTTCGAAGTGGGAGCCTCACGGAGAGGGAATAAGCGGCGATAGAAGTCTTGAGGGAGGCGTTTGGCAAAAACAGCAAGGGAAAGAAAGCCGAAGACTATATGACTGTATTCTAGCTGGAGAAAAGCTACAACAAGTCAAAGTCTGAGCTTTGGAGCCTTAGAGACTGAACTCTGGATTGTCGGGCGTGGAAAGCGATCAGCTTGGTCTAGTCTGGTCTATCCTGGTAAATTTTGAATTTGTGAACTTTTGAAACTTTTGAAATTCTACTCTACTTGTCACGGGCGGCCATTTGATATAGCAATTTAGTAACTGGAGGTTTGTTTAGTAGGACACCTACTGGTCTTTGACAGCAGAGGAAGACGGAAAAGGTGCCAATTTCTGCGCCGGAAACGGGGGGGGGGGAAAAAGAAGAAGAACGTGACTTTGATTATATTCATACTATAGAATTTTATTATATAAATTGCTTAGTTGGTAATAAGTATCTGGTGGTAACTGTTTTATATATCTTTTGTCATAGAGTTAAAAGGTTTATATAAGACTCAGGGTATTATACATTGATAAAACGCTGTTAAAATTGGGGAAACATGACAAGTATCTCGGGAGCAACTAAGCCTAGCGCTGGCAAAAAGGCAGCAGCACAGGGACAGGGGATGTCCTCAAGTCCCTCCAATCAGAAATCTATAGAGGATATGCTGCAAAGGGAAAGATCTAACTCGAATTCCTTTAAAGATTTACATGCCCTTTTGCAAAACCTACACGAGGCAATGGCCAAAAACCACGAGGAGATGAAGAGAGAAATAGGCCAAATAAGAAACGACACTGGTGAATTAAAGGGGAAAATCCAAGCGATAGATGATAAATTTGAAGGGATTCAACAGCAATTAGTCAAAAATGAACAAAGACTTCAAGATATGGAAGCTAGAATGGAAAAAGAGGAAAAGAGAGTAGATGATTTAAATGAAACACTCCTTCAGGCTAATAAGGAATTAGAAACAACAGTCATTTTTCTGGAAGCAGAAAAGGCTGCTCATTATCTACGCTTCCAGAACGTTCAAGAAAAAAGAGGGGAAGATCTGTTGGTCATGATGGCAGAACTGATGGCAAAGGCACTCGGTGTAGGGAAGGAGGAAATGCTGGCGGAAATTGATGAAACATACAGGGTCCAAACTAATTATGCGAGAAGGCACAACCTCCCAAAAGAAGTACATGTAAGGTTAGTTAAAAAATCAATTCGGGATGAGCTTCTGCATAGATCTAGAGAGGAACCATTAGAATTTCGGGGCCAACCAATCACCATCCTTAAACAGATACCTAAAAGGATGAGGGATCTGAGACGCGGCTATCAATTCTTAACATCCAAACTAATAAGAGAAAATGTAAACTTTAGATGGCTAACTCCAGAGGGTATTCTTGTTACGTGGCAGGATAGAAGGCATAGACTGGACACGATAGAGAAGGCAGAAGATTTTTACAAACGCCACTTCCATAGCCAAGAGGAAGTAGATTTAGAAGATCAAGATGGAAGGGAGGTAAGAGAAAGAGATACAATACGTGTGGCAATGGATGGGAAGATCTTAGCTACAGAGGATAGAAGGAACAAATCCGGTGAGTTAACAGAGAAACATGGAACTAGAGACAAGGAAGAGAGAGAGCCCCGAATCACGAGATCCACAAAAACCAGAAATAAGTAAGATGAAGGGAGGTGAGTGTAGTATTATGTCTGTGAATATTAATGGATTGAATTCGCCAGTGAAAAGGCGGAAATTTTTTAATAGGCTTATTCACCAACAATTGGATATCGTGGCAATACAAGAAGTCCATATAAAGGAACAACAAAAATATTTGTTAGTACAACCAAGAATAGGGAACCTATTCGTTTCCTTAGACCGACACAAGAAAAAGAGAGGAGTGGCACTATATGTAAACCCAAAATTGACTGCAAAACTAATTTATAACGATAAAGAGGGTAGAATACTGATAGTCGAGGTTATAATAAATCACAGGAAGGTCATGATGGTAGAGATATATGCCCCAAACCATAACCAAGAACAATTTTTCAAAACACTTCACAATAAGATATGTAGCATTGATTATGAGGAGATTTGTTTAATAGGAGATTTTAATGCTATCCTAGATATAAATTTGGATTATATGGGAAAGACGCTTAGGAAAAAGAAGAGAAGAACTCTACCGAGATCTTTTCTTAACTTGGCTGAGGAACTAAATATCCAAGATGTCTGGAGGGAAAGAAATCGTAAGGCTAGACAATATACATATTACTCCAACCGACATAACTCATGGTCTAGAATAGACATGGTGTGGATGACGAAAGAAATTAGTTCAGAAATAGATGAGGTACATATAGCGACAGGTACTTGGGCAGATCACAATCCTATTAAACTTATCTGGAAAGGTTCCAAAAAAATATCCAGATGGACGCTTCAAAGAGCAATTTTAAAAGAAGACGAATTCAAATCTAAGATGGAGAGAGAACTAAGTTTTTTCTTTAAGGAAAATAAAGCTATAGACACCTCAGTACAAAACAATTGGGATACAGCTAAGGCTGTGATGAGAGGGGTAGCGAGGGCATATATGGTATATAAAAATAAGGGGAAAAGACAACAACGGGAAAGATTAGAAGAGGAATATAAGAGCTTAGAAGTTACACTCCAACAAGATCCACAAAAAGAGAATATCAAGCAATCTATGGATCTGATTAAACACAAACTTAACATTCTAGACAAAGAGAAATTGGCACAACAATTGAGAAACACGAAACAAATTTTTTTTGAAAATGCAAATAAACCGGGCCGGTGGCTCGCATACAAATTGGGAAAACAAAAGGGGAAAAACTGGATTCACGAACTACGAGATGAGGAAGGGAGAATATTCCACCAGGAGGAAAAAAAAAAAATTATAGCCCAGGAATTTTATGAACGTTTATATAAAGAAGATAGCCAGGCAAGTGTGGAGAAAATGGAGGAATATTTTCAAAGAGCCAAACTACCTAAGGTCACAGAAGATACCAGAAATATGTTAAACGAGGAAATTCGACTATCTGAGGTGATAAAAGCTATTAATGCACAAAAGAATAATAAAGCATCGGGACCCGACGGTCTTCCATCAGAGATTTATAAAGAATTACAAAATATCCTAGCTCAACCCCTAGTGGAGGTATTTAACGCAGTATTAGAAGGCGCAAGGACGCCTAAATCTTGGCTAGAGGCAAACATAACCCTTATTCCGAAAGATAACACAGACCATACATTAATCCAAAATTACAGACCCATATCACTTCTTAACTCGGACTACAAGATATTTACATCAATTATAGCGGAACGATTGAAACGATTTCTGAATGATTTCATACACGCAGATCAAAATGGTTTTCTCGCTAAGAGACACACTAAGCACAACATTAGAATAATATTAGATACATTGGAGTACTATGAATTACATAGTGAACAACAGATGGCATTACTTTTCTTAGACGCCCAAAAGGCATTTGACAATGTTAAATGGTCTTTTTTGTGCCAACAGCTTAGCTTTATGAATATGGGTGAAAAATTTATAAATATAATTAGGGCAATTTATGACAATCAGGAAGCAAAAATAATTATTAATGGGGAAGCATCTAGCAAGTTTCAAATTCAAAAGGGAACACGGCAAGGCTGCCCCTTATCACCGTTGCTGTTTATATTGACTCTTGAAGTATTAACGAGAACTATAAGAAACGACCCAAAGATAAAAGGATTAACCATTAAAAAGGAAACCTTTAAATTGCAAGCTTTCGCGGACGATCTAGTTTTTATTATGGAGGATCCATGTCAGACGGGACCAAAGCTATTGGAAGAATTATCTAAATATGGTGAGGTTGCCGGACTGCGAATAAATAGAAATAAGACCAAGATGATTGTTAAAAATATGACCAATAAACAAAAAGGTAATCTGGCCGAAATCACGGATATAGAAATAGTCAAGAAAATAAAATATTTAGGGATTAACATTACGGCTAGATGCACTTCACTCAAAAAGGATAATTATGATAGTGTAGTGAATCAAATAAAAGGTGACCTGGAAAGATGGGGAAACCTAAAACTCTCATTATTGGGAAGAATCGCTGTCATTAAGATGAATATTTTGCCTAAAATCCTGTTTCTGTTTCAGAATATCCCAATTCAACTCGACTCTAAATTTTTTCGAAATTTGGATAAATTATCACTAAATTTTATTTGGCAGGGGAAAAAACCAAGAATTAAATTGAAATATTTACAAGACACGAAGGAAAATGGGGGTTTTGGATTGCCAGACTGGGAATTATATTACCACGCCGCGGCCCTGAGCTGGATTAGAGAATGGGTAATCTTGAGAAATAGAAGACTATTAACTTTAGAGGGTCACGATTTGCAATATGGCTGGCATGCTTTCCTATGGACGGAGAAACAAGGTCTTTTCTCGCATTTTCAAAGACACCGGATCAGGCAAGCGCTACTCAATACTTGGAAAAAAATTAGATCTCACAATTACACCAAAATACCGGTCTGGCTATCCACCCTTGAAGCGATAGTTTACCCAAATCTGTTTGATTTGGGTAACATAATCTCATACAAGGATATTCTGAATGAGGAGGGGGAATTGAAACTTAGGAATGAACTAGAATTACAAGGTATAAAACTCGATTGGTGGGCCTACTTACAAATCCAATCGAGATTTAGGAAGGATAAAAATGAATGGGGGATATATACCTCTGAAACAGCATTGGACAAAATATTATTGGGACCGGACTCTAAACAAATAAGGAATTTTTATAAATTACTTTTGGGATATAAGCTGTTTGAAGAGCAAGTGAAAGACCCCATGTTGATCTGGGCTAACAATTTAGGACATAACATCGACCTAGATACTTGGCAAACAATTTGGGATAGGAATAAAAGGATAACACTGGCCTCATCGTATAAAGAAAATTTATTTAAAATGTTTTACCGATGGCATCTTCCCCCAGCCCGCTTAGCAAAAATGTACACAACAGTATCTCCCAAATGTTGGAAGTGTTCTGAAGAGATAGGCACATACTTCCACACGTGGTGGTCTTGCAGTAAAACACAAAAATTTTGGAGAATGATTTGGATTTGGCTGAAAGAAATATTGAAACAAGATCTGGAGTTTAGTCCAGAACTTTTCTTGTTGGGAATCACGAAAGAGAAATATCCTAAAGATGTGCTATACTTAACGATCCATATTATCACAGCAGCTAGAATATCATTTGCGCAAAAATGGAAAAAGAATGAGATCCCAGGACAAAAAGAGGTTATTAGGAAAATTTGGGATTGCACTGAAATGGACAGATTAACTTTGGAATTAAAGAATAAAGATCAATCAGACTATTATAGAATTTGGAACAAATTGTATCTTTGGATGGATAAAAAGAAAGGTCTCTATTAGGTTTTACAGACTAGCTCACTGTTTTAAATATTGTGGTATTTCACCGATTTGTAATCTAAGTGTATTTAAGTGTATTTTTGATGTATATATATACATGTATATATATATATATTTAAACATTGTAGACAAAAAGGTTTGTCAGCTCGCTGGTACTGTGTCCAATGTTTTTAAATAATAAATTTAATAAAAAAAAATAAAAAAAATAAAAAAAAAAGAGCAAGCAGGGTCTGTATCTCTTTAAGAGCCTGAATATAAAAGGGAAGGCTTTGCTGGAGTGTCTCTCTCTCTCTCTCTCATTTGTTTCCTGCTGTAACTGCTATGTGTTGGAGTTTGCTGTATTATCATGTGTATGTATATTGTTCCTGGTGTATGATATTGTAGATAGTGTATGATAAGCTACCATTTAATATAGACCATTGTTTACTGTATTTACTCCTGGGTTATCTCAGTGAAATAAGACTGGGCATGCTCTGACAGAAGAAGACTTGAAATAAAGAATATGTCTTCTTGTTTTCTAGTCTTCCAATCCAGGGCTTTTAATTCTGCTTGATCCATTCCATTCTTCAAGCTGTGTATCTAATGATTGGAATTGCTCAAGTGTTCAGTGTCTTGGACTTTATGATCTTCACTTTCATGATGATTTCACTTCTAATGTACTTTTTTACTTCATAGTGCTTGATGTTGTCAGATTGAAGGATGGCCAGGTATTTGTAGTGATCTCTTCTTCCAGACTCTGGATATTACAATTTCTTGGCTATACAGTATATATATATATATATATATATATATATATATATATATATATATATATATATATATATATATATATATATATATATATATATATATATATATATATATATATATATATATATGGATGGTGTTGAGCAGCGATTCTATTTCAGATGGAATCAGTACAATGACAAACATTATTAGTGATAGTGAGTCTCCTTGAAAGATTCCTCTCTGCAGCACTAAGATTTGTGTATTTACATGTTTGTAAATAAATAGCAAGTTGCTAGTTGAGGCTTGGTTTTAATATAAGCTCTAGGAGTTTGCTGTCTATTATAATTGACCAGCAATTGTGTCTTCCATTGTGCCATTTATCTTTGTAGCTTCTGATGTTTCTACTGACTCCTGTTATTTCTAAGCACTTGATTATCCAATCATGTGGCAGGGAGTTGAACACCATCTTGTAATCAATCCAGGCTTCATTCAAGTTGGTCTTTCTTCTTCTTGGAGTTTTCCGGAACATCTTGTTGATTGGGAGCTGATTCTTTTTAAAAAAAAAAATCTCTGCTATTTGGGCAGTTACCTTTCTGAAAAAGTAGTTGTTTTCAACTAGATGCTGTTGGAATGTAGCATCATCACTGTCACTGTATTATTGCCAAGTGATCAGAGATCAATCCCAAGTTAACAGAGAATTTACTTTTATTTTAGAGATTATCCAGTTTCATTTCAGAATCTCTAAAGTTAACTTTAAAGCTTAAATCCTATATCCATATTCCTAAAACCTACATTAAAACTGAGCCTCAGCTAGCAGCTTGCTGGTTTATTTGCAAACATGTAGTACACAAACCCCAGTGCTACAGAAAATGGAAGGGGGAATTTTTTGTTTCCAGGAAAAAAAGATTTTAAAAGTCAATACAAATGGAAAGATAGCCTAAACGTAGCACATAATTCCAAACACACACACAAGGTTAGCAGAAGAAGGTATTGTTTGCTCTGTTTACATCAGAATGATAATTTTGAACGTTTCTTTCTTTTTGCTATATCAGGGGATAGCGAAAAGGAGACATTCTGAATAAAAGTGACGTTTCAAGAATGCAGCAACCCAAAAATAGGAAGAAGCAGAAAAACAGAGGAAGAAGATAGGCTGTACCAACTTTGGTATTTTCTATTCATCCTTTATATAGGTAGTCCTCGACTTACAACAGTTCATTTAGTGACTGTTCAAAGTTACAACAGCACTGAAAAAAGTGTCTTATGACTGTTTTTCATAGTTATGATCTTTGCAGCATCCCCGTGGTCATGTGAACAAAATTCAGACGCTTGGCAACTGGTTCATATTTATGACCTTTGCTGTGTCCCGAGATCACGTGATCCTCTTTTGTGACTTTTGGGCAAGCAAAGTCAATGGGGAAGCCACATTCACTTAATAGTCGGGTTACTAACTTATCCACTGCAACAATTCACTTAGCAACTGAGGCATGAAAGGTCGTAAAATGGGGCAAAACTCACTTAACAAATG
This sequence comes from Vipera ursinii, assembly GCF_947247035.1. Taxonomy (NCBI): domain Eukaryota; kingdom Metazoa; phylum Chordata; class Lepidosauria; order Squamata; family Viperidae; genus Vipera; species Vipera ursinii. The sequence continues at coordinate 213,451,852 of NC_139512.1, read as the reverse complement.
TCTCACTTAACAACAGAAATTTTAGACTCAACTGTGGTCATAGGTCGAGGACTGCCTGTAATAGCCTATAAAGGATGTCCTATTTGGAAGTGGATGCAGCGACACAGAGCAATCAACTTCTGAGAACTATCTCAGGGCCCAAAATGCCTCCATAAAACTAGCATTTGAAAAGAAAGTTTCTTTGTTTTCTCCTCATACAACATTTCTTTCCTCACATGAATCCTGAGTAGAATACACAGTGTCTTTGGGAGTCAGTATAGAGTAATTTCCAGGGGTTTCCTTCCATGCAGCAATTTTACATATAATTAAACAGTGAAGCTAGATTGCCAAGGTTATTTGTTAGATATCACCAGGACCAGATGGATTAGACCCCAAAGTTCTGAAGGAACTGGCAGATGTGAACTCAGAGCCACTGAACTATATTTTTCAAAGATCCTGGAGCACTGGGGAGCTACCACAGGACTGGAAAAGAGCTGATGTAGTTCCCATCTTCAAAAAAGGGAAAAAAATAGATCCAGGAAACTACAGACCTATCAGCCTGAACTCAATACCTGGGAAGATGCTGGAAAAGATAATCAAACACCTAGATGCAAACAGAGTCATTACTAAAAGCCAACATGGGTTTGTCAAAACCAGATCATGCCAGACAAATCTTATTGCATTCTTTGACCAAGTAACAAAATTAGTGGATCAGAGGAATGCTGTGGATATAATTTACTTGGACTTCAGTAAGGTATTTGATAAAGTAGATCACAACCTACTACTTGATAAGATAGAAAAATGTGGGTTAGACAGCATCACCACCAGATGGATTGACTGGCCGTACTCAGCATGTGGTCCTCAATGGAACTGCATCTACATGGAGGGAAGTGTGTAGTGGGGTGCCCCAGGGCTCTGTTCTGGGCCCAGTGCTCTTCAACATCTTCATCAATGATTTGGACGAGGGGATAGATGGGGAACTCATCAGATTTGCAGACAACACCAAGCTGGCAGGAATAGCCAATACTCCAGAAGATAGGCTTAAGATACAGGAGGATCTGGGCAGACTTAAACACCGGGCGCTATCTAACAAAATGAAATTCAATGGTGAAAAAAGTAATGTTCTACATTTAGGCAGGAAAAATCAATTGCACAGGTATAGTATACAGTATGTGGTACCTTGCTCAATAGTAGTGACTGTGAGAGGGATATGAGCAAACATACTCATCTAGTGAGGGAGGTTGGTTGAGAAAGAATGACTGGTCCAAAGTCACCCAGTCGGCTTTCACGCCTAAGGCGGGATATAATTCCCAGACTCCTGTTCTCAAGGCCAGCACCTACATCACTGCACCAAACTGGCTCTCTCTTTAATATTTAATTTTTTATGCAGCAGGTGCAAACGGATCTCACTTCATTAAAATCAGATAAAAGGAAGATATTTTTTTCTTCAATTGAACTGAACTGAGATTGTTCAGCTTTTTCCCATATGTTTCTCATGGACTGACAAATACAATGGGCAACATAAAAAACAAAGCAGTAAATCCTGAATCTGAGAATAACTACAAGAGTCTTTACAGTATGCAATAGGGATTTGCTGAAATTTATCCTCAATCACTGCTATGGGAATAGTTTTTAATCTTAAGTGAGATTTAGAAAATGATTGTATGGATTAATACTTGGGCCTTCCATGGCCCAATTTCAGCCTGCCATACCATGACTTGAACCATAATATGTTATTATAAGGTTCTTATTCCTCCTAATGTCAACATCAGCTGGCATTTCATTTCTGGGAGTTGAAATCCACATAGTGTAAAGTTGTCAAGTTGAAAAACACTGGTCTATATCAGAAGCTCATCTAGGCCCTGAAAACGAAACAGACCAAACATTCTGTGCTTGCTCTGGTCCACTTGATTATGGCAAGCCTCTCTAACAGAGGATGCTTTTGTATATACATTGGTTTAGCTCAGGCAATGACGAGTGAGACGACGGCTTCAACTCAGAGTTTTATTGACTCAGCCCGGACGGGGCAAAACGGTACAAACAGCCTTTATATAGGCAACTGTCAAACGGGTCAACAAATCAGGGACGGGTGTTTTCCCGCCGAGGGGTCGTGTCCAATAATCAGCTGGCAGCTTTTGACATTTCCCCAGTGATAGCGCATGCGCCTCTGGGCTGGGGGGAATCCTGTCAGCTGGCTGCCATTTCAGCCGGGGCCTCGGGTAAGCCTGGCCGGCATTTGACAGCTAGCGGCTGTCAGTGGCTGAGGTGTCTGCGCGTGTGCAACTTTGGCAGCTTGCGGCTGCTGTCGCTTTGACAGCTCGCGGCTGCTGCTGTCTTGACAGCTCGCGGCTGCTACTGCGCATGCACGGCTTTTGACAGCTGTCAGTGCGGCCACGTGGAGCGGCCATTTGACAGCTCGCAGTTGTTACCTCACGTGCGCGGCTTCCCTTTGACAGCTGTCAGTGCGGCCACGTGGAGCGGCCTTTGACAGCTGTCATTCTTGTATGGAATATATTACATACGTAGTTTTATTGTACACCATGGAAAGCCACATTTTGTGAGATGGAAGGCCATATAAATATAATAAATAAATAAATTACTCTGGAAGCTTCAATTGATACCGAATTCAGCAGGCCTATAAAGGATGGCCCATTTGGAAGTGAACGCAGCGACACAAGGCAAACATTCCAAGATTCATATTAATCCTATGAATTGCAGTGACAGATGATTCATTTCTGGACAAACTATATAATTCTAATAATTACCTTTGATCCACTATACATGTAGTTTTTGACTTATGCCCACAGTTGGGGCCAGAATCTCGGTGGTTGTGCGAAGGGGTCATTAAGCAAGATGCCCATGTGGACTGTTTCATTCAATAACTGCAGTCTGTCTCCCAGTTATGATCGTTAACGTACCAAAAGTGATTCCTGCTAAAGGAAGGTAGGTAGCTCCCCTCCATGCATGGATGGGAACTTGTGCCCTGAACTGGGAAGATGAGACAGGGATCATAAAGATTCCTGCTTCATCTCTCCATTCTAGCACAGGAGTTTCTCCATGTGCAGACACAAACTTGTGCTGGACTAGAGAGACAAATGTTTGGTCAACACTGCCCCATTTAGCAACTGTTTGAAGTTGCAACAGTGCTAAAAAAAAGGGGGGGGACTTTATTGCCAGTTCTTAAATTTACAATTGTCACAGCATCCCTGAGGTCCCATGATTGCCATTTGGGCACTCCAGCTAGCATTTATGACTGTCACAGTGTCCCATGGTCACGTGATTACCATTTGCGAGCTGGCTTCAAACCAGCAAAGTCAATGGAGCAGCTGCCAATAAAATTGCTGGTCACAGTCACATGATGTCTCATTTAACAATTGTGGGTGATTTGCTCAACATCTGCAGTGGAACTAACATATGTCTGGCACAGTCCTGGAATATTTTGCTTAAGAGCCATATTGCTTAGCAATGGAGTTGCTAGTCCCGATTGTGGTAGTTTAGTGAGGATTACCTGTATGTGACTGGATGGTTAATCACAAAATATGTGATTCTTCTTCATTTCCTGTGAAAAGAATCAGTGACTGCTTCCAAGTCTACCTCTAATCGCTCAGTCTTCTACTATCTTTTCTATTTTTACTATCAGCATTTGAGGAGCGTACATAGATATTTACACAGCTTATATTCAAGAGCTTTATAATTTATATACAATCAGCAATGAACTCTAAATTCCCAGCTTGTTTAATAAGCTGACTCATAGTTTACTTAATATAAAAAAGTTACATTACGTAGGAGTCAAATCCTTGTGAAGGACAGACTGGGCTTTGCTGTATAATCACATTGTACCTCAAAGTCAAAGAAGATGTTGTAAATTTGAGGATTAGGTAATCAGAAATACTAATACTAATACATTTCTATTACTTTGGAATACAATGAAGAGGGCTTTATCAAAAAAGGGGGAAGGCTGTCAACTAAAAGAGCTTCAGGGGCCAGCTCTTGAATCCACGATATTACATTGGCATTTATAGCTTTATAAAGAGAACAAACCATTTGCAATAAATTTCTCAATTAGACCTGTGATTCTGGGATTTCCCTCCCCCCATGGATGATGCAATGAATACCAATGATAAAATTGGCAGGGATCCAAATGTGTGCTGGGAAATCTGGCATGACTTTCCACCATCACTATCCCAACAGTGAAAAAAGCAACAAAGCAACCTTGTAGAGTCGGTGAACCGTAGTGAAACCTTTAGACAATTAAATAGCAGAACTGTTAGTTTCCTTTGTCCTTAAAAATTGCACCACCCACAAGGCAATCCATTCACTTTATACTTTCCAAAACTTAACAGGACCAAGCATTAGAGGCATCAGAGGAGATTGGTGCAAAGCAGAGCCAAAGGAAATGCCTTTTTCCCCCCTGCAGATTTGGGACATAAATCCTATGAAACGTTACTGATTCATTTGGTGCAAAGGGCTTCAAAGTGCTATTGTTGACAGTCTGCTTTGTTTCAGCATTCTAGCAGAGGTTATTTTGACAGCTTTATTATCTTTCTCAAGGAACAACCCTGAGAGAGAGAGAGAGAGAGAGAGAGAGAGAGAGAGAGAGAGAGAGAGAGAGAGAGAGAGAGAGAGAGAGAGAGAGAGAGAGAGAGAGAGAGAGAGAGAGAGAGAGAGAGAGAGAGAGAGAGAGAGCCCAAACAGCTCATGAAACATGGTTTTATATTTTTTCAGGAGCTTAGCAAAAACAGGAGGCAGAGTTCTGGCAAATTTAGCCTTTGTGAATGTCTGCCTCTGCCCAGCTGGAAAGTAAGCCCTAGGATGATTTTTCAGGATGCTTGTAATATAAGCCCCACCCCCAAAATAAACCCCAGTTAAGATCATCAGCCAGATGGACGCATTTAGTACCATACTTCCCCGAATATAAACCCTAACTGGGAAATAAGCCCTAATGTGTCTTTTGGAGCAAAAAATAATATAAGACCCGGTCATATTTTGGGGAAAACATGGGTATTATGTTCACACGGGTTATTAAGCAAGTTTTGACAAGTTTGATACTATCTCGGCTACTGAATGCCAGGCAACTGCTAGATGGCAGCATTGTGTTCCTGTATTGGTTAACTCAGAAATCACCAACCTTTTGGGCACCAGGGACTGGTTCCGTGGAGAGAGGTTTTTCTGTGGACCGGAGGGTGTGTGGTTTTGTGTGCTGCCTGCATCTCGCAGATGGGGCTTTGCTTGTTTGTGCAGACTGGTTGCTGGCATGCTGCAGCCCAGTACTGGTCCACGGACTGGGGGTTGGGGACCCCTGGGTTAACTAACATCTAGCAGGGCCTCTTTCAAACATTTGTGGGTTGAACGGGGCTAAAGCGATTGCAAATTTGGGGACTCACCAAATGCATGTGCAATATATGTTTATGTGCAAACACAGATGGTCATCTGGATGATTGTGGCCTAGCTCTAACAGCCTATGTTTAGGCCAAAATGGATCAAAATACAGTATATCACACGTTACATCCTGAGCACTTAACATCCCATTGGATTTCAATTCTGTAAAGCCTAGTAAGCATAGTCTTTGGAGGCTAGAAGTGAAGTTCAAACTGTTAGAGCCAGTTTGCTGTAGTGGTTAAGACATCAGCCTAGAAATCAGGCGACTGTGAATTCTAGTTTCCCTCTTATGCATGAAGGTCAATTGTGTAATTCTGGGCCAGTCCCTCTCTCTCAGCTCAACTCACCTCATAGGGTTGTTGTGGTGTGGAGAATATGAGGGGGAAAGAGTATTTGGTATGTTCACTTGTTGAGTTGTACTGTATATTAAAAAATAATCAAAGTGGGAGTAAGCAAGCAAGCAACCAAATAAATATTTATTGTGCCAAGTTGTGGAAGGCTGTACACTGCCAACTCGCAATATATTATTTCTAAGATTTAATATTTGCTAATTTATTTTGTAGAAGGTAGCCTCCGGTGTGCAATTAAAAAAGCCAAAATAATTTAAAACATGCTTTGTTTTTGCTATTCATTAGCCAGTCATCTATTGCTAAATTCAGAAAGACCTATGCTGAATGCATACTGTGTAAACCCTCTATGCATTGTCCATGGAATTGCATGTGAGAGGAGGGTCTCAAAACTAAACTAGAGGTTTTGGGTGTAGGAATAAATGAGAAAAAAGGTAGATACTGTAAATTCAATGAGTGAAACCATAAACACATCTTGTATCCTCTGTGTGCTTTAAACAATAGTTTCTGCAGTTTGCTGTGAATCTCTAGATTTTAGAGGCCTCTAAAATCAGAATTCTAGTTATTGCCTTTCCTCTCCCAATATAATGAACAAACCTGATAGATTGACCCTACTTTTACTCTAAAACTTGCAGATTGTCTAATCTTATATATAAATTATTCCTTTTTCTTCACAATTTAAATGTACAGACTAGCTCCTTCCTTCTTGCATCTATTTATCCAGCAAGTTAAGAGTGAAATAAGTGATGGAATGTTTGGTCCCTATTGCTGTTTAATTGTGGATTAACTTCAGCTAGTGAAAATTAAGAAACACACTACATCTCATCTAGAAATGTGAGAGGAATGGAACCGGACAGCAGGTGGCACTGCAGCTGAGGTAAATATTAGTCCTACTCAAGAAATGAGATTTCCTGCATATGACTATTTCTCATAAATGAGGATTAATTTGTTTTCATTTTTGATCCAGCGTCTCATCTGCACCAACAAAGAATGGCAATGTAGGTAGATATTGTTATGATTCATGTGGCATATCATGAAGAAAGGTCAGCTACACATCGATGTTGTGGTTGTTATGATCCCTGCCAGAGGCTGAAGTATAACCCTATAATGAGCTTTATTAGCTTATAATCCTTTGATATGGTCAACCAACTAATCAATAAAGTGTACTGCTACTACTAGTTTATAATCCAGTCAGTAACCAAATTATCCCTAGTTTAACTCAGTACAACAACATCTTTTCTACAGTCTTCTCCAGTGACCCCCTAACTTCAGATACCGTCAGCAAGGTGGCATTGCTTCTCTTTGGAGCTTGCCCTGTATCTGCACTAGTTAACTAGGATAATACAGGTAGTCCTCAATTTACGACCACAAGTGAGCCCAAAATTTCTATCCTTAAGTGAAACAGTTGTTAAGTGAGCTTTGTCCCATGTTATGACCCTTCTCGACACAGTTGTTAAGTGAACCACCGCAGTTGTCAAGTTAGTAACGTGGTTGTTAAATGAATCTGGCTTTCTCATTGACTTTGCTTATTAGAAGGTGACAAAAGGTGATCACATTTATTTTTATTTTTTTTATTTTAATTCCATTTATATCCCGCCCTTCTCCGAAGACTCAGGGCGGCTTACAAGCTTAACAGTAGCCTTTATTCTATGTATATGCCTGCTTATTAGGGCTTTCACCCCACCCCCCCAGCGGCATTTTTACAAAGTCAGCTTATTGCCCCCAACAATCTGGGTCCTCATTTTACCTACCTCGGAAGGATGGAAGGCTGAGTCAACCTTGAGCCTGGTGGGATGCGAACCTGCACTAATTGCAGGCAGCTGGTGTTACTTAAGGAGGCATTAGCCCACTGCTCCACCAAGGCTCACATGACCCCGGGACACTGCAACCGTCATAAACATGAGTCAGTTGCTGAATTTTGATCACATGACCACGGTCATAAGTGTGAAAAAACAGTTGCAAACCATTTTTTCCAGTGCCATTATAACTTTGAATGGTCACTAAATGAACTGTTGTAAGTCAAGGATTACCTGTACTAGAAACTCTGAAGAAGAGGGAGAATGTTTACACTGCAACTGGCTCTGAGTTCTCTATCTTTAGACCTGGGATCATGGGATCCAGTAGGGAAAGATGTGCAATCTTGCAGCCCTGCTTGGTTCATACCTAACAATGAAAACTTCATTCTCTGAGATGTTCAGGACTCCACTCTTGTTCACCAAGCACAACCAATAGGCAGGGTCTTGGTGGAGATATATCCAGCCTTTGACACAGAGCTTCCTGTACAGATCTTCTGACTGAGAGTGGAACAAAGCAGAACACAATGGATGACTTTGCTCTTCAGCTCTATTCTAGTTTGGTGTTGCAACATCATCTACTGTACATTGGTCCTTAAAAGACAGCAGTTTATCCTCAGAAAAGTAATGAGTATAGGGGATGGTAATCTGTGGCATAGAACTATGCGTTTGCCCATTTTGTGTAACTAGGAGCATTTTTACATTAGTGGCACAAGTTTGCACATCTTATACATTACTGCTGTTAAATTGGACTTCATTCATATGGATTCTGCTCAGGGATATATTTAATTTAATTTAATTTAATAATATTTCTATACCGCCCTTCTCCCTGAGGACTCAGGGTGGTTTACAGGGCAAGAATAAAATACAAAGTTACAAATATTAAAAGAAAATTAAATAATTGCCCGATTTTAAAACAATTGATATATTACAATTATAAAACCCCAAAATAGTATTAAGAATACAGAAATAAAAAACCCCACCAATCCCCCATCAGGCTAGGCTGGCTTGTACAAACAAAAACGTCTTGAGATTGCGACGAAAGGAGCGAAGATTGGGCGCCATCCGGAGCTCTACCGGTAACTGATTCCATAGTTCCGGAGCGCCCACAGAGAAGGATCTCCCCCTGGGGGCCACCAATCGACATCCTCTGATCGGTGGCACCCTGAGGAGGCCCTCTCTGTGGGAACGCACAGGGCGCAGGGAGATTGATGCCGGCAGCAGATGTTCCCTGAGGTACTCCGGCCCCCTGCCATGTAGGGCTTTGAACACCATTACTAGTACCTTGAATCTCACCCGGAAGGCAACTGGTAACCAATGCAGCTCACGGAGCAAAGGTGTAACATGGGAGTATCGGGAGACTCCCAACACAACTCTCGCGGCTGCATTCTGTACCAGTTGGAGCTTCCGGGTGGTCCTCAAGGGCAGCCCCATGTAGAGAGCGTTGCAGTAGTCCAGACGAGAGGCCACGAGCGCATGAGTGACCGTGCATAAATCATCCCGGCTTAGATAGGGCCGCAACTGGCGCACCACCAAGGCTGGGGAAGCTACCCTCGTTCAAAGAAGCCGATATAACTGCCTGGAACCAGCTGTGTGTCCTCTCCCGGGCTGCATAGACCAGCCAGGAAGGGCACGGGTCCAATAAACATGTGGTGGTGCTCAGCCTCCCCATGATCCTGTCCACTTCCTCCGGAGTCACAGAATCAAACTCCTCCCAGGTGATATCGACAAGACCACCCGTGTCCTGATCGTCAGACTCTGCCCAGTCAGAGTCCAGACCGGTCCGAATCCGAGCAATTTTGTCCGACAGATGTCGGTTAAACTCCTCGGCATGACCCTGCAAGGGATCCTCCCTTACCTCCTGATTTAGGAGGGAGCGAGTCACCCTAAACAGGGCGGCCGGGCGATTATCTGCGGACGTGATAAGGGTGGCGAAGTGGTTAGACCTCGCCTCCCTTATCGCAGCGAGATAAGACCTAATGTAGGCTCTTAGTCGCAATCGGTCGGATTCGGATCGGCTGGATCTCCAACCGCTCTCTAGGCCCCGTCTCCGACGCTTCATCTCCTGGAGCTCCGCAGAGAACCATGGAGCTCGACGGGATCTGCACCGGGTCAGGGGCCGCAGGGGTACAACTCGGTCAAGAGCCTCAGTGGCCGTCCTTTCCCAGGCTTCCACTAAGGCATCTGCCGAGATGTGAGCAAGGGAGGCAGGTGGGGACCCCAGCGCCGCCTGGAACCTCTGGGGATCCATTAAGCATCTGGGGCGGTACCATTTAATAGGTTCCACACACCCACGGCGGGGGGTGGCAAGACGGAAGACCAGCCACAGGAGATGATGATCGGTCCATGACAGGGATATATGTGTGTGCATATGTGTTTGTGTATATGTATATATAAAAATCCTTTTCTTATAGTGAAGGGGCAAATTTTATCTGGTGGGGAGAATCAAAACATGCTTTGGTCCTCTCCCACTAATTTCTTCAACCTGGTCCTAATCTTAAATGTCTCTGTTAGATGACTCATATCATATACAAAAGCAGAGGTCCCCTACCTGTGGGCCATGGCCCGGTACTGGTCTGTGGCCTGTTGGCCACCAGGCCATGGGAATGGCTGGCGGTAGTGCTGCCACGTGGGTGCTAGCGGCCCCATTTGTGCATGCATGAGGATGCCAACACCACTACCAGCGCTGCCATGTGTGCGTATGGCCCGCTTGTGCATGCACATGGGCACTAGTGCCGCCACTGTGCTTGCACCCATTTTGCACATGCACAGACATATGTGTATGTGCATATGCGTGTGTACATTTCCCTGGTCCTCCCTTTGCCTCTGGACCACTAATCCAGAAAGTTTGGGGAGCTCTGTCATATACAGTGCAGTATGTGAACATTGTATTCAGATTTATTTTAGAAAAATACAACATTCTCTTCTTCCCAGATGTTTCCTCTCTCCTACCTGGATCATTTTTATTCTTCACATCCCAGTGAAAGGTTGGAAGGAAGGGGCTCAGTGGTTATTTATCTGTTGGTATGATAACTCTTTAAAAACTGAACAGACGGGGATTACACTGAAAAAGAGTCGATGGAGAAACCAGTAAAACTCAAGCTTGAGTTTGAAAATAAGCCAAGGATTGTGGAGAAAAATGTCCTACCAATGTATCTCTTTGATACAGAATATTGCTGATTGGGCCATTCTAACCACTCTGGTCACATGATCCTGAATGGAGCATCTGCAGCCTATCCAGACACAGTAACAATATGTGGGAACAGCACAAATATACACACAAATGCCCCACCTGTTACTGTATTATGCAGAAGAAAACAGAGGTGCCGTTTATGGCCACTGCTGACAAAGGGGTTGGAAAAAATTGTCTAAGTCATGCTCTGCATGTTTCTTCTATCTTGATTCTTATCCAACCTCTGGAAGTACTTCTCCCTAAATAATATTTCCACTTTTACTTTTCAGATGAGTAGCTTTTACCTTTATGACCTTGTAGGAATTAAGAAATAAATTAGCAACAAATGGATTAGCAAAAACTGGCAGCTGTACAATGATGTTATCCTGTTACCAGCACTTCCAGAAGCTTATAGTTCTAGATCAGGGGTGTCAAACTGCCAGCCCGCGGGCCGGAGCATCACGAAGAAACCGCACCCATCCCATTGCCAGCAATGGGAAAAAGTTCCAATATGTCATGCAACGTCACATGACGTCGCAAGTTTGACATGTCTCTTCTAGATACATCTCTATGGGGAAAAACCCTCCATTGATACCATATCAATGTAATTTCTCTGTTAGGTGCTATTGGAGGCTGTCTAGGTGACAAATTGAAATGAATACTTATAATGAAGTCAGTGGAGCAAACCAATTACGGTAACTCTTAATGCCCTGAAATAGGGAAAAGGATGAATTGGTTTGGAAATATTTAGGAACCCATTTATTAAGCTTGAGATTTTGACATTAAAGAGCATCTATTTCCCACCAACTCCAATTCATCTCCTCATCTAATTAGATCTGGTTTTGGAAAGGTTTCCTGACAAATCACTTTAGACATTATATACAAATCTAAAAAAACCCCAAACCCTGGCAATCCCAGGTATGGTAAATAAGAATAGATCCCAGATAATTTCTTGTATAACAACTCAATATATATTTGTCATTGCATATGTTTTTATATACTTCCCATCTACTCAAGGAAATCAGCCATCCCCCTCACCAACTTGAACATTTATTATTGCAGACCAAGAATTGATCATAAGAGCTAAAACAACCCAATGTACAATTAAGAATACAATAATTAATTAAACAAATCATATAATTAATTAAATAAATAATCTTCTGATGTCGGATCTGAACATAGCAAAGTCTCATGGTTTGGGGCAGAATGTAGCTATTGTGGAGGTGATTTCAGGGTGCTATTCTTTTAGAAAAAAAATTCTAAATAACATTGGTCTGAGTGGCTAGGCAGTCTACCTTTAAAGGCTGAATTGGTCAAGAGGACAATTCCTTGCAAAATCTAAACCTCAGGAAAACATATTCCAAGGTTTTAGTTACATTGGAAGCAACTTGTGTGAGAAAATGGTGTCTAATTGTATCTATCATCCATGATTGCAGAGGGAAGGTCTTTGAATTGTCCTCTAGAGAAGGTTCAGCAATATTTGGAAATGGATAATTTGCATGGGTTTCTGTTTCCTTGTCTCATTATAGAGTCGCCATAGCCAATAAGCTATACATTATGTTCCTGGGAATCATAATATTCACAATATATGTGAAGTACTAAGGTAGCTCCAGAGGTTCAAATCCCCTTTAGATTAATGAGACTACTGCAGGCTTCTAATACTGTTGCAATAACCATATAATTTTAAATGAAGCAGGAAAAAAATGAGGAAACTCATCCTATAACAGGCATAATCTTACATCAGGTCCCTGAAAAGCAAATGCATGCAAAATATATTTCAGTTTCAGACAATTTCATCTAATCAACAAAGTTTGTTTTATTTCCCCAGCTTCAAACTTTTTCCAGTTAACTCCATGTCCCCAGCTAGACTCAGATGGGCATAGGAGCAGAAGAGAGAACACAAACTGCTAAGCATTTCAATAATTCTTTTACTCCATTATTTTGCTAAATCTTGATCACTTATCAAGTTAATCTAATACACTTCATAATGCTAGTTCCATTCCTGCTAAAAAGAGCCATTTAAAAAAATATCAAAGATGTACATGTTCCATATATAGTATTTTACTTCTTCGAAAAATGTGCAAGGAAATGTTTTTTGGGGGAAAAGGCCATGATGATGAAAAACAGAATCCATCTTTTTTTTTTTTATTTTGAAAGGAACAGGGACATGGCCTTTTCCCCAAAAGGGATGATCCTACATAATAATCCTTAAGCAAGAATCTATAACCCTAAACCTACACTTTGAACAAATCTAGACTTCAAACACATTTGCTTTAATTTGCAGTTCCTTTGCTTTCTTACGATTTTCTTTAAAAACAATAAACAAGAACAGCAAATTGTCACTTTCCCAAATTAGTAATTCCCAATTCTGAGTCACTCCAGCAAAGCTAATATTGCTATTTGTAGATATATTGAGCAACCAAATTTTCAATCAAATGCTAGCTCTTTCCTTGCTGTTTTCCCATAGTATAACTTCAATAACTTTTCCCATAGTATAACTTCAATAACTTTTCTGTTTGCATTTTCCCCATTTTTAGCAGGTTACAGATTTAAAAGCACTCCAGGAACCCTGAAATCTGCGATATTGCTCAGGTTACAAGCAGAGCAAGCAGCTGTGAATCCTAATTTCACTGCTAGTAATCCAAATCTAGAGCTGAAGGGCTTTTCCAAATTTTGAGTCTGCTGTCACTGTCATTCTTCCTCCTTGAGCAGTATACTATTAATAAAGACAACACACTTGTATATTTCTGAAACTGAGTGCTCTATAACATTTGTGGGGGGGACCTTATTTTCAAAATGAGATAATCGTGCTGTAGGATCTTTGACACATAAAATAATTGAAATGAGAAATATTCAAATCAAGATTAGCTAAACGCTTAGGGCGCCATAAATTAGACTGTAGAAAAACCAAGCTATATGCAAACACTGACTTGGAGTTACCAAGACACCTGGGAAACACTGAGCAGACTACTTAAAGCTACAAAGCAAATGAAACACATCAGTCTTCCATGCCAGTATCCACTATCAATAGCAATAACACTTAGACCTATATATAATTTCATAGTGCTTTTACAGCCCTCTCTATGTGATTTACAGAGTTAGCATATTACCCCCAGCAATCTGGGCCCTCATTTTACCAGCCTTGGAAGGATGGAAGGCTTAGTCAACCTTGAGCTGGTCAGGATTGAATTCCTGGCAGTGAGCAGAATTAGCCTGCAATACGGCATTCTAACCATTGTGCCACCAGGGCTCTTCTGTCCTAACATTAGGACTTTTCAGATAGCAGATGCAAAAATCCAGATGTGTAGTAGCCTGCAGCAGAGTTAAAGCTTCTGAATCAGATGACTGTCATGCCGTTTGGTGGCTCCCAGGGGGAGGGCGTTCTCTGTGGGCGCGCCTGACCTATGGAACCGTTTACCGGTTGAGCTCCGGATGGCTCCCGACCTTCGCTCCTTCCGACGTGACCTAAAAACCTATTTGTTTGTACAAGCCGGCCTGGTCTGATGGGTTTTGTTTTAATTATTGTTTTAATATAACTTATCTTCTGCATTTGGGCATTAGGGTTTAATTTGTTTTCAATTTCTGTATTTGTGTATTTTGATATTTATGTCACTGTTCACCGCCCTGAGTCCTTGGGGAGAAGGGCGGTATACAAATCAAATAAATAAATACATAAATACTGGAGTGGATCTCAACTGAGAGCCACATAACTTCTTGCGGGGGGGGGGGCTAGGATGTTCCAAGAAGGCCACAGGTGAAAAACATGCAACAGAGGCCACAGGAGGCCGGGGGGAGACATAGAAAAGCGAAGTGCATTATACTGCTAATACTGATTTGCCGAGACCAGAACATGCACCAATTATTGTTCCATCTTCGTATCTGATAATGGGACCTCGATGGATGGCAACAGGAGAAAAACAAGGTTGGAATTGGACAAGGTTTCAGTCGAGAAATGGATCTGCTAGTCAGCTGGATTTTTGCAGCCCAGATCTGGCAGCTCTTAACGCCATTCACCCCAAGTCACTTGGATAGTCATGTGGATGACATATAAATTTAATAAATGGCATATAAATTTAATAAATAATGCATGAAGAAGAAATGGGCCTATTTTTTTCCACTTCAAGTCCAGAAGCAGTTTTCAAGTAGAAACTGTGTTTTTTCTTCAATCAAAGCAGTCAATTCAGCCATCTCTGCTAACTCCATCAACTTTTGCAGCCATTCGTCCATTGTGTGAATCAAAGTGTCCTTCCATAAGGGTAAGGTTGTGTATCAACAGGATCTTATCAAGGAAGCCTTTCTGGACTTTTATTCTAAATTATATGCTAAAGATAAGAATTAATGAAGCAGATATTGATGTATATTTGAGGAATGCTAACATCCCGGTTCTTACACAAGAACAAAATGAAGAGATTAATCAACTGATAACAGAAGAAGAAATCCTTTTAGCAATTAAACAATTGAAGATGGATAAAGCGGCAGGCACGGATGGACTGACTGCGGTGTACTACAAAAACCTACAATTGGAGATGATAAAGCCACTAAGGGAATTGTTTCAGACAATTCAAAGGGGAGGAAGGGTGCCTCCGTCTTAGAGAACTGCCTTTATTTCTTTGATTCCGAAGGAAGATCAGGACGTCACTCAAGTAAGAAATTATAGACCAATATCACTTTTGAATACGGACTACAAGATATTTGCTAAGGTTTTAGCTAACAGATTGATGAGGGTTCTGCAACAGATAATTCATGGGGACCAAACTGGGTTTATCAGTGGTAGACAAATGAAAAATAATGTGAGGCATATAGTAGACTTGTTGGAATTTTTGGAAAGGAACAACCAGATCCCTGTGGCGCTGATCTTTTTAGACGCCGAAAAAGCCTTTGATCAATTGGATTGGCAATTTTTGATGAAAGTTTTAGATAAAATGAATTTTGGGGATAAATTCTTACAACCAATTAGGGCACTATATCAAAAACAAACAGCCCGAATAATAGTAAATAATAGTTTGACTGAAGTATGTAATATTGAAAAGGGCACAAGACAAGGGTGCCCGTTGTCACCTTTATTATTTATCTTAACATTGGAGATATTATTGATTAAAATACGAAATTCGGAAAAAATTAAGGGAATTCAAATTAGAGATCAGGATTATAGACTGAGGGCGTTTGCAGACGATCTGCTTGTTACGGTGACCCAGCCAAAAAATTCTGTTGTGGACCTGATGGAGATAATAATGTAATATGGGAAGGTTTCTGGATTTAAGGTTAATATACAAAAAACTAAAATATTAGCCAAAAATATGACAGTATCGCAAAAAGCCCTTCTAGAAGGGTTAACTGGATTTGAGATTGTTAAAAGGGTTAAATATTTGGGGGTGTATTTGTCACCCTCAAATGCAAAGTTATATAAAAATAATTATGAAAAGTTATGGGGAAAAATTCAAAAAGAATTGGAGAGCTGGGGAAAATTGCAGTTGTCTCTACTGGGAAGAATTGCAGCAGTGAAAATGAATGTTTTACCTAAATTTCTATTTTTATTTCAAATGATACCTATTCTTAAAAAAGACTCAAATTTGGAGGAATGGCAAAAGGGTATCAATAAATTTGTAGGGGCAGGGAAAAGGCCACGAGTTAAATTTAAGATTATGCAGGATACGCGTGAAAGAGGTGGTCTTAAAATGCCCAACTTTAAATTATATTACGAAGCTGCTGCGTTGTCAGCGATAAGTGATTGGATTAATTTAACACAAGGGAGATTATTAAATCTGGAGGGCCACGACTTGTTATTTGGCTGGCATGCATATTTATTGTATGATAAGAAGGTAGATAATGTGTTTAAAGTGCATATTTTAAGACAGGCATTGCTGAGAGTTTGGAAAAAGTGTAGACATAAGCTAAACTACAAGATACCTTTATGGGCAATTCCGAAACATGCAATAGAAAACATAAATGTTGGCTTCAAACATGATGTGACTACAAGGAGATCTTAAGTTTGGAGAGGAACGTATGGTGTTTGAAGCCGTATAATTTTTTACGAGATGAGAAGATTGTTCAAACTTGGTTTCAATATGGTCAATTACGGGCCAGGTGGAAAGAAGACCAGAAAATTGGTTTCTCAATGATTGATGAAAATTTGGTAAAGCAAATTAGAAATCAGGGTCCAGCACATATCAAACGGATATATCTTGCATTGATAGAAATTGACTCAGAAACAGAACTTGTTAAAGATTGTATGATAAAGTGGGCTCAGAATATTCAAGAAGTTATCACAATGGACACTTGGGAAAAGATTTGGGTGAGGAACGTAAAATTTACACAAGCTCAAAACTTAAGAGAGAACTTTTACAAAATGTTTTATAGGTGGCATTTAGATCCTAAAAAGCTTGCAAGTATGTATCCGAACTATCAACCTAAATGTTGGAGATGTGGTGGCGAAGACGCAACGTATTTTCATATATGGTGGACCTGTAAAAAGGTTAAAGCTTTTTGGATTAAAATTTGGTGGAATATGCAGAAGATATTTAAGCAAAGGATAAAGTTTTGTCCGCAATTGTTCTTATTGGGCATAATTACAGATACTACTGTTGTGGACACCAAGTTGATGCTGAACTTAATTACGGCAGCAAGACTTTTAGTAGGTCAATATTGGAAGAAGGAGGAACTGCCGACTATAGAAGAATGGACTCTAAAAGTTTCTGACCTGGCGGAAATGGCAAAGATTTCGGCTTATTTGAAAGACCATTCACAACAACGTTATATTATGGAGTGGAAAAAGTGGATTGATTATATCCAGAACAAATATGGGACCAAAAAGTTTCATTTAGCATTTGTATAAGTTTTTTTTTATGTGATGTTAGTATTGCTTGTAGTCATTTCATATGAGCTAGAGTGCGATAGACTTAATAGTTTATTGTTGTTAACATATGGTTGTTTATGATTGTTTCTACTTTTATACCTTGTATTTAGCTCTGGGAAGTCAGGGAGGGGGGAGGGGGGAAGGGGGGGAGGGTTAGGGAGGGTTAGAAAGGGTTGGGTGGGGGGAGGGGGGGAGGGATTGTTAAAGATAAAATGTATTGTAAAACTTTTCAATAAAAAAAAAGTGTCCTTCCATTTTTGTCTATAAAGTAAGCTTGGTGCCATCAACATGTATAATATCAAAGTTCCATATCTTTAGATTCACTTTTAAGAATCTTCTATATTAGAATATGAATCCTACTCCAATATTTCTGTGCTTTATTTCATGTTCCGCTATAAATGATAAAAAGTCCCTTCTTTACATCTGCATTTCCAACATTCATTTGAAATACCTTTATACATGCTTGATCGCTTGTCTGGTGCTAAATACCATTTGTAAGGATTGCAATTAGACAGCACACAAAAAAACCCTTTGCATTGGTGGCATGTATCAAAATGTTGATGGCCAATATCCTTTTTCTATACAGTTTCAATCAAATGGATATCCCAAAAGTGTTTTGGTTTTTTTTCAAAAAGCAACTGGACTTTTTCCCCCCCTTGAAGATGTTTCACTTCTCATATTCTTGTCTTCAAGGAAATACAAAGTCCAGTTGACTTTTGAAAAAAAACACCTTTGGGACAACCATGACCTGGATGACTGAGAATCTCCATAGACAATCAACTGGATAAGTCATAATTCTGAAGAGGGCAAAAAAAAGAGGCTTTTATGTAGCTCCTTGTTATATCTGAATGATAATTTTCAGTTAAAAATGGTAGGCTCACCCTTCAGGACTCCAAGAGATAAAACCTAAATAAACGTTGACAACTTCTTCTGAGTACAGATTATTGGAGCAATGCATGCCAATACAAATGATATAGTAAGAAACTTGTTCTTAAAAAAAACAACCAAAGAAGCCAGAGGATCAGATGGATATTACTTTCCTGTGTAATTTACAACTAAAAGTTATGCATGGTAAACTAAATTCACTGGCATGTTTTATGGCAGGACTGTGTTCTTGGCTTCAGTCCCATACTCTTAACTTTCTAATCTTGATGGTCCTTCAGAGTTAAGTAGTCTATATGAAGTGAACTTGATTCCAGAAAGCCCTTTGTGTTGTGGGTCCGACGCAAGGAAGAGACGCCAGCCGGTGTGTGAGTTCAGCTCTTTATTGGAGGGGGGTAGTGAACTGAGGAATGAGGGTTACCTGGCCTCCTTAAATACCTAGCCAGGTAAGCGGACAGCCAATGGGGTTGGCCCTAGGTTTCCCACCGAAACTGGGTTTCCCGCCAAAACCGTCCAGGCCAACGCCCCCTGGTGGCTGTTGCTATGCAGGTGCCTGCATACATAACAAAGCCCACTTTATTTTGAGAAAGTAAAACAATAGAAGTTATCTTGGATTGAGTCTCAGCGGAGATTTATTTCAGTCTTCCCCAACCTGGGTATCCTCCAGGAGCATTGACTTTAATTCTCAGAATGTCCACGTTAACTAAGAAATTCTGGAACTTATCAGAAATGATACCAAAGATGGGGACTTTGATATATAGGACCACACTATGAAAAGTGCCTTTATATGTCACGTCATGTCATGCCAAAGTAAGCTACTATCTCTAGATCTTCCAGGTCATGAGGATCTGTTCTAATTGTCTAGTCTTGTATTTCAGGAAACAGAACATGGAATCATTATCCTTCCACTTTAGGATCATTGTTTTTAACAGCCAACTTAGTGCTTTCTTTCTTTCTTTCTTTCTTTCTTTCTTTCTTTCTTTCTTTCTTTCTTTCTTTCTTTCTTTCTTTCTTTCTTTCTTTCTTTCTTCACCGGTTATTTAGTCCTCATCTGTTTGTGCACCATGTCAGCTTTTCAACTGAATCCTTTATTTGCTTTAATTCTTTCTGGCAATTTCTTCCTTCCTAGCCTGTTTGTTAAATTAAAGGTACATTTTTCCAGCTTCTGAGTGCACTCCTCTTTCTATACACATAACTTTACTGCAGTCTCTTCCCAATCCTTCTCCTTCATCTGTATGCACTACAACCCTCTCTGTCTTCTACTGCAGACTAATTCTGTCATTGCAGCATTAGAGCAATTTCTTAGTTCTAAATGTGTCTGCAGACTTTTCTTTCCTCCTTGGAGCTGGTCAAATATGATCACATTGAATTACATGCCTTCCCCCCACCCCCAAAAAATTTATTATCTAGAAGTTTTGAGCAAAGACACATGGACACATTTACTGGATTTATTTAGCCAAGCTTCTTCTTGGCTTCTTCTCCAGATAGCCACATAAGTCTTGTATTAATAATTCACACAATACACAATATACTGAAAAGTGTATTTGTATTAAAGATGTGGAACGATGAACAAGTGGGGAAAGTTGATATTCCCCCCCCCTTCAACTGGAATAGATTATATCTTAATTTCTCACCGGAGTGCAACTCCAATTATTATGATAAAGGGACAGGGGATGGAGTATTGTGCTCCTCTGGTACTCTTTTCCTTCTCATATCTTAATCATTTTGACCCGGGATACTTTCAGATTGAAGAGGGCCTTGCAATCTTAAAAAGACAGAGCACTGCTTTTCTCTGCAAAATGGTTGTTTTTTTCCCCTCTCATAATAAAAATCATAGAAATACAAGTACCAAAAAACAAAGAAACATAGACTATCAGTCCCCTAGAACTCTAGGGGAGTGGTGGGATGATTGCATACTTTCCACTATTCTAGAACATTCCTCTACCTTCATTTACCCTGCTGATTCTCTCTTTAATTCACTGTTTAGCAGTTTGGTGGCTAAAACTCCTAGAATTCCCATACCAAAAGTGCCCTGGTAATTTGGGCAGTTGAAATGCCAGTCTACCAGTAGGGCAGGTTATGGGCTGCTGTAGCATGTGGTTTTCAATGGGCATCCAACGGGTCAGTGGCACTGATGGAAACTATATTCCCTAAGGAACTTTAGGTTACCTAGGCAAATAGGAAGATACAGATAAAGTGAAGAATCTTAATACATACTTGCTGGGTTGGTGTCTTGCCTGACCTAGGGTTAGTTAATAGGTTTCTAGGAATATCTTCTCTCTCTCTCTCTCTCTCTCTCTCTCTCTCTCTCTCTCTCTCTCTCTCTCTCTCTCTCTCTCTCTCTCTCTCTCATTCTTTCTCACTTTAAGTAGTAGTTTAGAAGGAATTCAGGCTTTCCTATTCTATATTTTTTTTAACAAACCTACATTTCATTCCAAAAATATTGACTATCTCAGCATTCACAGATAGCAGTCTAAAACCATATTCTTCATTCACAACAACTATATTGTGAGCTGTTTTATTTTTGTGGTGGATCTGATTCTGCTTAATTTCTTGGCATCCTTTTAGCATTCTGAATAGTTGGGCTCCATATTTTCCAACTGTGCTGCCTCAGATATCAACACCTGGAGATGCCAGAAGTTGATTCTAATGCTTAACGTGCCAAGTATCTCCACTAAGTTACATTTTCTCCCTTAGTTTGAGGGAGGGAGACAAAACTAACCACTAGCACATTATTTACTAGATTTTCTCTGAGTAAGTAGGGAAGAGGAATTTTGTTTGGGTGTTTTGGGGAGGTGGGGTATCACTTCACTAGCCATGAATCCCCAGATGCAGGGTGAGATGTGAGAGCAGACAGCAAGGATGAATACTGTCAAATGATCTGTCTTCTGACTATGTTTTCTTTATAGATTTTTGGCTGCTAAAATATTTTTTAAAAGTTTCCTCTATTAAAATTTGAATGGCTAATGGATAAATAAACATTGGGGCCTATGCAAGCTCTTCATTATTTAATTGTCACAAATGAGGCTTCTTTGCAGATGAAATAGAATATAGCCTAGACAAGCCATATACCAGAAAAATTAAAAGAACCCACAATTTTATTTTATTTTTAGACATGTGTCATGTTCCTCCATCTATTGTGTTTCACAATTAAGCTAAATGCACTATAGCTACAGCCCAATCATGGAAAATAGTCAGAATAAATTAAATAAAAATAAAAATATAAGCTTTGTTATTGTAGAAAATATTCTGCATCAGAATAAAGCCCTACAGAATTAGGGAGCGGAACAGCATACCCTTCATTCAGAAATACTGTAGTAGCTATAGAGTAATCACTCTCCCTTGTGGATTCTGAGCTTCTTGACAGTTCTCTGTGAAAGAAGAAAAAGGAACTTTATTCATTATTGAAAATTAGTTAGGACCGCCACCTGCTTTTCAATCTTGCCACCCTCTAAATCCAACTGTACGGTAAAGCCAACGCTCTTGTACATCACGGTATAGATAATTATCACTGAATTCCCTCTGAAATTGATGGTGGTGCTTCTTCTGGGTCTAGTAAGAAATGCAACCCAATATGTCATTGTACAGGTCTAAAAAAAACCCTTTACTTCTAATCGTGCATATGGTTTGTTTAATTAAAGGCTCCGTGCATATTTGCCAGATTAGTACTCTAGTAACACATTGGAGCTGCAAAAACTGAAATTAAAGAAGTTAATGTTTATTTATCCGACAAATGGAACTCTGGGATTAAGCATATCCCATTCATATATTCATAAATTAATTTCTTCTTGTCACTTGCTCAAAGTAAAAAAATAACAAGAAACGGTTACCTCCTCATCCTGATCTACTACAGTATACAAACATGTTCTTCGAGCACAGTCTATGTCCTTCTAGGGTTCTGGATTAACTATTAAACAAAACAAGGAAGAGCTTATCATGCTCTTAAATCTTAACTCTTTCCCAGCCACACTCAATTTTAGTTTTCAGACTTATTAAGTTTTAATGTTTATCAGTTAACCAATGGAATGACTGAGAGGACCGTGACAGGGCTTAGAGCCATCCTTTGGCCACAATGTGTCCTTATCCATTTGGTGCCACTAGACCTAAATTACAGGGTGCTGAAATTACAGGGGCCACTTCTCCTGGTTGAGGTTCCTAAATTAGCCCTTAGAGAATGGCAGTTGACAGGGGCAGCTGCAAACAACAGTACCCAATCTGAAGATTTTGATTCTTGTTTTCCATGGGATCTTTCTTCCACTTTTTAAGGGTGGTATCAATGCACAATTGCTTGTATATGCAGATACGCACACACTACACTGTGTGTATGTGCATAGTTGTTTCTATAATGAAACAATGCTTACTCACAAATATATATATGTGTGTGTGTGTGTATGTATATATATGTGTGTGTGTGTATATATATTTTATTTATTTATTTATTCGGTTTATATACCACCCTATTCCCAAAGGACTCAGGGCGGTTTACAAGGCAAAATTTAAAACAATCCAATATAAAATTACAATAAATTAAATTAAGTCTAGCCACAAAAATTAAATCACAATTTAAAAACATTAAACCCCTCAGTCCAGACCAGATAGCTCAAAGAGCCAGGTTTTTAGGTCCCGGCGAAATGAACGAAGGTCGGGGGCAGTCTGGAGTTCTGTTGGCAGTTGATTCCATAGGGCAGGCGCGCCCACAGAGAACGCCCTCCCCCTGTGGATCGCCCGTCGGCAATCCTTGACCGGCGGTACCCTGAGGAGGCCCTCCCTGTGGGAGCACACAGGACGATGGGAAATTGACGCTGGCAGCAGGTGCTCCCTTAGATAATCCGGGCCCATGCCATTTAGGGCTTTATAGGTCATCACCAGCACCTTGAATCTCACCCAGAGGGCAACTGGAAGCCAATGCAGCTCGCGGAGAAGAGATGTTACATGGGAGTATCGGGAGACTCCCATCACAACTTACGCGGCTGCATTCTGCACCAGCTGAAGCCTTCAAGTGGTCCTCAGGGGCAGCCCCATGTAGAGAGCATTGCAGTAGTCTAGCCGGGAGGTCACGAGCGCATGGGTGACTGTGCGTAGGGCATCTCGGTCCAGATAGGGCCGTAACTGGTGCACCAGGTGAACCTGAGCAAAAGCCCCCCTGGCCACGGCTCCTATATGATCTTCCAAACTGAGCCGTGAATCCAGGAAGACACCCAAGTTGCGGGCCCTATCAATGGGGGGTAACACCTCACCCCCCATAGTAAACGATGGAAAAGATTGGTTAGTCTGAGATGCTGGTATGCACAGCCACTCAGTCTTGGCAGGATTGAGACGAAGCCTGTTTCTCCCCATCTAAACCCGGACCGCTTCCAGGCAACGGGACATCACGTCGAGGGCATCACTGGGTTGGTTCGGGGTGGAAGGAAAAAGCTGGGTATCATCAGCATACTGATGATACCCCACCCCGAAACCATGAATGAGCTCACCCAGTGGCTTCATATAGATGTTGAACAAGAGGGGAGAGAGGACCGACCCCTGAGGAACTCCACAAATGAGAGGCCTCGGGGCGGACCTCTGCCCTCCCGTCAACACCGACTGCGAGCGGCCCAGGAGGTAGGAGGAGAACCACTGTAAAACAGTGCCCCCCACTCCCAACCCATATGTGTGTGTGTGTGTGTGTGTGTAAGTGTGTATATATGTTGGATGAAGTCAGAGATGATGGGGTGGGGTCAGACAAGGTTGGAAACTGTTGTTTGGCTGTAGGTTGAATCGTGCTTTACCTCTTTTTAGCTGTGCATTGTGGAACCTTCTCTTCTTATGGCACCTTTAAGAAAGTTGCTTTTGGTTTAAATCTGAGGCTGATCAGAGGCCTCTTCTAGCACCTGCCTCAGCTTGGGTGAGCACCAAATTCCCAAAATTTTGTTTGCTTTCCCTTTCTAATTACAGCCAGACTTGTGGGACGGCACGTCAATTCTATCCTGATTTCCAGAGGGCTGGTGGGGAAGGGAGAAATAGGTTGGTACCAAAATGTGTGTGTGTGTGTGTGTGTGTGGCAGCAGAAGGACATAATATTATACTTGCTGCTCATCCCTAGGCACGAGTGATCTTAGAAGCAAGGGACCTCAGATGGAGGGATTGGTTTCACCCTGAGGTCACCTTCCTTTATTAGACTATCAAAAGAAAGACACCTCCTCCCTAATAAAACCAATAAATCCAGAGTCTAAAATTAACAGTGACGTAGGAGGGCAATTCAGAAATAAATCTCTGTTTGGTTTTATCAATGACAGACACTCATAGATACGGAACTTTTATTATACACATTAGAAAACTACAACATTTACATTACTTTATGACATAATCGCTATTCAAATTGAGGAACGTCATAACGTCTTACAAGATTTGAAATTCCTTACTAGTAGTTGCTTGGTGCCAAATCTTGGCTATTGGGGGGGGAGTGATCAAAAACATCCCAACGGAACTGCTTCTAAAGTTCTTGGGTGCATCTAGCTGTGTGCGGGTAAGCATTATTGTGAACCAACACCACACCAGAGTCAGCATGCCCCAATGCTTGTTATGGATAGCTCATCTGAGTTTTCGTAACATTTCACAGTAAGCTTCTGAACTGATAGTCGAACTACACTCTGTGAACTTCACTAGCAGTACTCCTTTGGCATTTTCACATTTGGTGGGATTTTCTATGGAACCAGTTCCGGTGTGGTGTTGGTTCATGATAAGGCTCTAAGTGATTGTCCACTAGGACTCCGAGATCCCTCTCACAGTTACTACTATTGAGCAAGGTACCACCTATACTATACCTGTACATTTGGTTTTTCTTGCCTAAATGTAGAACCTTACTTTTTTCACCACTGAATTTCATTTTGTTAGATAGTGCCCAGTGTTCACGTCTGTCCAGATCCTCCTGTATCTTAAGCCTACCTTCTGGAGTGTTGGCTATTCCTGCCAGCTTGGTATCATCTGTGAATTTGATGAGTTCCCCATCTATCCCCTCATCCAAATCGTTGATGAAGATGTTGAAGAGCCCTGGGGCACCCCACTACACACTTCCCTCCATGTAAATGCAGTTCCATTGAGGACCACACGCTGAGTACGGCTGGTCAGCCAGCTATGAATCCATCTGGTGGTGATGCTGTCTAACCCACATTTTTCTATCTTATTGAGTAGTAGGTTGTGATCTACTTTATCAAATGCCTTACTGAAGTCCAAGTAAATTATATCCACAGCATTCCTCTGATCCACTAATTTTGTCACTTGCTCAAAGAATGCAATAAGATTTGTCTGGCATGATCTGTTTTTGACAAATCTATGTTGGCTTTTAGTAATGACTTTGTTTGCCTCTAGGTGCTCGCTGATTCGTTGTTTGATTATCTTTTCCAAAATCTTCCCAGGTATTGAAGTCAGGCTGATAGGTCTGTAGTTTCGTGGATCCATTTTTCCCCCTTTTTTGAAGATGGGAACTACATTAGCTCTTTTCCAGTCCTCTGGTAGCTCCCCAGTGCTCCAGGATCTTTGAAAGATATAGCTGAGTGGTTCTGAGATCACATCTGCCAGTTCCTTGAGAACTTTGGGGTCTAATCCATCTGGTTCTGGTGATTTGAACCCGTCTAGGCTGGACAGGTGCTCACTTACCATTTTCTTGCCTATCTTAACTTGTGTTTCTAATCTGTTTTTTATGGTACTGTTTTTGATAGGTTGGACTGGTTTTTTTTCCCTTTGTGTAAAGACAGATGCAAAAAACAAGTTAAATAGTTCTGCTTTCTCCCTGTTGCTTGTCACCTTCTTGCCACTTTGCCCCACTAATGGACCAATCATTTCCTTAAGTTGTTTCTTGTTTTTTACATGTTGAAAGAAGCTTTTTTGTTAAATAAACAATAAGCATGAGCATTGGTAAGCAGCAAAAAATATACTGCATACTGCACCTGACATTTGCCAGAAATCCTGGCAATGGGAATGAAAATGATAAATTTCCGCAGTTCTATTTAATTCATATTTATTCATTCATAATAAAGCTAGAAATGCATACCTGCAATTTGAAAGACGAGTTTAATTATAGGAAATTTTGTGTGCTCTGGTATTTTCTGTAGGACCTAACAGAAGTCTTATAGTTCAAACTCAAACTATGTCTCCAATAGCTATTATAGTGGTAGAAGAGTTCCACTTGCTGCAGGCACATGCTTTTAGCTACCTATTTGCTAGATGTCAAACAATAGCTTAAATGTCAGCATCGGGCCTTTTTATACCATCATGCCATTATTCACAGCAAATTAACTTCCCATTCAATTATTATTACCTACACTTTTCCTAACGTGATGGAAGCATTCATGAAAGACCAGTACTATGTGTGTCACAGTGAATTGTACAGACAATCTACTCCCTTTATTCAGAATGTATTACTCTTTTTTTATTGAAAAGTTTTAAAATACATTTTTAAAACATATACCCCATCTACCCCACCCTTCTCCCCATCCCTCCCATCCCAACACCACCCCCACCCCCGACTTCCCAGAGCCGAATACAGGGTATTACATCATACAATCTTACTCTAAAATATTCTAATTACTATAATTACTCTTTAAACCCTATCGCACTTTAACTCTCCTTAACCATAGAAAAGAAAAATAATATAGCCTCTAATTACAATAACTAATAAATATTCAAATGCTAAATGATACTTAGTAGTCCCATATTTGTTCTGAATATAATCAATCCATCTTCTCCATTCCACTATATATCTCTGTTGCGAGTGATCTTTCACATATGCCGAGATTTTAGCCATTTCTGCCAAGTTCGAAACTTTCAAAGTCCATTCTTCAATAGTAGGCAGGTCCTCCTTCTTCCAGTATTGCGCTACCAAAAGTCTTGCAGCTGTTATTAAATTCAGCATCAATTTGGTTTCTATAGCAGTACAATCAGTGATAATACCCAACAAAAACAATTGCGGTAAAAATCTTATCTTTTTCTTAAAGATCTTCTGCATGTTCCACCAAATTTTAATCCAAAAAGCTTTAACTTTTTTACAAGTCCACCATACATGATAATACGTTGCATCATCACAACCACATCTCCAACATTTTGGCGGACAATTTGGATACATACATGATAATTTTTTGGGATCTAAATGCCATCTATAAAACATTTTGTAAAAATTCTCCCTTAGATTTTGTGCCTGTGTAAATTTAACATTCCTAACCCATATTTTCTCCCAAGTATCCATTATTATTGGTTCTTGAAAGTTCTGGGCCCATTTTATCATACAATCCTTAACTAATTCTGCTTCTGAGTCAATTTCTATCAATGCATTATATATCCTTCTTATATGCGCTCGACTTTGATCTCTAATTTGCTTTACCAAATTCTCATCTGATATTGAAATACCAATTTTCTGATCTTCTTTCCATCTAGCCTGTAACTGCCCATACTGAAACCAAGTTTGTACTATTTTTTCTTCTCTTAAAATATTGAAAGACTTCAATTGCCATTCATTTTTTTCCAATCTAAGAATTTCTTTATATGTTATCACATCATGTTTAAATCCCACATTTATGTTTTCTATTGCATGTTTAGGTATTGCCCAAATAGGAATTTTATAATTCAGCTTGTATCGATATTTTTTCCAAACTCTCAACAAGGCAGACCTTAATATATATGTTTTAAATACTTTGTCCACTTTTTTATCATACAATAAATAAGCATGCCACCCATATAACAAATCACACCCTTCAATGTTCAATAAACTCCTTTTTGTTAAATTAAACCAATCACTAATTGATGATAATGCTGCCGCCTCATTATATAATTTAAGATTGGGCACTTTGAGACCACCTCTTTCATATACATCTTGCATTATCTTAAATTTAACTCTCGGTCTCTTCTCTGCCCAAATAAATTTATTAATACCTCACTGCCATTCGTCCAAATTTGAATCTTTTTTAAGTATAGGTATCATTTGAAATAAAAATAAAAATTTAGGCAAAACATTCATTTTCACAGCTGCAATTCTTCCCAATAAAGACAGTTGTAATTTTCTCCAGCTATCAAGCTCTTTTTGTATTTTTGACCATAAAAATTCATAATTATTCTTATATAGTTTAGTATTTGAAGCTGAAAGATATACCCCCAAATATTTAACCTTTTTAACTATTTCAAATCCCATTAATTTTTCTAAGGCTACCTTTTGTTCTATGGTCATATTTTTAGACAATATCTTAGTTTTTTGTCTGTTTACCTTAAATCCAGAAACTTGTCCATATTGTAAAATTATTTCCATTAAGTCCAAAACTGATTGAATTGGTTGACTTAACATAATAACCAAGTCATCTGCAAACGCCCTCAATCTATAATCTTGATCTCTAATTTTAATGCCCTGTATTTTCTTTGAGTCACATATTTTAATCAATAATATTTCCAATGTTAAAACAAACAACAATGGTGATAGTGGACATCCCTGTCTTGTACCCTTTTCAATTTTACAAACTTCTTATAAGCTACCATTAATTATTATTTGTGCTGTTTGTTTTTGATATATAGCCCTAATAGGTTGTAAAAACTTATCCCCAAACTGCATCTTCTCTAACACCTTAAATAAGAATTGCCAATCCAATTGATCAAAGGCTTTTTCAGCGTCCAAAAAAAAATCAGTGCTGCAGGGACTTGGTTATTTCTTTCTAAATATTCTAATACATTTACAGTGTGTCTCACGTTATTTTTCATTTGCCTACCGCTTATGAATCCTGTTTGATCAGTATAAATCATTTGTTGCATAACCTTCATCAATCTATTTGCTAAATTTTTTGCAAATATCTTATAATCAGTATTTAACAACGATATACTGTAGGTCTATAATTTTTGGTTTGTGCAGGATCTTGATCTTCCTTCCTTACTCTTGACTAAGGAAAAAATATTCTAAATTAAACATGTACTTTTTCACATGCTTTTAACAGAAATTATAAAATACTATTTTACAAATCCTGGGTTCCAAAAGTAAGATATGGCTAAATTCACATTAAGGATTGAAATCTTGTTCATTTTCAATCTTTCCAAAGGCAAGTCTCTAGATGTCTCTTTAGACCAGGGGTCCCCAACCTATGGTCCATGGACTGGTACCAGGCCGCGGCATGCCAACAACCAGTCCGCAGAAACAAGCAAAGCCCCATCCATGGGATGCAGGCAGCACACAAAACCATGCAGTCTCTGGTACTTGGAAAAACCTTTCTCCATGGAACTGGTCCCTGATGCCCAAAAGGTTGAGGACCACTGCTTTAGACATCTCTAAAGCATGTCTAAGCCTTGAAAGCAGGGACTGTAGAATATGTTTTGCATAGAAAAAATCCTGGCATCACATCCCAGCATTCCTGATAAAAAATATATAGATGCAACCCAGTCCTATGTGTGAGGGAGGACATTGTCCCCATCTAACAGCACCTGCAAAAGGAGGGGGGGATTCATAGATGCCAATATGATGAACAGAACTAATGTGCAACATTGATGCATTATAGAGGATGAAAGGGCTTGCATTGCAAAGCTCTGTCCATTTTCTGACTGATTTTTAACCTCCCTCCACTGATTATGCCACCCCCATCTCCTATCTTTCCTAGCACTTAAAGGACACTCCCCAAGATAAACAGGGTGGCATACTTGCTTCCTTACTAGCTTTCTTCCTTCTCTTCCCTTTTCTATCACATAACGATTGGCCTTTTCTAAGGACATGCAATAGCTGCACAAATTCAACATTCCTACAACCAGCCTTTACCTGGATTACTCTACAGAGGAGGCAAGAGGCCCTTTCCCCCCCATCTCATAAATTTGGGACTCACACTCTCTACAGTGTTGTAGAAGATTGAGAATTTACCCCTGGAAATCATCTGAGGTTCTTACAATTATGTAATAATCTCTTTTGCAAGACCTCACCCCCCACTGCCCCTGGAAATCTATTGTTCTGGGTTTGCAAGCACAGGTCTCTCATTTTTTATTTCCCCCCCCCCAAAAAAAAATCAGAGGTGGAAGTCTCTAGTAACTAGTTCACCAGAATGAGGAATAAAAGTAGCTGTGCTGGAATGTATTAAGGAGGTGAATTTCCACAAGGGAGGTGGTGTATTCCAGAGGAGTGAGAGGCAAGTCATTCCAGATGTTACATGTAAGAGAAAGAGGGTGAAGAGAAAGAGGGTGAAGACCCACCCTAATAGTTCACAGAATATATCATAAATGCAGATGTAGTCTGGCAAGAATTTACCTGTAGGTATGAAACAGTAAAGAATGCAGCTTGGAAGAATTGTTATGTGTCATTCTTGATTTTGGGCCTGACAGCAACGCAACTATAAGAGGAAAAGAAGAAAGGTATTCCTCTATAATTTATGGTTATAATTAATTTTCCATTTCCATTTTATTTTCCATAGAATTACTTTTCCTGCAGGAAGTAAAAGCCATCAAATTTATGCCTCAAATAAATGCTTTTAACCTTTGGTTTTGTTCATGATTTTAAAGTCGCTTCTCTGAGTTTCTCTGTTTTGTGCAGATCAGGCTGGTCAAGTGGGCAGAGCACAGCTGGGAGCTA
The DNA here is from genome assembly GCF_947247035.1 of Vipera ursinii. NCBI lineage: Eukaryota > Metazoa > Chordata > Lepidosauria > Squamata > Viperidae > Vipera > Vipera ursinii. The sequence goes on along the minus strand of NC_139512.1, from coordinate 213,420,894 downwards.
GCGAGCGAGTGAGTGGGAGTGCACAGGAATGGCAGAAGAGTATAGGAAGAATATTAAGTAGAATTAAATTCAGTTTACTAGTTTGGCCCTCCACAACAGTTCCAGTTTCTCATGTGGCCCCTTGGAAAAAATAATTGTCCACCCCTGATCTATGGCAACCTATAATGAGTCCCTTTACCTAACTCATTAGCAGTCTAGCTGTTGGGAAATATCTCTGCCCAAGGTTTTGGAGTATCACTGCCAGATAGACCATACTGATCTTATTAGCAGTGGCCTGACTCCATACAAGAAACCCAATGGCTTAATCCAAATTTTCCTACTTTGCATGCAAGGGGTCCCAAGTCCAGCTTCTTCTACTCTCTGGTAATCCTGGCAATCCTGAAAAGTTTCCATTTGTCGGTTTGACAATGCTAAACTGAATACATGTATGGTAAAGGGCTATTTTGTCATAGCATGAAGGATGTACGCTTGGCATATTCAGGAAACGGTTGAAAAAGAAATACAGATTTTTTTCTGTACAGTATAGCCAGGTGTTCTACATGAAGAACAGTCCCCTTTATGAAGTCAGATTGTTAGACTGTCAGACGATAAAGGACAATCAGAAGGACAAGCCATGAATAATTAACACCAGGAGAGCAGATTGAGCTGTGCACAGATTTTCTAGTCATAAAGTTCCCTCCTATATTGAGCAGTACTTCTATTTGTGGGGCCTTTGATGATCTCTGATCTTAGTTGTTTTCCTGCAGATGTCTCAGTACCCAAACATCATCAGTGCTAGAAGCAAGTGGAGTTTGCTCTCTTTTTATATGCTAGTGACTTACCCTTTCAGTGTTGATGAGAGTGTTCATGGCAGTTTTTTGACTGTTGTCTAGTGTTATTTTGTTTGTCTGAGTTAGTAGATCCTTGATTAGGGTATTGCTTACTTTTTCATTGTTGGTCTAGTATTAATCCTGGCATTAATCTCTGGTTATTTGGGTGTTGATTGTTGGCGAGGGGGTGTTTTGGTCTTTCTGTTTCCTTTTTGCCTTTTTGATTCTCTTTTGAATGCTATGCAGATATTGTTTATCTCTATGTGCCTGTTGATGGCTGAAATGTCTGCAAGAAAACATCTGCAAGAAAACAACCAAAATCAGTGCATCAAGGACTCCGTAGTTCAACCCTAAGCTACAAATAGTCTCTTCTATTAGTATTTTTATTTAAGTTATGATAACTATGACATACACACAGTTCAACATTTTTAATGCAAATCAGCTTTTTGTTTTTTTCCCTCTTGTTGAGTGACTTCCACGGTAGCAGGATGCCTATGGTATCCATGTGAATGACCTCATTACCAGATTCTGAGTTCATGCAGACACAAATGAAGACAAATCATTTGCTTTAAAGAGGAGACAGTGTTTTTCTTGCTGAGCATGTACAGAAAATGGCCAAACCTTTGGAGCTTTTGAGCATCAGTGATCATGATGATAATAATATTCACTATGCGATAGTGGCAAATATCTGTAGCTCGGGTGTAGGATGAGGGTGGAGGTTCGTTCTCCGAGCTTCTGGGTTGGTTTCCGAATGTTTCGTTACCAGGCTAGGTAACGGGGATGTATAGGGGATGTATGTTCAGTGTTTATACTATACTTCTTCCACAATTACTTTAAACTCTAAAAACCAAAAGAAGGCTCTGAAAAATGCTGACCAAGATTCCATCAATTGCTAAAATAAGGAATGGAACCAGTGGCACATGACTTCAAAAACATGTGTCCATAGATGTACTAAATAAACACCCTTCAAGACATCCTAAGTGCCAAAGCGAACTTACTTCCTTTGGACTGAAAGAGGTTCATGGCTAATGTTTAAATTTTAAGTTTAAGTCTATTTAAATGCCACGGGTCTGACTTTACTTATCTCACTACTGACCCTGGTAAAAGGTCATGCCGCAATTCTTCTTCTGCTAGAAGATTAACAGTAATTATCTGAAATTGTCAGAGCCTTGAACTGATTAAAGCACAGCCTCTAACAGCATTAGCAAAAGCATGCTTCAGCAAATTGATTTTAGCTTTACTCAGGTTCTTCTTCCTTATTAATTCTCCAACCCTAAAAACTATCAGGTTTCTTACTTCTCACTGAGGTATTTCCCATTTACATGCATTTTCCTGTGATGCAAGTAAATAGCAGCAGAATGTGTATGTGATAGAGCCTCCATTAAGTGTGTTATTTAACAGAACAAATATCGAGAAGAAATTAGTCTGTGAGTGTAAAATAAAAGCAAGGATTACATGTTGATTGTACTTCTTCTGAGATACGGTGGACAAAAGACTGAAGATTCCCCCATACTGGGTACACCCCAAATAGCCATTAAAAGGCAGTTTAGAAATAGCAATTGGCACAAAATAGGCTTTTCAGCATATCTGTAAGGGTATATAATAGTCAACATCTTGTATCAATTGTACGTATGATTTATCCACTTCATTTCCAAGCTGAATTTACATGCCAATGGAAAATTATTAAATCCATTAATGTATATGGGAAACATAATTGCATGGATGTCCTTTGTGTCTGCGAACCTATCCAAGATAATGATACTCATCCCATTATTAGCAGGGATTTCTTTGATGCTGTCCAGGTCCAGTGCCTTTCCACTCCCAAGGAAATCTATCAAGTTCCCTTTGGTTGATCTTTTTTTTTTCCTATGGGGGGGAGGGGGTTTATCACAGCTTTACCTCTGTATTGACTTTGAGATTATGTTTCAAGACCCTAAATTCAAATCTTCTTAATGACACTTTATCAGCTTGTTTATCATTTACACAATCCAGTATCTAGGAAATATCTTTGTCAGAGACTGCCTCCTTCTCAGAGCAGAAAACTGTTTGGTGACTTCTTGTGCCATATCTCATTTAGAGAATGTGATTTTCCAGACTGACCAGACTGACTAAGAACTCCTAAGAACCACGATTTCTATTTCCTTCATTTACGTTTCAATCACTATCCTTGAAGCATAGCACACAATGCTTTATGGCATGAGAAAGCCACGGGAAGGTTCAGAGGTGAGGTGGATAGAGAATTACTGCCACCTGGGATCAGACTGCACAGAACTTCTAAAGACCTACATTACTTTCAGGGAAAAGGCAACATTGGAGTGATTTCAATTATATCACAGCACAAGGCACTCCTGAGGACCTTGTGAAAATTGGCACGTCCACTTCTGACTGTGTGAAAGTACTCTAATTATCTGGCCTCTTGGCTTTGCTAAATCAGACCCTTCAGTAACTTCATGGATTCCATCTGGATATAAATGCATACAGTGTGGCCTTCGTAGGCACTCACCTATGACAGCTGCACCCCAGCCTTGCACTTTCTGATGTGCAGGCTCTGAATCTAGCTAAGGATGTGGAGAGTTGCATTCTCTGTGCACTTCAAACATGCCAGATTACAGGAGGATAATATTGTCCTAAGCAAAATGGTCTTTATCACTTTTTCTTGGATTCTGAAATATCCAAAGCATTAGAATTAATTCAAAGATTTCAGGGGAGTTGAATATTTATACATATCAGCCCCATTAGGCCAAGAAATCAAGATCCCCAGGAAGACTAAGTTTAATTTCTTTTTCCTTCTGCATGGTTAAGCCTAATTTATTGTCTCTGATTATTATTATCTCTCTATAAGCTTTCTCCTTCTAGGCTTCATGTAAATTGGTACCTGTTTACATCAGTTGCGCTATGTAGGAACAGATCTTTGGAGTCATGTTGGGGTTTGCTCAGAGACTTGACATGCATATTTTTCTACTGGAGGTCTTCTGAGATGCTGTCTGTGATTTCAGCAACCTGACATTTTTATTTCCTCCACTATTTGTTTTGTATGAAACTGCTTTCACTTAAACATGATTTCTATGTTCTTTTTTATTTTCAAAAATAAAGTTTGACAGGAGCCAGGGTGGTGCAGTAGTTAGAACGGAGTATTGCAAGATAATTCAGCTCATTGCCAGGAGTTCAATTCTGAACTGCTCAGCATTGACTCAGCTTTCCATCCTTCTGAGTTCACATTGCTGGGGGTAATATGCTGACATGTTTGCTAACTGCTTAGACTTAGAGAGTGTGGTAAAGCACTATGAAGCGATATATAAATTTAAGTGCTATTGCTATTTATCTCATGTGAGATTATTCTATTTCCCTACATAAGAGAAAGGAAGAGCTGAATTTCATAGCCACAAACGTCAATATCAGGAGATACTACTATACTTTTTGCTTTGTAATTATTTTTCCCCTTTTACTTAGCAATAAGGCACATGTTATTGGAACCCTTTTTCTCATATGGAGAGTTATGTCTAGTAAAGGTATCTTGCTGGAAGAAAGGAAAGCCTAGGCCAGTTTAGTAGGCAGGACGGGGTTGTAGGGGGCAGAGTGTGTATGCTCAGAAGTTTTCGGACAGAGGAGGTCTGAAAGCTCCAATTGGTCATCCAGTGGATTCAAAAGTACTGCTACAAATCCCAATAGATTAGCATGGGATCTTTGCAATTGGTAATTCTGTCCGTCCAGTCCTCAGCCAGAAACTGACTTTTCTGTCTACATTGCAACATCACTAGCACAGGGACCTAAAGCAGAGGTCTCCAACCTTTTGGGCACCAGGGACTGGTTCCGTGGAGAAAAGTTTTTCTACGGACCAGAGTGCGTGGTTTTGTGTGCTGCTTGCATCCCACAGATGGGGCTTTGCTTGTTTGTGCAGACCGGTTGCTGACATGCTGTGGCCCGGTACCGGACCACCGACCGGAGGTTGGGGACCCCTGACCTAAAGGATTGGAATATGGAAGAAATATAGAAGGGGCTTCTGTCCTTATGCAATTAATTAAACAGCACATTGTAGCTGAAGACATTATATTGGTGGAGAATACAACTGTTAGTATTACACAGCACTTTAAATTGCTACATAGTTATAGGGTGTGTTTTTTGTTTTTGTTTTTGCTTCTTACAAAAACTATGCCTTGACTTAAAAAAAAGGATTTAGTCCAGAGGTCCTATAATAGTCTGCCAGGACAAATAACATTTTAATAGAAAGGCTCTTCTATTAATTCACAGCAGATTGGTAAACAATTGTTTATCTTGGCAATATCCATTTCCACTTAGATAAATATAAATTGCTATCTGAAACTTGGAAATCTATTTAAGCATCCATTTCTGAGACATGTTGCAATTCACCACTGATTTAAACGAGAGGGGCTAAATTTCAGATATTCCCAGAAAATTATCAGCTCATATTCAGGGTCTTGTAAAAGTTTAAGCAGTTGCACTCCCCCACCCAATCTGCAAATCTTGATCCCATACACCTTAGGACTGTAGTCTTTAAAATGTCCTTAAATGCTTAATGGTGACCCTAAATTAAAGGACATTTTGTATTCCTAAAACAAAAAAAGTAAGAAGTGGGGTTTTTTTTAAGTCAAAGCATACATGCTTCCTGTGTTGCATTCTAGGATGCTCATTTGAAAACATGGAAATCGCTGGAAAAAAATCTTTGAATATATGGATGCTAACACCTGTCAACCTGATCAGATTCTTAACTAATAGAAGGAAATAATTGATTTGCCTGGGTTCAGGAATATTTGGAACTGTGATAGAAACATTGGTGGTCTGGGTTAATGATTACCCCCTTTTTCCTGTGCAGCACAGCAAAAACAGAAGCCTGAGAGCAATCTGTAGAGAATCCGTGAAAATGGAAGATGAGTAAAGCAGCTTATAGTACCGTATTTTCCGGCGTATAAGACGACTGGGCGTATAAGACAACCCCCTACATTTCCTGTTAAATTATAGGGTTTGGGCTATACTCGCCGTATAAGACTACCCCTCTTCCAACGCACACCAAATAAAAATTAAAAAACATCAGATTTGATTTTAATATGGTAATTTTAATTCAAATGCTTATGACATGCAGGTACTTAGTAGGAAAACTGTCACTTATAAACATAAGGCTGTTTGTCATCAAACATGTAAACATAAAACAGTGCAAGTGGATTAAACATAATAATAATAATAATAATAATAATAATAATAATAATAATAATAATAATAATAATAATAATAATAATAAGTTGGAAGGGACCTTGGAGGTCATCTAGTCCAACCCCCTGCTAAGGCAGGAAACCCTATACCATTTCAGACAAATGGCTGTCCAGTCTCTTCTTAAAAACTTCCAGTGTTGGAGCATTCACCACTTCTGGAGGCAGGTTATTCCACTGGTTAATTGTTCTAACTGTCAGGAAGTTTCTCCTTAGTTCTAGGTTGCTTCTCTCCTTGGCTAGTTTCCATCCATTGCTTCTTGTCCTGCTTTCAGGTGCTTTGGAGAATAGCTTGGCTCCCTCTTCTTTGTGGCAGCTCCTGAGATATTGGATCACTGCTATCATGTCACCCCTCACCCTTCTCTTCGTTAAACTACACATACCCAATTCCAGCAACCGTTTCCTATTTTCCTAATTCACTTTTTCACTTTTCCTAATTCACTCTAAAGCTTTCCCTGCACAGAGCCTTAAGTAACACCAGCTGCCTGCAATTAGTGCAGGTTCTCATCCCACCAGGCTCAAGGTTGAGTCAGCCTTCCATCCTTCCGAGGTAGGTAAAATGAGGACTCAGATTGTTGGGAGCAATAAGGTGACTTTTTAATAATGCTGCTTGTGTGTGGGGGGGTGAAAGCTCTAATAAGCAGGCATATACATAGAATGAAGGCTATTGCTAAGCACATTGATTTGTGCTTTAAATTGTAAGCCGCCCTGAGTCTTCAGAGAAGGGCGGGATATAAATGGGATTTAAAAAAAAAGACCAAATGGGAGATCCGCTCCAGGTTTTCCAGCCAGCCAGCCCTGTTCCTGAGTCAAATGTGTCCTTAGAGCTAAGCAGCTGCTCTGGTATTCCCCACCTGCCTTTCAAGTTGCTCTTGCATTCCCCACCTGTCTACAGCTGCTGTTCAACTTTAGAAGGAAAGACGCCCAGACCCCAGCCTGTAAAAAATCACAGACTGCAGCTTCTACTCCAATTGGTCCCGCTTTCCCTGTGCAGACTAAATGGAAGATCCGCTCCAGGTTTTCCAGCCAGCCCTGTCCCTAAAGTTTCAGCACCCGGCGTATAAGATGACCCCTGACTTTTGAGAAGATTTTCATGGGTTAAAAAGTCGTCTTATACGCTGGAAACTACGGTATTGTTCAAGCTTTGCAGTTATGATATAAAATGTATTCAGAATAATAGTTAAGACCTGTACCTGCATTGCTACCTTATCATTAAACAGCTCTATGCATCCACCTCAGTGGATGCAGAATTTTAGGATAATGACTAAACAATCAGTTAAAAATCGTCATTGTGCTCCTCTAAGCTGACCAAATTAATTGTTGTTCTAGCTTCTTATCTGCAGATCTCCTCAACTGCATGCTGAGTAGTGGGCCTTTCGGGAAGGACAAAAATGAGCTTGCTGGTGGTTTGCTTCTCTCTTATCCATCTGATTTGGTGTAGAGGATGCAACATAGAAAGCAGCTAAATTATTTAACGATTGAGTGCATAACTTGTAAACCAAAGCTATTAGAAATATGGTAAGGAAAAATAGTACAAAGAAATAATCATTTGGATATTATAGGACCTAGCCAGGACTTTTATAGCTGATTTTAAATGTATGAAAGCAGAGGAAATACGGTTAAACAAATAACTGAATGAAAGAAACTTCACAGAAAGCAAAACCTATATGGCAAAGACTAGAGCATGGGTGTCAAACTCACTACATCAGGTGATGTGTCGTGACGTATCATGACTTTTTTTGCATTGCCGGAGCTGGGGTGGGTGCAGCCTCCGTACGATGCAACCAGCCTGCGGGCCAGCAGTTTGACACCCCTGGACTAGAGGAAGTATGCCCTTGCAGGTAGAGGATGGTTGCTCCAGATATGTCACAGAAAGATCACCTTTCCGGAATAGCAAAAGGTTATGAAATCTCCCAAAATGTGAAAAGGTCTGCACATGTGGTGGCTGCTTGAGGGGAGCAATGAAAAAGTCCTCCTGTAGCATGGAGAGATAGAGGGAACTGCCACACAAATATTGGAGAGTCTGTTTTGAGAATAATAGCCTAATACTGTGCAAATGCAGCATTGTATGAAATAGTAACTTGAGAGACACCTGTAAAGAATCAAGAGTTCTAAGCTGATTTATGCCTCTCCCCCACCCTTCTTTTCACTTATATCTATGAGATGAAAAATTTTATTTCCTTGTTGATAATTAAGTGGCACATATTCTTAGAAGTGATTCAGAACATCCATCTGAAATGAATTGCAGAGAGGTTAATTCATTTTGGCATGCTTCTGCCCTGCTGTGAATGAGTTTCTAGAAGTCTGATTGTTTACTTCAAATCGATTGCTTTTTAATGGACACACTTACAGTCCCTTGGAAAGTTATAAACTGCATTTTCTGTTCCATCACATTAGTCTCTTACTGTTACATCAGCACTTCTAACTTGGAAGGAAACAACACTAATAAAGAAGGTGTTGTATAGTGAGTTATTTGCGCAGGAAAGGAGACGAGGCAAGTGAGTTCAACAAAGCTCATGGTTTATTGTTTGCAGGATCTGAACTGAGAATTGGGCTGCAGCTTGCAGCAATTTATAGCCTGGCCCCTAGGTGGCAGCCAACAGGTTTAAAGCAACCCATTGCTGCCTAGGGGCAGCCAATAGCAGCACTGGAGATCTGGAATCTGCGTTGCTGGAGAGCCGTTAGCTGCTCCAGCTTACCACGTGGTGTTACAATTGAGCCCAATACATAACACCCCTCCCCTTTTAGATCAGACAAACATCAGAGCAATAACTGGCAAATAGTACAAGTTACAAGACTTAACATCATAGCAACTTTTGTAAAATGGTACAAGTTACATTAGAGCATCAGTTAGCCAAAATGAATAGACTTCCATTATAGCATACAAGACAGTTAACATCATAGCTCCAATACTGTTTCAGTACAGTGACAAGTTACAGTACAGACAACTTATAGTTCCTTTATTTTACAACATAATCAGCTAGATAAGAAGGAGGTTTATGTGCCCTTGTGGAATGCCTTGGGGTTCCAGTCACTTTCTGGTCTACCAGCTTACCCATCGGGCCAGGTGGACCAATGTCCCTTGATGCACTTGAAGGAGCAAGCCAACCAGACTTTAACAACCGCTGTGCCAACTCTGCTGATCAGTATGACTCTGGGGTGGGCCAAACTGGAGAGGCCAGCCAGAGAGCATCTAATTCCTTTATTAGATGCTCTCTGGCTGGCCTCTCCAGTTTGGCCCACCCCAGAGTCATACTGATCAGCAGAGTTGGCACAGCGGTTGTTAAAGTCTGGTTGGCTTGCTCCTTCAGGGGATCCATGTTGCACTTCTGGACTCCTGTCCTCTATGCCCAGTTCCTCATTGCTTAAGAAGGAAGAGTCTTCAGAGTCCATGTATGGGCTGGCTTGGCTGCCAGATTGGGGACTTTGGGATACAGTCCTCGCTGAGTGGCTGTTCTGGAAACCATTTTCTGAGTTGATCAATGTGGCGTCTGACAATTCGCCCTCCCTCCAGCCCCACTTCATAAGAAAGGGGACCAGATGATTTGGTAATTTTACCAGGAACCCAAAGATTCCCATGTCCATAGTTTCTGGCCCATACCCAATCGCCCACTTGCAGCCCCCTTGGGGGTTTTAGTCAAGAGGCTTCTGCTGCCACTCTATCTGGATGCAACCTGTCCAGTTTAGTGATCAGTCGCCTCCCACAACGTAGTTCTGCAGGACTTTTGCCTGTAGCAGTGCAGGGCGTAGAAAGTTGGCAGAGTAAAAAATCTGCCAGTTTGTGATGCCAGTCACCTGTTACAATGCGTTTAAGTGATTCCTTCGTGGTCCTCACCATTCGTTCAGCTTGACCATTAGAGGACGGGTGAAAAGGGGCAGACGTTGCATGTCTGATAAGATTTGCTCTTAGGAAGGCCTGAAAATCAGCAGCAGTGAATTGGGCCCCATTGTCTGAAACTAAGACATCTGGCAACCCATGTGTGGCAAAGAGTTTTCTCAGCACCTGGATGGTCCTAGCAGTAGTCATGTTTGCAACTGGGATTACTTCCAGCCATTTGGAGTGGCTGTCCACCACTATGAGGAAGAGCTGTCCCTGAAAGGGCCCAGCATAGTCTATGTGAATTCTAGACCAGGGAGTGTGTGTTTCCTCCCACCTGTGAACTGGGGTGTGTGGCATCTCAGGCCTAGATTGCTGGCATGTACCTGTGCCTCAATGTCCTTGTCAAGGCCAGGCCACCAAAGGTAGCTTCTTGCTAAAGCTTTCATTCTGACAATGCCCGGATGGCCCTCCCCTCATATAATGACTGTAAAACCCTGTCTCTCAGTGAAGAGGGGATTATGACTCTGTTTCCCCATTGGATGCACCCCTTGTGAGCTGATAGCTCATGTCTTCTGACAAAATAACTCTGAAACTCAGAGCCTGGGCTTTTATCTAACCACCCCGTGTGTACCCATGAAAGCACTCTACTAAGTGTTCTATCTGTAGCTGTTTCTGCAGCAATGTCCCCAGCATGGAGGGGAAATTCTGGTAGGTCCTGAATGGACAGAATTCTGGCTGCAGGGGGCTGGGGCTGGTTCCGTTAGTGGCAGTGGGAGTCTGCTGAGGCCATCAGCATGGCCCATTTCTTTTCCAGGTTTGTGAACCAATTTAAACGTGTATGCAGATAAGAAAATAGACCATCTCAACATTCTTGGGGAAAGTATGTGGGGGGTTTGTTTGTCTATTGTGAAGAGTCCCAACAGTGGTTTGTGGTCTGTAAAGACCGTGAAGTCCCTGCCATATAAATAGTCATGGAATTTTTTTATTCCAGCTACAATGGCTAGGGCCTCTTTGTCAATTTGAGCGTAGTTATGCTCAGCAGAGGACAGTGTCCTTGAATAAAATGCAATAGGAACTTGTGTTCCATTCTTTTCTAAATGACTCAAGACTGCCCCCACCCCATACGGAGATGCATCACATGCTAAACAGACTGGTTTAGATTCCCTAAAATGAGTTACAGTGGATTTAACTGACAATAGTACCTTTAAGTCCTGGAAGCTTTTTTCATGAATGCTGGTCCATTTCCATGGAGCTTTCTTATCTAAGAGCCTGTGAAGAGGCTCTGCCAATGCAGCCTTGTTAGGCAGGAAGGCATGGTAGAAGTTGAAGAGGCCCAAGAATGCTTGTAGCTCTCCTTTGGATTTAGGACTAGGAGCCAAATGAATGGCCTTCACTTTGGATTCAGCAGGGTGAATACCGCTAGCATCAATTCAAAATCCTAGAAATTCCATTGAAGGAACCCCAATACTACATTTACTCTTCTTTAATTTGAGGCCTGCTTCTCGAAGCCTCTGTAAGACAGCCCTGAGCCTGCTGGCTAACACTTCTGTAGATTCTCCAGCAATAAGTACATCATCAAAATAAGGGCAAACACCTTGAATGCCTTTGAGTGTGTGTTCCATGATTCCCTGAAAAATACCTGGAGCAACGCTAACTCCAAATTGTAAACGCTTTACTTTGAAAGCCCCCTTGTGAGTCACGATTGTCTGAGCTGCAACTGTGGCCTCATCAACTGGCAGTTGCTGATAGGCCTGTGCTAAATCTAATTTTGCGAAAATAGTGCCCCCTTGCAAAGAAGCTAAAATGTGGTTCACCACTGGAACAGGGTAAGCGTGTTGTTTAAGGGCTTTGTTAATTGTACATTTATAGTCTGCACATATTCTGATTTCTCTGTTGGCCTTAAGTGGAGTGACTATAGGAGTTTCCCACTCCACACCATCAACTGGTTGTAAAATGCCCTGTTCTACAAGCTTGTCTATTTCTGAGTCAATTTTATGTTTGAGGGCAAAAGGGACCCTTCAAGGCTTAACCCTAATGGGAACTACGTTGGGATCTAGCTTGAATGAGAGAGGCGGGCCTGTGTATGTTCCTAGGGCTGAATCAAAAACGTCTGCAAAGTCCTCACAAACTGACGAAAGGTTTGCAGCTTGTGTCTGGTTGATACCAGTTATTTGAATGTCTAAAGCATCAAACCAATCGAGTCCTATGAGACTCGTTCTGTGGCCCCCTACTACTATGACATCCAGGTGCCCATAAAACCCCTTAAATTTTATGGCAAAGGTGGCTTCCCCCTTAACTTTGAGTTGAGCATTTTGAAAGTCAGTTAAAATTATGTCGGAGGGCCTTAGCTTGGCCCATTTTCTACTGTGACTGCACACAAAATTGAAGGTGTCCAGAGAAATAATGGAGACAGCAGAGCCAGAGTCCAACTCCATTTTACAAGGGACTCCTTGTAGTTCTACCTGCAGTTTGAGTTTAGGTTTGAGGGGGTGTCAGGCCCCGGTGCAGCATACACTTCTACGGCTTCTAAAAAACCCCCACACAAAATGGACCCTGGGCCCCGATACCTCTCCTGGTCGGATCTTCCAACTGGTGTTTGGGTGGCTGGTCCCTCTGGTGAGCTCTGCAAACCACTGCGATGTGGCCTGTTTTGCTGCAGGCCCTACATGTGGCTGACCGGAATCTGCAGTCAGCGCATTGGTGGCTGCTGCTGCAACCTTTACATCTAGGTAAGAGAACTGCCTTGTAAGTGTTCTCTTGCTGTTTGCTGCTGCGGTGCTGTGTGTCAGGTAGCTTGTGAAGCTTGTTGACTTCAGGATCTTCTTCCTCCGAAGATTCCTCTGAGTGTTTGGCATCCTCGTGGTGGACTGTTTCATCTTGTTTCGTAGTTTTGGCAAGCTGGACTGTTTGGACTGCACCCCCGGTGGCTTCGTCTGCCATTACTTTGTCTTGGGCTTCGATGAAGGTTAAATTCAGTCTGGCAAAAAGTTTTTGCTTGAGCGTTCAGTTCCGTAGGCTGCAGACAAGCCGGTCTCGCAGTCGCTCCTCTACCTTGAAAAATTTACAGAGGCGTGCGGCCTGCCTCAAGGCCACGATGTATTCTGATGCTGTTTCGCTGGGCTGCTGCATTCGCTGTTCAAACTTGAAACACCAAGCAATCACCAACATCTTCGGCCAGAAATGCTCTCCCAGCTTTTCCTTGAGGTCTGCGTAGGAAACTGACTCCAGCGGCATCAGGGCAAAGAGGTTTTCGGCCAGGTCGAATGTATCTGGGCCACACACAGAGAGCAGTGTGGCAGCGTTCAGCCCATCTACTGCAACTTGGTTTACCCGGAGGTAGTTTTCTACCTGGGACAAGTAGGAAGGCCATCCCTCTGGATGCTTGACATCGAATTCGTGTAGTCCTCTGACTTTCGGCATTCTGTCTTCGGCTGGTTCCTGCAGTTTTCGATCCTGCTTCTCCAAGGCCCAGGGACTGAATCCGCTGAGTACGTGGTCACTAGCGTGGCTTGCTAGCCGACCATAGGGGGGGGGAAATGCCTTTTGCCTCCAGGCATGAGTTGCCTCTCCCCTAGTGAACTTGAGCTCTTTTGGAGAAGCAGGATCCCACCTTCATTGCCAGTGTTGTGTAGTGAATTCTTCGCGCAGGAAAGGAGACGAGGCAAGTGAGTTCAACAAAGCTCATGGTTTATTGCTTATCTGAACTGAGAATTGGGCTGCAGCTTGCAGCAATTTATAGCCTGGCCCCTAGGTGGCAGCCAATAGGTTTAAAGCAACCCATTGCCACCTAGGGGCAGCCATTAGCAGCACTGGAGATCTGGAGTCTGGGTTGCTGGAGAGCCATTAGCTGCTCCAGCTTACCACGTGGTGTTACAATTGAGCCCAATACATAACAGAAAGCGTTAGAAAATTTAGATTATTTGAATACAAAGCAACTTCCTGAATCCTCCACCATAAAGCACTTTTAAATGTTCTACACCAGGGGTCCCCAACCCCCAGTCCGTGGACCGGTATTGGGCCATGGCGTGCCAGCAACTGGGCCGCACAAACAAGCAAAGCCCCATCAGCAGGATGCAGGCAGCTCACAAAACCACACCCCCTCCAGTCCACAGAAAAACCTCTCTCCAGGTAACCGGTCCCTGGTGCCCAAAAGGTTGGAGATCTCTGTTCTATACAAAATGCCAGATATCTATCACCTTAGTGTACACCTTATTAGAAATCTAGAATAAGTTTTAAAATGGATTTTTACACTTTTCTTTTAGTTGTTAGTTTCTTATTTCTGAATAAGGGGGCAAATTTAAAACCAAAAGAGTTAAAATGATTTTAACACAATCAAATATTATTTCAGTCTGTTCTGAAATAATAGTCATGCCCCAGTCATTCTACTTCTATTTGCAGATCTTTGTATTTTATGATTTTTTCCTTTCTCTTCCCTTCTGCTGTCTCCAGATACTGCCACATCCACTATCCAAACTTCTTCTTTTTGCCCCTCTTATCAACAATTGTTATGTCTACAGTGTTATGTGGCAAATGCTTGTCTATTTGAAGTCCGAAGTCCCAGAGCACTTTAACATCTTCATTTTCTATTACTTTGTCTCTTTTGTGGTCCCACCAGTTCTTGTTTACAGGCCAATGGTATTTCTTGCAGATATTCCAGTGCACCATTGTTGCTACTTTGTCACACCATTGTTTGTAGTCCGTCTGTGCGATCTTCTTGCAACCGCTAACCAGGTGATCCCCAATTTCTTCAATTTCTTTGCAGAGGCAGCATTTGCTGTCTTTATGGATCTGCACCACATCCAGCCCCAAAAAGTCCAATCATGATATCTCTCCCATCCATACATCTATTAGTTACATTTTATTCAAGAGAACTGCTAGAAACCCACATCCTGCTCCAAGAATTTCACAGATTTTTTTTATCTCCTTCAAAAAGGAATGAAAAGCCATTTCTTTTCCATCTGATCAAATGAATATGGACAAGTGCAAAATTTTCAGCACAACTCTACTAGTTGTGAATGGTACCAAATAATGTATCTCGCTTTTCTATAGCTGCAAAAATCATTTACAGTACATGAATAACCTACTCAGTACAATCTATTTCAGTTAAACTGGCTTTTATGCCTTTTTTTCCCTTGTTTTCGTAACATATGAATTATGAAGGCCAGAAATTGAAGTGTTTAATGAAAAAAAAACCTTTTCATCAATAGTCTCAGTTTATAACTTAGGGGGCTTTAAAAAAGGCAAAAAGAACGAGAAAGCCATATGGTTTTGGGAACTGTAGTAAATCATTCTCTCTCTCTTTTTTTCAGTTTAGATCATTATCTCTTTTCACTTGGGGAAATATTGTTTATGGATGATTGAAATAAAATCAATTATTCCAAAGAACTGTCACTGCTTCTTTTAATATGGACTATAATTCTCTTTAGAGGCAGTGTGAGTGCTAAAAAGCTCTGCATGATTTGAATATCATAAGAAAAGAAGAATGTATGCAGATGGAGAAGCATGCAGGAAAATAAGAAATCTGAGGGTCTTGTTCATCCTAGTTATTCTATATTGCCACCCTGAAATCTTCAGACTGAAGTTTAAAAATATTCAAATCAACAACAACAAAAATCTGTCAGAATATTGCTAGTGCACCAAGTCACCTAATCACACGTTTAACGTAGCCAACCGTTCTCTGTGGCATCTTTCCAAGGAATCCAACTGACCAATGGACAAAATGAGGCAGAGTATCCTTCTGTTTGTCAGTGGCTAATCTGCCATTTGAGGTAGCACAAGTCAAGCCATCCTCAAAAAATAAGAAGGCTGCAGTGTAGAGGAGGGCCACCAATAGGTGGCCTGCACTTGCCCCCTCCCCCACCTTTTTGTCCTGCTTCCAGGACCACCCAGAGCAGGGGTGTCAAACTTGCAACATCGTGTAACATGTCGTGACGTATCATGACTTTTTTTCCATTGCCGGAAATGGGGTGGGCGTGGTTTTGGCATGACACATCCAGCCCGTGGGCCAGCAGTTTGACACCCGTGACCCAGAGCAACCACAAAAATTTGGCAACAGGCTGACAGACTAATGGTGCTAGGGAATTTTTGCCTATTTTAAACAAAAACTGAAGGAGAAAAGAAAAGGTATAAGCTATCGCACTTTTTAAAAAAACCTAAACCTCTCAAAAATGCTTTTTATCAAAACTTGGTGAAATACACCATTGGCTTTGCTGATTTATTTATTTATTTATTTATTTATTTATTTATTTATTTATTTATTTATTTTGGGGGGGGAAACTGTTTTCAAAAAAAGTAGCTAGCTCAGCATCATTATCAAAAGAATCAACTAATATATCTTTTCAAATCAAAGAAAAGGAGGGATCCAGTTGAATTTTTAATTGGCATTGGGATTAACAGATACAAATATTGTTACTTGGATGGATCCTCCATAACATAACATAAACTGTGATTACATTTTGCTGATTATATAATTACGGTACTTCATTAATTATTCTCTTTTTTCAAGTAAAGAATAACCATTACCCTTTTTAAAATGCTACTCTCGGGAGGGAAAGGAGAGAAAAAAAGGATGGAGAATTCCTCTTTAGATTCTCAGTCTTTAAAGTTTTGAAATCACAAAAACCAATTAAAGCTGCTCCTTATTTTCTCCATTCATTATCTTCTTATCTCCACTTCCATTTTGTTGTTTCTTGGAAAATGCTCACAGTGATCTGAAATGAAGAGAGACACAAACTCTACAAAGAGCACCAGCTTTTTCATACATACATAAATTTTCTGAGTGAGAAGTCATTGATAATGGGGGTTGAGGAACAACCAAGGGTCCCATGCAGACCATATATAGTTCAAATGTTTTTGGAATTAGTAGCTCGGGTTGGTAGTTGGGCTGTTAGTTTGAGCTCCAAACTTGGCAATTTGGTTGCAAATGTTTTGTCACCATTCGAGGAGACATCGTCAGTGTGGTTTGAATTATGGTCATCTGTCAGAGCACTTGCCTTTAAATACCTTTTTATGTGATGCAAATTGTTATGAATGTTATTTGCTATTTCTGAGTCATGGTCTGCCCATATACGTGACCCATAATTACGACCCTCAGAACTTTCCAAGATATCCTTCATAAGAGGTTCAAATCACTAATGTCAGGTGATCCTAACTAGCCATTAAAAATGTCCTAAAAGGGATATACTACACCTCCATTAAATTTGATGCATGTATTTTGATTAAAGCAGAGGTCTCCAACCTTTCCAGCTTTGCAGATTGGTGGAGAAGGGATGGTTCTCCATGAGTGGTGGGCAAGTGCGTGCACACACGCAGCTCCATTTGCACAAGGGACAGGCACGCATGCATGCCTTTCACACAAAAGGAGTGGTGCATGTGCTCTCTCACTGCTTCTGCAACTCAGTTCTGAATGGGCCACAGACCGGTAGTGGGCTGTGGCCCAGGGGTTGGGGACTAAGTGCTGCATCACAAATTTTAGGGAAATGTTCAGTCCAAAGGATAAGCCATTTGGTTTTGTTGATTAAAAATTGTGATTGAACAATGTGCACGTGATCCAGGAACCCCATAACATGGGCTTGAAAGAGATTAAGGAACGTTCTCTCAAACAACCCCAAAAGTTATACAACATCTTTATTGTTTACTACAGTTCCTATAATTTATTCATCTATCAAACTGAAAAATATTTAGAATCTCTATTCCCAATTCAAACATTGATCAATTCATGTAATTAAACATAGACCGACTCATTAATCAAACATTTTTGACCTGTTTGTACGTCCATGTATACTTACACAAATCTCCATACAATATAATTTTTACAGATGCCTTTAATTTTTACTTACACATCCAACAAAAGGAGGTCCCTCCTTTTTACTAACAGTCAATTCAAATGTGCTTTGGTTTTATATTCACCTTCTCTTTTTTTCCACTTGACAGCACAGATTTTAAGTGCATTGTTAACTGCACTGATTTTTGTTTACCAACAATAACTAAAAACATGAAAGGAAAGCAATAAAAAAGAAAAATGCAGGATAATCAATCATACTCTGTCCTTTCCTTGAAACCCACTAGCTGCAACATAGGACAGTAAGGCCATTAAAGATCACTTTGTTATGAAATATGTCTACTGTAGATCTGCCCCAGTGGAAGGACAGCAGTAATGTTCAGAGCTTCCTGGCAATTTTTCATTCCTGGGGTATGGTACTGTAGCTACAAAGCTTATCCTGAACCTACTCTATGAGAGTCTGTTCAACATCCCCAACTACAGGTGAAACTCGAAAAATTAGAATATCGTGCAAAAGTTCATTTATTTCAGTAATACAACTTAAAAGGGGAAACTAATATATCAGATAGACTCATGACATGCAAAGCAAGATAGTTCAAGCCGTAATTTGACATAATTGTGGGAGGGGGGGAGGCTCAGCTAATCTCAATGTACACATGTTGTACTTTGACAATAAAGGTTTATTATTATTATTATTATTATTATTATTATTATTATTATTATTATTATTATTATTATTATTATTATTATTATGATTATGGCATACAGCTCATGAAAACCCCAAATCCACAATCTCAGAAAATTAGAATATTACATGCAATCAATAAAACAAGGAGTGTACATAGAACAATATCAGACCTCTGAAAAGTATAAGCATGCATATGTACTCAGTACTTGGTTTGGGCCCCTTTTGCAGCAATTACTGCCTCAATGCGGCATGGCATGGAAGCTGTCAGCCTGTGGCACTGCTGAGGAGTTATGGAAGACCAGGATGCTTCAATAGCGGCCTTCAGCTCTTCTGCATTGTTCGGTCTCATGTCTCTCATCTTTCTCTTGGCAATGCCCCATAGATTCTCTATGAGGTTCAGGTCAGGCGAGTTTGCTGGCCAATCAAGCACAGTAATCCCACGGTCATTGAACCAGGTTTTGGTGCTTTGGGCAGTGTGGGCAGGTGCCAAGTCCTGCTGGAAAATGAAGTCAGCATCCCCATAAAGCTCGTCTGCGGAAGGAAGCGTGAAGTGCTCCAAAATCTCCTGGTAGATGGCTGCGTTGACCCTGGACTTAATGAAGCACAGTGGACCAACACCAGCAGATGACATGGCTCCCCAAATCAACACAGACTGTGGAAACTTCACACTGGACTTCAAGAATCTTGCAGTGTGTGCCTCTCCATTCTTCCTCCAGACTCTGGGTCCTTGGTTTCCAAATGAGATGCAAAAGTTGCTCTCATCAGAAAAGAGGACTTTGGACCACTGAGCAACAGACCAGGTCTGTTTTTCTTTAGCCCAGGTAAGACGCTTCTGACGTTGTTTGTTGTTCAGGAGCAGCTTGACAAGAGGAATACGACATTTGAAGCCCATGTCCAGGATCCGTCTGTGTGTGGTGGCTCTTGATGCACTGACTCCAGCCTCAGTCCACTCCTTGTGAAAGTCCCCAACACTTTTGAATGGCCTTTTCCTGACCAGGCTGCGGTCATCCCTGCTGCTTGTGCACCTTTTTCTTCCACACTTTTCCCTTCCACATAACTTTCTATTAATGTGCTTTGATACAGCACTTTGGGAACATCCAACTTCTTTTGCAATTACCTTTTGAGGCTTTCCCTCCTTATGGAGGGTGTCAATGATGGTTTTCTGCACAACTGTCAGGTCAGCAGTCTTCCCCATGATTCTGATTCCTCCTGAACCAGACTGAGAGACCACTTAAAGGCTCAGGAACCCTTTGCATGTGTTATGGCTTAATTAGCTGATTAGAGTGGGACACTTTGAGCCTAGAATATTGCACCTTTTCACAATATTCTAATTTTCTGAGATTGTGGATTTGGGGTTTTCATGAGCTGTACGCCATAATCATCACAATTATGACAAATCACGGCTTGAACTATCTTGCTTTGCATGTCATGAGTCTATCTGATATATTAGTTTCCCCTTTTAAGTTGCATTACTGAAATAAATGAACTTTTGCACGATATTCTAATTTTTCGAGTTTCACCTGTATGATGGAGAATCTGTTTACCATAGAAGAAACACATCCAACTACAAACCCAATTACTTCATGGAATGTAGTGGTCACCATCTTGTTCTTGCTTCAGGAAGCGAAATACCTGGGCCAAGCCCTATAAATCAAGTTTTTCAACTTCATTTCACAACCAAATGGAATAAAACTTGGACAAGCATTTTTAAAAAATGGGGGAATTCAGAGTAACAGATCTACTCTTAGCATATCCTGAGACTGGAACATTGTGAGCCGAGTATTTAAAAATCCTGCAAATGTACTACTGTATGGCAATACAGGCAGATGCTGTTGAGCAGACATGTCAAACACAAGGCCCGGGGGCCAGATCCGGCCCGTGAAGTGGTTTCATGCGGCCCGCGAAGCCATCCTGGAAACAGTGAGGGAACGGCCCCCCACTGCCTTGGCCCTGGCCCAAAGACCCTCCTTTTGCCAGAGACCCTCAGATCTGTCCCACTCCTGCCCAGGCCCCCATAGGCACCCTTGATGCGAACGATGTAGAGCTGGCCACACCCACCCGGTAGGCCATACACACTTTAGCCACGCCCACCCAGTAGGCCACGCCCACCCTGGCCATACCCACCCGGCCCCCTGAGGGCAACCGCAATGCTGATGCGGCCCTCAATGAAATTGAGTTTGACACCCCTGCTGTTGAGGAATGGGTGATTCGAAATAGAGAGTAGAGGGGAGGCTCTCCTCAGTCCCTCAAAATAGGGTGCATGGTACTTGTGAAATAAGAAGCTGACATTTTGGCAGTAAACACTTTTAAAATGTCAGTGCTTTTCGACAGAACGTAGATGCAGAGATTGCAGATCTAATTCTCAGTCAGCTGTGTTATTCACACAGAGTAGGATAGCTCGGCAGGGCCAGCACAGGGCTGTAGAAGCCTTAGCCTTTTAACTGACTGACTCCGCTACGTTGACAGATCTTCTGACACGCAGCTCCTTGATGGCATTGGCAGATGGATGCAAACCTGTCATTTTAATTTCCCAGAATGCCTGAAGTGCCAGTAAAGGTAAAATAGTTGTGATTGCCAGAACAAAGGCAGAAATATAACAAATACTGAGTCCAGATTTGGAGATCATTATCTATGACTAATCTACCCATCATGGATATCTCCTGGTTCTGCATCCTATTTCTTTCCTCCCAAAAAATCTACAGAATATTCAAGTTTAAAAAAAAAACTTTGTAAATATCAGTGGCGTTCATGCCAATTTCTCACAGATTACTTCAAACAGAACAATCTGTTTCAATGTAGTCAAAATTTGAAAATTGAGATGCTGCTTTCAAGGATATATATTTAATGGTTTCTAAAAGAACATGTTTTTTCCCCTAGATGGTAAAAACTGAAACAACGTACATGTATATCTTGAGATCTATATATATTTCTTGGAATTTTAACTCTGATTTTTTTTAAGCCAGTTAAACCAGGAGGGACAAATAGCTTACACATTTGCTGAAATACATTAATCAGAAGGACATAGCAATGGAGAAGACCTGCTAATAGAGTATGGCAGATCATGAGAAATATATGAGGTTCAGAATTGAATAGAATAGAATTGAATAGCAAGGTTTTTATTAATGACAGACATAGAGCTAATTAAAGTAGTTGTAGGATGATAGTTGAATTAACCATTTCTCAAAGAAAGAAAAT
This sequence comes from Vipera ursinii, assembly GCF_947247035.1. Classification (NCBI taxonomy): domain Eukaryota; kingdom Metazoa; phylum Chordata; class Lepidosauria; order Squamata; family Viperidae; genus Vipera; species Vipera ursinii. The sequence continues at coordinate 213,399,380 of NC_139512.1, read as the reverse complement.
GCATCATGTACAGAAATCAGAGATATGCATGAGCTTTCCATATTCTAAATAGTGTCATGTCAGCATATTTAAAAATAATAATTTTGTATATTTGGGAGTAACTTTTTCCAAGACTGGATCTTGGGCCTGCCATCATCAACGAAGTACATTTAGAGCAAAAGCCCGTTTGAATTTATTGCTCAAACTAAAGAACCATAGTTACCCAGGGTCCCTAGCTCCACTACTCAAAGTTTATAAGGCTAAGGTTACGACAATGCTCTTGTATGGAGCAGAAATTTGGGGTCTTTATTCAACCACAGCTTTAGAACAAACACAGTCCCAGCATCTGAGATGTATTTTGGGTGTAGATCCAAGAACATCTGCTGCAGCAGTTAGAGCTGAATTGGGAATTCATACAATTCAGGCATTATCTAAAATTAGAGCTTATAACTACTGGTGCAAAGTTAATGAAATGGAGACTGATAGACTCCCCAAATTATGCCTACTAGAGCAAATAAAACTGCAATCACAAATATCCTGGATCACCAAACTAACAAATTTTGTAAGAAGCTGTGGCCTTCCTGTTTCTTGCGTAACAGGAGAACAATCTAAAAAAAGAGTTGCCCAAAGAATTAAGGATATAGAAGCACAAACTGATATAGCTATCCTTAGTAAGGTGGGTAACTTGAAATGGCTGAGTAAATACAAATGTACTTTTCAAGTGGACAGTTATTTGAAGTTACAATTCTCAAAACATCTTAGGGAGATATTTACGAGAGCGAGATTCAAACAGCTTGATACAATGGTCAGATATGGGAGATTTCATGCTATACCGTACAATGAGCATCTCTGCATTTGCGGAGTGGCAGAGGTAGAGGACCTGGCTCACATCCTATTTGACTGTTGTTTGTATAAGAGGGTGAGAGACTCTTGGTCTATATACCAAACGAATGACCCATTGGGATCCCCATATCAAAATAACTTACCTTATGTCCGGCCAGAACTTGAAAATAACATTCAACGTAGCACAGTATTTAAACAAAATGATCCGGTTAAGATCTGCATATGTGGGACTGATTGGGGTAGATTGTAAGGGTGACTCCGAAATATAATGTTATCATATTTTATCTATATCTTAAATTTGTATTTTATTACTATTTTAACTTAAATTGTATTTTAATTCCATTTTAAATTGTATTTTATCAAATTCCATTTCGGATTGCTTTTATCAAGTTTTGGTGACGGTTTGTTGCTGGAACTTTGTACTTTGATATGGCCCAAGGGCTAATCAATAAAAGTTGTTGTTACTAAGTTGTTTGTTGCTACAGCTACTCATCTTTAAACCACCAGACTTGGATAGAAAAACCTTCAAACAGAGACCTGACTGTTGTAAATAGGAGATCTAGCTGTTGTACATAGAGCTAATTGGCAAACATTTTATTGTGCTCTCATCTGCAAAGCTTAAGTCTTTCTGAGTGAGGGCTTTTTTTGGCTCTACTGAGTGGCGTGGACTTTCTACACAGGGAAATTATAGCAGCTGTTTGAGACAATCAAACTGAAACTGGGGGTGAGGTGTGTGGATTAAGCATAATGAGCTCTATATTTTTAAATAAAACAGAGCTAGAATACATTCAAACATTAGCCACTGAATAAAAACAGAATTTCCCTAAGGTCAGACTTGAACAAGAAGCCTTCACATTTAGGAGGCAGGCTCTTGTACTCCCCTCCCCATAAAAATGATTGGCAGAAGAGAATTCACCAAGAAGGGGCAAGTACAGCAGGCAAAGATAATTTACTCCTATCTAGGCAAACCGTTACATACAGATCTCCGCTGTCAAAACAAGCTATCCAGCACGCATGCGCCACCGCCACGAGGACGCGAAGCTGTCAAACACACACCGCAGCTGATTGGCTCAGCAGTCTCAGCGGGCGAAGAACAAGCAGCGGATTGGCGCAGCCAGCCGGCTGCTGGCTATAAAAGAGCTGAAGCTGAGCACCCACTTGTCCGGTACCTCAATAAACCTGTTAGACCCAGCCAGCTGTCTCCGAGCGGTCTTTGAGCTACTTCACATACCAATGAAGATTTGTTGTTGTATCTAGTAAGTGGATTAGTTCCTAAGCTTTTATAAATGACTTCATCTGGTGAATGTAGTCTTTCCTGGGATAGAATTATATACCTAGCCATTGTTCTGAGAGGGAAAAGAAATTTGGGGGAGTTAGTAAAAGGAGAAATCAAAAACAGTGAAAATTAATTATGTATCGTGTCCATAGACTATATAGTTCATGGGTATGTGCATCTAAGCATCTGATGAGCTGGACTGTGAATCATGAATCTTAGGTGATAATATAGTGGCTGATCTTTGAAATGCCACCTCTGTGGTTTTGAGTGTGTTTAGTAACCAAACACAGCTATATTTCTGGAGCCAATACAATGTTACCAAGCCAGTAGGCTTCTTCTTATGGATACCATAATCTAGAACACAGGTAAATAACACCCCACGACACATATACTCCTGGAATGTCTAGGCTGCAGCTCCCAAGGACTTCCAAAAGTAGTTTTAACTATGACAGGAGTGTCAAACTGCTGGCCTGCGGGCCAGATGCGTCATACTAAAGCTGCGCTCACCCCAGCTCTGGCAAAGGGGGAAAAAGTCACGATATGTCGTGATATGTCACATGACGCGGTGAGTCCGGCACCCCTGAACTATGACAAAAGAGAAAATGGGTAAACATTTGACTAGAGATAATCATACTAGCTGTAAAGATGCAAGAGTCCTCTGAATTAGATTGACTTTTGGCAACTTCATGTCCATACAGTTTCCTCTGCAATAGTGCAGAAGTGGCTTATCACTGTTTTTCTCCTTTTCTTTCTCTTTTTTTCTTCCCAATCCAGCCTACAGATTTTCTAGCCAATAAGCAATATTGCAGTATTGAAGGTCAGCTAGGTGCTCCTAGACCAGGGGTAGGCAACCTCGGCTCTTTTATGACTCATGGACTTCAACTCCCAGAATTCCTGAGTCAGCATAGCTGACTCAGCATAGCTGACTCAGGAATTCTGGGAGTTGAAGTCCATGAGTCATAAAAGAGCCGAGGTTGCCTACCTGTGTCCTAGACGGATGAATGTATTAACTATTTGATTTTGCTTAATTTAAACGTTAAATGGAAATGCTCTCCTGCCCCCACTCACTCTGGTTTTGGATTATGTATCCCTCAGTACTCCACTCATGAGTCATTGCAGAATATATTGCACAACTCTGTTCTGGAGGATGAGGCAAGCTTCGTCACAAGGATTGCCATGAAAATAGCTGAGTGCAGAACTCAAAGCTCTTCAGCAAGTCTCTGTAAGATCTCAAATACCATATGCATTTGTGTGACCGATAATGGGTGCCAGAGCAGAATACGAAATCTAAGAATTTGCTGACTGCACATTTGCCTTTATCTTTACATCCTATTTATCAACTCCTAGTTAATTCCATGTATGTAAATAAATATGGCTGTGCACATCTGGCTATGTGTCTTTTCAGTTTCACACATCTGCTTTATTAAAGAACGTATGCAATTTAAGCAACTAATCGGAAATGCTTACTACCCTGTCAGCAATGATAAGAGCTTTTTTGGTCCTTCATGTTTTCTGCTTCTGATCTGAATGACTCAGAGTAGTTAATCTCAGCTTTTGCTTCTATAGCTGGGCTGAATTAATTTTGCAAACACTTCCTCAGACTGAAAGGTATAAAGATGGGGAGGTAGCTCTACATGTGCAGTGGTGCAGCAAATATGCTGTTAAAAGCAGAAATAGCATTCTCATCCATCTATGATTCTCTGCAATAGTAAAGAGAGAATAAGACCCTTGAGCCTATGCAAAGCTACAGATAATCTTGATCCTAATTAAATTCTATAACTTTACAACGACAGCTTCTGAGCAAAAAATATATTTCAGGATCAGAATAACAAAATAACACAGTGGGAAGGGACTTTGAACGTCTTCTAGTCCAACCCCTTGCTCAGGCAGGAAACCCTATACCATTTCAGACACATGGTTGTCCAATCTCTTCTTAAAAACCTCCAGTGTTGGAGCACCCACAACTACTGGAGGCAGGTTGTTCTACTGATTAATTGCGCTAACTGTCAGGAAATTTGTCCTTAGTTCTAGATTGGTTCTCTCCTTGATTATCTTCTGTTCATTGATTCTTATCCTGCCTTTAGGTGCTTTGGAGAATAGGTTGACCCCCTTTTCTTTGTACTATCATGTCACCCCTAGTCCTTCTTTTTATTAAACTAGACATACCCACTTCCTGCAACCATTCTTCATATGTTTTAGCCTCCAGTCCCTAATCATATGTGTTACTCTTCTCTGCACTCTTTATAAAGTCTCATTTTTATATATCCTAGTGACCAGAACTGGATGCAATATTTAAAGTGTGATCTTACTAAGGTATTATAAAGTGATATTAATCTTCATGTGATCTTAATTATATCCCTCTCTTAATGCAGCTTAGGACTGCATTGGCTTTTTTGGCAGCTGCAGCACATGCCTGGCTTGTATTTAAGTGATTGTCCACTAGGACTCCAAGATCCCTCTCACAGTTACTACTATTGAGCCAGATATCACCTATACCATAGGCATCAAACTCACCATGTCACGTGACGTGTCATGACATATCATGACTTTTTTTCATTGCCAGAGCTGGGGTGGGTGTGATCTCCATATGATGCAACCGGCCCATTGGCCGGCAGTTTGACACCCCTGACCTGTGCATTTGGTTTTTCTTGCCTAAGTGTAGAACCTTACTTTTTTCACCATTGAAATTCACTTTGTTAGATAGGGCCCAGTGTTCAAGTCTGTTGAGATCCTTCTGTATCTTGAGCCTATCATCTAGAGTGCTGGCTATTATTGCCAGGTTGTTGTCCCTAACCCTAACCCTAACCCCATCTATTACCTAAATTGTTGATGAAGATATTGAAGAGTACTGGGCCTAAGACAGAGCCTTGGGGTACATACTGCATACATCCCTCCATGTAGATGCAGTTCTATTAAGGATTACACGTTGAATGTGGTTGGTCAGCCAGCTATGAATCCATCTGATGGAGATGCTATCTAACCCACATTTTTCTATCTTATTAAGTAGTAGGTTGTGGTCTACTTTATCAAATGCCTTACTGGAGTCCAAATAAATTATATCCACAGCATTTCTCTAGTCCACTAATTTTGTCACTAAATGGATGCACTGTTCATTTAGATACAGTATTCCAATTTATTATAAAGAATATTCCAATTGTATTATAAAGAGTGATCACACACAACTCACTCCAATCAGTCCAGCTGTATAAACAGAAAGTGATCTTATTTTAGGATTAGGTCTGAGTCTGAACTGTACTCCATATTTAATGGAATAAAACACCGCAGAACCAGTATGATGTAGTGATTGACATCAAGACCAGGAAGACTTTAGTTCAAGTGCCTTTATGAGCACAGAAGCTCACTGGGTGACTTTGAGCCGATTACTTGTTGTGGGAATCACTGTAAGTGGGAGTGATCTATACATCACTTTTAGGTCCTGGATCATTAGATATAAATCTAATAAATAATATGTATCTCTTGATTTGGATGAATAGCTAAGTACCAATCTCATTATTAAGAAGACAAGGTATTTACCTGTAAAGGAAAAAAATGAAAACACTGACCCAGATACGATCTCACTTCTCTGGACATCAAACCATCCTGCATTTTTTAATCTAAATCAGATTACGCTACTGTGATAACCAATTTATCATAGTGGCAGATTAGCCACTTTCTTCTTAGCCCTTCACCAATATAGGCTATTCATCACTTACCTGACTGCAAGAAGGAACATTGTTCCTTTTTCTAGTCTCAAATCATAGCTTTGTATTTTAGTTTTGATTCAAAATTGCCAATTTTTATGAGAGCCACTTTAAGACCTTCTGAGCAGTACTGCAAGGCTTCCTGTCCTTTTCCTTTTTAGAAACATCTTTAGATTTCAATGTAACTGTTATGTACCGGGCTCATTAGTAATACCACGTGGATTGCTGGAGCAGCTAACGGCTCTCCAGCAACCCAGACTACAAGTCTCCAGCTCTATAATTGGCTATCCCTGGGTGGCAATGGTTGCTTCAAACCTATTGGCTGCCGCCTAGGGGCTAGACGATATATTGCGGCTAGTTGCAGCCATTTGCCAGTACAGATTCTGCATGAAATAAAATATGAGTTTCCTTGTACTCAGTTACCTCGTCTTCATTCCTGTGCCAAAGAACCTGCGATTTAACATTGGCGATGAGGATGGGATCCTGCTTCACTGAAAAAAGGAGTTGAAGTCTACGAGGGAAAGGCAGTGCACGCCGGAAGGAAAAGGCATCCCCCCCCTCTCAAGGTCGGCTAGCAAGCTACACTAGCGACCTCGTGCTCAGTGGACTCATTCCCTGAGCCTGGAAGCAGGATTCGGAAGGAAACGCAGGAACCAGCAAAGAAAGAATGCCGAAGGTCAGGAAACTTCAAGAATTCGATATGAAGCACCCAGAGGAATGGCCATCATATTTGTCCCAAATAGAGAACTACCTCAGGGCAAATCAGATCGCAGAAGAAGGACTGAAGGCCGCAATGCTACTCTGCGTGTGTGGCCCAGCAACCTTTGACTTGGCCAAGAACTTTTTCACACCAACACCGATTGAAGTGGTCTCCTACGCAGATCTCAAAAAGAAGCTAACCATTCATTTCCAACCCAAGATGTCTGAAATGGCTTGGTGGTTTAAGTTCGACCAGAGAGTGCAGCAACCTGGGGAATTAGCTTCAGAGTTCATAGCGGGCCTGAGGCAGGCCACATGCCTTTGCAAATTTTCAAATTTAGAGGAGTGACTACGAGACCGGCTCATCTGCAGCCTATGGGACAGAATGCTTCAGCAGAGACTCTTTGCTAGACCAAACTTAACGTTTTCTGAAGCACAAGACGAAGTGATGGCCGACGAAGCCGCCGGGTGCAGTTCAAACAGTACAGCCCACCAAAACAACAAAGTTTGAAGAAACGGTCCACCTTGAGGATGCCAAACACACCGTGGAATCTTCCGAGGAAGAAGAGCCTGAAATCAACAGACTCCAAAAGCAACCCAACGCGCAACACCGCAACAGCCTGCAGTGAGAGAACACTTACAAGGCAGTTCTCTTACCTAGATGTAAGGGGTGCGGCGACAACCATTTTCGCGCCGATTGCAGATTCCGATCAGCCACATACAGAGCTTGTGGAAGGACAGGCCACATCTCAGTTGTTTGCAGAGCCCGCCAGAGAGACTGGCCACCCAAACACCAGTCGGAAGAACCGACTAGGAGAGGTACTGGGGACCAGGGTCCAGTTAGTGTGGGGGTTTTCAGAAGCCATAGAAGCGTGTGCCGCACCGGGGCTCAACGTCCCCTCAAACCCAAACTCAGGCTCTTGGTAGAGCTACAAGGAGTTCCATGTAAGATGGAATTGGACTCTGCAGTCTCAATCATTTCTCAAGACACTTTTAATTTTGTGTGTAGGTGCAGTAACAATTGGGCCAAAGTAAGACCCTCAGATATAATCCTAACCAATTTTCAAAATGCTCAAGTTAACGTTAAGGGAGAAGCCACTTTGATGGTAAAATTTAAGGGGTTTTTTGGGCACCTGGATGTCATTGTAGTAGGGGGGCCAGAGAACGAGTCTCATTGGACTCGATTGGTTTGATGCCTTTCAGATTACTGGCATAAACCGGACACAAACTGCAAACCTCGCGTCAGTATGTGAGGACTATGCAGATGTTTTTGATTCAGCTCTAGGAACATACACAGGCCCACCTATCTCATTTAAGCTTGATCCCAACATAGTTCCAATCAGGGTTAAGCCTCGTAGGGTCCCCTTTGCCTTAAAACATAAAATTGATTGAGAAATTGATAAGCTTGTAGAACAGGGCGTGTTACAGCCTGTTGATGGGGGGGAGTGGGAAACTCCTATAGTCACTCCACTTAAAGCCAAAGGGGAAATTCACATTTGCGCTGACTATAAATGCACACTAAATAAAGCTCTCAAGCAACACGCTTACCCGGTCCCAGCGGTCAACCACATTTTAGCCTCCTTGCAAGGGGGTACTCCTCTTCATGGATTACTGCCTTGTCGTGGTGAAGGGGCTTGCGTAATTCAATGAAGCTATGAGCTATGCCGTGCAGGGCCACCCAAGACAAAAAGGTCATAGCAGAGAGTTCTGACAAAACGTGATCCACTGGAGAAGGAAATGGCAACCCACTCCAGTATCTTTGCCATGAAAACCCTATGGACAGTACCAAAAGGTAAAACAATATGATGCTGGAAGATGAGCCCCTCAAGTCGGAAGGCGTCCAATATGCTACTGGGGAAGAGCAGAGGGCTAGTACTAGTAGCGCCAGAAAGAATGAAGCGACTGGGCCAAAGCCGAAAGGACGCTCAGCTGTGGATGTGTCTGGTGGTGAAAGGAAAGTCCGATGCTGTAAAGATTTTTTCTATATAGGAACCTGGAATGTAAGATACATGAATCAAGGAAAGCTGGACGTGGACAAACAAGAGATGACAAGACTGAACATCGACATCTTAGGTATCAGTGAACTAAAATGGACAGGAATGGGTGAATTTAATTCAGATGACCATCAGGTATACTACTGTGGGCAAGAATCCCTCAGAAGAAATGGAGTAGCCTTCATAGTCAATAAAATAGTAGGAAAAGCAATACTGGGATACAATCCTCAAAATGACAGAATGATCTCAGTTCGAATCCAAGGCAAACCATTCAATATCACAGTAGTCCAAGTCTATGCCCCAACCACCGGTGCTGAAGAGGATGAAACTGACCGGTTCTATGAAGCCCTACAGCACCTTATAGAAATAACACCCAAAAATGATGTCCTTATCATCATGGGGGATTGGAATGCTAAAGTAGGAAGCCAAAAGATAACCAGAATAACAGGCAAGTTTGGCCTTGAAGTACAAAATGAAGCAGGGCACAGGCTGATAGAATTTTGTCAAGAGAATACGATGGTCATAGCAAACACTCTTTTCCAACAACCCAAGAGACGGCTCTACACATGGACATCACCAGATGGTCAACACAGAAATCAGATTGACTATATGCTCTGCAGCCAAAGATGGAGAAGCTCTATACAGTCAGTGAAAACAAGACCAGGAGCTGACTGTGGCTCAGACCATGAGCTTCTCATTGCAAAATTTAGGCTTAAACTGAAGAAAGTAGGGAAAAGCACTAGGCCACTCAGGTATGAATTAAATTATATCCCTGTTGAATATACAGTAGAGGTGACAAATAGATTTAAGGAATTAGATCTGATAGACAAAGTACCTGAAGAACTATGGACAGAGGTTCGCAACATTGTAGAACAGGTAGCAACCAAAACCATCCCAAAGAAAAAGAAATGCAAGAAAGCAAAATGGCTGTCTGAGGAAGCTTTGCAAATAGCTGAGGAAAGGAGGGAAGCGAAAGGCAAGGGAGAAAAAGAATGATACGCCCAATTGAATGCAGAATTCCAGAGAATAGCTAGAAGAGATAAGAATGCCTTCTTAAATGAACAGTGCAAAGAAATAGAAGAAAACAATAGAATAGGGAAGACCAGAGATCTTTTCAAGAAAATTGGAGAGATGAAGGGAACGTTCAATGCAAAAATGGGCATGATAAAGGACCAAAATGGCAGGGACCTAACAGAGGCAGAAGAGATTAAGAAGAGATGGCAAAATTACACAGAAGAACTATACAAGAATGAGCTTAACGTCCCTGATAATCACAATGAGGTCGTCACTGACCTCGAGCCAGACATCCTAGAATGTGAAGTAAAGTGGACCTTAGAAAAACTGAGCAACAACAAAGCTAGTGGAGGTGACAGTATTCCAGCTGAGCTATTCAAAATCTTAAAAGACGATGCAGTAAAAGTGCTACACTCAATTTGCCAGCAAATTTGGAAAACTCAACAGTGGCCACAGGATTGGAAAAGATCAGTTTACATTCCAATTCCAAAGAAAGGCAGTGCCAAAGAATGTTCAAACTATCACACCATTGCACTCATTTCTCATGCTAGTAAAGTTATGCTTAAAATTCTACAAGCTAGGCTCTAGCAGTATGTGGATCGAGAACTACCAGAAGTACAGGCAGGATTTCGAAGAGGCAGAGGAATGTCTGCTTCATTGACTATGCTAAAGCCTTTGATTGTATGGATCATAACAAACTGTGGCAAGTTCTTAAAGAGATGGGCGTACCAGACCATCTTATTTGTCTCTTGAGAAACCTATATTGGGCCAAGAAGCAACAGTGATAACTGGACACGGAACCACTGATTGGTTCAAAATTGGGAAAGGAGTCCGGCAAGGCTGTATACTGTCGCCCTGCCTATTTAACTTATATGCAGAGCACATCATGAGAAAGGCAGGGCTAGCTGAATCAAAAGTTGGAATTAAGATTGCCGGAAGAAATATCAACAACCTAAGATATGCAGATGATACCACTCTAATGGCAGAAAGTGAAGAAGAACTAAAGAGCCTCTTGTTGTGGTTGAAGAAGGAGAGTGCAAAACCTGGGTTGAAATTTAACATTAAGAAAACCAAGATCATGGCATCCGGCCCTCTCAATTCCTGGCATATAGATGGGGAAGAAATGGAGGTAGTAACAGATTTTATTTTCCTGGGCTCCAAGATCACTGCGGATGGTGATTGTAGCCAAGAAATTAAAAGATGCTTGCTCCTCAGGAGGAAAGCCATGGCAAATCTAGACAGCACACCAAAAAGCAGAGACATCACCCTTTCAACAAAAGTGCGTATAGTCAAGGCTATGGTCTTCCCAGTTGCAATGTATGGCAGTGAAAGTTGGACCATAAAAAAGGCTGAGTGCCAAAGAATTGAGGCCTTTGAACTATGGTGCTGGAGAAGACTCCTGTGAGTCCCTTGGACTGCAAGGCAATCAAACCGGTCAGTTCTAGAGGAGATCAACTCTGACTGCTCTTTAGAAGGCCGGATCCTGAAGCTAAAACTCAAATACTTTGGCCACCTAATGAGAAGGAAGGACTCACTGGAGAAGAGCCTAATGCTGGGAAAGATTGAGGGCAATAGAAGAAGGGGATGACAGAGAATGAGGTGGCTGGATGGAGTCACTGAAGCAGTAGGCGTGAGCTTAAATGGACTCCAGAAGATGGTAGAGGACAGGAAGGCCTGGAGGAACGTTGTCCATAGGGTCGCGATGGGTCAGACACGACTTCGCAGCTAACAACAACAAGGGGGTACTATTTTTGCTAAACTTGATTTAGCACAGGCCTATCAGCAATTGCTGTGAGGCCACAGCCATGGCTCAGACGATCGTGACTCACAGGGGGGCTTTCAAAGTTAAACACTTACAGTTTGGAGTCAGTGTTACACCGGGCATTTTCCAGGAAATCATGGAGCGTACACTTAAGGGTATTCAGGGCGTCTTTCCTTATTTTGATGATGTTCTTATTGCAGGGGAATCCCCAGAAGAGTTGGCCAGTAGGCTCAGGGCTGTTTTGCAGAGGCTTTGCGAAGCAGGCCTCAAATTAAAAAAGAACAAGTGTAGTATTGGGGTTTCTTCAAAAGAATTCCTGGGTTTCCGAATTGATGCTAATGGCATTCACCCCACTGATTCTAAAGTGAAGGCCATTAAAATGGCTCCTAGGCCCAAATCCAAAGGAGAGCTACAAGCATTCTTGGGTCTCCTAAACTTCTATCACACATTTCTACCTCATAAGGCTGCAATAGCAGAGCCCCTCCACAGGCTTCCTGATAAGAAAGCTCCATGGAAATGGACTAACTTACATGAAAAAAGTTTCCAGGAATTAAAAGCAATGTTGTCAGAAAAGTCCACTGTAACTCACTACAAAGAGTCTAAACCAGTATGTCTTGCATGTGATGCATCTCTCTATGGGGTGGAGGCAGTTTTAAGCCATGTATAAAAAAATGGAACCCAGTTCCCTATAGCATTTTACTCAAGGAAATTGTCTTCTGCTGAGAGCAAATATGCTCAGATTGACAAAGAGGCCCTAGCCATTGTTTCTGGAATAAAAAAATTCCATGACTATTTATATGGCAGGGACTTCACAGTCTTTACAGACCACAAACCTCTGTTGGGACTTTTCACAACAGACAAACAAACCCCCCACATGCTTTCTCCAAGAATGCTGAGATGGTCTATTTTTCTATCTGCATACACTTTTAAATTGATTCACAAACCGGGCAAAGAAATGGGCCATGCTGATGGCCTCAGCAGACTCCCACTGCCACTAATGGAAGCAGATCCGGATCCAGCTGCTAGAATACTGTCCATACAGGACATACCTGAATTTCCCCTCCATGCGGGGGACATTGCTGCTGAAATGGGTCATGGGTATACACAGGCTGGTTGGATAAAAGCCCAGGTTCTGAATTTCAAAACTATTTTGTCAGAAGGCATGAGTTATCTGCCCACAAGGGGTTCATTCTATGGGGAAACAGAGTCATAATTCCCACTTCCCTAAGAGACAGGGTTTTACAGTTATTACATGAAGGCCATAAAGGCATTGTCAGAATGAAAGCTTTAGCTAGAAGCTACCTTTGGTGGCCTGGCCTTGATAAGGACATTGAGGCACAAGTCCATGGTTGTTATACATGCCAGCAATCTAGGCCTGAAATGCCACAGGCTCCAATTCACAGGTGGGAGGAAATGCACACTCCCTGGTCTAGGATTCACATAGACTACGCTGGGCCCTTTCAGGGACAGCTCTTCCTTATAGTAGGGGATAGCCACTCCAAATGGCTGGAAGTAATTCCAGTTCCTAACATGATTACTGCTAGGACCATCTAGGTGCTGAGAAAACTCTTTGCCACACATGGGTTGCCATATGTCTTAGTTTCAGACAATGGGGCCCAATTCACTGCTGCTGAATTTCAGGCCTTCCTTAGAGCTAATGTCATCAGACATGCAACATCTGCGCCTTTTCATCCATCTTCTAATGGTCAAGCTGAACGCATGGTGAGGACAACGAAGGAATCACTCAAGCGCATTGTCACAGGTGACTGGCATCACAGATTGGCAGATTTTCTACTCTGCCAGCATTCTATGCCCTGCACTGCTACAGGCAAAAGTCCTGCAGAACTACGTTGTGGGAGGCGATTGATCACTAAACTGGACAGGTTGCAGCAGAGTGGCAGCAGAAGCCTCTCGACCAAAACCCCTGAGGGGGCTGCACATGGGCGATTGGGTTTGGGCCAGGAACTATGGTCATGGGAATCTATGAGTTCTTGGTCAAATTACCAAGGCATCCGGACCCCTATCTTATGAAGTGGGGTTGGAGGGAGGGCGAGTTGTCAGACGACACATTGATCAGCTCAGGAAACGGTTTCCAGAACAGCCACTAAGTGAGGACTGCATCATAAATCCCTCCCAAGGTCCTCAAACATGCGGCCAAGCCAGCCCTCACATGGACTCTCTAGACTTTTCCATCATAACTGAGGTGGAACCAGAGGGAGAAGTGGGGAATCCTGGAATGCAACATGGATCCCCTGAAGGAGCAAGCCATCTGAACTTCAGCAACCGCTGCACCTACTCTGCTGATCAGTCTGACTCTGGGGTGGGCCAACCTGGAGAGGCCAGCCAGAGAGCATCTAATCCCCTTGACTCAGGAGCACAAAGGGACACAGGTCTACCCAGTCCACTGGGTAAGCTGGTAGACCACAAAGTGATTGGAATTCCGAGACGTTCCACTAGGGCACACAAGCCTCCTTCATATCTCACTGATTACATTGTAAAATAAAGAGCTAGAATATTGTTGTATTGCTGTATGCCACTATACTACAGAAACTAGTGCTATAACTGTCTAAATGTGCTATCTTTGAAGCCTATTCATTCAGACATTGTTTAATAATGTTGTAACCTATATAGGTTGTTTTTTTCTATTACTTTTATTTTGGTGTGTTTTGATAATGAGTCTTGATAATTGCATTGAGACTAATTGTGTTAATATTTTCTGATCTAAGAGGAGAGGGGTGTTATGTACTGAGCTCATTAGTAATACCACGTGGGTTGCTGGAGCAGCTAACGGCTCTCCAGCAACCCATACTACAAGTCTCCAGCATTATAATTGGCTATCCCTAGGCGGCAATGGTTGCTTCAAACCTATTGGCTGCCCCCTAGGGGCTAGACTATATATTGCGGCTAGTTGCAGCCATTTGCCAGTACAGATTCTGCACGAAATAAAATATGAGTTTCCCTGTACTCAAGTTACCTCATCTTCATTCCTGCGCCAAAGAACCCGCTATTTAACAGTAACAGTGATGTTTTCTTATTTCTGTGTAAGTAACTGTCAGTTTTTTTCTAGTAGGTCCTTCTGTGGACATACATAAAGAAGGTAGGAGCAGAAAAACAGCCTGTTACCCATTGCTTTGATTATTGTAGTATCAAAACAATGAGGGAGGGAGGGAGGGAGGGAGGGAGGGAGGGAGGGAGGAAGGAAGGAAGGAAGGAAGGAAGGAAGGAAGGAAGGAAGGAAGGAAGGAAGGAAGGACCTATGTTAATATCAAATGAGATAATAATGTGGGAAGGAGCTATAACATTCATGCATGCAGACATCCAGAAAAGGAAAAGAATGAGGACATGAGAAGGAAATATTCTTTAAATGGAAAAGGCAGCCAATGGTGGACCAGTCCACATAGGAGTCAGTCAGCAAGGTTTGTCTTCCCTGAATGGCTTGGAAGGGTATGAACAGAACACACAGAACAGAACAAAACAAAGGGAAGAAGAAAAGGAGCAACCAAATAGTGTCCATGTCACCAGACCAGCCCCATTGCCAACCTACTGTAGTCTAGACTGGGAATTTCTGAAATTGGTTAGAGCAGCACAGGAGACAAGCAGCTTTGGCTGAAGAGCAGAAGCACTCTAAGTGAAAAGAAAAATAGGAAAGGGACATACTTTTTTCTGCAAACGAACAGATTTCTAATCGCCCCACCTACTAGCTATTACAAGGATCCCAATATTTTTGGACCAGCGGGCACATCTGGAATTTTGAAAGCACACAGAATGACACCTCAGTGGGCACTGAGTAATTATCTACTATACTATGTTTGCAACACAGTATCCAGGTGTACTGACTCTAATGTTTAGCTAACAAGAAGAATTAACTGTCTTATAATGTCACCAGCTTTTATTTAACACTAAGCAAGGCTTGGCAGCATCTCACTAGAATTGGTTTGATTTGATTAAGCTTGACTTGATGCTCAGTGATAACAATTGTTAACCAATAACACCCTGTGTGTTATTTCAATTTATAGCAGTCTATTTAAAAAGTTATAC
The DNA here is from genome assembly GCF_947247035.1 of Vipera ursinii. Classification (NCBI taxonomy): domain Eukaryota; kingdom Metazoa; phylum Chordata; class Lepidosauria; order Squamata; family Viperidae; genus Vipera; species Vipera ursinii. The sequence goes on along the minus strand of NC_139512.1, from coordinate 213,384,074 downwards.
CTTTGCTAATTACATTTATTTATTGTATTTTTAATTTTATTTCTATCTTGCAGTCTATCCATGTTATTTTATGTTTGCACAAAAGTGGTCAACAGTTTAAATTAAGCTTTTTAACTTTGCTGATTTTTGGACAAAGCACAAAACACATTTTTACATTTAACCAGAATGGAAAATAGTGAAGCTCCCACAGCCTGTCATCTTGCAGGATGCTGGCTACACTTTCCTCACCTTTTACAAGTGTGTATACTTCAAAAGAGAGTGCTAGATTGCAAGGATGCACCATCTTGCTAAGTCTGATATATAAACATATAAACAGACCTATCTTATTATTCCAAATCTCCCTGGAGCATATGTGATACACCAGAGATATTGCCATTAATAGCAGTCATGTTTGGGACTGGTGCTTTGCAACCCGCTTGTTTGTTGTTTCCAAAACCTAAAGGTCACTTTAAAAAACTTTTTTGGGATAGGGTATCCTGTTGCCCTTAGGTGCCATATTGGCTGCCCAGGAGTTATTACAACTGCAAGATTGAATAAATCTAATCTTACACTGTACTACTAAATTTAATTTTATTATAACTCAACAAGGCTGATATAATATTCCCCAAAGTTAGTTTTGATCATGAGAAATAATTTTTCTATGGTACGTTCCATTAAGCAATCCATATAATCTTGGAAATATGGTCAGAATCCATCGCAGCTTTAGAGCAATGTGCAAATTAATTCATTATTTGATAATTCCACAATCTTAACATAAAACTACTCAGACAAATTTTATTTAAAAAAACCCTGACTGACAGCCTTTTTCAAGCATATACATTCTTTGTTCTAGTGATGTGGAGTAAGAAATAGGTGTTCACTTGATTTGGCTGTTTTCATCCACTGTTCTAGAAACTTTATATATTGGAAGGTGGGGAGGAGAGTGATGAATGGTTACATAACATGCCAATGTAAATTGCCATCAGGCAGTGTCTGCAGGACTGATAAAAAATGTTGCATATGGATTCCTAATTAAAACAAAACAATTGGCTCCTCTGTAGCAGCTGTTTCTGAAATTAGTGGTTTTATTACAGCTATAATGCAGACAATTGAGAGAATTGATCATGATTTATTCATGTGCTGCAATATTGGATTTTTGCAATCTCTGCCACTAGCTCAGATGTACATGGGGACTAAGCACATGGATGGAAAACCAAGAAGTTGCCCCAACACCAGTGGTGGGGTTCAGCCGGTTCGCACCACTTCGGCAGAACCGGTAGCTAATTTTTTGTTGCTCAGGCCCAGAATGGACTTCTGGAAGCAGCATCCACACAGAGAACTGGTTGTTCACATATTTGAATCCCACCACTGTTCAACACTGTGCTCATTTCTGCGTTACTGAAAAAGACAATAACGATAGGAAAACATTTACATACTTTAAGTTCATAGATGCAAATCTGAAAATAAGCACTTTGATTGAAACTATGCGTTTGAGTTACTATATGAATTATATGAATACCACCTGTCATGCAAATCATCTCCAAATGATATAGATTGCAATTCACTAAGACATATAAAATAAAATAATAAAATATAATTAGGTCCAAAAGGAATGGACAATAGGATTCAACATATTTCAGTATAACAAATAAATTCCATCTTCTCACCAAATGGTCTACAAATTATTAAGGCTCCTGCTTTCCTTCCCTGGATATACTTTCTCTATAAACTGGGCACAAACTGGACAGCTCTACAAAGAGAGGAGGTCTTCGAGCAGAGGTAGCTCTTTGTGTGAGATGAAATACGGTTTCTGTACCGGTAGTTGTTATTCTTCCTAACATTGTGTGCCATGCCACTACATAAAACAGTCAAAACCCAGATGAGCATAGAATTAACACCAAGGTTAACATCAGACCAACAATCAAGAAGAAAACAAAGGCCCCAATCAAGGAAGTGCCAATCGGCACAAAACAGCACAACCAAAGAACCCCCAAGATCACCCCCACCAACACTGGCAGGGCAAGCCACTAGAACAGTAGTGGTGAACCTATGGCACGGGTGCCAGAGGCGGCACTCAGAGCCCTCTCTGTGGGCATGCACACCGTTGCCCCAGCCCCGCCACCCCCCACGGCCCCCTCCTCACCAGCAGCCCCACCAGAGGAGAGTCACCCCAGGCACAGCCTGTGCAGAGCAGCACAGCCAAGGACATAGCAGGCTGGCAGGGGGGGACAAGACACCACCCTCATGTCCCATCGCGTACAGATGATGCTGCGGGGCACGGACAGAGGGCGCGGCCACCATGATGTTGCTGGGCCACCTGGGCGATCTGCTGTGGCGGGCCGTGGCGGGGGTGGGTGGACCTGCGGGCAGGAGAGGTGGGGGTGGGGCAGGGGTGAGGCAGTTTTTGGGCACTCAGTCTCTAAAAGGTTTGCCATCATTGCACTAGAATATAAACTGAGAGCAAACCTCACTCCTCACTAGCGCTGAGGAGGTTATCCAACTTGGATAATGAAACATCTGCAAGAAAACAACCAAGCTCAGAAAGCATCAAGGAGCCCTCATTTCAGCCCTGAGCTATGAATATTCTCCTTTATTGGTACTGCATAAAACAGCCTAACCTCTAAAAGCTTCAGTGAAAATCTCTGATGAGAAGTGTCGAAAAATATCTTGTCTGTGCTGCTGGGAGAATTTTATGAAGTGTTGTTTCTGGTAGTAACAAGCAGCTGCATTCAAAAACAAGTTTGAGTTAAAAAGCAAAATGCCTTTATTTAGCTTACCATCATTTCAGAGGCTACTTAGAGAAGTCATCCCAGCTTGCATCTTGGATAGGGCAGGTAAGTAGAGGGACGTTTTTTTTTAAAAAAAACTAAAACTACAATGCATATACAGTATTTGAGAGCAGTAACAGATTTTCCTCTTCCCATCCCCACCCCACTGCCCTGGCTTCAGGAATATACAGAGTCTAAGAGTTAACCTCTTTAGTCCAATCATGATTCAGTTGCTATTCAGATGCCTACATGCACAAGCTATACTGTAGCCAATTGTTTAGATCTTAGTCAAGAACATATTTCAGGAAGAAGGACAAGTACAAAGAACTATTGGAAACAATGCTTATGTAGAAAAAATGTATTTTCACTGAAGAAAATTACCTTCATTCACACAGAAGGTAATGAATGTTCTTCCTGTTACCTAATGTCTTATTTCTAAGAAAGACCTTTTTTAAAAAATATATAAACCAATAGCATCAACTTGAAAACACTGGTTGGAACCTAACACTATTCTTTATATATTAGCAACAAATTTGTATCTTTGAAGGTACCCTGTGATTGCATGTAATGCTGTAATCTGGGTTAGATAGGATCTTGACATCAACTACTTTTTTTTTACCATACCATGATTTTACACTATTTAGTTAGCTAATATATACTGTACATTTTTATATGAAGCTTTTGGATGTATTTGTCTGAGCAGTTTAGGCAACTGGAATAAATTTAAAAATGCAATAGTAGAGGTAACAAATTCGAAACAGAGAGAGAGGTACCACAAGAAACAACAGTGGATGACGGAGGAAATTCTTCATCTCATACATGAAAGAAGATCTTATAAAAATAAAAAACAAAGAAAGATACAATGAATTGCAGAAAACAATTAGAAGAAAAAATTGACTGGCAAAAGAAAAGTGGTTTGCAAACAGATGCAAGGAAATAGAAGAGACAGAACGTATGCATGATAATTTCAATTTACACAAAAAAAGTGAAAGAAGCAGTAGGCCTCTACAAAAAGAAAACCAATAACTTAATTGACAAAGAGGGGGAAATTATCTTAGATGAGGACGAAAAACTAAAAAAATGGAAGGAATATATTGAAGAACTTTTTGAGGACATTAGGAATGACATAGATATGGGAAGTACAACAACTGGACCAAACATCACTATGGAGGAGGTTGAACATGCAATAAAAATAGCAAAATCAACGTTTGTGACAATCCCCCCAAAATAATTGCAAAGAAGTGTACTGAATACAGAACAATAAGCTTAATGAGTCATGCCCTGAAAATATTTATGAAAATAATTCACACAAGAATATACAACAAAATTAAGGAGCGTCTAGGTGACACACAATTTGGTTTCAGAAACAATCTTGGTACACGAGATGCACTATTCAGCATTCAGGTTCTTGTACAGCATTGTAGAGATGTCAGTCACAGTGTTTAATGTTGATTTTGAAAAAGCATTTAATAAAATAAGACACAGCTAACTATTAGAAATCCTGAAACAAGGGGCACTAGATGACAAAGACATGCAAATCATAAAAAAGCTATATTGGCAACAGGTAGTAAATGTGAGATTAGGCCAAAAATACTCAGCTGATTCAGAAATACGAAGAGGGGTCAGACAGAGATGTATTCTGTCTCCATTGTTGTTCAATATCTACTCTGAGTCAATCTTCAATAGGCATTGATGCTGGCATCAAAGTAAACAGTGTTTGGATCAACAATTTAAGATATGCTGATGAAACAGTTCTGCTTGCCAGTAAGCATGAAGACCTTCAGCTTCTCATCAACAGAGTCACAGAAATATCTGAAAAATATGGCTTGAAGCTTAACACCTCAAAAACCAAGATCATGGTTGTCAGCAAACAACCCATTAATTTACCACCAATAAATTCAGAAGGAATACCATTAGAAAAAGTTGAAAGGATCACGCACCTCGATACTAATTACATGAAAGTTGAGACAAGGATAGAGAAAGCTTGAACAGCATTCTTCAAAATGAAAAAGGTCTTCTGCAGTCAGTACATAAGCCTTGTCAGGCTTGTCAGATATGATAGTTTTTCTATCCTGCTCTATGGAGTAGAGAGTTGGTCTCTGACAGAATGCCACCTGAAGAGACTAGAAGCATTTGAAATGTGGATTTACAGGCAGCTGTCATGTATAAGCTGGGTTGACAAGATCAGAAATGAGGAGGTAATAAACCGCCTGGGAAAGCCAAGGGAATTCATCAAAACAATTAAAAAATGAAAGTTAGAGTATTTCGGACATTTGATGTGACACCCAGAAAAATACGGCATACTCCATTTAATCCTCCAGAGAAAGATTGAAGGCAAACAAGGTCCAGGCAGAAAAAGGACATCATGGCTTCAAAATCTAAGGAACTGGTTTGGACAAAACTCAGCAGCATTTTTTCATGCAGCTGCTGATAAAAACAGGATCACCAACCTGATCGCCACATCCGATAACAGATATGGCACAAGAAGAAGAAGAGTACTCCATATATAAATGCCTATAAATAAAAATAGGTTTATAGTGACCTACTTGTCAATATTATTTTGAGGGCAAAGCATCCTGAGGTTCTGTTGAATATTTATAGCATCTTTGAAGGACAGACCTTTGCTACTTCTTTTAGTGTCATGTATAGCTCTGCACACAAGACCTCCATAGGAGTGCAAAAGGTTTATGACTTTTCTGGCATATGTTTAACTCAACAAAGAACAAAAGAAATCAGCCATATTCTAAATGATCAAAGTGAGGTGCGGGAAGATGAGACTTTGATCTTTGTGGAAGATGAAGATGTTCAAAGTTAAGGGCTGTTAAGTCGTGGGCTCTGGTGAGCAGGAATGATGACACAAGGCTGAGTACAGAGAAACTCATTCTTTTATTCTTGCTGGAACTGTACTTGAGCTTGGGCTGCACCCAGCCACAATATATAGCCTAGCCCTAAGGTGGCAGCCAATAGGTTTGAACCCATGCTTGCCACCTAAGGCTGACCAATTGCAGGACAGGAGACGGCCTGTCTGGGTTGCTGGAGAGCCGTTATCTCTCTAGCAATGCACATGGTGTAATACCACAAGCCCAATACATAACACCCCTCCCTCCTAAGATCAGGCTATAATACCCCTTAATAAGCTTAACAGCAGTCAAGACTTATGAATCACTCCCAACAACCATAATAAAATAATAACAAAATAATAATTAATAATGCTTATAAATTCAAGGTGGCTCCAATGGCATTAAGCAACCTTTACAGACGTGCCATTGTAGTTGGGACTACAATGAGATTAAACAACAGCTAAAACGGCTTGCCAATGCAGTAAGGACTACAATGAGATTACACAACGTCTCATGAACATGCTTACAAGCAGTACAGGTAGTTTCAAAATGCCCCAATTTCTGTAGGTAGTGGTACAATTGTCACAACACTATACATCACTTTATTTTACAATATAGTCTGAGAGATATGCCAGAGGTTTGTGTGGCCTGGAGGAGTGCCTTGGAGTTCCCCTCGCTTTGTGGTCTACCAGCTTACCCAGTGGGCTGGGTAGACCCATGTCCCCTTGTGCTCCATTGTCCAGGGGGATTGAAACGCTCTGGCTGGCCTCACCAGGTTGGCCCACCCCAGAGTCAGTCTGTTCTGCAGAGTAGGCACAGCAGTTGCTGAGATTCGGCTGTCTCACCTGGTCAGGGGCTCCATGTTGCACTTCCGAGCTTCCTGGTTCTTCCTCGGATTCAACTTCTGCTGAGAAGGGAAAACCCTGGTGCTTCTGGTGTGGGCTGGCTTGGGTACCAGTTTGAGGACCTCGGGAGGGACTTATGCCACAGTCCTCACTTAGTGACCATCCTGGAAACATTTTCCTGAGTTGGTCGATGTGTTTTCTGACCAGTCGCCCTCCCTCCAACCCCACTTCATAAGATAGGGGTCCGGATGCCTTGGTTACTTAAATTAAATTTCCTGGCCCATAGTTTCTGGCCCAAAACCAATCACCCACTTGCAGCCCCGTCGGGGTTTTGGTCTAGAGGCTTCTGATGCCACTCTGTCTGGATGCAACCTGTCCAGTTTAGTAATCAAACACCTTCCCCAATGTAGCTCAGCAGGACTTTTACCTGTAGCAGTGCAGGACGTAGAATGCTGGCAGAGCAAAAAATCTGCCAATTTGTGATGCCAGTCACCTGTGATAATACGCTTGAGTGCCTCCTTTGTTGTCCTCACCATGCGTTCAGCTTGTCCATTCGAAGAAGGATGAAACGGTGCAGCCAACACTCCAGAGGACAGGCTTAAGATATAAGAGGATCTGGACAGACTTGAACACTGGGTGCTATTTAACAAAATGAAATTCAATGGTGAAAAAAGTAAGGTTCTACATTTAGGCAAGAAAAACCAAATGTACAGGTATACTATAGGTGGTACCTTGCTCAATAGTAGTAACTGTGAGAGAGATCTCGGAGTCCTAGTGGACAATCACTTCAATATGAGCCAGCAGTGTGCTGCAGCTGCCAAAAAAGCCAACACAGTGCTAGGCTGCATTAACAGAGGGATAGAATCAAGATCACATGAAGTATTAATACCACTTTACAATGCCTTGGTAAGGCCACACTTGGAATACTGCATCCAGTTTTGGTCACCACGATGTAAAAAAGATGTTGAGACTCTGGAAAGAGTACAGAGAAGAGCAACAAAGATGATTAGAGGTCTGGAGGCTAAAACATATAAGGAACGGCTGTTGGAATTGGGTATGTGTAGTTTAATGAAGAGAAGGGCAAGGGGTGACATGATAGCAGTGTTCAGGGGCTGCCACAAAGAAGAGGGAGTCAAGCAATTCTCTAAAGCATCTGAAGGCAGGACAAGAAGCAATGGATGGAAACTAGTCAAGGAGAGAAGCAAGCTAGAACTAAGGAGAAACTTCCTGACAGTTAGAACAATTAACCAGTGGAACAACCTGCCTCCAGAAGCTGTGAATGCTCCAACACTTGAAGAGACTGGACAGCCATTTGTCTGAAATGGTATAGGGTTTCCTGCCTGAGCAGGGGGTTGGACCAGATGACCTCCAAGGTCCCTTCCAACTTTACTATTATGATTATGATTATGAGTTTAAAAGCTATAATAAAGATTATTTTATTTCTTACGCCATACTCTACTGGCATATCTTTTCTACTGAGCAAACAAAATTCTAGAGGCAGGAGTAAACTATTTTGCTATTTACTTTACTGAAATGTCTAGGAAAAATAAGCTCTGCTTAGTCTGCAAGAATTAAAGAATAAACAAGCAGCTCAAACTGAGAAGGATCACAGGGATGCGTAATCAATGAATAGTGAGAATCTTACAGCAAATCTTGATTTAAACAATCTTGTTTAAAAATCTTGTTCAAAGCCACAAGTGCTTTCTGAATAAAAATCACATTCCTGTTTTTTTAAAAAAAAATAATAAATTCCTTGCGATAACAAAACTACAGTAAAAGGATGAAATTTTAAATTTAATCCTTAACCAAATTTGAACTTTTATCCAGTATTTCTTTCAGTGTGCTTTTGAGTATTCTTGCATATTTATAAGCCTACTCATGGCCATGGAACTTAACTGTGCTTTCCAGTTATGAGGTTTCCGCTGCTATGCCTGCCAATAATTTGTAAGTTCCTACATAGTAAACTAAGTATTCTATAATGCTTAAAGCAAAAATTAAAATGGCTAGTTTAAAATGCATATGACTCCCATTAAAAGAATCCCTGATAAAGGGACAAAATCAGTGCTATGTGATTGTTGTGCCTTGTAAACTCAGCTTGCTTTTTCCACAAAAACTAGCCCTGCTTTTCCTGCATTGATTCATCTGCACGATCCACTCTATAACAGATGCACACAAAGAACTAGAACCAGAAATCACTTGTTCAGTCAATCATTAGGTAACTCTGTGCTCTATTTGACCAGCTCGACAAGCCTGATTCTGTTCTAGAACCGCATAATATTAAACAGCAACTCCCAGCATAGTCGTTACTATATAGATTGAGGTTCCTAAGCTTCTCAACATACCTTAGGGATTATCACCGAAGCCACCCCACCTTTGCATCTTACATCTACTTTGTCTTGAGGAACAGAGTTTCTCAGTCTCGGCAACATTAACAAGCGTGGACCTCCAGCACCAAGAATTTCTCAGCCAGAAACTCACACTTCTACAGTTGCTGTGACTGAGAAATACTGATATAAGATGAAGCCGTCCTCTTTTCCTCTAACTCAGGAGGGCAGAGAAAAAGAATGGAGAAGGGTAAATTAAAGTGAGTGTCTTTGCAACATCATTCAGAGAGAAAAAAGGAAGAATCTGCCTGCATTGGCAAGGCAACAGAGAGGGAAAAAACCACAGGTTTTTGCTAAAGCTGCTAAAGCCACCACACGTTTTTGCTAAAGCTGTACCTCTGCCTTCTCTGTTCTTTATGCAGCTCTCTGAAAGGGATGCACCAATCTACTTTTTTGGGGGTGGGATGGGGGGGAGAGGGGCCTGTCTTAAAGTTTTTTTTTTTCTGGAGACATATTTGGAAACTGCTTCTCTTCTTGTTGGCTATGCAGTTCATATTTGTGTAAAATGTGGGTTAGAGAGAATAACATTATCATAGGCAGTTTGGTCTAGTGGTTAAGGCACCAGGCTGCAAACCAGAAGACTGTGAGTGCTAGCATCAAAGCTGACTTCAGACCAGTCACACTCTCTCTCAGCCCAACCTTCCTCACAGGGTTGTTATGGTAGCTAAAATGGGAGGAGGAAGTACATGAAGTATGTTTGCCACCTTGAGTTACTTATAAAACAGAAATGGTGAGATTAAAAAAATCTAATTAATAAAAAAAATCAAATACAATTATTATTGATCGTTGCACAGTCAGCCAGATGTTCAGACTGGATTTGGTATTTTTGTTTACCTATCGAGTCCTTACCAAGGACCTGGGATAGGCAGATGTGGATGTTTGATGGTACTACAGATATCGTCGCAGGATGGAAGCAGTTCCTAGTAAGGCCGCCTTTTGCAATTGACAAATGGCGAATTTGTCAATGCCAATGGTGTTCAAGTCGTGCTCCAGTTGTTTTGGGATTGCACCCAAGGGGCCTATTACTATTGGTACTAACCTTGCTTGCCTTTGCCACAGTCTTTCTATTTCTATTTGTAGGTCTTTGTATTTTGTTATCTTCTCCAGTTCTCTCGTCTATTCTGCTGTCTCCAGGAACTGCCACATCCACTGTCCAGACTTTTTTTGTCTTTCTTATCGACAATTATTAAGTCTGGGGTGTTATGTTGCAGGTGCTTGTCTGTTTGAATTCTGAAGTCCCAGAGCAGTTTAACCTTATCATTTTCTATGACTTTCTCTATTTTATGATCCCTAATAAAGCCCTAATAAGCAGGCATATACATAGAATGAAGGCTACTGCTAAGCTTGCAAGCCGCCCTGAGTCTTCGGAGAAGGGCGGGATATAAATGGAATTAAAATAAATAAATAAATAAATAAATATGATCCCACCTGTTCTTGCTTACAGGCAAATGATATTTCTTGCAGATCTTCCAATGCACCATTGTTGCTACTTTGTCATGCCGCTGCTTGTAGTCAGTCTGTGCGATCTTCTTGCAGCAGCTTACCAGGTGGTCTACTGTTTCTTCAGCTTCTTTGCATAGGTGGCACTTACTGTCTGTTGCTGTCTTCTCACTTTTGACTTTGTACGCATTTGTCCTTAAGGCTTGGTTTTGTGCAGCCAGAATTAATCCCTCGGTCTCTTTCTTCAACTTTCCTGCTCTTAGCCATTGCCAGGTCTGGTTATTATCTGCTTTCCCAGCTATTTTTAAAATGTATTGGCCATGTAGTGCTTTGTCTTCCCATGCCTCTATCTGTTTTTTATTTGGTCTTTCTTGTAGGCCAGTTTGGTCTCTCCAGTTGTCAGTAAGCCTGCCTGATATACTAATTTCAGTGCATCTTCATCATTGTCCTTCAGATATTCTTCCAAAGCCATTTTTTCTTCTTCAACCATCTGATGTACTTGCAGCCTTCCACGTCCACCTATTTGCCTTGGTAGATAGAGTCTGTCAATGTCACTGCGTGGATGAAGGGCATGATTCATTGTCATTATTTTTCTGGTCTTCCTATCCATTGCTTTTAGTTCTGCTTGAGTCCAGTCCACTATTCAAGCTGTGTATCTAATGACTGGAATTCCCCATATGTTGATTGCCTTCATGGTGTTTCCTTCATTGAGTTTAGACTTTAAGATCTTCTTCACTCTCTTGATGTATTCACCTCTAATCTTTTTCTTGACTTCAGTGTGCTTGATGTTGTCAGCTTGAAGGATACCCAAGTATTTGTAGTAATCTTCCTTATCCAGACTTTTAATGTTATTTTCATGGGGCATCTTGAGTCCTTCAGTTTTCACTATTTTTCCTTGTTTGAGAGTAAGTGTGGCACATTTGTCCAAGCCAAACTCCATTGTAATATCTTGGCTATATATACGGACAGTGTTCAGCAGCGATTCTATTTCAGATGATGTTTTTCCATACAGCTTCAAATCATCCATGTAAAAGAGGTGGGATAGTCTGGCAGATGTTTTTGATGTTTGATAGCCATGTCCTGAGTTATTCAGTATTGTTGACAGAGGAAACAGTGCAATAACAAATAGTAGTGATGATAATGAATCTCCTTGAAATATTCCTCTCTTGATATTAACCTCTCCCAGTCTTTCACCATTGACCTGCAACTGTGTCTTCCATTGTGCCATTGATCTTTGCACAAATTTTCTGATGTTTCTACTGACTTCTGTTATTTCTAGGCACTTGATTACCCAATCATATGGCAGAGAGTCAAATGTCTTTTTGTAGTCAATCCATGCCACATTCAGGTTGGTCTTCCTTTTCTTGCAGTTTTCCAAGATTATTTTGTCTATTAGGAGTTGATCTTTTGTTCCTCTGCTATTGGGGCAGTTTCCTTTTTGTTCAGGTGGAAAGAGATTGTTTTCAACTAGATGCTGTTGTACTACATCAGCTACCACACCAGTTAGCAATTTGAAAGTTGTTGGTAAACAGGTCATTGGCCTATAGTTGCCTGGTGTTGCCCCTTTTGCTCCATTTTTCATTATTAGGTAGGTTTTCCCAGTTGTTAGCCACTTTTCAATTTCTCCTCCTTGTAGTATATTGTTGAACTGCTTGGCAATGAGTGGGTATATAACAGTTAGATGTTTCAACCAAAACCCATGCAGTTCATCTTCACCTGTTGCTGACCAATTTTTGATCTTCCTTGCTCTTTTTTCTACCATTTTTGTTGTTATTACTAGTTCTTTCATTTCAACTTTATTTGCATCCACCTCTTTTAACCAAGCCGCATCTTTGTTGTGTTTCTTTGGGTTATCCCATATCTGCTTCCAGAACTGCACTGTTTCTTCCTTGTCAGGTACTGACTGATTCATTGCAGTTTCTCCATTGATGGATTGGTAGAAACATTTCTGATTGGATTGAAATTGGAGGTTCTGCCTATAATTTGCAATTCGAGCTTTGTATCTACTGATTTTCCTGGCTATAGCTGTTATTTGCTGCTTTATTATTTCCAGTGCTTCCTTGATCTTCCTTGTTTCTAAATGGTATTTCTTGATTAGGTATTCTTTGGTCTTCTTGTTCTTCAGCTTCTTTTCTTTCATCTGTTCTAGCTTGCTTGCATGTGATCTTAACTTGCTGATCTTATTTTCTAGTCTAACCTTCCATTTTTGTGTTGCACTGTTTGTTTCTTTTTCTTCTTTGTTGATTTTGCATGCCAGGTATTCAGTTATAACTGCAGTTGTGTTGTACATTAGTTTGTTTGTTTCTTGCAGTGAATTGGTGCTTATACTTGATATTGCAGTATTTGCATCTTTTAATGCTTGTGCTAGCTGTTTCTTTGGAACAAGCTTCAACGCAGGCAGCCTTATTCTGTTGTTTTTGTGCTGCTCTAGATGCTCAGTTATTCTTTGCTTCAATTCTTTTATCTCTTTAGTTAGAGGGCTTTGTACTTCCTGAGGAAGAGGTGCCTGGTTTCCAAATGAGAACAGTTGTATATCTCTGCTGGATTCCTTCACTGCCAACTCCCCCTGGCTTGCCTCTACATTCTGAATTACTTCTGGCAAGGCTTTGATTTCTTTGCCCTGGGTAAACCTTTGCGTTCATCCAATTCTGTTTCTGTGAATACTTTATTTCGTATTGTAAATCGGCATTGATCTGCTAGTCTCTGTTCTGTTATTTCTGATTCCGGATTTTGTTCTTTCCAGAACTGGTGCATTCATTTTAGATATCCTCTTCTTGCTGGACTCGATCTGTAATAACAGATCATTATTTCTTTGTTTTCAATCACTGTGTGTTTGCAACGGGTAAACACCTTTTCTTCCAGTAGTTCTGCAGCTGCTGGCCCTGGTTGCTCAGCCAACAGTCCTGAGTCCTGTAACCCATTTTTCACCAGATATCCAGGAACTCCAACATCTAGCACGGATCTTGTTAACCTGTGTGACATCCAAGCAGGTATGGCATTCTGAAATTTATGTCTCACCATATTTTTTATGGGAGAGACACTCTTTGTCTGATTCCTCTGATGAGACCTGTCCAACATGGTTGAACCTCTGGCATAGCTCTCATATTCCTCAGAGTACACAAGCCCCACAACCACGTCAAGGTAGTGCCTAACTCGGTAGTGCCTCTATTATTATTATATACAACTTTTATTCATAAAACATGAAACTCAGTCAACTGAACACTCAAATTGACTGGCACTAATGGCTGACATGGGTTGCTGCCAGCATCCTAGGTATCAACCAGGTATCTCCTTAAAATGTAAGATGTGCCTAGTGCAGTTTTTTGTAGCTTTGCTGGAGTTATTGCAGGAAGCTACAATTTTTTGATGTATTTTGCAAAGTTTTTGGACATAGTTCCCAGTGCCCTGATGACAATGGGTATCACTGTTACATGTTTCATCCATAATCGTGCAGTTTCGATGGCCAGGTCGTGGTATTTCATAATTTTTTCCAGTTCTTTTTCTTCGACTCTGGCATCTCCTGGTACATTGATATCAATCAACTGTACGCTTCAGTTCTCTACGACTGCGATATCTGGCATGTTGGGTTCCAAATGGCGATCTGTCTGTATTCGGAAGTCCCACAAGATCTTCACCCTCTCATTCTCGACAACTTTTTCCACCCTATTATTATTATTATTAACCAAATTTATTTGCCATTCATCTCCCCACAAATATATTTAGAAAGCAGGAGTCCAGTCCCTCTCTTTCTCTCCCTGGTTTTTAAAATGGATGAGTTGCTCCAAGAGGCAGGGAAATTATCCCACTGTTGACACCTGTCATGTTTATCTTCTTACATACTGGAAGCTGATTTTTTTTTTACTTGAACCAATTCTCTTCCACAGAAGCTTTCTCAGCTGAGTTCCGTTATTACAAGACACAACCGACTGTTTTATTTTGCCTTACCCACTTCAGGTCCTAGGAGATTCATATGAATATAGCTTAGATGACGGATAACTCTGATTGTTTCATTTTTCTCTGTCACCGGTGTGCTTGAGTTTCCAGAAGAAGCCTAAACACTGGCACTCTGACCTTCTGCTTGAGTTTTCCTGTTGTTTTGTTCCTCAAGAAAAACAGATGAAAGACTTGCCTGTCTGGCTAGAATGGGTTGGCAAGAGCCATTGTTGGAGAGTAGCCACAGAGCATGTTGACTTGTTCTCACCTGTCAACATGATATGTGTGATTATTGAGTGCATTTTCCGGCTCTGCTTTTAAAATAGCATTTTTCTACCTGTAATGCCACCAAGTCCTGTTGCCCAGTTCAGCTGGTGTACTTTTATCAAAGGCTGTGTTTAGTTTAGTTTTAGTTTTATTAAATTTTTATACCGCCCTTCTCCCGAAGGACTCAGGGCGGTGAACAGGGCATATAATAAAAATACAAAACTACAAAAGTTAAAATAGAATTAAATTAATGCCCAAGATAAAACAATAAAATATACAAATATTTAAAACCCAAATAACTCCCCATCAGGCCAGGCCAGCTTGTTCAAATAGGTGGGTCTTTAACCCGCGCCGGAAGGAGCGGAGATCCGGTGCCATCCGGAGCTCAACCGGCAGTTGATTCCACAAAGCCGGGGCGCCCACAGAGAAGGTCCTCCCCCTGGGGGCCACCAGCCAGCATTCTCTGACCGGAGGCACCCTGAGGAGGCCCTCTCTGTGGGAACGCACAGGGCGGAGGGGAGTTGACGCCGGCAGCAGGTGATCCCCGAGGTATTCCGGACCCATGCCATGTAAGGACTTAAAAACCATCACTAAGACCTTGAACCTCACCCGGAAGACAACTGGTAACCAATGCAGCTCGCGGAGCAAAGGTGTAACATGGGAGTACCGGGAAACTCCCAAGACAACTCTCGCGGCCGCATTCTGTACCAGTTGGAGCCTCCGAGTGGTCTTCAAGGGAAGCTGACTGGCTATGTTGACTGGCTATGCCTAGAGTTCCAAAAAAGCCCCTCCCCTTGTCCCCTGCTGATTGGCCCTGCCGTGCCATTTTGTGCTTTGAACTCCTCCTTTCCTTTTTTTAAGACCTTCACCACCTGAATGCTAAACCTTAGACACCAACCCCCCCCCCAGTTATCATTTCAGTCACGAATCAGTGCAGTGATTGGGTTCTTTAAAAAAGAAAATCCAGTTTATCAGCTCAGCAATTTAAAAAAGAGAAAGAAAGAAAGAAAGAAAAGAAAGCAAAAGAGAGAGGTCCCCTTTGAAATGTCAACACGAACAGCAGCTTATGTAACTGTGGTTCATGTAATGCTACATGGACCATAAGAGTAAAATAACACGAATAGAGGGCACATCTATCTGGGCAAGAATGTAAAGCAATAAGGGATAGAGATGAACTTTAGCAAGAAAATTGTTCAAAGGTTGCCTTAGCATGGACTGAATCCTTTTCAAAATGTTGACAGATGACTTTACTTCAGGCAGGTCTTTTTTGTTGGTCTTTTATGGGTACTCATCCATATGGAAGTGGGACCATCATGCCACATTGCTCCAGATTATCAAGAAAGAGACTGTAGTTTACTTTATCAAATGCCATACTGAAGTCTAAGTACCTACAGCCACAGCCTTCTCTTAGTCAATTAATCTAGTCACATAATCAAAGAAAGCAATAATTGTCTGACATTTCCTGTTTTTTGAGAAGTGCTTGGTGGCCTCTGGTAGATACCTTATTCATTTCATTTTTTCAGAATTTCCCAATTCTCTTAAACTGGATTTCCCATCAGGATTTCCCACCATGGAATCCTTCCTCCTTTTTCTCTTAGCTTGTTGAAGTCAGCTCTCTTGAAATCTAGGACACCAATCTGGTTGTCTTCAATTCCCCGTGATGCAATATGGTTGATTTTAGGTGTAATGTATTGGCCTTTTGTATATGTTGTAAGTGTTTGCTCTTGTTGCACTGCTTGACAATTGCTTGCATTCAATTGCTAAGTGCTAGTTCACGTGTATGTTGTAACGGTTGCTAGCCAGCCCAGACTGGTTGTCTCCAGCTGGCTAAGTAGGTCTTTGAGCAGGAAACCTATGCTTCAAGCCTACTGGTCACTGCCTATTGGCCAACCGTATAAGTAGCTGCACAGCAGCTCCCTTGTTGCTTCTGTTCTGTTCTGACCTTCAATAAAGCCTGTTGCTGTTTGAATCTCCCGTCTCGCTCAATGCCTGCAAAGAACTGGCAACACAACATTAAGATTGCCTTTTTGCACCAACTGCAACATCTGGACCCTGCCGCCTGCACCATGATCATTCTCTGTCTCCTTGAGCTATCAATGAACATATGAAACAGATGAGTCTGCTGTTTGGACTTTGGGGACCCCTTCACAGAGTTTACTGTCTATGCCAATCACATTATTTTTCACATGTTCTATGAAGCCAGTTAGTCCAAGGAAAGCTCTTATCTTTCTTAAATGGAGAAAGTGCAGTAAAACCTTTCCTTTTATGAAAGTGCAGTAAAACCTTTGCTTTTATGAGATGCCATTTATCTTTGTAGTTTCTTGTGGCATAAACCCATCAGGGATGAATATAATCTAGTGTCTGCCTCTTGGTATCAAAAACCAAAAAACATGGCTGCTTTACTCTGCCAAAAAAGCATCTTTTCTTTTGAGTTATGAAATACTGAACAGGCACCATCTAACATGCTAGAAAACGGATAAGTGTAAATGTTTCTGAACAAAGAAATTATATACGAGAGATTGAAAATATAAGGGTGGGATGATCCAGGGATTTTTAGATGATCAAATAGAAATTCTATATTGTGACTTGAGACATTTCTCTCCTTGTAAAATTCAAGCAGCTTGCCAGATGGACCTTTGTTTAACATCAGTAGTGTAGGTAGTCCTCAATTTATGACCATAATTGAGCCCAACATTTCTGTTGTTAAGGGAGACATTTGTTAAGTGTGTTTTGCCCCATTTTATCACTTTTTTGCCACTGTTGTTAAGTGAATCACTGCAGTTGATAAATTAGGAAGCCGGTTGTTAAGTGAATCTGGCTTCCCCATTGATTTTGTTTGTCAAAAGGTCGCGAAGGGGGAATCAGATGACCTTGGGACACAGCAACGGTCATAAGTATAAACCAGTTGCCAAGCATCTGAATTTTGATCACATGATCATGGGGAGGCTACAAAGGTCCTGTGAAAAATGGCCATTAAGTCACTTTTTTCAGTGCCGTCGTAACTTTGAAAGATCACTAAATGAACTGTTGTAAGTTGAGGACTACCTGTACTTATTCTAGTGCTCATTCAGGGTAGTCACACAAAATCAAAACAACAGCCAACTTAATGTCTTCCCAGTAGCTCACATTTTTCCCCTACCAGATAAACAACCAATTTGGTCAGGTTATAAAATATAACAGATTGCACACTGATAGAAGTTAAGGTTTAGATGGACTACAGTTCCCACAGTCCCAAACAAAAGGAGTATCCGCAAGGCAGAATAAAAAAAATCAAGATTGTTTTTGTGACTGTACAAACAAAACTCTATACAGACTTTTGCGAACAAAACACAGGTAGATTTTTGGTCACACCATTGCAGTCACCATCTTTTTTTTTACATGACCTGAGGATGCTTCTGACAGCCAGCTTAACCAATGGTGAGGACCAATGGAAGCTGGAACAATATCTGCAGATGTGTAGATTGTTCATGATTGATCTTACTTTGAATTGTCTGCCATGATTATAAAACAGTTAAAAAGACCATCATGTCATTTCAGCCTAGACACTTTCATGACTTGGATACTAATTCCCCAAAGAAAACTGTGTCTTCTTTTTATGTAGCCAGTCACAATCTTGATTCTTTTCCTATCAGGCCACATTTTGACTTTTGAAGAGAGAAACTGCATTTACAGCTGAGCAATTGCTTTTTTTTTCTTCAGTAGTTATAGTTATAGTTATAGTTTATTTGATTTATATACCGCCCTTCTCCTTGGTAGGACTCAGGGCGGTTCACAGGGCATATATAAAAAACAAAAAACACTATACAAAAATTAAAAAAGAATTAAACCCTTGCCCAATAAAACAGTAGTACAGATTAAAAACAATTAAAAAACCCATAATCCCCATCAGGCCAGACCAGCTAATTCGAACAGATGGGTCTTCAGGCCCCGACGGAAAGTTCGAAGGTCTGGTGCCATCCGGAGCTCCACCGGCAATTGATTCCATAAAGCCGGGGCCCCCACAGAGAAGGCCCTCCCCCTGGGGGCCACCAGTCGACATTCCCTGACTGGCGGCACCCTGAGGAGGCCCTCTCTGTGGGAACGCACAGGGCGGAGGGGAGTCGATGCCGGCAGCAGGTGGTCCCTGAGGTAACCCGGACCCATGCCATGTAGGGCCTTAAAGATCGTAACCAACACCTTGAACCTCACCCGAAAGACAACTGGTAACCAATGCAGCTCGCGGAGCAAAGGTGTAACATGGGAGTACCGGGAAACTCCCAAGACAACTCTCGCGGCCGCATTCTGTACCAGTTGGAGCCTCCGAGTGGTCTTCAAGGGAAGCCCCATGTAGAGAGCATTACAGTAGTCAAGGCGAGAGGTCACGAGCGCATGAGTGACTGTACACAGGGCATCCCGGTTTAGATAGGGCCGCAACTGGCGCACCAGGCGAACCTGGGCGAAAGCCCCCCTAGTCACGGCCACTATATGCTCTTCCAAAGTAAGCCGCGAATCTAGAAGGACTCCCAAGTTGCGAGCCCTATCCACGGGGGGTAAGAGCTCACCCCCCATAGAAAGAGATGGAACATTTGGAATGTCCCGGGATGCCGGAATGCACAGCCACTCAGTCTTGTCAGGGTTGAGCTGAAGTCTGTTCCTCCCCATCCAGACCCAAACCGCCTCCAGGCAACGGGACATCACGGCGAGGGCATCACTGGGGTGGTTTGGGGTCGAAAAGAAAAGTTGGGTATCATCGGCATACTGATGATACCCAACTCCAAAACCACGAATGATCTCACCCAGCGGTTTCATATAGATGTTGAACAGGAGAGGCGAGAGAACCGACCCCTGAGGAACTCCACAAACGAGAGACCTAGGGGCCGATCTCTGCCCCCCTGCCAACACCGACTCCGAGCGTCCCAGGAGATAGGAGGAGAACCACTGAAGAACTGTGCCTCCCACTCCCAATCCCCTGAGACGCCGCAGCAAGATACCATGGTCGATGGTATCGAAAGCCGCTGAGAGGTCTAATAGGACTAGGATAGAGGAATGTCCCCTATCCCGCGCCCTCCAGAGATCATTCACCAGAGCGACCAATGCCGTCTCCGTGCTGTACCCGGGCCTGAAACCCGATTGGTAGGGGTCCAGATAATCCGCTTCATCCAGGACCAGAGGGAGCTGATGCGCCACCACACTCTCAACAACCTTCGCAAGAAAGCGAAGGTTGGAGACTGGACGAAAGTTGTTCAAAACGGCTGGGTCCAGGACAGGCTTCTTGAGGAGAGGTCTCACCACCGCCTCCTTCAAGATGGCGGGGAAATAACCCTCACTCAAAGAAGCAGATATAACCGCCTGGAGCCAGCCTCGTGTCCTCTCCCTAGCTGCATAAACCAGCCAGGAAGGGCACGGGTCCAACAAACATGTGGAGGAGCTCAGCCTCCCCATAATCCTGTCCACTTCATCAGGGGTCACAGAATCAAACTCTTCCCAGATAACATTGACAAGACCGCCCGTGTCCTGATCGCCTGACTCTGCCCAGCTGGAGTCCAAACCGGTCCGAATCCGAGCGATTTTATCCGACAGATGATGACTAAATTCCTCGGCACGACCTTGCAAGGGATCCTCCCTCACCTCCTGATTGAGAAGTGAGCGAGTCACCCTAAACAAGGCGGCCGGGCGATTATCTGCGGACGCGATGAGGGTGGAGAAGTAATTACACCTCGCCACCCTCATCGCTGCGAGATAAGACCTAATATAGGTTCTTAACCGCAATCGGTCGGGTTCGGATCGGCTAGACCTCCAGCAGCTCTCTAGGCCCCGTTTCCGGCGCTTCATCTCCCGGAGCTCCGCGGAAAACCATGGAGCTCGCTGGGATCTGCGCCGGGTCAGGGGCCGCAAGGGTACAACCCGGTCAAGTGCCTCAGTGGCTGCCCTTCCCCAGGCTTCCACTAAGGCATCAGCCGAGCTGTGAGCAGTGGAGGCAGGTGGGGACCCCAGCGCCGCTTGGAATCTGTCAGGATCCATTAAGCGTCTGGGGCGGTACCATCTAATTGGCTCCGTACCCCCACGGCGGGGGGTGGCAAAGCGGAAGACCAGCCGCAGGAGATGATGATCGGTCCATGACAGGGGCATAATAAATGGAGAGCCCCCACCTAGATCATCCAACCACCGTCTAGATAAAAAAATCAGGTCAAGGGTGTGGCCTCCCTCATGAGTTGGCTCTGAAATTACTTGCGTCAGGTCCATGGCCGCCATGGAAGCCATGAACTCCCGAGCTAGCTCAGATGAACCTCCCAGGGATGGTAGATTGAAGTCTCCCAAAACTATAAGTTTGGGAAACTCAACCACCAAACCCGAGAGGATATCGAGCAGCTCGGGCAGGGCTGCCGCTGTGAGACTAGGCGAAATGTACACCAGCAGCAAGCCCAACTGCGCCCCAGGACCAAATCTCATGAAGAGAGACTCACACCCGACTATCTGAGAAACGGTGGCCTCCCGCGGACATAAGGTCTCCCTAATGGTAACCGCCACTCCCCCACCCCTACCTTGAGCTCGTGGCCGGTGTAGCACCCGGAAACCTGGTGGGCAGAGGTCAACCAAAGGGACCCCACCCTCTGGGCCCAACCAAGTCTCCGTGATGCAAGCCAGGTCCGCATGCTCACCCTCAACTAGATCCCTAACGAGGGGAGCTTTATTAACCACGGACCTGGCATTCAGGTACACCAGCCGGAGCTCAGGAGGCTGCACATCCCCGCTCCCGGGACCTCGGGGAAGAACCAGAGGGTCGGAGCGCCTCACCGCTTGAAGACAGCGGAGACGGCCCTCCCGGTAACGATATGGCCCCCTGTCTATCCGCCTGCTGCCTTTCCCCGTCGTGGGAATTGGTAGTCCCACGACCCGCTCAAGAGCCCCAGATGTACCCACAACCCGCTCTCCACGAACGCCGTCAGACCCAGGCCTGGCCTGCAACAAAGTTGTTTGGCTACCCCCCACCGCCAAACAACCACTACCCCCCACCCCCCTCCCCAACCCCCTAAAAAATTTAGCTAAAAAATTAACCAGGGGCCTCTTATTAGGTTTATATCGCAAGCCCCTGGCCTTTCCCGGCCATCCCTCAGGGTCCCAACAATTGGGCCCCTCATCGAGATTAGGGAAAGAAAAGAAGGCGGGACGCACCCAGGAGAGGGGGGCACCCCTGAGGGCGAGCAAGTCCGTGTCGGAATATTGATGCATCCAGTCAGCGAGTCCAGAGAGGGCAGTCCAATGATTGAAACCAACAGGAGGATCAAAGGAAAGGAGTGGGACATTTGGGCCATCCACCAACCACTGCCACTTGATTGGATGCTCCCAGAGGCATACCACAACCCGTCCTCTCACAACGGGACGCGAGTCTGCCTCCGGGGATGGTCCAAAATGCCCACCCTGGGTGGGGCAGCACCCACAGAGCTCCCACCTCTATGGGGCTGCCGATGAAAAACAGGCCACTCTCCCACTGTGGCCTGTACCCAGGTCCGTCCCAGTCCAAAGGGGGAAAGAAAGAGGCAAATGGAAAGTTAATAAATAAGATAATAATAATAAATAAGTACTGGATGTCATTCAGAATGTAATTCTAAAACTCCACAATTGTTCAGTGAAGATAATCGGGGTAATCATTGGCTTCCTCATTTTGCTTCTTCTCTTGGAGTGAGGAAAATCTAAAAGTTCTGGATATGGCAAACGGTTATTTCCTGTTTTGCCCAAATACAGGACAGTGTGGTTTCTATAAGGGGAAGTTGCTTAACACTGATAAAAATTTTGACATGATATTTTTCTTTTTGAATAGGCTATGATTTGTGCAAAACTTAGGTTGCAATATTTGAATGAAATAGGAATTGTTCAACAAAGTGCAAGTAAACTCCTTACCTTAATCTGGGCGCAAGAGGAAGCTGTAAGACTCAGCATCACAGCAAATTCTCATAACACAGATGCCTGGTTCAGCTCAATTTCTAAACAAGGGCTGAGTTTTACTGTACTAGAAAAACACATAATTTGTTTTCTTTACTGCCCTAGGCATCCAATACCATTACATAAAAGGAGTTCCCCTTTTCTGAACTGAAGAGTGTTACACAAATTGGCATCGTGTTTTTGTTCTGGTAGTACAAAATGTTATTTTCACATCCGATGTTCCATTTTTATAAAAGTACATTATGTGAAATGATTAAATGGCTGCTTAAGATACTTGCTATTGGTTTTTCTATCCACAGATGAATGAGCTTGTTTAATGATGCTTTTTTCCCCACACTTTTTCATGGTCGTGGTGATATTTAAAGATATTTAACCAGTGTAGCTTTATTTAATTACAGCAACTAAATTCTGTTATTGCCTTGCAGAATCTATTTCCTGTTTTTCCCAATGCTAATTAAATAGATCTCTTTAAACCTTAGAAGAAGAGTTGATATAAATGTTTCCAGTTGCAAATCTTGGAATGATAGAGTCAAAAATAAAATAAAATAATCAGCCATGGTGTTTTAGTGTTTAAAGGAGCATATAAGGAAACCTGGTGGTGCTGTGGTCAGAATGCAGTACTGCAGGCAAACTCTGCCCACAGCCTGGAGTTCGATTTTCAAGGTTGACTCAGCCTTCCATCCTTTAGAGGTTGGTAAAATAAGGGCCCAGATTGTTGAAAGCAATATGCTGACATAGCAAACCACTGTAAAGCGCTATGGAGTAGTATATAAGTCTGAGTGCTATTGCTAAGTGCTATATGTTCCAGAATTAAGGTTATTCCCATATGTTAATAGGCTTAATGAACCTACACTGCCTATGGATAATTTCACCTGTTTTGAAATTATACTATTGAACAGGGACGGTTCAGGGCCTTCCATAGGATTTCCTTCAAATGGAATTAACAGGAGACCTATGTTTTGAGTTTATTTAACAAAACGGGGGGAAAATCCAACTGTTGTTGATATTTGGTCAATTTTAACTATTCATGAGCCTAATTGCCATCAGTTGCCAAGATGTTTATCAATAACCACTTTTTGAGTTGTAAGCTCCTACTTATGTTATTGGTGATGATATCTTACCAGCATGTCTCCTGTCACTTGCCAGTTGCAGCTCCAAGCTCCCAAAAGGGTGACCACTTCCGAGATAAACCTTATTAAGTTCCTCAGATATCTAGGAACAGAAATATATTTGGGTAAGTCTGCAGAATGGAAAAATCAGAAGCTTATGAGGAAGTAGTATGAATGTATAGGGAACACTGGGAGTAGGTCAAGGACCTACGTATGCATTTGTTTATCTACGTATCATCACTAACTTCATTAACTGTCCAGTTGCTGGATTCAGAGAAAATCCGCATTTATCTATTGTCTGATTTGTGTTCCTGAAGCAGAAGCAACTTTATAGGCGTTAAAAGAGAAAAAGAGGAAATTGGGCACTGTAGATGCTGATGGATATTTTAAGCACAAAGGAAGGCTTGCCTTATATACTCGGTTACCAGATGTGTTTAAAGTTGAAGAAATCTGAGATTTCTTTCCAGCAGCCACTTTAGAAACAGGCTGATGAACAGAAAAAGGAAGAATAACAAACATTGTATCACTTTGACTGTAGCCTTTGGTAATTCTCTAAAATGTTGAGAGTTGGATGTATAAACATCACAGAGAGAAAAGGGGTGTGTGTTTATCCTAATATCCTAATCCTTGAAATTCAGCACTTCATCTTTGAATGCTGTGATGCCCTCGCCGTGATGTCCCGTTGCCTGGAGGCGGTCCAGGTCTGGATGGGGAGAAACAAGCTTCGTCTCAATCCTGCCAAGACTCCACGGAAATCTTTAGTAAAAGGCGAAAGATTTATACGATCTGAAGAGAAACCAGAGTATATTTGAGCATATTTGATAGAACAATAGCAACAGAGATATATTGTGGAATGGAGAAGATGGATTGAATATATTCAGAATAAATATGGGACTAAAAAGTTTTATTTAGCACTTGAATAAGTAGTGGTTTTATATGATGTATAATTAGTTATTTGTTATTTGTTAGCAATATGATGACTATGGAGAGTTAAAGTGCGACAGAATTTAATGTTTTACTTTTCGGTTGTTAGCATATTTTAGCTTATGTTTGTAATACTATACCCTGTATTTAGCTCTGGGAAGTCAGGGAGGGGAGAGAGAGGAGGGTTTTTTTTCTTTTTTTGTTTCTTTTTTTATCTTAAAAATGTATTGTAAAACTTTTCAATAAAAAAAATCCTGCCAAGACTGAGTGGCTATGCATACCGGCATCTCGGATTAACCAGACTATTTCATCTTTAACGATGGGGAGTAAGGTGTTACCCCCCGTTGATAGGGCTCGCAACTTGGGCGTCCTCCTGGATTCACGGCTCAATTTTGAAGATCACATAGGATCCGTGACCAGAGGTGCTTTTGCCCAGGTTCGCCTGGTGTGCCAGTTGCGACCCTATCTGGACCGAGATTCCCTACGCACAGTCACCCATGCACTCGTGACCTCCCGGTTGGACTACTGCAACACTCTCTATATGGGGCTGCCCTCAAGGACCACTCGGAGGCTTCAGCTGGTGCAGAATGCTGCTGCGCGAGTTGTGATGGGGGTTTCCCAATACTCCCATGTAACACCTCTACTCCGCGAGCTACATTGGCTTCCGGTTGCCCTCCGGGTGAGATTCAAGGTGCTGGTGATGACCTATAAAGCCCTAAATGGCTTGGGTCCAGGATATTTGAGGGAACACCTACTGCCGGCATCAAGTGCCCTTTGTCCCTTTGTCCACTTGGAGGGCCTTCTCAGGGTGCCGCCTGTAAAAGACTGCCGGCGGATAACACCCAGGGGGAGGGCCTTCTCAGTGGGTGCGCCTGCCCTGTGGAACCAGCTGCCCGTGGAGTTTAGGACTGCCCCCGACCTTCGGTCATTCCTCCGGGACCTGAAGACCTGGCTCTTTGAGCTTTCCGGCCTAGGCTGAGAGGTTTTTTTTTTTCCCCTCAGGGATCAAATTTAATTATTTTAACTGTTTTTAACTCTTGTATTGTATTGATGTTTTAAAATACTTTGTAAACCGCCCTGAGTCCTACGGGAAAAGGGCGGTATATAAATTCAATGAACTTAAACTTAAACTTAAACTGCATTAATGCCTTCCACCATGGGTGCCTCTGGATATGATGAATGGATATGGAAAGATAAAAATCATCCCAAATAGCTATGTTACAGCATATACAATGACCGTATATTATATACAATATTCAACTGAAAACAGTGAATTGAGAAAGAGAGAGAGAGAGAGATGCTGTGAAGATCACTGGGTGCTGCTGCCTCATTTAGATAAAGGTCTCTCATGCAACAATGCCAGTGTTACTCCCATTGTGTGTGTTGTTGTCTGCTCAGAAATGTGGATGTTAAACGCGCACATTGCTCAGAAAAAAGTGTATTTTACTACTGTTGTTTATTATCATCACAAGTGCAAACAGTCAATAATAGTAACTAACTTTGGAAGGTTGAAAACTGGAAAGGCCCTACGGAATATGCTAGTGATGGCGAACATTTTAGAGACCGAGTGCCAAAACTGCAACCCAAAACCCACTTATGTATCATTGGGTGCCAGGTGGGCGTGGCCCATTGGGTGGGCATGGTCCATTAGGTGGGCATGGCTGCGGTGGTAACAGCAGACTGGGTGGGACTAAAAGTTCAATCAATCAATTCCAACTTTGCAAGTTTTTTTTCACACAAGAAGTTGAAATTGATTGATTGAACCTTTTTTTTGCACACGATGGCAGAGGCCTAAAGCGAAAAGGTTTTATAAAACCCAGCTGAAGGCCTAGGACTGGGGCTATGGCGCCGTGCCCACAGAGAGGGCTCTGCGTGCCACCTGTGGCATGCGTGCCATAGGTTTGCTACAACGGGAATATGCTGTGCTGTAGATATTAAAATTTAAGGAGAAAGTAGTGCCTATCTTTTTGGAAATATTGTAGACATCTTATGAAAATAAAGCCCTGCCAACTTCATATTATGAAGTTTGATTTGCCAGACATCACCCATCATACAAACTGCAGCCTGCTTTCTCTGTTTAATATTGATGAGAAGATCTTAACAGCTTTTCTGGCAAGAAGCTCTGACCTGCAATAATTCATCATGCACAAGTCACTGAAATATATAACAGGCTTCTGTTATATAATAGTTACTGGGGGTTTTTCCCCTTTAAAATATATTGTTCAGTCTATCGTGTTTGTTTGTTTGTTTGTTTGTTTGTTTGTTTTTCTCCCCTTTGTAATTTATAAGTAACTCAAGGTGGCAAACATACATAATGCTCCTTCCTTCTATTTTATTGCATAATTATATCAGATGCTTTTTAAATCATGTTTATGTTCATATTCTATTAATTGAATGCTGTCCATTCACCTTTGGTGAGATGGGTAGCCATATAAATTCAAGAAATACATACATTTTCCAAAATCCAAATGGTATTTAAAAAATAGGATAATACAATGGCTGAATTGTGCCTTTATTTGCCCAGTGAGCAACTAGTTGAAAAATAACATATTTGACAGTAGTGTCTGTAGAGCCGCCCTGAGTTACAGGGGTCAAAAAACCAAAGATGGCTGCCGCCACTAGGGAATTAAAGCCTCACTCATTTTTTACATGCATCAGGACATACAAAAAAAGGGCGGGGCTTAGATTGCATTGTTGTGCTTGCCATCTTAGTTGTTGGTTTTTTCTTACTCCCCTGTGGACACACTTGTTTGAATGATATTATAAATTTAATTAAGGAATCTGTTGTGATGGAAATTTGGTTCAAGGCATAAAAAGCAATTAGAGGTATTCGTGGAGATTATCCTTTCTGCTAGATTCTCATTTGAACACATTTGTTAATTCATAAATAGTGAATCATTTGTTTTAATCTACCTTTCTTTCTCTTTGAATAATTAGCACGAGTATAGGAAACGTGAATAGCAATGTACAATTACTGTAATCAAAGTAATTATATACTTTTCACATGCATTTCTACAAGGTGGCATTTGAGAGTTGTGATAGAAATACTCTGTAATATATGTCATAAACTGTTGGCTCTCACTTCAGTAAATTGAAACAAACAACTTGGTATTAAAGGTAAAGGTAAAGGTTCCCCCGCACATGCGTGCTAGTCGTTTCCGACTCTAGGGGCTGGTGCTCATCTCCGTTTCAAAGATGAAGAGCCAGCGCTTGTCTGAGGACGTCTCCGTGGTCATGTGGCCAGCATGACTAGATGCCAAAGGTGCACGGAACGCTGTTACCTTCCCACTGTAGTGGTCCCTATTTTTCTACTTGCATTTTTTACGTGCTTTCGAACTGCTAGGTTGGCAGAAGCTGGGACGAGTAACAGGCGCTCACTCTGTTACGCAGCACTCGGGATCTGACCCACCAAACTGCTGACCTTCTGATCGACAAGCTCAGCATCCTAAGAATTGCCTATTGTTTGGCTTTTTCTCTTTATGTGTCTGAGCGGGAACGAGTCCAGTGACTTTTAAAATACCCATGTCACTTTATTTTGTCTTTGTGAAACCAAATCAGAGTTAAGGAAGAAAAGGCTATTTTTATTTTGAAAAATAATGAAGTAACAGTACTACTTATACACAAAGAAACATCTATATTTATTAAGCAGAAAACAGCCAGATATAATAACAAATCTCTTATAAGAATATTTCTGAAAAATGAATCAAACAAAACATGTAGTCGCTGAATTCTAAAGAAATTGTGAAGTTAGGCTAATTGAATACCTACTCTAGTTAAATGGTTATGCTGGGCTGATTCACACATGCAATTATCACTCAATGATTAACCACTGTGTAAATTAATCTAAAGTGAAAATTGCTGTTCTTGATAAGTGATGTGTCTCAAACCTCGTCCGGAGAGCAGGAGATTCAAGCAACCGAGACGAAAGCTGAGTTTCCAAAACGGTTTAATAAGCAAAAGCAAACGATCTTCAAATGGAACAAAGCCAGCGTTGGCTGCTACCCGCATCCAACGCTGTTAAATACACAATTGCATGTACACACCCACGCCCCACCCAGCCGCACCCACTTCCGCCCATCCCCTACTTAACTCCCGTTTCTCCCAAACACCTTCCTTTGCGACACGCCCCGCCACCCGGCACCCTCTACCTCCCAGGTGAGTCTCCTCGTGAACGCTCGTCCCATCGCCGCTAGTCACCACCCCCACCCCCGTCCCTGATCCCGGCACCCTCCCTCCTGTTGCAGACATACCTCTGCCCTGCTGCTGGGCCCCCCCTCGCAAGGCTGGCAAGCCCCCAATCCTTTCTTGTTGTAAACGGGCTCCGCTGCCGAAGGCCCCGCCCTCCAGCGCCGCAAGGGCCGAGTCACTATCAGGTGTGGGCCCATGGTCCTGCGAGGCTACCGTAGCCGGCAGGACGGAGCTGAGCCCAGGACCCTGCGAGGCCACCGTAGCCAGCAGGGCGGGGCCGGGTTGCACGACGCGCGTGCGCACTGTCGGGGCTTCAGCCGGCTCGGCGTTCGTGTGAGGAGGCCGTTGTTGCTGCCGCAGCTGTTGGGCGCTCTCCCGACCGGAGCCGTTGGGCGTTCTCTCGGCCCGAGCCCCAGGAGCAGAAGACACCAGCGCCGGTGAGTGTCGCGCCCGTGGCGCCGCTGGGCGTCGAGCCCGCAGGGCGCGACATGCCGCCCCTCCTACCAGGGCCCCTCCTGCAGGGGAAGACATAAGAGGTAAGCAATCGTCCACCCTGTCCGCGGTATTCCCCCGTCCTCCCCTCGGCTTACCAGGGTGCAACCGGTGAAATGCCCGCACCAACCGAGGAGCATGAACATCTGCATCCCCCACCCACGTCGCTTCCTCCACAGGATATCCCTTCCACCTGATTAGGTACTGGACGCCCCCCCTACGAACCCTGGAGTCAAAGATCTCCTGGACCTCATAATGGTCGCCATGGGTGGGCCCCGGCCCACCCTCCCCCACTGCCGTTGCGGCTGAGGTGGCAGGCTTCAGTAGGCTACTGTGGAACACTGGGTGAAGTTTGCCTAGGATCTTCGGTAATCGTAGCCGTACTGTTACGGGGTTAATTACCTGTACCACCCGGAATGGTCCGATGTATTTGGGCCCTAGCTTTTTACAGGGAACCTGGCCACGTAGATACTTGGTAGACAGGTAGACCAAGTCCCCCACCTTCGGGACTGCGAACGCTTTTCGTTTCCTATCAGCCTGCTCCTTATACGTTACCGCAGCCCGTTCCAATGCTTTTTTCACTGCACCCCAGGCCCCCTCAATCTACCTCATCCATTCCTGTGGCTGACAGGGATCCTCATGCCCCAGGCTGCATTCGGGGATGGGGACAAAATCGTTACCCATAACCACTTTGAAGGGGGAAAACCCCGTACTGCTATGTACAGCGTTGTTATACGCTACTTCAGCAAACGCTAAAAGATCCACCCAGTTGGTTTGCTGGTACGATACGTAGCAACGTAGATACCGCTCAACGGCGGCATTGGCTCGTTCTGCTGCGCCATTGGTGCTAGGGTGGTACGCCGTACTGAGTCCTTGGGTTGACCCGATGAATCTAACAAATTCCTTCCAGAAACGCGCCGTGAACTGTACTCCCCTGTCCGAAATGATACGGCGTGGTACCCCATGTAAACGGTAGACGTGAGTTACAAAGAGCCAAGCCAATCGACGTGCTGAGGGCAACCCTTTACAGGGAATAAAGTGGGCCTGCTTAGAAAATAAGTCCACCACTGTCCAAATAACATTATGGCCCTTACTTTCGGGTAACTCAACAATGAAGTCCATGGCTATATCCTGCCATGGACGAGTAGGGTCGGCCACCCTCTGTAGGAGGCCCAAAGGTTTTCCCACCATAGGTTTTGTGGTAGCACAAACGTGGCATCGCCGCACATAGTCCTCCACCGTTTTTGTCATGTGTGGCCACCAAAATTGCCGACGTGCCAAATGCAGGGTCTTCAGAAACCCATAGTGTCCAGCTTGCTTGGTGTCGTGACACCGATACAGCACTCGTTCCCGTAAAGGGGCTGGTACATAAATTCAGGTCCCATGCCAAGCTAAGCCATCACGCATGGCCACGAACTCTGGGTGGGCCTGTAGCCAGGTATCCCCCTGAAGGGCCTTCCTAAGGTCTTCGCAGAACTTGTCCTGCGCTGCTAGAGCAGTGTTCCCCTCCTGAACTGGACCTTCGGTAGGTACAAGCGCTTGTACAACATCCTCCCTCTTCCCTTCAAACTGCGGCATATGCGACAGCGCGTCCGCCAGGAAGTTTTTCCCCCCCGGAACATACTTCAATGTGAAGCGGAATCGACGGAAGTACAGTGCCCACCGTACATGCTTGGGGGAAAGCCGTCGGGGTGTCTGTAACGCCATCAGATTCTTATGATCCGTCCACACCTCAAACGGGTGGACAGCCCCCTCCAAGTGATGTCGCCACAGTTCCAATGCCCAGCGTACCGCAAAAGCCTCCTTCTCCCATATTGCCCAGGCACGCTCTGCAGGAGACAACTTTTTCGACGCATAGGCACATGGTTGAAGCACCCCGTCGTTGTTTCGTTGAAGAAGGACGGCTCCGAGGGCAACGTCGCTTGCGTTGGCTTGGACCACGAAAGGCAGGGCAGGGTTTGGGTGTCGTAAGATCGGTTCTTTAGCAAAAAGAGCTTTTAACGTATCGAAAGCTCGTTGGCACTCTGCAGTCCACCCCACCCGTAATCCGGGACGTGGTTGTACTGTTAGCTGTCGTGTGCGAAGAAGGTCCGTAAGTGGCAGGGCTATGGCCACGCTGGCTTTCTCTCAAACCTCGTCCGGAGAGCAGGAGATTCAAGCAACCGAGACGAAAGCTGAGTTTCCAAAACGGTTTAATAAGCAAAAGCAAACGATCTTCAAACGGAACAAAGCCAGCGTTGGCTGCTACCCGCATCCAACGCTGTTAAATACACATTGCATGTACACACCCACGCCCCACCCAGCCGCACCCACTTCCGCCCATCCCCTACTTAACTCCCGTTTCTCCCAAACACCTTCCTTTGCGACACGCCCCGCCACCCAGCACCCTCTACCTCCCAGGTGAGTCTCCTCGTGAACGCTCGTCCCATCGCCGCTAGTCACCACCCCCACCCCCGTCCCTGATCCCGGCACCCTCCCTCCTGTTGCAGACACACCTCTGCCCTGCTGCTGGGCCCCCCCTCGCAAGGCTGGCAAGCCCCCAATCCTTTCTTGTTGTAAACGGGCTCCGCTGCCGAAGGCCCCGCCCGCCAGCGCCGCAAGGGCCGAGTCACTATCAGGTGTGGGCCCATGGTCCTGCGAGGCTACCGTAGCCGGCAGGACGGAGCTGAGCCCAGGACCCTGCGAGGCCACCGTAGCCAGCAGGGCGGGGCCGGGTTGCACGACGCGCGTGCGCACTGTCGGGGCTTCAGCCGGCTCGGCGTTCGTGTGAGGAGGCCGTTGTTGCTGCCGCAGCTGTTGGGCACTCTCCCGACCGGAGCCGTTGGGCGTTCTCTCAGCCCGAGCCCCAGGAGCAGAAGACACCGGCGCCGGTGAGTGTCGCGCCCGTGGCGCCGCTGGGCGTCGAGCCCGCGGGGCGCGACATGGTGTCTGAAAAGTTGTGGAGCCCAATAAAAGCTTGATCGAATGAGTCCATATATCAAGATGGACTGAACTGTCTACTTGATGTTAGTCTGTCATTATCTATATGTTTAATAGTGGCTGTCCGTTATTTAGATACAATCTAAGACTATCAGATTTGACCTGCAAAAATCCAGATGACCACTAGCTGAAAAAAAGAGATATAGAAAACTTTGAGTCTTTGCTCCCATCTAAAGATCATCCAGATTTTTATAGCCCTCATACAGCAGTCCTCTCATAGTCCCATGTTGAGAGGGAAAGATTGAAAGGGTGACCTTCTGCAGAATTTTATTCCACACATGGTTTTATATTATTGATTTGCATATCTTGTCATTGAAATGCATAATATGTCATTGAAATTCAGCAACATCTTGAAAGTCATAGTTTTTCTGCACTGTTTTTAGCAAAACAAAAAAGTTTGTTAAGCATGGAAGGGGGACATGGGTTTATGGTCCTCTGAATTGCATAGCATGAGGACAATTTAGTCTTGTACGCTGAGAATTCTTAAAAATAGGAATTAAGGGACAGGCAAACAAATTATTTTCAATTGTTTGCCTGTCCTTAATTCCCTTAACTAAAAATGTGAATTTTAAAAACCTCCCAAAATGAGAGAAAGAGAGAGAGAAGAGCTCTCCACCCAAAAATAGAGTTAAGTTAATGTTCTCTTTAAAATTTGTTCTCAGAGAATACTCTTTATCTTGTTCAATAATCTATAAAGCAGATCATGCTGATTTTTTTTAAAAAAGACAAATGCCAAGGTTTGTTACAAACTTTTCATAACCTAAAGAGAAAAAGCGGTCATGTTTTTTTTCTTTTTTATAGTTTGTATTTTATTTAAACTATAATATAAAATAAAAATAAAAATAAAAATAGCAAAAGGGGAAAGAGGAAGAAAGGGAGAAGAAAGAAAGAAAAAAGCATTGCCTTTCAACTTTTTTTTCATTGCAGGAAAGTACAAATAAAACTACAGCCTCAACTTTTCACTTTATAACAAGTGCTAGCCAATTCTACAACAACAAACAACCAGGAAAACCCAATGTCAAGAGTTCTTTGTTTTCTGCTTTGAGCAAAATCCAGAAGTGGTTTCCAAGTAGAAATAAAACTAGAGATGTTATTTTCTCTAATTAAAGGAGTCCATTTTTCCATTTCTGAAAGCTCCATCACTTTTTTCACCTATTCTTCTATTTTAGGGATTGATATATCTGAGATTGATGGTCTTTCCATTTCTGAGCATATAGGATTCTCACTGCAATCAACATATACAATAACAAAGTCCCAAATTGTGTTTTTCATTCTTTCTTTTTTTTGCCAGAGCATTTCTTAAAATTCTTTGATCTGAAACAAGAGAGGTCAATGTAATAACTTCAGAATGGATTTATAAACCCAGAAACAGCATAGGTGCTATTCAAGTCCATTGTTTCTCAATAGTACCACAAGAGAAGCATTGCTTTTTATAACTTATAGATGTTGATATCGTTCTCCCTGAAGGTTTTTCTCTAAAAAATAAAGTAATATGGCTGTGCAATTTACCACCATCTCTGGTATGCATCTGAAGCCTCTGTCATTTTATTTTGTTTAAACATGGCCATTGTCACACCATTCAACAAATACATATATTGACATTTTTCATGAAGCATAGCAAGAAAATTTCCAGTGCTAGACAACATAGATGTATGTAGTAGTACATAGCCAAACACAAATTGGTTTCTTCTTTTATTTCTAAAGCTCATACTAATATGTCAATGTTCATGCAAAAACATATATGCTTTTAGTAAAATAGCAGAATGCCCTATTAATTAATCCAAATCAGAGCGGATGCCTATAGGTGAAAATTTGGTTATCCATCCATTTAAGAGATATCAGTTCCATATTAGTACCAAATCCATTAAATATTTAGGCATGCCAAAAGATATAAATCAGTAACATGTATAATAAATAAAATACACAAGAAGGTTCCTTCAGGTATTGATAAACATGAATAATTAAAATTGTATCCTTTGAAGAAAGGTGAATGTTCTCAAAATGAATATTATTCCCAGATTGTTTTACATGCTGAGCAGAATTGCAGTTTATAAATCTAGAAACATTCCTACTAAGACAGGAGTGGGTAAAATCTTGTGGGTTGGTGAAGCCTTCTCGACTATTAGACACTGATCAATGAATATTATGTTTTTCTCTCTTTTCCTTTGCCATGGAAGTGCCTTGAATTCAGGGCAGCAGTAGTATCCCTGATCCCTAGCTAAAATGGTTGATGGAGGGCAGGGATTTCAGCTGGAGGGTCCCATTTATGAAGACGAAGCAAGAGGGAGCTTCTTTGTTCAGTAGCCAGCCACAAGATGAAGAATTCCTTCCTATGTTACCATGGTGACTGCCTTCAGCTGACTAAAGGGGCTGATTTTTTATTAAGACCTATTCAGAGGAAGCGTGCAAATGTACAGTTTCCCCAAGGAACAGCACTTGATTCATGACTCCATGCTTGAGTACCAGACTTGCAAGTGACAATACCTTGGCACCCAGAGTTCCATAACAATAATCAAACAAATTATTGAAAACTACAATAGTGAATAAAGTGAATAAAAACAACTCTTAGCTTTCATGATCCTATTTTGGATCCTGCTTCTACTGACATTTGGTCATACTTTAGACTGAGGGTGTATTGGTGCAGTTTTCACATCATTGGGACAATCTTCTCTGTCCTATTTATATTGGCTGCTAACTTCATCCTCTCGTTTGTGACTGTCTGTAAATGACCCCCACCAAAATATCATATTCCAAAAATTTCTTTGATCTTCCAAAATGATGCTCATATTTTCAATGAAAAAGGTATTCTGTTGCCATGTAAAATGTCCTACTGGACCTGATGGAGAAGGATTGTTTAGAATGACAGCATTGCTTTGAAGAAAGCTTCATTAAAAAAATCATCCTTAAAGCTCATGCAATTTTTTATTGGATGCACTGCTACAGTAATTAGCTTTCACTTTAGCACATACACGTATGTTTCCTTTAAGGTTGCTGTTTGGGACCCGGAGGGAAGTAAAAAAAATCAGCACTATTTTCCAAACTTTGCTTAACAACTACCATTGCAATTGCAGATGAGCAAATATTTTTACTTTCCTGCTCTTAGCGGTAAGGTTTTAGGATGTCCTGCTATTGCCTGGTATTTCTCACAGATCATTCTTAGCTGTTGTAATGTTTGTGGTTGTGGCTGTTGTGTTGAGCCATTTTTAGATAAAATATTATATATATTATATATTATTATTATTATTGTCTTTCAGAAATGTTGCCCTTTGTACCCTTGCTAGGACTAAAGCAGGGGTGTCAAACTGCCAGCCCATGAGCCGGTTTCATCATACCAAAGCCGTGCCCATCCCATTGCCGGCAATGCAAAAAGAGTCGTGATATGTCGCGACATGTCACATGACGTGGCAAGTTTGACACCCGTGGACTAAAGGAAAGTGACTGGCCCAAGGTCACCCAGCCTTAGGCTTTGTGACTAAGGTCAGACTCAAACTCATGTTCTCACAATTTCTAGCCTGATGCCTTAATCACTATACCTAACTGATCCTACAAAATACTGCATATATTTTTAATACATTAATTAGTTGGGGTTCAGAAAATATGGCTAGCTAACCTCTATCATGTCAGTGTTCCAGAGCTGATGATACTAAGATTTGATCATTATCCCACTTTCCTAATGGAAACAGATACAGGCATATGGGGGAGGGGAGGGAGGCGAGGTGTGACAAGAACAGATGCCAGTACTGAAGAAGTCACTGACTTTCTTCTCCTGTCATTCTCTTCCCCATCTTGAAACTTAAGAGGAGATACAATAGAAGGGTAGAGAAAGAAAGGCGCTGGTTTCCCCAACCTGATTTCTTAATCTTCTACCCACAGAGTAGAGAGAAGAATTTTCTTCAGGCTGATTGGATCAATCTTAAATGGAAAGGTTACCTTTTTGCACCTTGAGGGATGCATTGTTAATATTTTTTTTGTGTGGTCAAAAGCCATGGGGAAAGGCTGAGTGAGTGGGAGATTTTCTTTCTCTTTTTTTGAGCTGTGCATCTTTTAAAAGCCTTTTAGATTATAAGCCTATCAGAGGCTAAAGGCATATATTTATTTTCATGTTCCACCAAGAATTGATAGAAAACCTCTTCCCTATATTCCAGAGGTCCCCAACCTTTTGGGCACCAGTGACCGGTTCCGTGAAGAAAGGTTTTTCCACAGACAGGAGAGTGTGTGGTTTTGTGTGCTCTCTGCAATCTGCAAATGGGGCTTTGTTTGTTTGTGCAGACCTGTTGTTGGCATGCCGTGGCCCGGTACTGGTCCACGGACTGGGGATTGGGGACCTCTGCTATATTCCATATTTGGCTGCCATATTTTGGTCGCATAATCTTGGATGGCTTCAGAAGAGTAAAACAAGAGCTAGACTGATAGGCCAATAGGCTATTAGTTGCCTGGGACTGCTCTAAATAAGCGAGACTAGAGATGAAATGCATAGCAATCCATACATAACCACTAACAGAGTAGGAATGGCTGCTACAACCCCAGAACAGTTTTCTCAATAGCAGTCTCTGAACTCAACCCTCAAGAGAAATGGTTTGTTGAGCTGCATCTTGTCCACTGAAGCCAATGGGTATTCTGTTTTAATTGGTTCAATCATTATCCATAAAGACATTTTGGAGGAAGATGTGTGTTTGTATGTGCAGAGCCATGTACACAAACATGAAGACATAAGACATTAGATGATTAGAAAATTGCTCGTTACATGGGGCACAAATATTATTCAAACCATTTCCAAACAAAAAGGGAAGAACAATAAAAAGAGAAAAAGGCAACACCTCACATTTCTTAGAAGACCAAGCAAGAGGGGAGCCATTTTCCTTTCATATAAATGCAGAATTTTACTGTATCTGCTTTATGCTGTTTGGAGTTTGCTCGTTATTTAAGACTCCAGCTCTTGACTGAAATGTGAAGTATCTACTCAAAGGTATTGAATTAGTTAATTTATTCACAGTTCTTCAAGGATGGTAAAAGACAAGAAGAATTCTGTGTGGGTCCTGGCTAAGCTCCGAGCCTACTGTGAACAGAAACACCTGTATTAATTAAATTAAATTAATTAAATGGCATTGAATCCATTTATCTCCTTAGTTCACTCCTATCTGCCAGTGCTTGAATAGGTTATTCATGGCTGTAGGCTGAGGAAAAAAAACAGCTTTCTGCTATCAATGACGAAGAACAAGCTAGAAGCCACTTCTATTGCATATTCAAAAAACCCAACTGCACTAGTTGTTGAAAATTCTCCATTACAACCAATGGGAGATCACCTATTCCATCTGTTAAAAAAAACCGCTAGCTTAGGCTTTGCAAGATAAGACTGCATGATACTCTTCCTTCTCACTCTTTTTCAGCCATTTCAAATAACTGGCTAAAATCTTCTGAGTATTATATTGGTCCACCCTGACAACATTTTAATTTCTCAGTAAATATACATTGACTGCAAAGCACTGGATGAACAAAGCTTTAGATGTGATTGGTGATCTTTAAGAAGTGAATATTTCAGATAGTTAACAATGTGCTTATGAACGTATGCACCCTACATGAAATAGGAACTAGACCTTGCTGTATATAACAGAGATAAGACTGTATGTAATATAAGTGCCAGAAGCTGTAATAGCCAGTTTGGTGTAGGGGTTAAGTCACCAGGCTAGAAAGCAAAAGACTATGAGTTCTAGTCCTGCCCTAAGCACAAAGCCAGCTGGATGATCTTGGGCCAGTCCCCCTATCTCAGCCCCAAAGAGCAGACAAGGGTAAATCACTTCTGAAAATCTTGCCAAGAAGATTGCAGGGACTCGTCCAAGCAGTTGCCAAGAGTAAAGACTGACTTGAAGACAAAAAACTAACAACCAAAGCTAAGGACTTTAGCAACCTATAGCTGAGTTCATACATAACATTAACCTTGTTATGCTTTAAAATACCTTCACCTCTCTCCCTTCCCTCCTTGCTTACTCATGAGTCAACTTATATTCCCTCCCATTTAAGGTAATAGTTTGCACAGCTGGTTCCTTTTCTCCCTATCTTTTTGAGCCTCTTCTTCTCCTGCTTTCCTTCTTTGTCTCCTTAGCTTGCCATGACATCATCTGCTGGGCTAGACTCCTGCCCCACTTTGTTCTCCCTTTGGGTGTCTTTATTGCACCCCCAACACTCACCTACTCTTCTTCCCTCCTAACCGGTCTAAATTTTGTTTCTGCCTCTTTACTTCTTAGGAAGATAATTTCTCCCATGCTGACTTCTCTGACTTCATTAAGGCTGCAATGAATAGCTTAACTCTTTTAATCTCTGTTTCTCTGCCCCTGCCCCAACTTCTGAGATTCCATTTCCCCCCACTGAATCTTAACAATAAGCAGCATCTTCTTAGCAGCCTCTGTTTACAGGCTTGAAAATGATGTTAAGTCTATTGATCAATTTGGGCAGAATCCTACCACTTTGTATTTAACTTCTTGACTCTAACCTAGATTCTCCTTCCTTCCTTCCTCCCTCCCTTCCTTCCCAACTTTATTGCATTTTCTTTGTTCTATTCTATTAAACAAATAAAAGACTTTTCTCAAATTCATGAAATCTTTCTGCATTCCATATTAATGGGGCTTGGAGGGTTCCCCCCCCAATGATGAAATATTTTTACTTCCTGCATATAATCCTCTAAGGGTTGGTAGGGCCACAAAGCGGTTAATTATGACTTAAACCTAAGGAAGAGGGGTTTTTTCCCCCCACGATTAGTCTGCCTTCTGAAATATAAGCCGTAAGAAAGATTCAAATCTCCAAATAAATTTCTTTGCCATCTGTTGCAAGTGAATGAGATGCCAACAGAAGCAAGTCTGAGCCAAGCAGCAGTGCACTTCCTGCCGGCTCTGCAAGGAACATTAAAAGATTCTGAAATACTATAATATTTCTTTTTCAATAGGCCTTTGAATTAATCCCTTTGGGACATTAAACAGTAGCAATAAGCTTATCTCAAACCAAGTTATTTTCTGAATGTGCACTGTAAGTGGGAAGAAAGGGACTGTGTGCATAACAGAGACAGTCACATCCATATAATGGCCTGCAACCCTGGTCTCAGCCTTTCTTCCTCTTCTTTAATTATTACATAAAAATGCCTTATGTTTTAGAGCAGGGGTGTCAAACTCAATTTCATTGAGGGACACATCAGCATTGCGGTTGCCCTCAAGGGGCCGGGTGGGTATGGCCAGGGTGGGCGTGGCCTACTGGGTGGGCGTGGCTAGAGTGCGTATGGCCTACTGGGTGGGCGTGGCCAGCTCTACATCGTTCGCATCAAAGGTGCCTATGAGGGTCTGGGCAGGAGTGGGACAGATCTGAGGGTCTCTGGAAGAAGGAGGGTCTCTGGGCCAGGGCCAAAGCAGTGGGGGCCGTTCCCTCACTGTTTCCAGGATGGCTTTGTGGGCCACATGAAACCACTTCGCGGGCCGGATCCGGCCCCCCGGGCCTTGTGTTTGACATGTCTGTTTTAGAGTTATTACTTATACAACTTTTCTTTTGGAACTGTGTGTCTGGCTCTTAAGGCTGTGGCTGAAGGTCACCAGAGGACTGCAGGAGGAAAGGCCGAGAAAAAGAGGTTTTAGCCCACTGCTTTCTACCGGCAGTCTATGTCATGTGACTAAGACTTACTGTATTGTATAATATAGAATGAAGTTAGGAAGAATTATTCTAATTCAAAAGCAAAGCTGGTCATTCAATGCTGAAATTCCTTTTACCTGTTCTAGACCCAGGGCGGGTAAAATATGTGTTCCAGATGGGGCAACAAATTCCATTCCTACTTTCCAAAAACTGAAAGTGCTGCTACCTTTGTCAGGGCCCAAAGTATTCAGGAACATCCCAATGGCTGGAATCCATGTCTTAAGTACACTGAGGTTTAAAATCAAGGAAATGTTTGGAGCCGTGGGAAAGGAATGAATGGAGGAAGGAAGGAAGGAAGGAAGGAAGGAAGGAAGGAAGGAAGGAAGGAAGGAAGGAAGGAAGGAAGGAAGGTCTTTTATGCATGTATATACATATATAATATTGATATTCAAACATTTCAATGAAGGATTTTTAACTTTAAAATTTCATTGAAATCATACACTGATTGGTCATGTGTCATCAAGATTTTCATCATGGTTATCTATTTCTAAGTCTGGATTGTCTAAGTGTGTCTACTTTATTCCTCCACCAATGCTGTCTTCACCTAGTCTAGAACAGGGAGATGACCTCTTATCTGGAATCTCAGGGAGCAAGACAGGGAGTGTCTTTTTACGGAGATAAACTTTTACATACTGTAAAAATATCTCCGGATTGCCTTTTTAACCCAGGATATTTAGTTTTGGAGTCCACGAGGGCTATACAAAAGTCCAACTCTGGAATAATAACAAATATTTTTTTTTACTTTTTTTCTTTATGAAGAACCAAATTAAGAATCACAGTATGCATGTGAAAAAGTAGGCTATCTGCCTCAGGTTTCAAGAGACTGAAATCTGCATAGCAAAACTACCAATTATTAAACTGTAAACCATCTCAGCAAAGAA
Source organism: Vipera ursinii (assembly GCF_947247035.1). Taxonomy (NCBI): domain Eukaryota; kingdom Metazoa; phylum Chordata; class Lepidosauria; order Squamata; family Viperidae; genus Vipera; species Vipera ursinii. The sequence continues at coordinate 213,343,457 of NC_139512.1, read as the reverse complement.
AGAAAGAGTCGGAGAATGTGAGCAGAAATAAGACTAGTCCTACTGAGCAAAGAAATACTGAAAAGAAATTACCTGTCCTTTTCTTGCCAACTCCACCTAATTGGCTCTAATTCTTCCCTGGCTTTTCAGGTTTTTGACCTAATCAGACTTCATCTTCAACACAAATCTTTGTATATAATAAGTCAAAGATGGAACCTCTAACAGTTATTTAGCCAATTAGTCACGTGGTTATCACTTGAATTAAACTGTAAATATAAAAAAAAACATTTGTTGTTGCTGAAAATCTTTAATTTTTGCTGTCTTGAGGAAGTACATGTTTTTCTGCACTGCATCTTTCCGGGAAGATTAATTGCTTTAAATCATGATGTCTTCATTTTATCTTCAGTACAGTGATCTATCTGGCAATCCAAGCAAAAGCACCAAAATCTGTAATATTATCAAAGGAGGAGAAAACTTTTTAAACTATAGGGCTTAATCAACATGCCCCTTCTTCATATTAGTTCCTTTAACTTTTGAACAAACATATTTTTCAATGCAGTTATTGGGATTCTTTAAAAGTAGTCCTTTCTGCTTCCTTCTAAACATTTGTCTTTTATTAGCAAGGTGAAAAGTGCCTGAAAAACCCAATACCCAATAAAGACCTTTTGTCCATAGATTATTCTGAAATGACCCACAGAAAGTTGAAAAGGATTTACTCGCTGAAAGATACATAAAAGACTGCAGTACAGATTAATTTTATTTTGTTTGAATTGCAGATTGCCACATGTGTATTTTTGTGGATCACAATCAGAATCCACTTCAGTTCCCTGAGGGACCTCCATTGAACTTAAGTAGGATTTCCAAGCACAGAATTGAGCTGTAGACTCACTATGCCACTAGGAGCCTCCATAGGCCAAAAGAAGATGGGCAGATCTCCACCTGCATCATTTCCAGGAAATTTTAGATTGTACAGCAAGATGTGTGTTGTGTGGAGAGAATGCCACTTGAATAGAAGAATAATTAAAGACAATGTTACAGCATATTCACAGTGGCTGAGGAAAATTTGGGAGTAAAGTCATGAAGATAGGTCCCTTGAAAAAGGCCAGCAAGCCATCTTTATGCCATAGTAAGGAGGACATGAGTCTTAAATTTGCTTTTAAAGAAATCAGTCATCCATCAGATTGACCAAAGTAAGGATCTGAGCAAATGAACAAAAAATGAGGTAATCATCAGAGGAATTTATAAATACAGTACAGGTAATCCTGTAGAGCCTGCCAATTACATTTGTAACCTGAGGATTCATTAATTGGAATCATTAATCGAATGCATTGGTCATTAAGGGCACATAAGGTATCTCAGGGTGGGAAGACCATGGGGGGGGGCTAATGCTGGAACAACCCACCTGCTTCTGACCACTTAAGGCCTCCCCCCACCCAGAGATATCACATGTTCCCTTGGGGTCCCCACAGTTGCTTCCCCCACACACACACATCCTGCCCCGCCGAGTCTCCACAGGCACTGGGCCTGCTTTGTTAGCCCCTCCCCAGATTCTACTTCTTCCTACCCACCCCATTTCCAATCATTCACTTACCTTTACAAGATCTCCGGATCCAGTTCGATAACAGGCTGCCTCATGTGGCAGAAAAGTGGCCACCTTTTACTCAGACCCTGGCGAAGGACTGCCGTGGTGCTGCAACATATGTAACTTCGGAACTGGTCATAAGTATTTTGGGGGGGGGGAGAATGTCATAATTTCAAACTGTCGCTAAGTGAACCGTCGTAACTCGAGGAATACCTATATTCTTAAATTTTAGGGACAATATATAAGGTAGAGAAGTTATTTTGCTTATTACGGTTATTAACAAAGAAGGCCCTAGATGTTCTCTTGGGAAAGAGGAGCTATTCCTTCTCAATCTGTAGGATCAGACAGGGCCATAGACTGAGATATGCCATGAATCATGAATTAGATGTTCCAGGATAAGATAGTAAACAGGACAAAAAAAATCCTGCAGGCAGCACACGATCAAGTCAGAAATCAATATTACAGTACAGGAACATACCAGATCTCAGGGGGGGGGAAATGTTGCTTGAGCAAGACTAGATTGAAGAAGGACGTTTTTGTATATATATTTCTTCCAGCCCAGATGAATCAAAAAGCCAATCTGGAGCCTGAATAAGTTTGGGGTTCTTGGTACAGAAGAGCAAAAACAGAGATAGATACAGAGCAATATAAATTATGCGTGTTTGTGTGTCTGTGTGTGTACTGTGTGTTCAAGTCTGATCGATTTAGTGCTGGATAAAGATTATTTAGGTAATAAAAGGTGTTTGTGGTGATAGGATAATTCCAGATGTTCCACCTTGTGGAAAACGAAAATACTGGCTTTTTCCACGACCATCTTTCGTTTCTCTGTTACATCTAAAACTTTTTTTAACTCACGACATGCCTTAATGCATGAGTTCTCTATGCTAAGCAGAGGGAGCAATTTTATTTTTTTTACAAGAAGCATATGTTTCTTTTCTTTTTCTTTCTTTTTTTTTTTGAAGTGTAATATCTGAGCTCCCATGAGAATCAGTGGATTAACCTGAATTTCTATAAGTTTCACTGAATCTAGGCTATGGGTTGGTTGTGCATTATTACAAGGCAATATCTATTATCTCATTTTATTTGCATTGTTCTCTGAACCTCTAGATCAGGGGTGTCAAACTCAATTTCATTGAGGGCCGCATCAGCATTGCGGTTGCCCTCAGGGGGCCGGGTGGGTATGGCCAGGGTGGGCGTGGCCTACTGGGTGGGCGTGGCTAGAGTGCGTATGGCCTACTGGGTGGGCATGGCCAGCTCTACATTGTTCCCATCAAGGGTGCCTATGGGAGCCTGGGCAGGAGTGGGACAGATCTGAGGGTCTCTGGCAGAAGGAGGGTCTCTGGGCCAGGGCCAAGGCAGTGGTGGCCATTCCCTCACTGTTTCCAGGATGGCTTCGCAGGCCACATGAAACCACTTCGCGGGCCGCATCCGGCCCCCAGGCCTTGTGTTTGACATGTCTGCTCTAGATTTTAAAGCTGCCTTGGTTTAATATACAGGGAAAATGAGGAAAAGGAGAGGGGGGAAAAAAAGAACACACACACACACAAAACCTACGAAGAAACAAAAAAATGTGAGTATCCTGGAGCTTATAGGAAGTATATGAGGCTTGTTCTGATTAATTGAAGAGTCTGCTAGCTTAAAACTATCTTGCATTAACATGCAGGAACAAAGAGAAAGGGAGAAAACGAGCAAACAGACAGACAAAAAAAATCCACAAAGAAACAAAAATGTAAATACACTGGAACTTATGAGAAGTATATGAGCCTTGTTCTAATTAACTGAGGAATCTGATAGTTTACCATATTGCCACAGTGTATGTACAGAAGTTGGTATAAAATAGACAAAATTATCCACAAGATATAAAGTGTTGCCAGGATATAATAATATAATAGTACTGGTTGTCCATCTCCAGATATTTTTATCCATGCACCGTCTTTTGCTTGCCAAGCAAGATAGGCTTGTAATTATATATACTTACTCAACTCAATATCAAGATGATACAAGCCAAGTTATAGACAAATGCAAGGAGGAATTTAAAAAACTATACTTTTTGCAATGGAAATTTTAAAATCATCATGTACGATATCCACTAAACTAGGCTCTAACATATAAGCTTGTAAGCATCTTTTTCTTGGACGAGCAATTTATCTGGAAGAATGACACAATTGAACAAAGGGATCTCAAGCTAATCTGGGCTTCTATTAATGCTGCCTTTAAAGAAATTGCTAGCAAATGATCCCTCTTGCATTTTCAGATTATTTCGTCATCACTTTCATATATTACTAATTCTTTTATTGCACTTTTGTACTGCTCAGTCACAGAACCTCTCCAGGTTAGGTAGAATCATATAAAATCTGTTTTTAAAAAATAAAACTGCACATAATAGTGACTGTTTAGTGACTGTTCCCACTTCATGGATTACTGCCTTGTCGTGGTGAAGGGGCTTGTGTAATTCAATGAAGCTATGAGCTGTGCCATGCAGGGCCACCCAAGACGGAAAGATCATAGCAGAGAGTTCTGACAAAACGTGATCCACTGGAGAAGGAAATGGCAACCCACTCCAGTATCTTTGCCATGAAAACCCCATGGACAGTACCAAAAGGCAAAACGATATGACGCTGGAAGATGAGCCCCTCAGGTCGGAAGGCGTCCAATAAGCTACTGGGGAAGAGCAGAGGGCTAGTACTAGTAGCGCCAGAAAGAATGAAGCGACTGGGCCAAAGCCGAAAGGACGCTCATATGTCTGGTGGTGAAAGGAAAGTCCGATGCTGTAAAGATTTTTTCTCCATAGGAACCTGGAATGTAAGATCCATGAATCAAGGAAAGCTGGACATGGTCAAACAAAAGATGACAAGACTGAACATCGACATCTTAGGTATCAACAAACTAAAATGGACAGGAATGGGTGAATTTAATTCAGATGACCATCAAATATACTACTGCGGGCAAGAATCCCTCAGAAGAAATGGAGTAGCTTTCATAGTCAATAAAAGAGTAGGAAAAGTAATACTGGGATACAATCCTCAAAATGACAGAATGATCTCAGTTCGAATCCAAGGCAAACCATTCAATATCACAGTAGTCCAAGTCTATGCCCCAACCACCAGTGCTGAAGAGGATGAAACTGACCGGTTCTATGAAGCCCTACAGCACCTTATAGAAATAACACCAAAAAATGATGTCCTTATCATCATGGGGGATTGGAATGCTAAAGTAGGAAGCCAAAAGATAACCGGAATAACAGGCAAGTTTGGCCTTGGAGTACAAAATGAAGCAGGGCACAGGCTGATAGAATTTTGTCAAGAGAATACGATGGTCATAGCAAACACTCTTTTCCAACAACCCAAGAGACGGCTCTACACATGGACATCACCAGACGGTCAACACAGAAATCAGATTGACTTTATGCTCTGCAGCCAAAGATGGAGAAGCTCTATACAGTCAGTAAAAACAAGACCAGGAGCTGACTGTGGCTCAGACCATGAGCTTCTCATTGCAAAGTTTAGGCTTAAACTGAAGAAAGTAGGGAAAAGCACTAGGGCAGTCAGGTATGAATTAAATCATATCCCTGTTGAATATACAGTAGAGGTGACAAATAGATTTAAGGAATTAGATCTGATAGACAGGGTGCCTGAAAAACTATGGACAGAGGTTCGCAACATTGTAGAACAGGTAGCAACCAAAACCATCCCAAAGAAAAAGAAATGCAAGAAAGCAAAATGGCTGTCTGAGGAAGCTTTGCAAATAGCTGAGGAAAGGAGGGAAGCGAAAGGCAAGGGAGAAAAAGAAAGATATGCCCAACTGAATGCAGAATTCCAGAGAATAGCTAGAAGAGATAAGAATGCCTTCTTAAATCAACAGTGCAAAGAAATAGAAGAAAACAATAGAATAGGGAAGACCAGAGATCTTTTCAAGAAAATTGGAGAGATGAAGGGAACGTTCAATGCAAAAATGGGCATGATAAAGGACCAAAATGGCAGGGACCTAACAGAGGCAGAAGAGATTAAGAAGAGATGGCAAAATTACACAGAAGAACTATACAAGAATGAGCTTAACGTCCCTGATAATCACAATGAGGTGGTCACTGACCTCGAGCCAGACATCCTAGAATATGAATTGTAGTGGGCCTTAGAAAAGCTGAGCAACAACAAAGCTAGTGGAGGTGACAGTATTCCAGCTGAGCTAGTCAAAATCTTAAAAGACGATGCAGTAAAAGTGCTACACTCAATTTGCCAGCAAATTTGGAAAACTCAACAGTGGCCACAGGATTGGAAAAGATCAGTTTACATTCCAATTCCAAAGAAAGGCAGTGCCAAAGAATGTTCAAACTATCGCACCATTGCACTCATTTCTCATGCTAGTAAAGTTATGCTTAAAATTCTACAAGCTAGACTCCAGCAGTATGTGGATCGAGAACTACCAGAAGTACAGGCAGGATTTCGAGGAGGCAGAGGAACTAGAGATCAAATTGCCAACATACGCTGGATCATGGAGAAAGCTAGAGAGTTCCAGAAAAACATCTACTTCTGCTTCATTGACTATGCTAAAGCCTTTGATTGTGTGGATCATAACAAACTGTGGCAAGTCCTTAAAGAGATGGGTGTACCAAACCATCTTATTTGTCTCTTGAGAAAACCTATATGCGGGCCAAGAAGCAACAGTGAGAATTGGACACAGAACCACTGATTGGTTCAAAATTGGGAAAGGAGTCCGGCAAGGCTGTATACTGTCACCTTGCCTATTTAACTTATATGCAGAGCACATCATGAGGAAGGCAGGGCTAGATGAATCAAAAGTTGGAATTAAGATTGCTGGAAGAAATATCTACAACCTAAGGTATGCAGATGATACCACTCTAATGGCAGAAAGTGAAGAGGAACTGAAGAGTCTCTTGTTGCGAGTGAAGAAGGAGAGTGCAAAAGTTGGGTTGAAACTAAACATTAAGAAAACCAAGATCATGGCATCTGGCTCTCTCAATTCCTGGCAAATAGATGGGGAAGAAATGGAGGTAGTGACAGATTTTATTTTCGTGGGCTCCAAGATCACTGCAGATGGGGACTGTAGCCAAGAAATTAAAAGATGCTTGCTCCTCGGGAGGAAAGCCATGGCAAATCTAAACAGCACACCAAAAGGCAGAGACATCACCCTGTCAACAAAAGTGGGTATAGTCAAGGCTATGGTCTTCCCAGTTGCAATGTATGGCAGTGAAAGTTGGACCATAAAAAAGGCTGAGCACCAAAGAATTGAGGCCTTTGAACTATGGTACTGCAGAAGACTCCTGCGAGTCCCTTGGACTGCAAGGCGATCAAACCGGTCAGTCCTACAGGAGATCAACCCTGACTGCTCTTTAGAAGGCCAGATCCTGTAGCTAAAACTCAAATACTTTGGCCACCTAATGAGAAGGAAGGACTCACTGGAGAAGAGCCTAATGCTGGGAGAGATTGAGGGCACTAGAAGAAGGGGACGACAGAGAATGAAGTGGCTGGATGGAGTTACTGAAGCAGTAGGCGTGAGCTTAAATGGACTCCAGAAGATGGTAGAGGACAGGAAAGCCTGGAGGGACGTTGTCCATAGGGTCGCGATGGGTCGGACACAACTTCGCAACTAACAAGTTACTGTTCAAAGTTACAGCCTTGAAAAAAGTGGCTTATGATTGTTTTTTCACACAACCATTGAGGCCTCCCCGTGGTCACGTGATCAAAATTTGAATGTTTGGCAACTGACTCTTATTTACAACGGCTGCAATGTCCTGGGGTCATGCAATCACCTTTTGTGACCTTCTGAACAGCCAGTTCAATGGGGAAGCCAGGTTCACGTAACAACCAAGCTACTAACTTAACTTCAGTGATTCCCTTGCCAACTGTGGCGAGAAAGGTTATAAAATGGGGCAGAAACTCATTTGACGGTCTTACTTAGCAGCAGAAATTTTGAGGTCAGTTGTGGTCGTTACGTCGAGGACTACCTGTAGAAAGACAGACCATTTTTTAAAATAATATTCAATATTAACTCCGAGACCAGCACAAGAAAATAAAAACCAATTAACAATAACTAAGGAGACTCATGTATTTATTCATTCTTAAGCTTGCTGTACAGTTGAATATCAAGGCCTTGGTGGTTTACAGTGAAGTGACGCACAACACATACAGGATAAAATTCAGACTTGTAAAGTAGCAACAATATACTGATGTTCTAAAGCACTGAAATGCCTGGGAAAATAAATGTAATCTAGTGTTGAAAAGATTAAAGGAAGGAAATCCAGACATGGGGTCAGAGGAGGATACTTAGGATCACAGAATGGTGTAGCTACATGGACGTAAAATCACTGAGACTTGGAAAGAGTCATATAGGCCTTTCACTTGAACCCCCTAGTAGTTAGTCCAGTTTAAACTCCTCCCTGACCCATAGCTGTGTAGCTCACGTTTCAACATATTCAGGGGAGAGGAACTCATCAGATCTCTGGGTAATTGTTTCCTTGTCTGAATGGCTCTTATTGTTAGGATGTTACTTCTGATGAACAATTGGATTCAGCTTTCCTTTAAATTGAAGTCCAGTATTCTATATTCTTTGCTCTCACAAAAGAGAAGAGGTCCTGACCTTCTTCTGTGTGACATCCTTTCAAGAATTTAAAGAAGGCTATCATGCCCCTTCGCTCTTCTCTTCTTTTCAAGGCTTAACATGCTCAGCTTCTCCTATCGCTTTCGACCAAACTCAGATTTTAATCCCTTGATTGTCCTTCTCTGAGCTTGCCGCACGGTACTGGACACAGTAGTAAAGGTGGGAGCTAAGGAAGAATAGAATAGAAGAATTGCTTCTCATGATTTGGAAATCAAGTTTCCTTGGTGCAAACTTAAATTCCATTTGCTCTTTTTTTACAATTACATATGCTGAATATTCACATTTCAATTGCAAATCAGTGGCGGCTCCAACATCTTTTCCTCAAATACTATTTCTGAGCTATAGATACTCTTGACTGCTTCCTAACTGGAGGATTTTGTACTGATCTCTGTAAAATGGCCTTCTGTTACTTGCAACCCATTTCTCTAACCTGTGTGAAAGACTGAGTAGGAAAGAGGATGACTTGCCCCATGAACGCAGAAGCTAGATAGCTCATAATCTTGGAACTTTTTCCACTATTGGATCAGAAGACACAAGTGGTCAGTGGACAGACATAGGACAGTCCTCTTAAAACAACATGAAGATTTTGGGGGGGGGAAGGGCCCTATTAGTAAGACTTCCAAATGTGGGTGGTTGTTTTTTTTGCAGAATGTAATCTTTAATGTGGCAGAGGGAGACAATTGGTGAAGGCTGGTCTCTGACTGGAGGACTTGTGAAAACTTGCATTGATATATTAGTCCTTCACTGTTTAATTAACCAAACCATTTCTAAATCATTAAGGAAACATGTATGGAGTCTTTTTCCACTAAGCCTCACTGTAAGGAGAAATTTCCTAACGGTGAGAGCAATCAACCAATGGAATAGCTTGCCTTCAGAAGTTGTGGCTGCTCCATCACTGGAGGCTTTCAGAAAGAGACTGGACAACCATTTGTGGGAAATGGTATAGGGTCTCCTGCTCAAGCAGGGGGTTGGACTAGAAGACCTCTGAGGTCCCCTCCAATTCTATTATTCTAGGTTCTATGTGCTATTGTCCTTTAGCAGTTCTCTACTGCTTTAATAGAAAAAAGTGCTTCAACAGAAAAGTTTTGTTTGCCTAATAACATACAAAAGGAAAGGGCTGCATCAGATCCCACACATTAACATCAATGTGATTTTATCCGAAATATTTAAAGCCAGCATGTTCCATCTATTTATGTAAATAGAAATGTTTTAGCTTGAGAATGGAAGAATCTTCTTAGCAAAGAAAGCTGTAAAGTCCCTGGCTGAAAACAAAACTTGATTACAGTCTAAATATATCAAGCAAACAAATCAAGGCAGATCCATCACAGTCACTGATAGAAACGAAACACAATGCGAAGGGATTTAATGAATGGGACAGGTATGTTCAGGCTTCAAAATGGCTATTAATACAGCCAAATTATACATCACTCAATTATTAGCATCACATAGAACTTGGCAGTTTAATAAGATCTTTGACCTTTATTTTTAAGGCATGAAGTGCTCAACTATGAGGCTTAAAAAGAGAATACAGGTGATGCTAAGTAGTACTTCTCTCTTTGTAAAAGGAAAAAGATAAAAGGAGAGGAGAAGAGACAGGCATGATGAATACCCTCTAGATTTGCAGAAGTTTTCTATTGTGTCAATCAGCCTTCTCAAAAGATATTTTTCAGATAGATTGGACTACAGTTCTCACAAATCCAAGACAATGTGCATTTTTTTTGGTGCTTGGGCCTAGAGGAAGGAAACAATAATCATGATGTTTGCAGTAACGGTAGTAATTTTATTTAACATTTGCTTATAATTAAGCACAGTACAAATAAACAAAATATAATACAAAATATCAAACAATATCTGAATTAAGGCAATGTAATAACCAATTTAACCTCTCAGAATCAAATCTGAAATTGCAAAATTGGTGGGTTGGGACATGGTGGGACAAAATTTATGCAATTTCTTTCCCATAAACCTGATTATAGAATACAGGTAGCCCTCGACTTATGACTGCAATTGAGCCTAAAATTTCTGTTGCTAAGTGAGACAGCTGTTAAGTGAGTTTTGCCCCCCATCTTTTTGCCACAGTTGTTAAGTGTATCACTGCAGTTGTTCAGTTAGTGACACTTAAGTACATAATGCCGCTTGGGGGTTTGTGTGAAAGCCCTAATAAGCAGGCATATACATAGAATGAAGGCTACTGCTAAGCTTGTAAACCGCCCTGAGTCTTCGGAGAAGGGCGGGATATAAATGGAATTAAATGTCAGAATCCATTTATATCACATTTCATAATTGTATAGGTAGAACAACGTGCTATTACTGGGGATTCTGCCATCTCTCCGAGGGTGGGGGGGAGAGGATGGTTACTAAAGCGATTTTCAAACAACAGGGGATGTTTTAACAGGGGAAGGGAGGGGGACAGACAGATCTGGTTTGTATCTTCATTTACAACTGAAAAGGAAAGCAATAACCATAAAACCAAGGAGAGTTCCCTTTCCCATGGAAGGACCTGACACCTAGCAACTGATGACAGCCTGACCAAATGGATGAGGGGAGGGGCTGAAATGGGAATGGTTTATATAGGATTGAAATGTAACCTTTGTCAGATTCCGTCTTGTATTCCCACAATCGATTCCTTCCTAGTAAACATTTTCCTTTTGGACTAAACTTGCATCCAAGAGTTCTTATTTCCTAAGATGTGGATTGAGGTGGGTCCTGACAGTAGACGGAATCTGCTTTAAGAGTCAACCTGGAAGGGAAAACCTTACCGGGGGACTTTGCAACAAATACAATGTCTTCTTCCCCCGGGGAAGAAGCGGTGGAGCAGTACGACCGAAAACCCCGGTGGTCGATGGGCGTTGGAAGGAAAAGTGAGTGGGAAAAGGCTTCGGGAGAAAAGACCCTGAGGCGTAGTAACCACCAACCGGAATGGAGGCAAGAGATGGAGAGTTCCCTGCACGCCAGCGAGGAGGAGCGGATCCTGGAAAAGGCCATTGATCTGATGAAAGCAACCCTGAGTTCACTGAGGGAGGAGAGAGCTGAAAATCGCAACCGAGGCAGCGCCTGGGGACGCAACTGGAAAGGTAACGGAGGGGATCCAACACCTGAAACCCCGGGGCCATCCAATGGAACAGGAATTGCTGCCTCAGCAGTACCCCCCCCCAGAACCACAGATGGGGACCAGGATGAGGAGCGATACCGGCCACGGCGCAGACAACGCTCCAGCCAAAGACTCCCGCCCCTGGAAGTCAAATTCAAGGGGGAGCCATCACGACTGGGATTTTTCCTAACCCAAGTCCTCAGCTACATGGAAGAGTACGGACGGGACATCCCCAGCGACAAAACACGCATCCGAATTGTGCAATCTGCCCTGGACGGGACGGCTGCAGACTGGGTGGTGAACTTGCATGACTCCAACGCCCCAGAACTCAACGACTTCAACCAATTCATGTCATCTTTGAGGCGACGGTTCGAGGATCCTTTGGCTGACCGTAAGGCCCGGGAGAGAATCAAAACGGTGAGACAGGGCAGGCGAGCAGTGGCTGATTATACCCAAGAATTCCGAGCCATTGCCAGCAAGCTGAACTGGCCAGAAGACATCCTCCTTAGCCACTTCAAAGATGGTCTGAACTACGACCTGTATGATGCTTGCCTGCCTCGAGGAGACCCACCCCACCTCGACGACTGGTACATCCTGGCGGAGGAAGTGGAAATAGACCTACTGAAGAGACACTGCAGAGGAAAACCATGGGGCCGCCTGCCACCCGAGCAAACACACGAGGGGGAAAAACCACCAGCCACAGCCAAAAAATCAACAAGTTGCTTCAACTGCGGGAGAGAGGGCCACCGTGCTGCAGAATGTCATTCAAAAGCCCCCCACGAAAACCAGAGGCATCATCCTCCAAGAAGCCGGGGAAGCACCAAGGCAACACAAAAGAATCTTCCATGAAGGGGACAGAGGCTGTAGAGTCCACAATTCCTGCCAGGAACTGGGACTGGACTCCAGCCTGCACTGCAGGGACGGTGGACAACTCGGAAGACAGGTCAGAGGGAGAACCATTGGTAAGTGGACCCCTTCCACCCATACTTAAGACAATGACTATATTAGCTTCCCCTATGCCTGAAGCAGCCAAAATAAAAGCTCTGATAGACTCTGGGTGCATCCGCTGCCTTATCAGCCCAACGCTGGTGGAGAGATTGAGCATCCCAGTGAGGAGGCTAAAACAACCAATCTCTTTTAGTCAATTAGATGGGACAATAGCAGGGGGAGGACCAGCCACCCTAGCCACTTTACCAATCCACCTATCACTGGGGCCCCATGAGGAGGACATAACGTTTATAGTGGCCCCAGGCATGGAATGCCCAATGATCCTAGGACTGGAATGGCTGAAGAAATGGAACCCCGGGATAAACTGGAGAACAGCAGAACTCAATTTCCCAAAGGGGGGGCAGAAGAACTTAGACTCCAAAAGCACCCCCCCCAACCCAGAGGGAGGAGACAGCAGCAGTGGGGAAAGAGAAGGGATTACCAGAGATACCGGAGGAATACAGGGACCTGGCTGAGGTTTTCAGTGAGGAAAGAGCAGATGAGCTTCCCCCCCACCGCCCCACAGACTGCACCATAGAATTCAAACCTGGGGCAAAACTCCCAAAACCCAGGATGTATGCCATGAGCCCAAGGGAAATGGCAGAAATGGAGAGATTCATAAAGAAAAACTTAGAAAGAGGATTTATTGAGCCTGCCAAACCCAAAGTGGCCGCCCCGGTTCTGTTCAGGGAGAAGAAGGATGGGTCCTTTCGTTTGGTTGTGGACTATAGAAATTTGAACACAATTAGTGAATGTAATCTGTACCCCCTTCCCCTAATGAAGGATATGTTATCCCACCTATCGAAAGGAAAGATTTTTACCAAACTAGACCTGAGGGAAGCATACTACCGTATTAGGATTAAGGAAGGAGACGAATGGAAGACTGCATTCAACTGCCCAATGGGGTGCTATCAATTCAAAGTATTGCCATTCGGACTGCAAGGGGCCCCCGCAGTCTTTATGCAATTAATTAATGACGTGCTGAGAGAGCACCTATATAAGGGGGTCCTGGTTTACCTCGATGACATCCTTATCTTCACAGAAACCAAAGAGGAACATATCAAACTAGTCAGAGCAGTCCTGAAGAAGTTGCGAGCTGCCCACTTATATGCTAAATTATCGAAGTGTGAATTCCATCAGGAAAAAATCGACTACCTGGGATATCACATATCTCCAGAGGGCATCGAAATGGACCCTGAGAAGGTCAGGGCAGTACTAGAGTGGGCACCCCCCCGCACACGGAAGCAATTGCAAAGTTTCCTGGGGTTTGCAAACTTCTACCGCCAATTCATCCCCGCATTTGGCCAAATAGCCATGCCCCTCACAAATTTGTTGAAAACGAAGGGGGGGTCACCCGTGAAACCCAGCCAGCCTCTGAAATGGTCAATGGAATGTCAAGCAGCATTTGAGAGGCTAAAGAGACTTTTTTCTGCTGAACCTGTCCTAAAACACCCAGATCCCGACAAACCTTTTGTAATACAGGCAGATGCAAGTGATGTAGCGGTAGGAGCCGTACTATTACAAGAAAATGATGGGGGGACATTGCAACCATGCGCATACACATCCAGAAAACTCACAGAAACAGAACAACGCTGGCCAATATGGGAAAAAGAGGCATTCTCGTTGAGGTGGGCATTACTAACATGGCGCCAATTTTTAGAAGGAAATAAAATACCTTTCCAGGTCTGGACAGACCACAAAAATTTGGAAGCACTAAAAACGCCCAGGAAGCTCACTCCTAAGCAAGCCCACTGGTCCCAACATTTTCACTGATTCAATTTCACTCTCAAACACTTACCGGGGGGAAAGAACTTCCTTGCAGATGCACTATCCCGCATCCCCAATATAACAGCACAAGAGTTACTGACTTTAAACCACTTGTACCGGAACAACAACTGGCAGCACCAGTCACCACCAGGGCACAAGAAAAAATGAAGCCGAAGGTAGATAGCCAAACTGGAATAGAATTCAGGAAATCTTTGGAAAGTGATGAATGGTTCCAGAAAAATAAACATGTGTGCACAATTAAAGATGGACTGCCGTGGGTGGGGGAGAAGCTATATATACCTGCCACACAGAGAATCAATTTCATGCAACTGTGCCATGATACAAAATCAGCAGGACACTTTGGCTTTGTAAAAACCTTACACTTAACTAAAAGGCAATTTTGGTGGCCATCTATGAAAAAGGACATAGAAAGCTATGTGGGTAGCTGTCAAATTTGCGCGATGGCCAAAAGACTGCAAGGGAAACCGCCAGGTCTGTTACAACCGGTGGCAAACCCCTCAGCCCCATGGAAAGAAATAGCCATGGATTTTATCGTAGAACTGCCAGAAAGTAATGGAAACATCGTAGTCTGGACTGTCACAGATCTGTTCTCTAAGCAAGTACACTTCATACCTTGCCAAAAAATCCCGACTGCAAAAGCATTAGCAAAACTTTTTGTACAGCATATTTACAGATTGCACGGGGTACCACAACGCATCATATCTGACAGAGGGGTGCAATTTACGTCGGCATTTTGGAAAGAATTTTTATCCCTCTTAGGAACCACCCAAGGACTGTCATCTAGTCACCATCCTCAGACAGACGGAGCTTCTGAAAGACTTAATAATATACTTGAACAATATCTGAGATGCTATATTAATTTTCAGCAGTCCGACTGGACGGACCTACTGCCTTTTGCAGAAGTAGCATATAATAATGCAGTCCACTCAAGCACAGGTTACACTCCTTTTCAAGTAGCTACAGGCCAGAGTTTCAACCCAATACCAGAACTAACCCCAAAAGAACCGGTTATCCCTGATCTGAAGGAATGGATTGCTCAATTACAAAATACATGGCCAATCGTTAGGAAAGCGTTGGAAGATGCCAGAAAAGCATACAAGACACAGGCAGACAAAAAAAGAACCGATCCCACACCATTTAGGGTAGGAGAGATGGTATATTTATCCACAAAATACCTGAAATCACTCCAACCCTGTAAAAAACTAGAACCAAAATATATTGGACCCTTTCCAATTAAAAGAATCATAAACCCAGTAACAGTTGAATTAGAACTACCCAAAAATCTTAGACGAATACACCCAACCTTCCACTGCAGTCTATTAAAGAGAGAACAACAATCACCACTACGAGAAAAAATCCCACCACCACCACCACCCATCATGGTGGAAGGAGAACAACATTTTGAAGTGAAAGAAATCTTAGATTCCAGAAAACACCATGGAACGATACAATATTTAGTGGCATGGAAACACCTCCCCTCCTCAGAAAATGAGTGGGTTAACAAACTCCATGTTAAAGCACCTAAGTTGCTTAAGAGGTTTCATACAGAATATCCAAACAAACCAGGCTAACATTTATATGTTTTCTTTCCCCACAGATGGACTCATCTTTTTTCTGAAAGGAGAGCCGAATGTCAGAATCCATTTATATCACATTTCATAATTGTATAGGTAGAACAACGTGCTATTACTGGGGATTCTGCCATCTCTCCGAGGGGGGGGGGAGAGGATGGTTACTAAAGCGATTTTCAAACAACAGGGGATGTTTTAACGGGGGAAGGGAGGGGGACAGACAGGTCTGGTTTGTATCTTCATTTACAACTGAAAAGGAAAGCAATAACCATAAAACCAAGGAGAGTTCCCTTTCCCATGGAAGGACCTGACACCTAGCAACTGACGACAGCCTGACCAAATGGATGAGGGGAGGGGCTGAAATGGGAATGGTTTATATAGGATTGAAATGTAACCTTTGTCAGATTCCGTCTTGTATTCCCACAATCGATTCCTTCCTAGTAAACATTTTCCTTTTGGACTAAACTTGCATCCAAGAGTTCTTATTTCCTAAGATGTGGATTGAGGTGGGTCCTGACATTAAAATAAATAAAAAAATAAAAGGGGATCACATGATACCAAGACATAGCAGCCGTCATAAATATGAATCAATTGCCAAGCTTCTCAATTTTGATCACGTGACCATGGGGATGCTGCGGTGTGAAAAACGGTCATAAGCCACGTTTTCCCATGCTTTTGAATGGTCACTAAATGAATGTTTGTAAGTCACAGACTATCTCTATGAAGCAGACAAGTCAGAGAAAGCCTCCTGTGGATCCATGCATAGGAAAGAATTTCAGAAGCTGCAAGCAATGCTTTTGTCATTTCTGGGTGTCTCGTGTAAGGCCTTCTCTGCCTCATGGACAAGTGGGGTTGTGAATCTGAAGCCAATCCATCCCTAATACTGTAGGGAAATGTAGAGTCAAAGTTAAATAAAGTTGCAGAATTCTTGATTATCAGAATGGCACCATTCAGAAATTGGTCCCAAGCACAGGAGACCGCCATCAATGATATCCATTCTAACCAGTGGCTCTTCCAACTGAACAAGCAAGGCATATTTGTGTGTGATTACTTGTGGTGCCAGAATACATCAGGGCTTAAAGATTTCTTGCAAAGTTAGTTACAGCACAAAGGGTAATGTTTAATTGTTGGATGCCTCCCTCTTACTCGAGGAAAGGCCTAACTTCTTTCCCTACAAGTCTATTTTGAAACATGTGGGACGTCTGCTTTGCAAGATACATTCTTTTCTCACTGCCCAATTTTGACATTGGAAGTGTCCGGTGAGAATAGGGGGAGGAAGGCCAGAATGATAGAGAGAAGTGGCATTTTTCATCCTAGTCTGTCACAATCCTTTAAGTCTTCCATTTATAAAGCTGCAAATATAATACTTTCAAGGTATCACCAATTTCTGTCAAACAAGTTCTTCTCACATTTTATCCTTAAACTGATTTTATTTTTGAACTAGGGTTGAAGACATAGATTTTTCTCTCCATCTTCCCATTAAAGGCCTTGTCTGGATTTTAGTGGCACTGAACTTCTGCAGTTATTGAGTGTTTGCCTAATTGCCCAGTAGCTCAAGAACCTCAGGTCATCTGCTTGCTTTTAATGAAGCTGGCACAGACCCTGTCATAGACATTCTCCAGTCTAGTCTCTATGAATATCTAGTATTTTATGTGCTATTCAAAAGCCTAGGACTCTTGGAAGTAAAAATATAGACTCGCCAAGTTTATAAGCTGGAGGTGTTGTTTTTATGATTCCTTCTTTCCACCTAGTTACACACAATCAAAACTTTGTTGTTCCCAGGTAGTATGAAATCTAGGATGAATTCAGGGTGTTTCGCAAAATATGGATCTGGGGTCCAATATCTTTTGTCATTTAGGTCTCAAAAGAACTGCTGTAATTTCATTGCTGCCTTTGTAGTTTTTAATCATGAGAGATGCAATATCTAGTTCGGTCACCATGTGTGTAGATTTTTAGCCGCTCTGTTAGAACAGGATGTTGCCCAGGGTATACCATCTTGGAGGTAGTCAACACTTCATACCCCAGGTTGTTTTCCAATACTGGTCTAGAATATAGATTGAATCTGTCACAAGCATTAGAGGTAGAACAGAGCTGTGATGGTGCAGTGGTTAGAATACAGTATTGCAGGCTAATTCTGCTGACTGCCAGGGGTTCAATCCTCATCAGTTGACTCAGCCTTCCATCCTTCCAAAGTCAGTAAAATGAGGACCCAGATTGTTGGGGGCAATATGCTGACATTGTAAACTGCTCAGAGAGGGCTGTAAAGCAATATGAAGCCATATATAAGTCTGAGTGCTATTGCTATTGCCAGAATAGTCTGGCCTTAAAGAGAATACATCAATATTGTGCGAACTCTTGCTGCTAAAAAACTGTCCAAGGGTCCAAGTCCATTCCTTACAGACCAATTTCTTAAAAGTGTTAAATCGTGTTTGGATTTTGAACGCACATAATCTGCTAGATGGAGCATTTAGTTGCTGGTTGTCTACTAATAAGAGACAGGCAAAATTGCTTTAAACACAGTAATTTGTAATTTGGCAGGAGGAGGGGTGCTGCTTTGACGCTTAAAACACAGCCCCCGAAATTGAGAAGGAACTGCAGGAATCTCAAAATGGCAAATCTTTTCTTTAATAGTAATAAAAGGAAATTAAGCATGCTGTGAATCTGAGATGAGAAGGCTAAATGGAACTGTTATTTAAAAGCTACCATAGAACTTTATAAATGTTCAATTGACAAAAGATTTAAATCACCCAGGGATTTGGTCCAGCTAGTAATAACTGACATAAGATACTGATTTGAGATTACTTCCTGGATGACTTTTGTTTAAACGCCACAGGGAAAAATCTATGAGGAAAAATGGGAGGGCAATTTAATCCTATAAATCGAGAATCCCCAGTCCGTGGACTGGCACCGGGCCGCGGCATGCCAGAAACCGGTCTGCGCAAGCAAAGCCCCATCCACGGGATGCAGTCAGTACATAAAACCATGCCCCCTCCAGTCTGCAGAAAAACCTCTCTCCATGGAACCAGTTCCTGGTGCTCAAAAGGTTGGGGATCCAAAAGAGATGAAGAAAGTCAGTTTGAGTGACATACATTTTATTTTTAAAATCAATGGTCAGGATTGCATTTGTATTTTCATTTGACAAATATTAAATAGAATTTCTGGATTTTCAGTTATTTGTTGATATACAAATAGGCCAAGTCTTTTTTTACAGAAGAACAAAAGTGGTTTGAATCCTGTTCAAGCTTCCTACATCAAAAATAAAATATTTGATTTCAATCCAGTTCAGTAAATGCTTCACAAAATGTTATTAAGCTTAATGCTACATATCTTCAAATATGCTATCATCAGTCATTTCACTGAATATGGTTATTCCGTTCCTCAAGATAAATACTGGCTAACATTGCAAGTGGGAAAAATGCAGGGGTTTTTTTCCAAATACACTGAAAATGATTAAAAAAACAGGAAAAATGGACAGGTCTAGAATTGCACGCCTCAGATTCATTCATCCAGTGATTTTACTAATTGATCTTGGGAAAATATGACAATTTAAACAATGGAAATAAATAATTCCCTATGTATACTCACACTGCTATATGTAATTATTTATAATTTGTTTGGTCCAGACATGGCTGACGTTTCTGTATGTATTTCTATCCAAACCTCCTATTTTTGTAGAGATCATTTGCACAGGGGCAAGCTCTAAATACTGCAAAACAAACAAGAAACAAATAAAATAGCTGTGCACATTGGGCTGTGCTTGCCTCAAGAATTGCTTTGAAATATACTCAGCCATGACACCTCTCTGCCATTCATTTTTTTCAGATTTCTAAGCAATCCTGATAAAGATTAAGGATACACATATCCACACTTACTGCTGAAGCTGCTCCTATTCTATGGTCATGCTAGCTTGATTTTAAACTGGCTTAAGAAAACCCTGCCAAGACTGAGATATACTTTGTTTATTTGTTTGATAGTTTGGCAGCAGTTTAAGCTATTCAGTGCCAAGAGTGAACCACCATGTGCTCCCACTAGACTATTATCTTGCTGTGTCTTCTCGCTCTTCCCTTCCAAAAAAGTGAATTTTGATTGTTCTCTTTTCTGTGGGACAGCTCACTGGACATGCATATTTTTAGGTGAGCAGGTGTTTAGGAGATAGATTTCTTAATCCTTTCTCTGTGTATATACCCACCCATACACATACATATGCACACTTATATAACACATATATATGTCCATTAAGATTTGCTCACAAGAAGGATAGCAACTGAATCTCTCTCTCTCTCTCTCTCTCTCTCTCTCTCTCTCTCTCTCTCTCTCTCTCTGAAAGAAACACACATCAAAAAATCAAAATGCACCTACATTCAGGCACAATAAAGAGGTTTTTTTTAAAAAAAAATAACCTTTTTATTGTCGTGTTTTAGAGCTGTCTTTACAATCTATTTGTACAAAGTACAGTATTTTTATAATGCATGACATAAAATATTGGGATGATGTACTTAAATGGGAAAATTCGGACAGATAGATGACTAACATATGAAGAAATTATGACTGATAAGAATTGGATTGAATATAAGGGAAATTAAGTGTAAATAAAAACTACGAAAATAGGATGCATGCTGAACTAATGAGATGATGGTTATAAGAATAATATCAGCTAAAAAAAGTCATACATAAAGATTATTATTATTTGTATAAATATAAAAAATGTCTATATCTAATCATTTATATATTGAAAATATTAAGAATTATATTTTGGTTAAGGTTGAAGAAGGAGAATATAAATGGGAGAAGGGAAGATCAAAGAAATATATCATTAAATAATATGCTAATTATAGAACGATCAACTTAATCATTATTGTTAATTAATTATTATTGTCATTTTTTTCTTCTTAAAATATAAACCAAGACAACACGCTGTACACCAGGCACTGGAGATTGTTACAGTTAAAAATCAATAAAATATTTATATAAAAAAAATCAAAATTCAAGTACATGCAGGTACTATAAAGAGGTTGTTTTTAAAAAAAACACAACTTTTTATTGTCATGTTTTAGAGCTGTCTTTGCAATCTATTTGTATACTGTTAATATTCTTGTCATGAATTTTAAGTGGATGAAACAGTGCACCATAGGGCAACAATTTTTTGAACCAAGGTACTTCAAATGGGCTAATGTACAGCATGTGTCCAAAATCCAAGACCCATGTCTTCTGAGGGAATGAAATTTGGGAAAGTTGTGGCAGCTTTCAGTGGTTACTGCCGGCTGCTGGGCTCCTGTTGTGGTCACGTGATCTTCATTTTTAATTTTCCATGAGTTTCCCAGCCAGTCTCAAAATCTCTAACTCCCTTCCCCCTTCCAGCAGCAGCCATTTACCTGCCTGTTGGAAAGGGAAGGGAGATTTTGGATACACTACCTTGCTGCACACCTTCCTAATCCATGTGGTACCTCTTTCAACCTATGTACCACTTCTCATGTACTCTCGCTGACCACATCACACCCTGAACCCTCCTTGTCCTGCCATTCCCCAATGTCCTTCCCAATGCCTGAAACACCGCTCACATACCCATATGACTCCACACCTCTTTCCTAAACTACACTGTCCCCCACACACCCTACCCAACCCTTCCCTCTTACTATTTATTTTATTAATTATTTATTTTATTAAATTTTTATACCACCCTTCTCCCGAGGGACTCAGGGCGGTGAACAGGGCATATAATAAAAATACAGAATACAAAAGTTAAGAACAAATTAAATTATAGCCCAAATAAAACAGTAAAAAAAATACAAATATTAAAACCCAAGTTAACTCCCCATCAGGCCAGGCCAGCTTGTTCAAATAAATGGGTCTTTAGACCGCGCCGGAAGGAGCAGAGATCCGGTGCCATCCGGAGCTCAACCAGCAGTTGATTCCACAAAGCCGGGGCGCCCACAGAGAAGGCCCTCCCCCTGGGGGCCACCAGCCGGCATTCCCTGACCGGAGGCACCCTGAGGAGGCCCTCTCTGTGGGAACGCACAGGGCGGAGGGGAGTCGATGCCGGCAGCAGGTGGTCCCCAAGGTATTCCGGACCCATGCCATGTAAGGGCTTAAAAACCATCACCAAGACCTTACATATAAACATCCACCCTTCCCAATTCATGTTGCAGGAGAAACATTATTATTATTATTATTATTATTATTATTATTATTATTATTATTATTATTATTATTAATTTCCCTTTCTCCGAATTTTCTTATTTTTCCTATGCTTGTTTCTAAATCATAATTTGAACTATTTGGAAGCCGGGAATGGAATGGCTCTATTACAGGTGATTGGATATATGATGAGAAAGTTTGTTGCTAGACTTATTATTTTTTTAAAAAAAAACAGCACAGGGAAAAGTAGGAAGTTCAGGGAACAAAAACAAGGTGGTGTTTTTTTTTCAAGTAAATGATTGCACTCCAAGAATTGTGCTGAGATGATCTTCCTACATTTTAGAAGGGAGACCATACATATAAATCAGCATTTTCACATCTGCAACAACAGTCAAATTGAGAACGTTCTGTACTACTACTACAGCTTAATTCATGCTATTACATTGATATTTTGACACATTTTATACCATCTGTCTTTTCCATGCAATTGCTCAACAGTTTGCTTCACGAAAATCAAGCGGGGAATGTAACAAAATTCTGAATCCTGAATACTAAGGGAAATAATGGTGGCATAGACAATGTATTTCCTGTAATTCTGCTTTTGTACAAACTGAACACTCTCTATGATTGATCTCACTTTTACAGACATTTTGTCCTGGAACTCAGTCATGGAGAATATAATCTTTCAAAGCAATCAGCAAAATTATGAGACAAACCAAAATGAATCTCAAGGTCAGAAAAATACCTCTAATCAACATCTATTAACATAGTTTTTCTTCCCTATTTTGGTTTATGAATTCATACTAAACTAAACATACTAAAACACCAATGTACTATTTCCCTAGCATTGCTCAGTGATTCTGACCACTGCTAAGTGCATCCATGTTTGTATTTTTTTTTTAATTCCATTTATATCCCGTCCTTCTCTGAAGACTCAGGGCGGCTTTACAAACTTAGCAGTAGCCTTCATTCTATGTATATGCCTGCTTATTAGGGCTTTCA
This sequence comes from Vipera ursinii, assembly GCF_947247035.1. Lineage (NCBI taxonomy): Eukaryota > Metazoa > Chordata > Lepidosauria > Squamata > Viperidae > Vipera > Vipera ursinii. The sequence continues at coordinate 213,320,707 of NC_139512.1, read as the reverse complement.
TACACCCCCCAAGCGGCATTATTACAAAGTCAGCTTAATTGCCCCCAACAATCTGGGTCTAATGTTTGTATTTATCATTCCCTAGAAACAAGTAACTGTTTTTTTTATATTAATGGAAGATGAGGTTCACGCTTACTAAAATGTATCCTCAATATGTATTGTGACAGATACCACCTAACGTATATTCAGTGTGATCAGTATGTTCCTTTTAATAGATTTATGACAGATGAGAAGATAGGAACATGTTCTTTCTCTGTTTCTGCTTTTCACTTTCCAAAGATGAAGTCACATTGTTATTAAATAAGACACTTTTCTATTTCACCTAAACTTACCTGCTCTTAAGCTGCATTGGTCCATTTCTATTATTGAAGAAAGATTTGATAGTCCATGGTTGGGTGGGAAAGAGTTTCCTTTGATTTTTTTTTGGTTTAGACAACAGAATATCCAAATATCCAAGACCTACCCTATTGTGTGAATATCTGTTGATTTGTTTAGTTTTATTATATAGCATATGCAGTGTCAGGGAAAAAAAACAGTGGAATCTCAGTCACCTGTTGAGGAGAATCCAATACCTCTAGAATAGTGATGGCGAGCCCTTTAGAGATCAAGTGCCCAAACTGCAACCCCAACCCCACTTATTTATTGTCAGGTGCTGGGTGCCCGTGACCTACTGGGTGGGCATGGCCGGCATGGGTGTGGCTTACTGGGTGGGCGTGGCCAGCTCAACCTCACTCGCGTCAGGGGCACTTATGCAGGGCTAGGGCAGATCTGAGGGTCTCTGGCGGAGGGGGGATGGGACCACGGCAAGTGCCAGGGCATGGTCCACTGGAGGAGCCTCATTGATATTAAAGGGGGTGGGGGAACAGATGATATTAAAGGGGGTGGGGGAAGAGATATTAAAGAGCCTCATTGATAGAGATATTAAAGAGCCTCATTGATAGAGATATTAAAGAGCCTCATTGATATTAAAGGGGGTGGGGGAAGAGATGATATTAAAGGGGGTGGGGGAAGAGATGATATTAAAGGGGGTGGGGGAAGAGATATTAAAGGGGGTGGGGGAAGAGATATTAAGGGGAAGTGAGGCGTGCCTGTACTTTATCTTTAAAACTACCTTTTAATTTTAACTCAGGCCAAAGCATTTCCCAAGCATTTGGACTCACATCCATGGCCGCAGGCCGATTTTGGGGGCCGATTTTGGGGTGTGCCAACGGAAGCCTGGAAAATGCTTCTGCCACCCAGATCGGCCATGGGGGATGCGTGAAATCGCTCTGCAGCCCTAGATCCAGGAAATAGAAGCATTTTCCAGGCCTCAGGTGACTGAGATTCCACTGTTTTATTTTTCTGACACTGTATATACTATATAATAAAGGATCTGCTGCCTGGATGTAGGGCTGCAGAGCAATTCCACACACTCCTCACGGCCGATCCGGGTGGCAGAAGCATTTTCCAGGCCTCCGGAGATCGCATCCATGGCCTCGCGGCGATTTTGGGGCATGCAAGCGGCCCGATCCACACTCCAGAGGCCTGGAAAATGCTTCTGCTTCCTGGATATAGGGCTGCAGAGCAATTCCGCACACACCCCCCATGGCCGATCCAGACGACAGAAGCATTTTCCAAGACTCCGGAGCCCAGATCCGGCTGCTGGGGCATTGCAAAAATCTCTCCAGTGGCTTAGCTGCCTCCACCATTCAGCCCGGATCTGCCCAGCAGCTCTTGCAGCTGCTCCCTGACTCTCAGTGCAGAGAGAAAGAGAGCGAGAGCACAGGCGCACGTGGAGAGCAGTGGCGTAGCGTGGGTTGTCAGCACCCGGGGCAAGGCAAGTAATTTGCGCCCCCTAACCCGTGGATTTTAGCACTCGAGTCTCTTCCACTAGCTCAGGAATTCTGGGAGTTGAAGTCCATGAGTCATAAAAGAGCCAAGGTTGCCTACCCCTGAGTTAGGTTCAAGGCAAAAAAGGGTCTCTGGAGAAGAGGGAAAATGCTAGTTTAAAACTGAAACAAGGCAACTTTAAGGTGCCTCAGCTGTGATTTAGGATGAGACAAAGAGAGGACATGGCGTTGAAAATGGTTAATGGGGCATGTTTGTTCCACTCTTAGTGGATGTCAAGATAAACCCCACGAGAGAATGACCTTACAACAGATGTGAATAGGCTTGGACTACGTTTGTAGATTGAGTGCATACATCACATGGAGCGATGATGGGCTTCATCAAGATTTATGATCCCACAATTGGCTAGTTTTCTCCATCTTGTCCTAAACCCTGGATACCAACCACGGTTTATGGCTTAGCATGTGGTGTGGGGTGATCCAACATGTTAGGCAACAAACAATGACTTCCAACTTACAATGCCTCAGCTTCCCAAGGTTATTCCAAAGCCGGAAAAGCCAACCAACCCACCCTGCAGCTTTGCCTTCTTAGGCTGAACCCCAGGAATTCATACTTGCTGCGGCGCCCGACCTATTTTCTGCCCAGATGCTGCTTATCCAAGCCAAGCCGCCTCCTTCTCTTTGGCACCTCACCCCAAAGATTCGCCGGCCTGGCTGGAAACTCTCGCTGCTGGCGACATGTGTCGGGGGGGCGGTCCCGATCGCCGATGCACGGTTGGATCGGCAACCTGCCGACGCAGCTTTCGTTCCAGAGCAGGGACCCCCGGAGAGACGCTGCAGCGATCCTCCCCCCGCGGGAAATCCACCCTCTTTCAAGCCCCGCCGCGCCCCCCCCGCCTTTGGCAACCGTCCCCGGGAGCGCCTTGGGAGAGCCTCCGCAGCGGAGCCCCGGGCTTGCAGGAGGGCCGTGCTCTGTGCACGCTCAGGAGCCGCCTTCTCCTTTGCGGGGGGGGAGGAGGGAGAGAAGGCTTCCATCCAGCGCCGGAGCGAAGGCGGAGCGGCCCGAAGGAGGAGTCACGCTGTGTGGTTGTGTGTTTGTGTGCGTGTGTGTGTGTGGCGCGCCGTGGGGCGTCAGGCCCTTCCCGGCTGGGGCTCCGGTGCCTCCGCCCTGCCGGATCCCGGCGCCGTCGAGCGCGCCCCCCCAGATGTTGTGCCCGGTGCGCCCGGCCCCCCCTGCACCCCCCACGCTACGCCACTGGTGGAGAGCCGGAGGGGAGCAGCCTGGCCCCACCTCCCTCCAGGGTGATGGCACGCGTGCCCACAGGGACGGCTCCGCATGCCACCTGTGGCACGTGTGCCATACATTTGCCACCACAGCTCTAGAGCCACAGCAGGTGGAAAGAAAGCTCTTTTATAATCTGAGCCTAATTCTGCTCCTAATGAATGCTGATTATTAAAATACGAGCAATTCTGTGTTGAGTGTTAAGAGTTGGCAGGAACAGGGCTGCCTTAACTGGTTGATCAGACAGCAAACATCTGAAGGGAATTACCCAACTTGGCAAATAAAAACAAGCTTAGTGACATATTCCCAGAGTTGTTTGCAGCTTGTCACCTTAGTTCTCTGCTCCATGCACCTGTTCTCTGTGTCAGTCACTAAGTCTGAGGAACCCCAATCATCCTAAGACCTCCTGGCCCTTGGACTGGACTGCTACCAGAAGGAGCTTGAAAATTCAGGGTGTGTATGAGTACATTATGCTTTTGCAAGCTCCTATCTATGCTCCCTATTTTTCTTTTTTATTTGTTCAGGTATTGTAGGAAGACAGCACACACACACACACAAGAGAAGGAAATATTTTGGGGAATATTAAATAGGCAGAATATTATATTTCCCCAAAGGGGAAATATTCCCGCAACCCCAGGGAAGCAGGACATGACCTTTCGGACATAATAGGATTAACCCACCACCATCAGAATACAAAAAGGACATGCTCAAAAGCTCAGGTCAAAGTTCATCCCACAGGAACAACTCCAAGCACAAAAGCCCAAGAAGTTATAAAAACCCACCACTTCCAGCAATATGTGGTCAGCTGCTCCAGAGCCTCATGTCTTGTGGTTCTGCTCCTCAGTAAACTACAACCTTCTTTCTAAAGCAGTCTCCATTTTGTTTATTCCTGGCTAGGAATGGACCCTGATGGAGATTTTTCTTTCAACAGTAAATAATAATAATAATAATAATAATAATAATAATAATAATAATAATAATAAGAAGAAGAAGAAGAAGAAGAAGAAGAAGAAGAAGAAGAAGAAGAAGAAGAAGAAGAAGAAGAAGAAGAAGAAGAAGAAGAAGAAGAAGAAGTTGGAAGGGACCTTGGAGGTCATCTAGTCCAACCCCCTGCTAAAGCAGGAAACCCTATACCATTTCAGACAAATGGCTGTCCAGTCTCTTCTTTAAAACTTCCAGTGTTAGAGCATTCACCACTTCTGGAGGCAGGTTGTTCCATTTAGAAGCTGCTCACTTGGTGCCAGGGTCTTTAGAGCTTTCCTGGTTATAAAACAGGATAATTGGGTGCCTAGAGAAGAAATATGAGCTACAAATGTAATCATAAATATATAGTAACTTAATAGGAGGTCAGCATTTATGCATCTTTAATGAGGCTTTTCATAAAGAGTTTTGTATTTAAGAAAACCAATTTTCCCTCCACTTAACCAAGGCACCATCCTTTCTTTGTGATGACTTTTTTAGCTCTTAAGCATGGATAAATTACAGGCTCAACCACTACAGAGAAGCAAAGGAAAAGACACTGCTGAACACTGCAAGTTGCTTTTTCCATGCAGTTTCTCATCTCCATCTTGGGTATTCCTGCATGACAAGGACTTAGAAGTGGGATGCATAATGACTTGTTTAAATAGGGCAGCAAAGTCTAATTCTGCAGATGTTAGTGACTGACAGTTCCCAGTACAATTTACCATTAATTCAGCTGGCTGGAACTATTCAACATTGTAGCTCATCAAATTCTGAAGGACTTTCTATTCCTGAACTAGGAAGTTTCATAAATGGAAAGTGAGCAGGGCACTCTAGTCATTACTCTATGTTTCATCTCAACAGATCATGGAAATTTGAGAAATGTTATTTAGTATATGGCAATGGCACATTAGCCAGAAGACTTCAGTATTAATACAGAATAGTTGTTTCACTACCTAAGACTGCTAGACCATTTGGTTTACACTGACACACTATGTGTCACAGAGGGCAAACTAGCTCCATATTCAGAAATGGCTAATGGTGTTCTGCAGCATCATCTGGGACTTTTTTCCACCACCAATGTCACCTTATGTTCACATTCGGACAGGTTCGGCACCACTTGGGTTTGTATTTCCACACGAGGCACCATTATTTCTCCACCAAACTGGAACCTATTTATCTACTTGCAGGTAGCTTGCTTTCAAACTGCTAGGTTGGCAGAAGCTGAGGCAAGTGATGGGAGCTCATCTCATCACACGTTGCTAGGACTCGAACCACCAGAGCACAGACTTTCTCCAGCATCTTGTAAGCCACTGAGCCACTGTGCCTCTACTTGAAAAATAAAACAAATAAATAGAAGAAATCTAACATTCTCTGCTCTGCAGTCCCAAAGATACCTTCAAGGGTTGGGTAAAGGGAAGCTCTAGTTGAGTGTTGGTCTCAAATGTGGCTTTTAATAAGAATATATAGAAACATTTTGTTTCTCATTTACTTAAATGAGAAGAAATAAAGAGTTCACTTGGAATACATTTGGGGATGGTATTTGGTCTGAGAGATTGTGAAACCAATACAAGCTCTGCATCTCAGTCATAAAATATCCTTTTGTTTATAAATTAAACCCGCGACATCACATGACTTCACCCGACGTATCGAAGCTTTTCCCCCATTGCCAGCAATGGGGTGGGCGCAGTTTCAAAATGACACGTCTGGCCCACGGGCTGGCAGTTTGATACCCCTATCTAAATCACCCCAAAAATATTTGAAATGATACTGAAGATCCAATTATGTCAGTTCTACCAACTAGGTTGCAAACTAGATACAGACAAATATTTACTTGGGTCCTTCTTTCCAAATGTGACAGAGTGCTTTATTGCAGCTTATATGATTACAGGCATTCTTTATTATTACAGTAGTGCCATCTGTGCAAACAACTGAGGCTTTTCCCATGATGGTATATGGACACAGGTGTTGGTTTGATTTATTGTGCTCTCTCATAAATCAATATCACATGTCGCAGACAGAAGGTTTGATGCCTGTAGCACAGCTGCATCTATTTGTTTTGCTGGTTTACCAATAGTATTTAAATATCACCTCTTGATAAATGCCATCCAGGCAAGGATATAGCTAATGATAATAGTGATGGACATATGAAACATTCTCAAAGCATAGGAAAAGGCTTCCACCATGTAAAAAGATGAGTACAAACAGGAACTATTCAAAGTTCTTGAAGGATGCAAAAATGGCAGTAGGAAATATTGAAACAAACCCTTTGATTTAAACTAATCAACTCATTATAGCACAGCAACAATCATACATTCAGGGCTGGACTCCAATGCTGTAAAAGAAAGTATCAAAAATGAATCATCAAAATGGAAAGTTGTATTGGAAAGAGAGGTCAATAAATTATGAGCTGGTATCAGCAATCTGAAGAATACGAGGGAAAGAAAATTTAAATATAATAAGTTCAAGAACACTTACAGAAAAAAATATAATCTCGGCAATAAAATGATTAAAAGAAGTCACAACTCTTTCGAAGAAAATTGAATGTATGAATCAGATGTGACAAAATCAGCATTTTGGAACAAACCAGCATTTGTTTTCTAACGCAATATTGGAAAATAGTACAAATATAGATGCTTGCCCTGATATATATGAAAGATTAGAATTTTTGGTGGCATTTGAGATAATCCAAAATACATAATAAAGACTGAAAATGGCTGAAAGAAATTGAAAAGAACATTAGCTCTGTCAAAATGGATGATATTGTCATAGCATCAGAAATTATTTAAAAAATAAGATGCTTAAGAATCGGAATGCACTAGTAAAAGTTGAAATGCATGCATTTCGGTTTAAGCATCTGAAAACCATCAGACTGGCTGCTCGACTTAATGAAATGTTACAAATTAGAAAAGCTGAAGAGTCGATGAAAACTGGTAGAACATTTTTAATAAAAACAGAAGAGTGTAATTGCAAGTAATCAGATTATAATTACTTGCTTGCCAGCTATATTCAAATTGCTAACTGGTGTATTAGCTAATGCAATTTGGAATTACACATTCAAAACTTCATTATATCCATATGAACAAAAAGGTAAGTGTCAAAATTCACAAAGAACAAAAGAACAATTGTTGATAGATAAAAGGGTACTAAAAAAAAAGCTAAGTGAAGAAAAACCTGTGTAGAAAGTGTAAGGATTGATTATAAAAAGCTGTTTAATTCTCTCCCACCTAGTTGTATTCAGGAATGTTTAGAGATATTTGACATTAGTGCAAACATCTTAAATTTTGTAAAGGAAGCAGTGGAAAAATGGAAAACAGCTATGATGGTAAATACAAGGAAACTGGCTAAAAAAATTCAGAAGAGGAATTTGTCATTGCCTCTGCTGCTTTTTAATCATTTCAGTGATGCCCCACAATCATATCCTGATAAAACAAAACTTGAATATATGCCTTCTTGAAACAAAAGTGGAAATATGCTTTTTCCGTTATACGTGTATTTTGAAGCTACATGGGAAATCCCCCCCCAAAAAAAGATGAATCCATATTTAATACTGCAAGGATATAGCATGAGGATATCGATATGGGATCAGAATTTTATAAATGTGTGATACTCATCATAAAGAACGGAAAAGCTGAACAAAATGCAGGCTTACACTTCAACATGTAAATGCCATGAAGACTTTGCCTACAAAAAAAAATCTACAAATATATAGGAATACTCAAAGCTTGCTTGGTGATAAAAAGGAAACTAGTTCAGAATGATGAACAAGAAGTGCCAAAAATTCTTAATCAATCTCAAAGCCAAAAACACATGGAGGTTACCAGTAATAAGATCCACTGCTAGTATAACGGATTGGACACTGCTTGAACTGGGTGATTTAAAATTAGAAAACCCAAGATCAGATGAAAATACATCATGCATTGTACCCATAAAATGATGTTGATTGACCATAAGGTAAAGGTAAAGGTTCCCCTACACATGCGTGCTAGTCGTTTCCAACTCTAGGGGCTGGTGCTCATCTCTGTTTCAAAGCCAAAGAGCCAGCGCTTGTCCGAGGACGTCTCCATGGTCATGTGGCCGGCATGACTAGACGCCAAAGGCACACGGAACGCTGTTACCTTCCCACCGTAGTGGTCCCTATTTTTCTACTTGCATTTTTACGTGCTTTCGAACTGCTAGGTTGGCAGAAGCTGGGATGAGTAACACGCGCTCACTCTGCTACCCAGCACTCGGGATTCAACCCGCCAAACTGCCGATCTTCTGATCGACAAGCTCAGCGTCCTGACCCACTGATTGACCATACCCAGCAGAAAAAATTAAAACCCATAGTTTACCACAGGTTAACAGACAATTGAAGAAGAGCTATGCGCTTTAAATGATTATATCAAGGTAAGCCATGAGAAAACGGAAAATTTGGAGAATTTTCTAAACAGTTTTTCAACAGTTGACTATTGTAGTCATTTTTTTTCTTTTTTCTTTTTGTTTGGATGAGCATTTTCTCTCAAACAATAAACCAGACATTGCAAATAAAGTGGATATGATCAGGAATGGTAACGAACTGTCACCATCAAGAAGGAAACAGAAGGATTGATCTTTTTGCACCTTGAGAATGAACTTTACAAACAAGTGTGATGAAATCAAAGAGTCAACACACATCAAACAACAGGAAAGGCAGATTTTGCAGGCAAAAAAAAATGTAGATCATCACGGTTGCAGCGAAATTGCTCAGACTGATTCTTTTTATGTCATGACAGAGTAGCCACTAAGTGTTGTGACTCAGGGCCAGCCTGTGGGTCCGACAGCCGGCTCCGATGTATCGGATGACTCAGATGTGGGGGAGGAGGGAAACGAACCGGCTGATGATGATTTGGAGGCTTTGCAGAGTCCTCAGCCGGGGACCTCTTCTCAGCTGCGTGAGCCCGAGAGTGCGGAGGAAGATGACCCACAGCTGGCCCTGTTCAAGGACGCCCGACGCAGGAGGCAGTCGAGCAGGAACAAACAAAGAAAGGCTGTGAGACTCCTCGGGAGGAGGCACAGGGAGACCACGCCCTGAGCTCTCTATAAAAGGAGTGTTTGGGGAGGGGCTGGTTGCTGAAAGCAACTTTTCCGCTTGAGAAGACAAGCTCTTGTGTTTTTGTTAACTGCGTAATTAAATCTTGGCAGATGCCTTTTAGCCTTGGAAGCTCTCCAGTCTCTTCTTCTTAAATAGGGGTTTGCCTTTACAAGGCCAGAAGAGGGCTGGTTCAGAACAGTTTGCTTTCAGCCCCCACCCCTTATTACTACGATGGAGCAGCTTCTTGCCGAGAATGCCCAGCTCACTCAGCAACTTACTTTGCTGGCAGCTCAGGTGGCTCAACTGCAAGCTCAGGTACATGCTGCACCCCCACCCAGGAGGAAATGTCAGATAGCTATGCCGGATAAATTTGCTGGTAATCCAGAACTGTTTCCTGCCTTCCTGGGACAATGCCAGCTTTTTATCAGCGTGAGAGCAGTTGATTTCCCCACTGACCGAGATAAGGTGGGATTCGTGTTGAGCCTTCTGTCGGGAGATGCAGCTCGTTGGGGCACGCCTCTGTTGGCACAGCCTAGCCCTTTGTTGGATAACTTTGGGGGGTTTTGTGACCATATGCGCCTCATGTACGAGGACCCGATTAAGGCGCAGACTGCCACCCGACGCCTGAAAGTTTTGAGGCAGGGTCAGCGCCCTCTACAGGCCTATATCAGCGATTTCCGGCTGCTTAGCCAGGATTCCGCCTGGAATGAGGCTGCGCTCGTGGATGCCTTTCAGGATGGCTTGTCAGAGGAGATGTTGGATGAGCTGGCCCGCGTGGACATTCCCTCAGATCTGAATGGGCTGATCCATCTTTGTCTGCGGATCGATGCCCGGTTGCAGCAGCGAAAGAGTCGCCGTGCCACCCCACAGACCCCTGCCGCCCCTGTTGTGCGTGAGCCCCCAGTCCAGAGGGAGGAGCCAATGGAGCTGGGTGCCGCCAGGTCCCGTCTATCGGTGACGGAAATGGACAGACGACGATCGGAGGGGTTGTGTTTTTACTGTGGGGACCCTGGACATTTGGTTGCTTCTTGTCCAAAGAAGCGTCAGCGGGCATCAGTGACCAAGCCGGCCCTGTCGGGAAACGGCCCGAGCCCGATCTAGACGGTGTGAAAGATCGGGCGACCCACAACGACCACGTCGAGCGATGCCGTTCCGACGGTGCCTGTGAACCTTCACGGCATTTGATTTTGGAGGCACGTCTGATCCTTCCTGGCAAGCCAGAGGGGATTCCGGTCCATGCCTTAATTGACTCTGGGGCTACCACTAACTTTATGGATTCGGCCTTTGTGGCCAAATGGGCTGTTCCCCAGTGTCCAGTGGATCCGCCCATGCTTGTGGAGACCATCGATGGTCGAGTGCTCCTGTCCGGGCCTATTACGGCCGCCACGCAACCCGTGTGTATGGCCATCAGTACCCATGTGGAGGCCATTCAGTTCTACGTCACTTCGGAACTGCACTTCCCCGTGGTCTTGGGACTGGCGTGGCTCCGGGCGCATGATCCACAGATCTATTGGTCTCAGAACTTGGTCACCTTCCCAAGTTTGCAGTGCGTGGACCACACCCGCCATATCTGTGCCGGCCAGGTGGAGGGTTCCCCAGGGGTTTCCTTGCCTCCCGAACTGTCTGACTTTGCTGACGTGTTCAGCGAGTCAGAGGCGGACCAATTACCCCCGCACAGGCCCTACGACTGCTCCATTGACCTAGTCCCTGATGCGCCTCTCCCAGTGGGGCGTTTGTACTCCATGTCGGAGCCCGAGTTGGCTGCATTGCGGGACTTCCTGACAAAGAACTTGGCTCGTGGTTTCATCCGGCCCTCGTCCTCGCCAGTGTCTGCGCCCGTGCTCTTCGTCAAAAAGAAGTCGGGCGAGTTACGGCTTTGCTGTGACTACCGGAAACTCAACGCTATCACGGTGCGTAACCGCTACCCGCTGCCCCTCATCCCCGAGCTCTTGGACCGACTCCGGGAGGCTAAGATCTTCACGAAACTGGACCTGCGTGGAGCTTACAACCTCGTCAGGGTTCGGCCGGGTGATGAGTGGAAGACGGCGTTTGGTACTCGCTATGGACATTTCGAGTACACGGTGATGCCGTTTGGCCTGACCAACGCCCCCGCTGTGTTTCAGCATTTTATGAATGACATCTTTCGGGATCTGTTGGACCAGTTTGTTGTGATTTACCTGGACGACATCCTGATTTACTCCCCGTCGCGTGAAGCGCATCATCAGCATCTCCGTCAGGTCCTGCAGCGCCTCCGGAAACATCGGCTGTTTGCCAAGTTGGAGAAGTGCCAGTTCTACCAGGTGACCATTGATTTCTTGGGCCACCGCATTTCTCCTGAGGGCATCGCCATGGAACCGAGTAAAGTTGAGTCGTTGCAGAGTTGGCAACCCCCGCGTCGCGTGAAGGATGTTCAGCGACTTCTTGGATTTGCCAACTACTATCGGACATTCATCCCTGGCTTTGCTGCCTTGACAGCCCCCCTCACCCGGCTCCTGCAGAAGAAGACTCGGTTCCAGTGGAACGCCCCCGAACAACAGGCGTTCCAAGCTTTGAAGGACGCCTTCATGAAGGAGCCCATCTTGAAGCATCCTGACCCGCAACGGCCGTTTGTCGTGGAGGCGGACGCCTCCGACATTGCCATTGGGGCCGTGTTACTCCAGGCAGCGACGCCCAACGGTACCCTTTTCCCTTGCGCGTATCACTCTCGGAAATTGAATCCCTCGGAGCGCAACTATACCATCTGGGAGAAGGAGCTGCTGGCCATCAAGGCGGCGTTCGAGGCTTGGAGGCATCATCTGGAGGGGGCGCGGCATCAAATCGAGGTCCGGACGGACCACAAGAATCTGGAAAGCCTGCAGACCGCTCGGAATTTGAATCAACGCCAGATCCGGTGGTCCCTCTTCTTTGCGAGGTTTGACTTCCGGGTGCGGTACATACCAAGCGGGCACAACCAGAGAGCGGATGCTCTGTCCAGGAAGCCCGAGTACACCCGAGTGGAAGACAAGCTTCCGCCCAGGACAGTGATCCCCGTCGAGTCTTTTGCTGCGGTGCGGGAGCCGGTGGATATACGGGCTCGGATCCGGGAGGCGCAGCAGCAGGAGGCGTGGGTGGCTCAGCGGAAGGAAGAGGTGGGGCCAGATTCGCCTTGGTCGGTCACGGATGGACTCCTGTATTATCGTGACCGGCTCTATGTTCCAGGAGGGCCACTCAGGGGACTCGTCCTCAGCCAATGTCATGATAACCCGGCTGCGGGGCATTTTGGCCTGTTCAAGACTCTGAACCTGGTCTCCCGTACATTCTGGTGGCCCCGAGTCCGACACGATGTCCAGTCTTATGTCACCTCCTGCGTCCCATGCAGGCAGGCCAAGTCAGGGGCCCCGCCTGGTTTACTGCAGCCTTTGCCAACGCCCAAGAGACCCTGGGGGGCTGTGTCCATGGACTTTCTGACGGATCTACCCCCATCCTCCGGCTTCACGACAGTGTTTGTGGTGGTGGACATGTTGACCAAGATGGCGCACTTCATCCCCTGTCACGGCTTACCGTCAGCTCGCGCCACTAGTCGCATGTTCATCCAACAGGTGTTCCGGCTGCACGGCCTTCCCGATAGAGTCGTCTCCGATAGGGGGGCCCAGTTTACAGCCCGCTTCTGGCAGGAGTTGATGCAGGCGTTGGACATTAAGGTTTGCCTCTCGTCCGCGCATCATCCTCAGACCGACGGGGGTACCGAGAAGGTCATCGGCATCTTAGAGCAGTATCTGCGCTGCTACGTTAACCTGCAGCAGGACAATTGGGTGGACTATTTGGCCATAGCCGAGTTTGCCTTTAACAACTCGCAGCACACCTCCACGCAGATGACACCGTTCTTGGCCAACGTGGGTTATCACCCCCGGTTTTTCCCCCTTTCTCCCGTGGACTCACCGGAGCCGGCAGCGAACGAATTCATGGCGGAGTTACAGGCGATCCATCGGTTGGTGCGACGGCAGCTGGAGAAGGCCAAGGCCGACTACAAGAGGTTCGCCGATCGGTCGAGAAGGGATACGCCTCCATTATCGGTGGGGGATCGGGTCTGGCTGTCCACCAGGAACCTACCATCCACTCGGCCGGCGAGGAAGTTGGACCACCGTTACCTTGGACCGTTCCCAGTCGAGGCCGTCATCAACCCGGTCGCCTATCGTTTAACTCTGCCACGTTCCCTGCGCGTGCACCCCGTCTTCCATCGGTCCTTGTTGGTCCCCGAACAACCGGCTTGTCCACTTCGCCAAGCGGAACCTCCCCCATCAGGACCTCGTGATGGCGACAGCACCCCCGAGTACAAGGTCGCCAGCATCAGGGATTCCCGCTGGCTGAAAGGTCGCTTCCAGTACCTGATCGAGTGGAAAGGGTACGGGCCGGAGGACTTCACATGGGAAGACGCGACCGCCGTTCATGCCCCTGAGTTGGTGACTGCTTTTCACGAACAGTTCCCATCCCGACCGCATCCGGATCGGCAGACCCGGGGGAAGGGCCCTGCGGTGCGGGATAGTGTTGTGACTCAGGGCCAGCCTGTGGGTCTGACAGCCGGCTCCGATGTATCGGATGACTCAGATGTGGGGGAGGAGGGAAACGAACCGGCTGATGATGATTTGGAGGCTTTGCAGAGTCCTCAGCCGGGGACCTCTTCTCAGCTGCGTGAGCCCGAGAGTGCGGAGGAAGATGACCCACAGCTGGCCCTGTTCAAGGACGCCCGACGCAGGAGGCAGTCGAGCAGGAACAAACAAAGAAAGGCTGTGAGACTCCTCGGGAGGAGGCACAGGGAGACCACGCCCTGAGCTCTCTATAAAAGGAGTGTTTGGGGAGGGGCTGGTTGCTGAAAGCAACTTTTCCGCTTGAGAAGACAAGCTCTTGTGTTTTTGTTAACTGCGTAATTAAATCTTGGCAGATGCCTTTTAGCCTTGGAAGCTCTCCAGTCTCTTCTTCTTAAATAGGGGTTTGCCTTTACAAGGCCAGAAGAGGGCTGGTTCAGAACACTATGATAGGTATGCAAAACCTATAATTTCTGAGTTTCCTAACTGATGAAGTTGTTGTAAAACTACAATATTTTTTAGGATTTTTGTTTAGTCATTCTTTTAGGATTTTGCATACCGAGCAAACACTATCTAGACCTACAACCACAACTGGGCTTGCAACTTCCAGCTAAGCAAGGTGGTTATTAAGTGATTTGTGCCCAGTATTAGAATCCTTTTGGCCATGGTTGTTAACTAAGTCACACAGTCTAGAAGCGAATCCTGCTCCTCTCTATTGACTTTGCTTGTTGAAAGCCTCCTGGGAAGACCATCAATGGTGATCATGTAACCTTAGGATGTTGCAGCTGTCATACATACATGCTAGTTGCCAAGCACCCAAATTTTGATCATGTGCCCACAGAGTGTGTGTGTGTGTGTGTGTGTGTGTGTGTGTGTGTGTGTGTGTGTACTGCAATGGTGGTAAATGCAAGGACTCACTGTAAGTCATTCTTTTTCAGTGCCATAACTTTGAACATTAAACAAATGGTCATAAGTTGAGGAACACCTATAATTGGAAAAAAAAGTAGTTTTTGTAGATGTGATATAACCTGGGCAGGAGCCCAGTGTCTTGAAAGGGTAGCAAATGGTTGGTAATGTAATTTATTATTGCTTTATAGGTAGTCCTCACCTAACAACCACAATCAGGGTTGGTAACTCCATTGCTAAGCAACACAGTTTTTAAGGGAGATATCACATGACCACAACAGACTTATAACTTCACTTCCACCCAAGTTGTTAAGCAAATCACCTCAAACTTTAACAGCTGAATGTATTTTAAGATGTTTAAGACTTTTTAAAAGAACATTGCAGCTGACCTTGGAAAATAATTATCATTTAAAAAGGTCAGAAGAAAGAAATCAAGAAAAATAATTAACATTTCTAGACTTGTTCATTTTTCTCAAGACAAAGACAAAAAACCAGGAAAAATTCTCCCCTCTGATTTTTCTTTCTTTCTGAGCTTCCATATTATTGTATTGTTCATAATCCTATGCATATCAAAATGCATTATTGCATATGTTGAAAGGATTCCTGCCCCAACACACACACACATAAATACACTTCAAATAATCATTAAAATAGAACACACAATAACAAGGGCGGTGCGCAAAAGTTTGTAAACTGCTTGAATTTTCAATATCTCTGCATAAATATTACGTAAAATGTGAACAGCTTTCCACACAAATCCTAACACTAGGTAAAAAGAACCCATTAAACAAATGAATCACACACACTGTTTTTGTTCATTTATTTATTGAGGAAAAGGGTGCTGAGTGTCATATTTGTGTGAAAAATATATTAATCTCCAGGATTTTCCCTTTTGAGGGGGAAATTAGTCAGGTGTTTCAATCAATGGGATGATAATTAGGTGTGAGTGTGGGAGGTCCTGCCTTATTTAAAGAACAGAATTGTGAGTATTCCCTATCAAAGTTTAATCTTCACAATGGAAGAGATATGGCAGCACAGCTCAAGCAAATGAGATTTCTGAGGTCCTCCCAAAAACAGTTGTTGATGCTCACCAGGCTGAAAGTTCCACGTTAGGCAGATAGTGCACAAATGGAGGCAGTTCAACATCATTTGATTTTGTCCCCAGGAGCAGCTGATCAACCAGATCACACAAATATCAAGATGTATAATATTCCAGGAGGTCTCAAGGAAGCCCAAAGTAATGTCTATGGCAGAGGTCCCCAACCTTTTGGGCACCAGGGACCAGTTCTGTGGAGAAAGGTTTTTCTGAGAATCGGAGAATGTGTGGTTTTGTCCACAGATGGGACTTTGCTTGTTTGTGCAACCCAGTTACTGGCATGCCGTGGCCTGGTACCGGTCCAGAGACCGGGGTTTGGGGACCCCTGGTCTAAGGAAATAAAGGTCTCTCTGTAGCAGTGGCAAATATTAATGTCCATGAGATCACCATCAGGGCTGTGAGGAGAAAGCCACTATTCTCCAAAAGAAATATTGCTGCTCAGCTACAGTTTGAGAAAGACCACATGGATAAGTCAAAAGGCCACGGGAAAATGTTCTATGGATGGATAAGACCAAAAATAAAATAAAAAATTCACTTGAGTGAAAAGCATGTTTGACAAAAAGCAAATTCTACATTCCAGCCTAAGATTCGTATCCTATCTGTGAAACCTGGTGGTTGACAGCATCATGGTTTGGGTCTGTTTTGCCATCTTTGGAACAGGACAGTTTGCTATCATTGATGGAACTATGAATTTGGAATTCTACCAGCAACTCTGGGAGTTGAACTCCACAGGTCTTAAAGTTGCCAAGGTTGGACACCCCTGAGCTAAAGGATAAAGGTAGGCAAATTGTTTCTGAATGAATGAATAGCCCAAGGCTTTTTCCAGCACTTGACTTCTGAGCACATGGGATCTACTCTCCCAATGGTTAAAAAGCTCTTGCCAATAATCTTTATTTAACTCTGCACAGCTATCCATGTTAATTGAAAAGCATGTGGTGAATAACATACAAAAATGGATGTGACCCAAGCACAGGACATTATTATTGGCAGAAGTTGTTTTCTGTTTCATTTTAGGTCTGTTATTTCCTTTTCTTTCTCTCTCATTTAATGAGCCCACTGGGCATTGGCTGTCCTTTTGTAAAAGCTTTCTAAATAAAGATTTCCTCAGCTTTCTTAATAGCCAGAAGTCATTTTATGTTTCTTAAAAAAACTTTAAAAAGTGCTAGCATATAATTTTATTTCTGTCTATCAAACTGGAATTACGGTCTTCTGCAAACTGTATTCCTTTGCCCTCCGGTAGATTCAAGTTCCTGACAAGAACTACAGTTTAGCATAATTGTGTTTTTTCCGATTCTCACACCAGGGGTGGATGTTAGTCACTTAGGAGAAGTGCCACCTACTTAAAGTGCCAATTTGCACAGTAGGACCTTGCGAAGGAATAGTAGCAAGGCAGGAAGTATTCAAAATGTGGTGTGTGGCTTTGTGTGCGTGTATGTAAAAATCAGCAAATCTAAAATAAAAGGCATATATAAAGCAGGGGGTGGAGGGTGGAATGATTGAGTTTCAAGCCAAGAAGAAAAATTGTTGTGCTGAATTACATGTCATAAAACATTTTAGATTTTTTTTTATTGGAAGAAAAATATAGCACACAAAATGGAACACAGTTTCCGGGGTATAAGACTACTTTTTAACCCATGAAAATCTTCTCAAAAGTCAGGGGTCGTCTTATACGCTGGGTGCTGAAAATTTAGGGACAGGGCTGGCTGGAAAACCTGGAGCGGATCTCCCATTTAGTCTGCGCAGGGAAAGCAGGACCAATTGGAGAAGAAGCTGCAGTCTGTGATTTTTTACAGGCTGGGGTCTGGGCGTCTTTTCTTCTAAAGTTGAAGAGCAGCTGTAGTATATCCCAACTTGAAAGGCAGGTGGGGAAGGCAGCATCCAGAGCAGCGGCTTAGCTCTAAGGACACATTTGACTCAGGAACTGGGCGGGCTGGCTGGAAAACCTGGAGCGGATCTCCCATTTGGTCTTTTTTTTTAAAATCCCATTTATATCCTGCCCTTCTCCGAAGACTCAGGGTGACTTACAATTTAAAGCACAAATCAATGTGCTTAGCAATAGCCTTCATTCTGTGTATATGCCTGTTTATTAGGGCTTTCACACACACACCCCAAGCAGCATTATTACAAAGTCAGCTTATTGCCCAAAACAATCTGGGTCCTCATTTTACCTACCTTGGAAGGATGAAAAGCTGAGTCAACCTTGAGCCTGGTGGGATGCGAACTTGCACTAATTGCAGGCAGCTTGTGTTACTTAAGGCTCTGCGCAGGGAAAGCTTTAGAGTGAATTAGGAAAAGTGAAAAAGTGAATTAGGAAAATAGGGAATGGTTGCTGGAATCAGGGGCTGCCACAAAGAAGAGGGAGTCAAGCTATTCTCCAAAGCACCTGAAAGCAGGACAAGAAGTAATGGATGGAAACTAATCAAGGAGAGAAGCAACCTAGAACTAAGGAGAAACTTCCTGACAGTTAGAACAATTAACCAGTGGAACAACCTGCCTCCAGAAGTGGTGAATGGTCCAACACTGGAAGTTTTTAAGAAGAGACTGGACAGCCATTTGTCTGAAATGGTATAGGGTTTCCTGCCTTAGCAGGGGGTTGGACTAGATGACCTCCAAGGTCCCCTCCAACTACTACTTCTTCTTCTTCTTCTTCTTCTTCTTATTATTATTATTATTATTATTATTATTATTATTATTATTATTATTATTATAGTTTAATCCACTTGCACTGTTTTATATTTACATGTTTGATGACAAACAGCCTTATGTTTATAAGTGACAGTTTTCCTACTAAGAACCTGCATGTCATAAGCATTTGAATTAAAATTACCATATTCAAATCAAATCTGATGTTTTTAATTTTTTATTTGGTGTGCGTTGGAAGAGGGGTAGTCTTATACGGAGAGTATAGCCCAAACCCTATAATTTAACAGGAAATGTAGGGGGTCGTCTTATATGCCCAGTCGTCTTATACGCCGGAAAATACGGTAATACAGGAGTGGGACTGAATTTACTTCCATTATGAGTGAGCATATTTCTCTATACGTGGCGGGGGGAAGGGAGAGAATCTCTCTGGGGAAAACACTAAATGAAAGGACGGATGTTGAGTCCACCATGTCCTGAAGCAGTTAAACATCAAGCCTTCATAAGACTGCCATGTCCATGTTGACTCAAAAAGAAGTTTTACTATGTAATATGAAGCTCACTGATAAATGTCTTTAGGAGCCTAAGAATATGATCTACAACCAAGACCAAAACCTGATTTTGAGAAGCTCTCAAATATTATGGTGCCGCTGCCTCTCCCTCCCTGGTCGTGATGATGGTGTCTGAGCTTGCTTTTCCAAGACCTCCACCAGCTTGGAAGGGGTCCCCTTAGCTCTAGCCCCACTCATCTCGTGGATCCCCGTCTCTTTCTCAGGAAAGCTGGTGTAGTGGCATACACAAAGCAAGATTTTTTACTACCTATCACCCTATTCTTCATTCATACAATTTTCTATAGAATTCGGACAATTTTGCCCTCCAGTTGAAACGCTCCAGTCTTTTCCCACATGTGGTTGTTGTTGTTTTGTAGTCACAGAAAAGCTGTTAGGAAAAAGATAGCAAAATGGATATGGTTTGTCAAGTGCTGGGGAAATCAGGAAATCCGGGCAGTTTAAAGGAACATAAAGGTTTATTGCAAGCTCATGCTCTCTACAAGAATCTGAACTATTAACAGTCAAAGCAAATTGGCAATAGGTAAGAGTCGAAGGAATTCAAGATGGGCTGGACTAGATCTCTTTGGGAGCGAAGGGACTCAAGACTGATGACGCATTTGACCCCTCCCTTGGGCTCAGCCTGGTCATCTCCTACAACACCCACCTCTAGGGGTTCCTGCTTCAGCAAGGGTTGGACTAGAAGACCTCCAATGTCCCTTCCAACTCTGTTATTCTGTTATCCAATGACTGTCACCATCATCAGTAATCCAAATGGCCTCCAGACATTACGGGCATTGATTTATCAAGGTGGGCCTTTTAGAGCATGCGTGCCAAAACAACAGCCTATCTAAGCTGATCCTGGATATTACTAGCCACAACTGTCTACATTTAAAAAACAACCCTAATCTCAGCTACAAACTATCAGTATGGTCATACATAAACACTTGAGAGTTGGTCAAATTTAACTTATTAGCACTTTGAGGAACATACGGATAGGAACATGCTGTAGATGGTTTTAGTATACAAAGTCCACACAAAATAGATGAAGTGCCATTTCGCAGTGAAGATTTGTTAGAGGAATATCATATTTTTAATGTTCTTTGCTGTAAAAAGCACTAGGATAAGTAAATAGGTTCTTTACTGAGTAGAGTGTTGGAATGAGAATGTCTATTTATGTATAAAATCTGCAGCAATCTCTGTTCTTATTCTTGCTTATTTTTTTCCCCTTTGTTATTTTCTTAACTGCTCCCTATCATCACTAGAGAGGAGACAATTTTATATCCTGGATGTCGTTTACATGCCAAGACCGACACAGAAGTCAACTTATCCTCTTTCCAAAATATTGTTCTCTGTGCAATAGTGGGCAACGTTTCCACTTTCAGGCACTTAATTTTAGGGTCTTTATACAGAATAACAAAGATGGTAAAATATCAGGAAATCAACTGATTTTTGGTTTTCGCATGCCTTTTAAACCATATAAGCAGATGTAAAATAATCCATGGAAAAGTTTTCTTTATGGAAACTTAAAAGAATCTACAATAGATTTTAGATTCAGATTAGATTAGAATAGAATAGAATAGAATAGAATAGAATAGAATAGAATAGAATAGAATAGAATAGAATAGAATAGAATAGAATAGGATGGGATGGGATGGGATGGGATGGGATGGGATGGGATGGGATGGCATGGGATGGGATGGCATGGGATGGCATGGGATAGGATAGAATAGAAATGGAAATAGAAATAGAAATAGAAATAGAAATAGAATTCTTTATTGGCCAAGGAATTTGTTTCCGGTGCAGAAGCTCTCACTGTACATATAAAGAACAAAGTAATATAATCATAAAATACTAATAGAAGGTAGTAGAAGAGATGAGAAGGATAATAGTACATATAACGTAGTATTGTATTCTATTCTAAAAGAATCTATTTTATTCTTAAAAAATCTAGGGCAGGTTTAAGATGAGTGGACTTCAAATACCAGAATTTCCCAGCCAGCATACTGGTTGGGAAATACTGGGAATTGATGCCACACATTTTAAAGTTGCCAAGTTTGAAAAACAGCAATTTAAGGCACACTATCTGGGCTGATTTAATTACTGGAATGCTTTTTTTTTGCCCAGCCAATTGAAAGTATTACAGTTATTTTTAAAAAATGTGCTCTGAGATATTTCAGAGCAAAATTGAACCAGTGAATAGAGCAGGGGTGTCAAACTGCCAGCCTGTGGGCCGTTTGCATCATGTGGAGGCCGTGCCCACCCCAGCTCCAGCAATGCAAAAAAAATTCACAATACGTCATGACACATTATGAGACACGGCAAGTTTGAGACCCGTGGAATAGAGCCTCATTCTTATGATGTGGATGCGTTTGGAGATATTTTGCTAACTTGAAATGTTTCTGTGCTATTTGATTTGGAGAAGTCAAGGAATCTACTTTTTTCTTGCTACTTTATTTTTGCCAGTGATAGAAAATCAAAATTATCTGTATGAGCTAGCCTGGATATTAAGTAAATGTATTTCCATCTTGGTATCACTTCCATTCCCCAACTCATCCATTCCAATTCACAGCAACCTTGTTCACCTCTTTCCTTTTCTCAATCTTGAAATGTTAACATCATGCAAAGATCATTGTGAACTAATCAGCGCTCCTAGCAATTGCCCAAGAACAGAATGCAAAGAAAGTCATTTAGTCATTTAGTCTTTGTAGTCATTCCATGCAAAAATAAGCTAAAAAGAATTAGTAGTGTCCTGTCCCTCCTCCTTCCACAACTCCAACCAAAAGGCCAACCTCTGCAAGAAAAGCTTATTGGTAAACTGCCAAGCTGGCTCGCCACCAATCAGCTTCCCACCACATTTGAAAACACTTGGAAATGATGTAATTGCATGATAGCAGATCAGCCCAGAAGAAGAAAATCCAGGCTATAGGTGGTAGAATGGGTAACAGATTTTGTGACTGTGGGAAAGCAGATGGCTTACAAGTTCTACAGAATCACAAGGTTGCAAGAAAAACACATGTTTGCATTGATTTCAAGTAACCTGCAGGGGAGACAGAAAAAAAAAACTTCTGAAACCAGATTATGTGCACTGATGCCAATCCAGGACTTGCTCCAAAGAAGCACAAGGCCCTCACATGGAGATTCTGAGTTGGGCAGGGACTCAGGTGTCATATGTATAAAAATAGAATAGAACAGAACAGGACAGGACAGGACAGGACAGGACAGGACAGGACAGAACAGAACAGAACAGAACAGAATAGAATAGAATAGAATCTGGAAGGGACCTTGGAGGTCTTCTAGTCCAGCCCCCTGCTTGAGCAGGAGAACCTATACCATTTCAGACAAGTGACTGTCTAGTCTCTTCTTAAAAACCTCCAGTGATGGAACACCCACAATTTCTGCAGGCAAGCTGTTCCACTGGTTAATTGTCTTCACTGTTAGGAAATTTCTCCTTAATTCCAGGTTGCTTCTCTCTTTGGTCAGTTTCCAACCATTGTTTCTTGTCCTGCCCTCTGGTGCTTTGGAGAAAAACATGGCCCCCTTTTCTTTGTGGCAGCCCCTCAAATACTGGAATACTGCTATCATGTCGCCCCTGTTTCTTCTTTTCTTTAGACTAGCCAGACCCAAGTCCTATAGTTTTGGTTACACAAGCAGTTGTTTAATAACCAAAATTAGTATTGATAACTCCCTCATCCAGAAATACAATCATTAAGCAAGACATCACATAACCCCAACAGGTTTCTGACTGCACTTCCACCACAGTCATTACAGGTCGTTATGTGAAACATCATGGGACCACAACTTGAGATTTTACTGCTGGCTTCTCCACTGACTCTGCTTGTCAGAAGCTGACTGTGAAGTGCACACATGGTAATCACGTGATTGTGGGATGCTGGGATGATTGTAAACGCCTCCCAGTTGCAAAGCACCCCAAACTCAATGATGTGACTGCAGGGATGCTGTGATGGTCCATATGAGGATCGGTTGTAAAAGTTACCTTTATGATTTCTGATAGTCACTAAACAAGGCAGCCATTGAAAAAAGTTGTTTGGGGCTCATTTTCTGCCTCAGACTGTTGATACACAGTTAGAGTTGTGGGAGAAGTTGTGGAAGAAGTGAAGGGCCCAATATGCTCCTTGACTTAAGGAACAAAATATCCTGGGTCAACACACTCCTATAACTAAAATGGGTTGGTAAAACTCCTAAAATGAAGGTTGTTTTCTGTCAATATCCTGTAATACCACCTGGGGTTACATTGTGCGTAGATCATAGAACACCATCAGAGTTGGAAGGGACCTTGGAGGTCTTCTAGCCCAATCACCTGCTCATGCAGGAGACACTATACCATTTCAGACAAATCTCTTCTTAAAAGCCCTCCAGTGTTGGAGTACTCATAACTTCTGAAGGCAAGCTGTTCCATTGATTGATTGTTCTCAATCATTTGTATCTTCCAATCTACAATCATTGCCTACATTCGAACATATACTGTATAAAAATGTGCTGCTTTTTATGCTTTCTTTTATGGTCCCTATTCAAAATGGTATAAATTGCCAGGATAATATTAAACAACCATTGGGAAAAAATGCATGAATACATTCTAAT
The DNA here is from genome assembly GCF_947247035.1 of Vipera ursinii. Taxonomy (NCBI): domain Eukaryota; kingdom Metazoa; phylum Chordata; class Lepidosauria; order Squamata; family Viperidae; genus Vipera; species Vipera ursinii. The sequence continues at coordinate 213,297,232 of NC_139512.1, read as the reverse complement.
CCTTTTACTCTAAGCTTCAGTGACTTTCAGGGTGCACAACTGTGTTTTATTCCTAACCCTGCAGTGTCCCAACCCTACCATACACTTGGAAATATCACTGCAGGCGTTAACTCGATGCATAGGAAATGAAAGATCAGCTCAGATCTGCTAGTGGCTGGGAAAGGTCTGATATAATTATAGACATCTCCACCAATTTGTTCTTGCAATGAGAGCAGGATGTTCTTCTGTGTGTGCAACTCATTAATATTTATTGCAGAGAGAAACTAAGCAGAGAGAACTGGCCTAGTGGTGTCAAGAGTAACAAGGGAGATATTTTCAGGCCACATCTAGAAAAATTCAGCACTATTACACACTTACATATGGAACGTGTACGGATCTATCTTATTCATGAGGCCACTATATCCAGGAGCTGGAAGCATATACTGTACATTTCTATTTCTCCCAAATTTATTTGGATTCTCTAGTGTGAGATAATTCTATTTCATTATGTTAGAAAATCATGGAGCCTGGAAGTATCAGCTGACCTTCTTGCTGGTCCTGAATTTGATTGTTTTCTTCCAGCTGTATCATTACCAAGCTTGTCTGTTGTTGTTAGCTGCGAAGTCGTGTCCGACCCATCGCGACCCTATGGACAACATTCCTCCAGGCCTTCCTGTCCTCTACTATCTTCTGGAGTCCATCTAAGCTCACGCCTACTGCTTCAGTGACTCCATCCAGCCACCTCATTCTCTGTCGTCCCCTTCGTCTATTGCCCTCAATCCTTCCCAGCATTAGGCTCTTCTCCAGTGAGTCCTTCCTTCTCATTAGGTGGCCAAAGTATTTGAGTTTTAGCTTCAGGATCTGGCCTTCTAAAGAGCAGTCAGGATTGATCTCCTCTAGGACTGATCGGTTTGATCGCCTTGCAGTCCAAGGGACTCGCAGGAGTCTTCTCCAGAACCATAGTTCAAAGGCCTCAATTCTTTGGCGCTCAGCCTTTCTTATGGTCCAACTTTCACTGCCATACATTGCAACTGGGAAGACCATAGCCTTGACTATACGCACTTTTGTTGACAGGGTGATGTCTCTGCTTTTTAGTGTGCTGTCTAGATTTGCCATGGCTTTCCTCCCCAGGAGCAAGCGTCTTTTACTTTCTTGGCTACAGTCCCCATCTGCAGTGATCTTGGAGCCCAGGAAAATAAAATCTGTCACTACCTCCGTTTCTTCCCCATCTATTTGCCAGGAATTGAGAGGGCCAGATGCCATGATCTTGGTTTTCTTAATGTTAAGTTTCAACCCAAGTTTTGCACTCTCCTTCTTCACCCGCAACAAGAGGCTCTTTAGTTCTTCTTCACTTTCTGCCATTAGAGTGGTATCATCTGCCCAAGCTTGTCTAGGTTACCACTAATAAAGGGGAGAGTAGGGTTTGCGGGCTGTTTATATATATAATAGCTTGCTTTGCCATTCTTTGGGGAATCCTTAGTGCTTTCTGAACCGGATTGTTTGCTTGCAGATGTTTCATTACCCCACTAGGAAACATTATCAGTGCTAATGATTATAGGGTTTGTTGCTTGCTTATATAAAGTAATTTTGCCCTGTCAGAATTGGAGGAGATATGGTTTTCTCATTAGTTCCATAATTTGGAATCAAGATTTCTGCTTAATTATTTATCTAGTGTTAATCCCTGCTTATCTGAGGTCGCTGGAGAGGATGTCTTTTATTTGTTTTTTAGCTTTTTTATTGTCTCTTTTGAATGGAGTGCAAATTCCATTTATCTCTGTCTTTTCATGGCCTGTTTATCTGAATACCAGACTTCCAGGAATTCCCTAGCATTTTTGGATTTAGCTAGTTTAAGATGCTCACTGTTGAAACTATGATCAAGTCTGCCCAAGTGTTGTGAATTTAACAGTATCCTACATGGTGGCTGTTACACTCCTTATACTGTATTTATAAATGACTCCTATTTTTTCCCCTTAAGCTATTGGATCTTTTGATTTACTTAAACCAGGGGTGTCAAATTCAATTTCATTGAGGGCTGCATCAGCATTGCGGTTGCCCTCAGGGGGCCGGGTGGGTATGGCCAGGGTGGGCATGGCCTACTGGGTGGGCGTGGCTAGAGTGCATATGGCCTACTGGGTGGGCATGGCCAGCTCTACATCGTTCGCATCAAGGGTGCCTATGGGGGCCTGGGCAGGAGTGGGACAGATCTGAGGGTCTCTGGCAGAAGGAGGGTCTCTGGGCCAGGGCCAAGGCAGTGGGGGCTGTTCCCTCACTGTTTCCAGGATGGCTTCATGGGCCACATGAAACCACTTCGCGGGCCAGATCCGGCCCCCGGGCCTTGTGTTTGACATGTCTGACTTAAACTAACTAAAGGCCTACAAAACATCATCTGTGTTAAATTGATGCTATGTGGTTCTAATAGCCCATTGGTTGTTCCTGAGATTATTTTGATGCATGACAGTGTTATCTTTTTCATAACTTGGGTTGGTTGTGCTGCAGAGTGTTGCATGGTCAGGCACATTTTAATATTTGTATGGATAACCATTTTGTTGGAAGATGTTATATAGGTGGTCCATTTCCTTTTTCTGGTGTTCTGGATAGTTGCAAAGCATTTGTACTCTCTTGAATAATCAACAAAGATCCTGAAGCACAGAGGAACTACCAAAGGACTGGAAAAGAGATGATGTAGTTCTCATCTTCAAAAAAGGGGGGGGAAAACGGATCCAGGAAACTACAGACCTATCAGCCCAACCTCAATATCTGGAAAGATTCTGTTAAAGATAATCAAGCAATGAATCAGCAAACACCTAGAGGCAAACAAAGTCATAACCAAAAGCCAACATGGGTTTTGTCAAAAACAGATCATACCAGACAAATCTTATTGCATTCTTTGACCAGGTGACAAAATTAGTGGACCAGAGGAATGCTGTGGATATAATTTACTTAAATTTCAGCAAGACATTTCATAAAGTAGACCACAACCTACTACTTCATAAGATAGAAAAATGTGGGTTAGACAGCATCACCACCAGATAGATTCATAGCTGGTTGACCGACCGTTCTCAGCGTGTGGTCCTCAATGGAACTGCATCTACATGGAGGGAAGTATGCAGTGGAGTGCCCCAGGGCTCTTTTTCTGGGACCAGTTCTCTTCAACATCTTCATCAATGATTTGGAGGAGGGGATACATGGGGAACTCATCAAATTTGCAGACAACATTAAGCTGGCAGGAATAGCCAACACTCCAGAAGATAGGCTTAAGATACAGGAGGATCTGGACAGACTTGAACACTGGGCGCTATCTAACAAAATGAAAATTCATGAAATTCATTTAGGAAAATCAGCCAATAGACACATAGAGATAAGCCCTAACTATATATCATTTAAAAGCTATAGTCAAAAGCCTAGGAAAGAAACAGGCCAGAACACATTCCTACCAGCAGCCAGATAAACAGGAAGCATCACCAGATAAACCATTCCTGGGGGAGAGGGGAACAATTTCCAAATCAGAGAACCACCAAGAAGGATTCACAACCTTATCAAGACTGCAGGTGGTTGATCAATTAACAACAGATCCCACCTTTCCCCCCCCCATCCTGCTCCCATCCTCATCTTTTAATTGGGCTGCAGTATTTGGTTATCTGTAGTATTTTATTTATGTTTTTATCTTTGTACAGTTCTTGTTTTGTTTTTTATGACTGTAAGCTGCCCAGAGTTACCCTGTGGAAAAATGGATGGCTAATACATTTTACAAATAAATAAAAAGCAAGCTCAGACAGCACCAAGCACTCAACAGGTCAACCATGAGCTACAGATATTCTCTTCTAATTCAAACTCGTATCCAGTTTGCTGTACTGTCATTTTCCCCTTTTGACATGGTTAAATGCAGCTGTTTTTGAGTGGTTGCAGAAGTAAGTATACTGTAACTCAGAATCTCTTGGCAGCTGTGGCTAAAGTGCAGAAATTTGGCAAGAGAAGAGCTTCCAGATGTTTATTAGTTCCAACTATTGGCCCCATATTCAAATTAATAATTCTCAAAGGAAAATCAGAACTGAATTGTTCTATAACAGGGCTTCTGTGTTTGGTTCTGGCAGTGATTATAAATGTTTTGGCTGAGAATAAGTTCAAGATTTTAACAATTAATCCTTAGTATGTGTCTGCTCATCTGAATATAGCAGCGGTTAGATCTCAGATTTATTCAAAGAAAATGTAGACTATGGTTCTGAAATTGGTCTGCCCATAGCAAGTCATATTTAATTCCAGAATATCAGGATCACTCTGGGAATCTCTCAAACATACAAACATTTATGTACTGTGTTATGTACTGGGCTTTTGGGTACCACACCACGTGCATTGCTGGAGAGCTAACGGCTCTCCAGCGACCCAGACAGGCCATCTCCGGTCCTGCAATTGTCAGCCCCAGGCAGCAAACACGGGTTCAATCCTATTGGCTGCTACCATACGGTTTGGCTATATATTGTGGCTGGGAGCGGCCCAAGCTCAAGTACAGTTCCAGCAAGAATAAAAGAATGAGTTTCTCTGTACTCAGCCGTGTGTGTTCATTCCTGCTCACCAGAGCCCACGACTTAACATACTGTATACATTTTCTTTGCTAAAAGTAGGGCAGAGAACTGAGACACATTTTATAAGGACCTGCAACAAAGAGGCATTGTTGTTTTTAATTGCAATCTTAGAACTCCCTGGTGACATCTTTTGACATTTGCCATGGCCCTGCACAAAGGTAGGGGCCCCCACAACAGCTTAAGACCCTTCACAATAATTTTTACCTCTGTTTCCAAATGTTCCTAGGCTGTAATTATGTAAAATAGGGTCAACAGTAGAAATGACTGGACCCAAACACTTAGGTTTAACAACAATGAACTTAACCTGTAAGCTTTTATGCATTTATTCACCCATTTATTTATTCTACGTATTTATATCTCATGTTTCTGTTCAGGTAGGCACTTGGGGAAGATAAGAAACTTCAAAATCCACTTCCCTCCAATGGGAAAAAAATAAATATTTAATACTAAAATCGTTCCACAATGGAAAGCCTGGCCAAAGAGATGATTTTCTAAGGGCTGAGAAGAAATGATAAGGAGCAGATAAGGAGCAGAGCATAAGGAGTCATAGAGGAGAAAGCAGAAGATACCATACAAGGGCATTTCAGAAGGACATCTGTGCAAAACTTAATGGCCAAACGGATTCATAATGGGAGGGAAAGTTCATCGTATAACCCTACACTGTTCAGTCTTTCAAAATCCCTATCTTGGATTACATACATTAACTGGTGGCAAGTACAGATCTTTAAGGACAAGCATGTACATATTTCTTGTGAGTGGAAGAGTATAAAAATACAATTTGAATAAGAAACCAAACTCGTACAATAAGAAAGGAGATGCTGTTTCCTTATCTTTATCTGAAATACTTTGTCCACAGCTGGGGGAATGGAAGGGATGGGTCTGCAAGCTGACATGCCTCATGAGGCATAAGAGGCAAAATGAGAGCCTCTTATAGGTCTCACAGACCATTTGCCCATCTCTTCTGAAATCAGGCTGTTTGAACAGATCACTGTTTTCATGAAGAGCGCCCTTCCCCATAGTTCTATTCATCGGAATACTTTCTTGTGCAGTCTTAAAACTGCATCACCACAGTAGAAACAGCACACTCTCTTCAAGAAGATAGGATTATACAGTGTTTGCAGACTGTAAGCATGTGACCACATCGTACAGGGTGAAGTGAGCAATAGTTGTCAGTGGAGGGACTTGAATATATTCTTTGATTTCTTTCACTAATCTGGATGAGAGGAACATTCTTGGTGAAAGATTGAGGGTCATGGGGAATTGGTCTATGAATGCAAGTGTTCTGTCCCAGCCTCCGCAAGTCCTTATTAAGCTCACAAGGAGAAACCCCTCTTCCAACAAGCAGGCTGGAACTACAAGGAAAAAACCCCAATCCCCTTTTATTAGTCACAGACCTGAGTCAATGTCCAAGGCAAACAAAACACAGTTCACAGAAACTCAATTCCTTAACATGAACAGTTGTTGCCTTTGGCAACCAGCACCTCCCACACCTTCCCTTTTATTATGCAGCCAAGGTATGGCTTCCTAATGCCTTCTCCTTTGCCTTTGGAGCTGCCCCATTGCATTCCTTTGTCCGACTCTCTTTTGTTACCGGCATTTAGGTGCATCCTGGATATCTTCCAGCTGTGAGTCATCACTGTCAGCACAGCTGTGTCTCCACCTGAGGGTGAGTAGAGGGGCCAGGTTCCTTGTCAGACTCTAAGTCTTGGAGCTCCTCAGAGCCTTCCTCTGACTCTGATGTCACTCCATGTCCCTCTTCCTCCTCTGATTCCTCTGACTCAGTTGCCGGGGTCCAGTGGCTGGCGAGGACTTACAACAGGTAGGACTTCAGTGTAATTCATCCCCCTATTGCTGAGCTTACGTTGGTCTATGAATGAAGCAGAAGCATTTTTGGTAACAATCTACTAGCCTATCTAAGTAGCTTCTTGCAAGGTCACCTGAGCTCCTGGTAACCCTCAGCCATTGTATTTGGATTATACTTCTTGCATTCCAAAACAAGCATGTCAAATTCCTGGAATTAACAGCTCTTCCAAACCATTTTCTTCAAGGGCAACTACAGCTGTCCTATACTAATTGCACATTGTGAGAAGTTTTACATCAAAACATATTTTATCCTTTATATTGTTTCCATCTTCCCTTAAAACATTAACAGAATTCACAATGGACTTAGAATCAGCATCTCCACTAGATAATTGACAGTCAAGCTGAAATTAAGTTAAATAGCAAATGGGGGGAAATCTTGACTTGGGAGGCCGGTGTGTGGTGTAGTTGGGTTCACATGGTGTAGTAAGATGGAGGGTTTGTTGTCACTGTGTGTTGGGGGGTGGGAGCACAAAGGGAGGCTCAGCTAATCTCAATGTACACATAGTTGTACTTTGACAATAAAGGTTTGTTTCATTTCATTTTTACTCAAACTTCCTCAAACTCCCAAATAAATTACCCAGACCTAATCCACATATCAAAGGATAAGGTCTGTAAACACTATAAATAGAGTTTGTTAAATTAGGTCTCCCAGCGGAACTGCATTTCACAAGAATAAACCTACCTATACTCACACGCATTCACACACCTCAAGAGTCACCCTAGAATCAGCACACACACTTCCGCATCCAGGACAATCTCCCCTATATAACTACTGATATGTCGCTGTACCCCATTTTTCTGCAGCTGCCATTGAAGGCAAACTGTTTGCTTTTAGGAATAAATATTTCTTCTTTCCTCACAGCTGTCTGGACCTTGTTTTTATTTATTTTGTATAACCATAGCTCAAATTATTATTCTGACAATGTATAGCTTGGATTTAAACTACAAGGTTTCAGAAAAGCAAGGCTGGTTATCACTTTAACTGGCTGCTAAGCATTTTCAGCTCAATAGACACAATTACCCCTTCATGGATTACTGCCTTGTCGTGGCGAAGGGGCTTGCGTAATTCAATGAAGCTATGAGCTATGCCGTGCAGGGCCACCCAAGACGGACAGGTCATAGCAGAGAGTTCTGACAAAACGTGATCCACTGGAGAAGGAAATGGCAACCCACTCCAGTATCTTTGCCATGAAAACCCTATGGACAGTACCAAAAGGCAAAACGATATGACGCTGGAAGATGAGCCCCTCAGGTCGGAAGGCGTCCAATATGCTACTGGGGAAGAGCAGAGGGCTAGTACTAGTAGCGCCAGAAAGAATGAAGCGACTGGGCCAAAGCCGAAAGGACGCTCAGCTGTGGATGTGTCTGGTGGTGAAAGGAAAGTCCGATGCTGTAAAGATTTTTTCTCCATAGGAACCTGGAATGTAAGATCCATGAATCAAGGAAAGCTGGACGTGGTCAAACAAGAGATGACAAGACTGAACATTGACATCTTAGGTATCAGCGAACTAAAATGGACAGGAATGGGTGAATTTAATTCAGATGACCATCAGGTATACTACTGTGGGCAAGAATCCTTCAGAAGAAATGGAGTAGCCCTCATAATCAATAAAAGAGTAGGAAAAGCAATACTGGGATACAATCCTCAAAATGACAGAATGATCTCAGTTCGAATCCAAGGCAAACCATTCAATATCACAGTAGTCCAAGTCTATGCCCCAACCACCAGTGCTGAAGAGGATGAAATTGACCAGTTCTATGAAGCACTACAGCACCTTATAGAACTAACACCAAAAAATGATGTTCTTATCATCATGGGGGATTGGAATGCTAAAGTAACTGGAATAACAGGCAAGTTTGGCCTTGGAGTGCAAAATGAAGCAGGGCACAGGCTGATAGAATTCTGTCAAGAGAATGCGATGGTCATAGCAAACACTCTTTTCCAACAACCCAAGAGACGGCTCTACACATGGACATCACCAGATGGTCAACACAGAAATCAGATTGACTATATGCTCTGCAGTCAAAGATGGAGAAGCTCTATACAGTCAGTAAAAACAAGACCAGGAGCTGACTGTGGCTCAGACCATGAGCTTCTCCTTGCAAAGTTTAGGCTTAAACTGAAGAAAGTAGGGAAAAGCACTAGGCCACTCAGGTATGAATTAAATCATATCCCTGTTGAATATACAGTAGAGGTGACAAATAGATTTAAGGAATTAGATCTGATAGACAGAGTGCCTGAAGAACTATGGACAGAGGTTCGCGACATTGTACAAGAGGTAGCAACCAAAACCATCCCAAAGAAAAAGAAATGCAAGAAAGCAAAATGGCTGTCTGAGGAAGCTTTGCAAATAGCTGAGGAAAGGAGGGAAGCGAAAGGCAAGGGAGAAAAAGAAAGATATGCCCAATTGAATGCAGAATTCCAGAGAATAGCTAGAAGAGATAAGAATGCCTCCTTAAATGAACAGTGCAAAGAAATAGAAGAAAACAATAGAATAGGGAGGACCAGAGATCTTTTCAAGAAAATTGGAGAAATGAAGGGAATGTTTAATGCAAAAATGGGCATGATAAAGGACCAAAATGGCAGGGACCTAACAGAGGCAGAAGAGATTAAGAAGAGGTGGCAAAATTACACAGAAGAACTATACAAGAATGAGCTTAACGTCCCTGATAATCACAATGAGGTGGTCACTGACCTCGAGCCAGACATCCTAGAATGTGAAGTGAAGTGGGCCTTAGAAAAGCTGAGCAACAACAAAGCTAGTGGAAGTGACAGTATTCTAGCTGAGCTATTCAAAATCTTAAAAGACAATGCAGTAAAAGTGCTACACTCAATTTGCCAGCAAATTTGGAAAACTCAACAGTGGCCACAGGATTGGAAAAGATCAGTTTACATTCCAATTCCAAAGAAAGGCAGTGCCAAAGAATGTTCAAACTATCGCACCATTGCACTCATTTCTCATGCTAGTAAAGTCATGCTTAAAATCCTACAAGCTAGACTTCAGCAGTATGTGGATCGAGAACTACCAGAAGTACAGGCAGGATTTCGAAGAGGCAGAGGAACTAGAGATCAAATTGCCAACATACGCTGGATCATGGAGAAAGCTAGGGAGTTCCAGAAAAACATCTACTTCTGCTTCATTGACTATGCTAAAGCCTTTGATTGTGTGGATCATAACAAACTGTGGCAAGTTCTTAAAGAGATGGGAGTACCAGACCATCTTATTTGTCTCTTGAGAAACCTATATGCGGGTCAAGAAGCAACAGTGAGAACTGGACACGGAACCACTGATTGGTTCAAAATTGGGAAAGGAGTCCGGCAAGGCTGTATACTGTCGCCCTGCCTATTTAACTTATATGCAGAGCACATCATGAGAAAGGCAGGGCTAGATGAATCAAAAGTTGGAATTAAGATTGCCGGAAGAAATATCAACAACCTAAGATACGCAGATGATACCACTCTAATGGCAGAAAGTGAAGAAGAACTAAAGAGCCTCTTGTTGCAGGTGAAGAAGGAGAGTGCAAAACTTGGGTTGAAACTTAACATTAAGAAAACCAAGATCATGGCATCTGGCTCTCTCAATTCCTGGCAAATAGATGGGGAAGAAATGGAGGTAGTGACAGATTTTATTTTCCTGGGCTCCAAGATCACTGCAGATGGGGACTGTAGCCAAGAAATTAAAAGATGCTTGCTCCTGGGGAGGAAAGCCATGGCAAATCTAGACAGCACACTAAAAAGCAGAGACATCACCCTGTCAACAAAAGTGCGTATAGTCAAGGCTATGGTCTTCCCAGTTGCAATGTATGGCAGTGAAAGTTGGACCATAAGAAAGGCTGAGCGCCAAAGAATTGAGGCCTTTGAACTGTGGTGCTGGAGAAGACTCCTGCGAGTCCCTTGGACTGCAAGGCGATCAAACCGGTCAGTCCTAGAGGAGATCAATCCTGACTGCTCTTTAGAAGGCCAGATTCTGAAGCTAAAACTCAAGTACTTTGGCCACCTAATGAGAAGGAAGGACTCACTGGAGAAGAGCCTAATGCTGGGAAAGATCGAGGGCAATAGAAGAAGGGGACGACAGAGAATGAGGTGGCTGGATGGAGTCACTGAAGCAGTAGGCGTGAGCTTAAATGGACTCCAGAAGATGGTAGAGGACAGGAAGGCCTGGAGGAATGTTGTCCATAGGGTCGCGATGGGTCGGACACGACTTCGCAGCTAACAACAACAACAACAAGACACAATTAACAAAAGAATTAGCAAAAAACTAATTTGAAAAACAAGGAGAATAGTGCCTATTGTAGCGTGAACAAGTTAGATTCCTTATTAAGAGCATTCTGCCTCCCAGTTCTTTTAAGCTTTTCTGGGGAAAAAACTTTCCAGGAATAATATGATTTCTTCCTCTTCCCTTCCATCAGATAGTGTGATTAGTATCTTCCAGCTTTTTTCATTGTGCATTTAATTAACTGCATAGGATGTTGTATTGCCTCTAATTCCTTTATCAAATTAAATATTCCAATTAAAATTGAGTTCATTAGTGACCCAGATGTTTCTTCTTCCAGTATCAAAGAAGCAAGAAATTAAAATATATAAACTGTCTCGAGCATACATTTATCAAGATTAGCATCAGCATTTCAAAACTAAAGGCATTGGGTCTTTTGTTCCACCCTATTATCTACTTCCCAAACATAATTGACATACTTGATCTCTTTCTTTCTTTCTTTCTTTCTTTCTTTCTTTCTTTCTTTCTTTCTTTCTTTCTTTCTTTCCTTTCCTTTTTCCTTTTCTTTCTTTGTGCCTCAATACATCTCTCTTTCAGTTCAGCTGTGTAATTATAATACAAACTGGCATGGTTCAGTTTTCACTAACTCTGCTAAGAGTGCAACCTGGATTTGCAGGGAATTTTTTTTTTTGGAATAGCTTGCCATTGTCAGTAACTCCTTATAGAATAGAATACAAACTTTATTGATTTGGTCATTTGACCCTCTCAAATATATAAAACTGATACAAATGTAAAAGAGGTCCAAAGAGAGCAATAGGACATTTTCATAGTAAGTAATCACCCCTGCAATTAATTACAATCTTTCTAAATATTCTGTCTTCTTTGAAATGGCTATTGAAATTAAAGAGCGTAGTCTTACTAGTGATATAAAGGTTTGTTCCCTAAAAAAAGTAAGACAGTTTCTCCTGGATGCCTCAATATTTTTTAGTTTTTAAATAAGAATCTACGTAAGTAGCCCTTTCTGCAGAGTAGAGGTTGCAGTCAAAAAGAATGTCTCCAGTGTCATTAATAGCTGGTGCTCTACTTTCCTGGACTTGCTAATCTGTAGCCCTGTGAGTACATGGAAAGCTATGCAAGTAATTAACCGTTCTTGTCATTCAACAAAGGAGACAGTATTTTACCATCTAATCTTTATTAAATGCTGCAAGTTCAGATAAAACTATAAAAAAATAAGCAATGGCATATGATTACAACACAAATAACAATTAGCAGCCATGCTCCATAAAAGAGACCATGTGGTCCTAAACTATAACTACTGTTTAGGCTACAAACTTTAACTACCCTTACACCTGTGGGAAGTCAGCCCCACCCCCCCACCCCCACCCCCAGAAGGAAATATTTTAGGAAATATTTAAAAGACAGAATATATTTCCCTAAAGGATTTAAAGGCAGAAACCAACACCCACCCACCCCGCTCCCCTGCTCCCGGTCTCTCTGTCCCAAACAGAAACCAAGTCTGCACAATTGCAGATGTGATAATCTTGTCAGAAAGACTGGAGTCAGAAAACTGGGATTAGGAAGAAAGATCCCTAGAATCAACAACCCCTCACACCAAAAATCTAAGAGTCATCAGCCACAGCTCCAGGGAAGCAGGATATCACCTTTGGGACATAATAGGATTAACCCATCACCATCATAATACTAGAAAGGCATACTCAGACTCGGGTCAAAGTTCATGCCACAGGAACAACTCCAAACAAAAGGGTCCAGAGGGTATAAAAACTCACTCCCTACACGTGCTCGCTCTTTTCTTCCAGAGCCATCTTCCTGTCTGGCTCTCCAAACTGCAACCTTCTTTCTAAAGCAGTTGCCATGTTGTTTATTCCTGGCTTGGACTGAACCATGATGAAGATTTTTCCTTCAACACGCCCCACAGGACCTAAACTGCCTAAAAGGTGTGTAAGGATACGCTGCTCACCTGGGATACCTCCAGAAGGGTCAAGATTTCAGCTGAAAAACTGTGAGTGTCTTCTCTGAAGGGAAAATGGAGACTGGAATGGCCTCACTTTCGCTTTCTCATCAATGCTTTGTAACAGGAAGTGACAAGACAGGAAAGGGGAAGTATGTAATAAACCCTGAACACTTCCTTGTTAAGGGAACATGCTAAACCTATTTTGGCCAGTCAGGTCAGGGCTGCTAAACTACCTATAAGCTTGCTAAATGCAAAACATATTACTGTTTTAAAGGCACAGAACAAGCAGAACCAACAGTTACAACAGAAAGAAATTAAACCTGTCCTGCCACAGCAGCAAATTCTCTAGGGACCGAACATCCACAAATGCAGTCTTTGTACAAATGGAATTCCATGAAAACTCTCATATCTTACCCTGGAGTCCAGTTGTTCAAAATAAGCTTCTTAAAAAAGCCATGTCTTTTCCAGTGCTATTGCAGCTCAATGTAAATCTCGGGTTCCTGTGCTTCTTCTGAATTCAGCTTGTTTATGTGGCAGATTCTTCTTACATCTGGACTGCAAAATCTTGAGCATTATCTTTAGCTATTCTATTCATCAAATCTAAGGAACCACAAAGATTCAAAATAGAAGGAAAGTAATTGTACAAATGTCCAGAAAGCCAACAAAGATGATCTTCAGAGCCAATAAGAGCTACAGATTAATCAAAACAGGTAAATCATTTTAACCTGGGCTTTTTTTGTCATAGAACGCTCAGAATGGAGTTCCGGCACCTTTTTTGGATGGAACCTTGTAGGGTAGGCAAGGTGGGTTGTGTGACATGTGTGAGTTCCGGCACCTTTTTCTTTTACAAAAAAAGCACTGATTTTTAACATTGCAGCATTGCTGAAATTCCAGAATATTTGGATTTTCTATTTAGAAAACACACCTTTCAGTAGCTCCATCTCCAACTTAACAGTACTACACAAGGTTTGTATTTCTCTGTTAGGTTAAACCATAAGTTGTATCTATAGCCTGCGGTGTAAGTGATAAGAGGCCTAGTTCATGAAAGACATTATTACACCATATATCATTGTTAACAAACCAGAATGACGGTTTATGCCAAAACCAATGATATGATGAATAAACTCATCCATTTGGCCATCTTATGAGACAAAGGAATCCTGCCTCCAAATCTGTATTCAGTTACTGCTAATACTTGAGAAACTTCAGTATGTCTCAATTATTCAGTCATGCTTACGGGAGAAAAACATGATATGCTTCTGCTCAATGAAAAATTATTCTGATCAATAATGATCAATAAATATATTGTTATGAGAAAGTTATAAGAGTAGCTAGAACAAGAACAAATCCAAAGATAGCAGTGAAACTAATTGTTTAGTCAGTTGAGGCAGGAACTGCATTATTGAAGAATGGGGTGGTGGGAAAGATTAATTATGAGTCTTACATAATATAGCTGCATTAAATAAAAAGCATGTTTTTGACAAGGGATTATTATAGATGAATAACCTTCTGTTGAGCTTTCTAACTTTCTCATGACTATAGTGTTTACTTGTGTGTGTCCTGCCCTGTAGATATCTATTTTCACACATCATATGGATTAATACACACACACTCACACTATATCCTTTTTCTGCCCTTGAATAAAACAGCTTGATGTTTTGGAGATGTCACCCCTGCTGCCCCAGCAAACAAACTCTTTGACTCAAATTGGTTTTTCTTTCTTTACTTAATTTCTGGTCTAGATGGGCTTCCAAACGAGTGTCTCCTAAACAAAAGCCATCTTTTGGATAGCCATCTTCGTTAATGAATTATGAGTGTGCCTGAGAAAGAAAAGTAAGATAAAACAAGACAATATAGTCTGGATTATTTACAATTTTCTGAGGGAGCGGGGGAAGAATTGAACAGGACTTTTCCTAAAAGCATAAGGAAGAAAAATCTTCTAAGTATGTCTGTTATGGAAGGGTTTCTGTCAGTGATGCTGGCCAGATTGGTAAAGAAGCATGCCCAGAAACTGAGGAGAAAACATGCAGCCTTGGTTGTTTTGCCTCTCCCTCATTCTGTGATGATAGATTCATTTTCAAAGATTGCCAGGGGAAATTCTGATTGTGCCACATTTGACGTAAGAATGTAAGAAAAGAAGAAAATAGAAGCACTGGATCACTCATGTACTGCTCCAAGGTACTGTAACAGATAAGTGACAATTTAAAAAATAAAAATAGCCCAGAATGGTAAAGCCTCATGCTTCCCCCCAACCCAAGGTTTGGGCTTATGGCTTAAGTAGATGCATAGTATTCTTTTGGTAATCTATGCTCTAAACAAGAGGCTTTGTAGTGTTGTGTTTATGCATGTGTACGTGTTTATTTTTGTATTTTTTAATTTCTCCTGAACTCAAGAACATAGTATTCCCTTCTCCTATTTCATTTACTGAACAACAACTTGTGTGAAAACTCCAGAGGACTCTTACCAAAACGTCACCAGTTTCTTCCCAATCCTAATTCAACTTTGTAATATTGCCCTTCACCCTAATAAAAATATTAGACTATTGCTCAATGAATCTTACTGTATTCATCTAACTCTACTGCTAACATCACCTAGCCAGGTTCTTCACTGTGAACTAATCAGCGCTCCTTCCGGTTGCTTAAGAGGAGATTGCAAAGAAAGTCATTTAGGCAGACTAGCAAAAATCTTTTTGTACTCATTCTATGCAAAAATAAGATAAAAGGAATTAGGGTGAAATAATGCTGGAGTGGTGAAAAGGAGTAGTACCAAAAGGTGAAAACCCCACTGGCTCCATTGTATATGAATGTCTGAAAAGGCAAGAAGTCAACAAGATGGACAATAAGTTCCTAAAGAGAAAGGGCCTCCAAGCCAGCTTGTGGACAGCATTGCTACATATAAAAGGAATCATAATCAGGAAGGAACCAGGAAGCCTCTACAGCTTGACTTCCTCCAACCCCCTGGATTTATTTATTTTATTTATTTATTTATTTGATTTGTATACCGCCCTTCTCCCCAAGGACTCAGGGCGGTGAACAGTGACATAAATATCAAAATGCATAAATACAGAAATTGAAAACAAATTAAACCCTAATGCCCAAATGCAGAAGATAAGATAAGATAAGATTCTGTTTTGCCAACAGTACCTTAGTTGTACTGAGTAGTTGTGCATGTTTGAAGAACATACCTTTGCTTTAACAAAGAAATTGTCAATTGTTCAAACAACCTTCACTGGAAATCTTAATGCTAAGGGAGCATTTTACATAGAATCGCAGAAGCCCACTGAATGTCAGAATATATCTTTTCCAATGAATAGACTCTGCACACTGGAACTAGGCATCTTTCCTCTTGTTGCCATCTTCTCATCTTTGGCTAGTCAAAAGCCTGTGACTCTTGGAGTAAGAAGAGCAAGTGGAAAGTAGTTAAAGAATAATAGAGTTGGTAGGGTCCGTAGAGGACTTGTAATCCAGCTCCCTGCTCAAGCAGGAGATCCTATACTCTTATCATTTCAGACAAACGGTTGTCCAATCTCTTCTTAAAAGCCTCCAATGTTGGAGATGACACTCTTGTATCTACAAAGAGTGAATGGTTTATGAATGGCCATGAATGGGACAGTAAAAATATTTGCAACACTTTCAAAGTGTTTTTACTTTCATATTTATTATTGTTCATCACCCTTCGCATTTCAAGTTGAGACAGATTATCTCCAAGGAAGTCTTTTCTCCATCAGCATGCTGCCTTGTAAACATACGTGCCGGCAGATAGTAACTGTCCCATTCGGTATTGTAAAATATGTTTTAAGAAAAACTCAGTTGCATTCTCTTGCTTCATCAAAAAAATTACAAAAGGTGCAACAAGCCAACATAATTACCATTAAATGCTGATGGAGAAACTTTGATAGTGAACCTGCTATGCATGCTATAGGCAGGGTTGTCAAACTCGCAACGTCACGTGACGTGTCACGACATATCTCAACTTTTTTGCCATTGCCGGTAATGGGGTGGGTGCGGTTTCACTATGATATAATTATTGTATTTATTGTTTAATTCTTTTTTAAATTTTCTATTTTATGTTTTTAATTTTTATTGTTGTGTGCCGCCCTGAGTCCTTAGGGAGAAGGGTGGCATATACATTTAAATAAATAAATAAATAAATAAAATAATGATGCATCTGGCCCCCCGGTCTGGCAGTTTGACACTCCTGCTGTAGACAGTATTAATTCATTCTGCACATTTTGGTAAGTGGCCTGGGACAAAATATTACTAATATTTTAAAAAATGCTTTGGTGCTTTTGAGTAAATAGTGATGGTAAAAATTGGGCTCCAGGAAGAAAAGAAAAAAATCTTTTTGTTTCATTCTCTTTAACAAACTGATGATTATTGTCAAGAGGTCTGGGATATAGTACATATATGGCTCCATACAGGACATGTTTATTTAGTTCAATTAGGTGCCTCTGAAAATATAGCAATTAAATTCAAATTAGTTCAAAGTTGCCTTTTATCATCATGCCAGTGCCTAAATGTACTGAATGGAGAACCAGATTACAGCTTTATCACAGAAGAACATAAAAATGTGTCACAGAGACAGGCTCTCCTTCTGAGGGTGCACCTTTTCTCAAAACAGAAGGAAAGTAATAAGTTGGATAAGAAGAACAGATATCTGATATGGTTATGCAATCCCTACTTTTTTATTTTTTCAAAAGGATTATTTCTCTTTCCCCCCCCTCCACCCCAACTGTAATGCATGCGTTACATTTTTGACTTATCTCTTATCTCTTCCTACACACACGGTTCTAACCAATGCATATAAAAGCAATTCATTATTACAACATCTACCCTTTGAGACTGGCAAATACGATTGTTAAGGAACTGAACAGAGGGCAGTCATTGCAGAGATTGCTTTAAGAGCCCTTGAAGCTTCACTAATAAAAATTAACCATTTGTATCAGCTGAAGAGAGGTAGCCAAAGAAGGCAGTTGTAACTTGAAACTTGTTGGCTTCCTCCTCACTCCTGTTGGTTTATCATAAATCTAGTCTTTTTCATTCTTCTGTCCCAATAGAAGAGAACTGTGGAGTCCTTGGTGCTCTCTGAGTTTGGTTGTTTTCTTGCAGGTGTTCCATTATCCAACTGGATAACAGCAACATAATTCTTCTGTCTTTGACAAGGTCTTGCAGAATTGGCATCCATCCTTCTCTCTTCTTTCCCTGTCTCTCAAAAACTAAGCCTGGCCATCCTACCTATAACTGGTGTACTCCCCCACCTACCCCTTCACCCCATATCAAGCTGCGATCAAAAAACAATAGAACAAGCCAACCTACTTTTCCTTACTTTCATGCAACCCTACCAAAACCTTGATATATGAACCATAGCTTAGCAAGCTAAGTTTTCAGTATTTAAATAATTTACGGAAGTGAATTTCTCTTCCCATTATTATTTTTTTACAAGGTGGGGGGGAGCATCTTTGTTCACTGCAGAACAATATTTGGTCTTGATCCACATTTCTTCTGTATGTTGTTCTTAATCATTTAAGTCAACCTTCCTTACCTTAGTCTCTTCCTGATAAAGGTAAAGGTAAAGGTTCCCCCGCACATGCATGCTAGTCGTTTCCAACTCTAGGGGCCGGTGCTCATCTCTGTTTCAAAGCCAAAGAGCCAGCGCTTGTCCAAGGACGTCTCCGTGGTCATGTGGCCGGCATGACTAGACGCCAAAGGCACACGGAACAGTGTTACCTTCCCACCGTGGTGGTCCCTATTTTTCTACTTGCATTTTTACGTGCTTTCGAACTGCTAGGTTGGCAGAAGCTGGGACGAGTAACAGGTGCTCACTCTGTTACGCGGCACTCGGGATTCGACCCGCCAAACTGCCGACCTTCTGATCGACAAGCTCAGCATCCTAACCCACTGAGCCACCGCATCCCTATCTCTTCCTGATAGCTTGTGTCTATAAATAAAAAAATGTCCAGCCAGCATAGCCTTTGGGTCATCCGAGCACATTTTGTAGGCACTACACTGGAGAATGCAGATATTGGTAATGATAATGGAATTACTCAAGCTTTTGAGCTAATGCACTACTTTTGGTGGTATCCTATACCATCAATCAGCATTTTATAGCATAGGATACCACAAATGGGACACCAAAATTGAGCACTGGGATGTTCTTGCTTTCTTCTATCTCTCTTTTCACACACACCACACACCCCTCCTTTCTTGTCTGCTTTCTTAATTCTGCTAGAACCTTCTGGTTGGTATTTTCCCCTTTATATTTTTTTTAAAAAAGCATGCTGCCTTTCAAAATAATTTTTCCCAATAGTGTCCTAGACAAAAAAAATCAGCCACTAAAATTGTAAACAATTAGACTGTATAATAAAACACAGTCATTATAAGGCATCATTCTAATAAAGCTACAAAACATTAAAAGCACATAACCCAAATCAAAATATTCTAAAGAGACATTTTTGTACTGGTAACTGAAAAAGACTACGTTCCTTAAAAAATATTTTCCACTTTTTTTCCCCACTGTGGACTATACAAAATCTTTCAATCAGTTCAATTTAAAACATCTGCATAAATGTTTTCAGTGTAGCCTGCAAAAAAAGAAAGAAGAAGTCATAAGGCACTGAAACGTAGCTTACAAAGCTAAAACTGTGCTAGTAAAAATCGTGCAAAGATAATTCTCTGCAATTTATCTAGACCTAATGGCGCAGATACAGCTCATTTCTGGACAATCAGACACAAGAGCAGGGCAAAAAGGAAAGATAATATATTGAACAGAAAACATGAGTAAGCCTCTCGGGTTTTAACTCTTCTGAAAAATGCAATTGTTGTATTGCTTTGTTGCTTATACAGGGCCATTTATTATATATTTGCTGGCCAGTATAAAACAGAAAAGTCCTCCAAAACCTGGCTTATCAATCTTCCCCAAAGGTCAAAGCAGGGTTTAATTGCTTTCTAAGAAATTAAATCAGCACCCCTTGTATGATTGGACTTTACTGCTGCAGTGTGACATTTGACTAATCTAAGATGAAGTCAAATTACTTTCATTTATATTGTTCAATATCTGCAGCTAAATTGCCGAGGACGCTTGGCATTTCTGAGGCAATCCACAAGAAAGGGAGCATTTACCCCTTCAGTTTAGGATTTCCCCCCCTTTTCTTGACAATCAGTTATGGCTTCCTTGGTTTGAATCTTTCAGAAATTCAGGAAATGTAGTTTCACCTCCTGTTGCCTTTTGGAATTAACATGTTGAGCTTTTGTTAGGTATGCAGTAAAAGTATTAAGATAACCCTGTTTGGATTCTTCCAGTTCATTTGCTGGAATCCATATTTAGTAAAGCAAATAGGTGGGAACAGAACCAAGCCTATGAGAGGAAACAGCTGGGTTTTTACTGCATCTCTGATGGACAACCCAGTTGGGACCAACTACATCTTATGGAGGGAGGCAGAGTAGTGAGATGAAGAGGAAGATCACACAACCAGAAAGTACTTGGGCCATTTTACCATAAAAGAATATATATTAAAGATCCCTGTTGCCTTGTAAACCTAGAAAAGTAATTAGCACCGATATATACTCATGCACACGCACACCACCCATTCTGTTACATCAGCTATAAAAGTATTAAGCAGTGCATAGTTGGTTAATTTTCCTCCAGGGATTATCATATTGTGCTGCCACCATGTGGTCGTTTGGGAACTACAACATGTTATGTTAATCTGTTATGTTAATCTGTTAAATCAATCCCTCCCATTTTGTGACGTACTTCCTCCTTCTTAACCCTGAATATTCTATCACTTCCTGGACACCATTACATGTGGTCTGCTCTCATGGTAGGACCATTACTGTCTTTGACCTTGAAATACCATCCATTTCATCATCTGCCACATCTTGTTGTCTGCTGTAAAGTCTCCTGCATGCAATAAAGATCTTCGTGGATGACAAAAATGGTATTTTATGAGTTCAGCTATCTGATACAGACTGTCAGCAGTGATTATACCTACTTATACAGGCCAGGCACAGGGGTCTCAGCACGGAGATATATCACTATACAACAGTTGGCGTCAGAATACCACCTCTATGTGATCCAGCTTCCCCCCCCCCCAACACACACACATTATTTCAAGAATAGGAAGAAAAAAAGGTTGGCATGGAAAGTGCACAAGAAAGTGGGCATATAAAGGAAAGGTTGCTTGCTTAGACAAATCTTTCTCATGTCTCCTTCTTGGGACAATGTCTTGGTCTTCTCTGATAAAGTCACCTCTCTAGAAGAAGCCAGCTAGTTCTAGAGAGCTTCTGGCCCCAAGCAAATATGGAGCTTTGCACCGTTACTTGTCATGGTCTTATCTGCTCTCATTAAGTTCTAAAGAGGAGGCAAAATTCATGCCAATCTCATTCGTGTTATTGGCTCCCTTCAAAAAAGGGCCATGCAGGAATGTCTACATGTACAATCTATACTTTTACTTTTTTTCCTGTCTGCTTTTCAAAAGAATTTGTGCAAGATAGTTAAATAGATGATAGACAGAGATAGATAGATAGATAGATAGATAGATAGATAGATAGATGATAGATAGATAGATAGATAGATAGATAGATAGATAGATAGATAGATAGATTTATTGATAGATGATGGATGGATGGATAGATAGATAGATGATATATAGATACTGTATAGATATGATAAATGATAGAGATGATAAATAGATGGTATTGTTAGATAGATTTTTGTGTGTGTGCGTGTGCGTGCGTGAGAGAGAGAGAGAGAGAAGATTTTTATCCTATTTTTTTATTTATGTACAGTATATCCTGCCTTAATTACTTTATAAGTAACTCAACAAAGTCAACATACCTAGTACTCCTTCCTCCTCCTATTTCCCCCTCAACAACAACAACCCTGTGAAATGAGTTGAGCTGAGTGAAAGTGACTGGCCCAAAGTCACCCAGCTGGCTTTCATGCCCAAGGTGGGACTATTGCTCACAGTCTCTACGGTTTCTACACCTTCACCATAACACCAAATGTTCAGGTAATCTCAGTTCATTAGTTTACAGGACCTCACTGCTTATGTTTCCCTTTTGGACCCTTTATTTTTTTGTTTCAGAATGTCTACTAACATGTATATAATTATAACTGTCCAACGACAGTGCGGAGGCCACTGTTTAAAAAATTCCACTTAATGTTACAAGCTTTTAAATTTAATTTCCGTGACCTTTTAAAATGTTTCAGTTAGTATAAACATCCTGCCAGGCCATTATGTATTTGCTATGCCCTGCTAAATTCTTTTTTCTTTCTCTCCCTTCCCATCACCTCTTCCCTCCCCCTTTCCTCAATTTTGCATTGGTTGAGACAGCATGGCTTAATAATGCTTTTCTCACTCCACAGCTATTTTGTTGTGGCATCTGAGGTATTATTGTAGAGGTTCTTGGAAGACCAGCGGGAGGCAGCCATTTGTATAAGAAGATAAGATGGCACTTAGGTCTCCTCTTCAACCACCAAGAATCCCCCAAACATTCAAAAAAATATCTAAAATATCTGTTTGCCTCATTTTCCGAAACAAAGATTGTTGCCTGGCCTTTATATCCAAAAAAGATTCTCTCTCCGAATCTGTATATGTTAAACAAAAAAGTATTCCAGGATTCTTCCAGAATGTTTCCAGCTTAACCCTCCTCAGCCAACTCTAGCTCTTCTTAAAAGACCTACATGCCCCATCAGACCAAAAGGCAAATGAGGCAAATGGGGAAGGAGCTTCATTCTCTTCAATGCTCCTGCAGTCTGGAGGCAGAATGGGACAACTTGCCGCAGGACAACTCACTGTGACCAACTGACCATGGGATAACTCGCTCTGGGACAATTCAACAATTCAATTTAAGTATTTAAAAATAGTTACAAATTATT
Organism: Vipera ursinii; assembly: GCF_947247035.1. Lineage (NCBI taxonomy): Eukaryota > Metazoa > Chordata > Lepidosauria > Squamata > Viperidae > Vipera > Vipera ursinii. The sequence continues at coordinate 213,274,745 of NC_139512.1, read as the reverse complement.
TAATTAAATAATCAAATGCCCTTCGCCCAGTGCGCTCCCACAGGGAGGGTCTGCTCAGGGTCCCGCCGGTAAGAGACTGCCGGCGGGTGACACCCAGGGATAGGGCCTTCTCGGTGGGAGCGCCTGCCCTCTGGAACCAGCTGCCAGTGGAGCTGAGAACTGCCCCCGACCTTCGATCATTCCGCCGGGGCCTGAAGACCTGGCTCTTCGAGCTCTCGGGCCCAGACTGAGGAGGAATTTTTAATTTGGGGTTCTTTTTAACTGACTACAGGGTTAATTTAATATTTTTTTAATTTGGTTCTTAATTTTTGTATTTTGGATTTTTAATTCCCTGTAAACCGCCCTGAGTCCTCAGGGAATAGGGCGGTATATAAATATAACTAAATAAATAAATAAATAAATAAATATTTATTTTTTTGTCATTTGCATTTCATTCTGTCCCCCCTTTTACATCCTTTTTAAATTATTCTATTCCACCATTTCTTCAATATTAGTGTAATTCTTTTGTCCTGTGGCGAATTAGCCGTGACGAGTTGTCCTACAGTGAGTTGGCCACAGCGAGTTGTCTGTGGCAAGTTGGCTGCAGGAAGTTGGACACGCCGAGTTGGCTGTGCTGAGTTGTCCTAGACCCATCTGGAGGAAGTCCCTTTTCTGAGCTTCTATTTCCTTTGATCTCCTGGGATCCTTTGCTGCAAAACCACTTTCAACTTTTTTCATGTTTCTGAAATAAACGTAAGTCTTGGGGGATACATTATCAACCCCTTTGGGATAATTTTTTTTTTAAAAAAGTTCATTGCTTTGATGGCAAAGGAAGATAATAATAATAATAATAATAATAATAATAATAATAATAATAATAATAATAATAATAATAATAATATAGTAGTAGTAATAATAATAAATAAAGTTGGAAGGGACCTTGGAGGTCTTCTAGTCAAACCCCCTGCTCAGGCTAGAAACCCTATATACCATTTCGGACAAATGGCTGTTCAGTCTTTTCTTAAAAACTTCCAGTGTTGGAGCATTCACCACTTCTGGAGGCAGGTTGTTCCACTGGTTAACTGTTCTAACTGTCAGGAAGTTTCTCCTTAATTCTAGGTTCCTTCTCTCTTTGATTAGTTTCCATTCGTTGCTTCTTGTCCTGCCTTCGGTCGCTTTGGAAAATAGCTTGACTCCCTCTTCTTTGTGGCAAGCAAAGGTGTCCACAGAGGCAGAGGCCCAAATGTAATAAAGGCAAGATGGCAATCATGGGAATGTAGCCAGCATCTTGACCCCCTCCCCCTCCCCAACACCCCTGAAAGCAAAGTCTCAAAGCAAACTACATTAACTTCCATAATGAAAGGGAAATAAATTAGTCTGAGACATTTTCCATTATCCACCACTCCAGCAATTAAATAACTTTTTAAAGAAACTTGATTCATTAATATATCTCTGCATCTACCAATTCTGTACTAGAATCTGTTATTTTTTTTAAAAGCCAGGAAATTTACAAAGTTTGCCCACAGTTTACAACATACAACTTTATTGTGCATTTGTAGAACGCTTGGACAGTTGAACTTGAGATGGGTTTGATTGCCCTCACAACTGCTGTTACTTTCATTCTGTTTTATTTTTGTCTTTTGTTACTCACTCTTAAGTGAATGATAAAATATTAACACTTAGAAGATTTCAAGATGTCAAAAGACTATTATTGGCTAAGGGTTTTATTTTAATCAATGAGAAATATTGAATAATTCATATGTAAATCCATTCATCCCCATCATGTTTTTTCCTTTTGGGGTAAGCAATATTTGGCAGAGCACAGAAAATAAATAAGAAACAATGCGCCCAAAATATCTAAAGCATAAAAAGAATAGCGAAATTTATAATTATAAATTAATTATAAATTTATATAAAATCATTCCTTATATTTTCTTATGCTTCTCGGATCATCTAACCCTGACGCTGGGTTGCATTCATAAACCAGTTCATAATGTCAAACCATCACAGAGAGAGATTTTGAAGTTCCAAACTGAAACAAAACGAGCATGAAAAGTTTGACTTTCAAAAAAAAATGTTGGTTTTTCTTTGAACCGAATTTTAATACGAATCAAAAGTTTAAGCTGATGGTAGACATCGGAAAATAGGGAATGACAGAAGTAATGCAACTAAGGCAATTTTAGAGCATGGATTTAATAGCCATAAGGTAGTCTTATGATTTCATTTTGCTGAAACCTGACCCAAATGATATACAGAGGAGTCCAAGTGTCCAAGGACACTCAGAATTGAATCATGAGGTAAAAATATAGCCATAGTCGATTTAGTACTGAAATCTTAATGCCTCTAACAGCAGTTAAGGTCCAGAAAATAGGCCAGTTAAGTGCCATAAACTCCAGGCAAAGGTCACGGTTTCTAAATAGCTGAGGCTTAAAATCCAGGCATAAATGATCTCAAAATTTGTTCCCGAACTGTACTGCTTTCTAAGGGAGGCTTTTATGTTGGAGACTCTCAATTGTTACTCAAGTGTTCCTGGTACTGATCAGCTCTCATTGTCCAGAAGTAGTAGGAAGTAGGTCATACAAAAGTAGGCTGTCACTCCCAAGATGCTCTTCCAGGCAATCTATATCATTCTTTCAGCCGATATAGTTCTCTGTTGATCTAGATCAGGGGTGTCAAACTCAATTTAATTGAGGGCCGCATCAGCATTGCGGTTGCCCTCAAGGGGCTGGGTGGGTGTGGTCTGGGTGGGCGTGGCCTACTGGGTGGGCATGGCTAGAGTGTGTATGGCCTACTGGGTGGGCGTGGCCAGCTCTACAGCGTTTGCATCAAGGGTGCCTATGGGGGCCTGGGCAGGAGTGGAACAGATCTGAGGGTCTCTGGCAGAAGGAGGGTCTCTGGGCCAGGGCCAAGGCAGTGGGGGCCGTTCCCTCACTGTTTCCAGGATGGCTTCACGGGCCGCATGAAACCACTTTGTGGGCCGCATGTCTGATCTAGATGATCTTGTCTCTATACTGGGGCAAATTCTATGAAGTAGAATCAAGAGCACAGCTGCTTGGTTTTGTCAGGTTTGGGATATCTAAACTGTCAGAACTGCGTCTCACTCAGATCCTGGGTACAACAGCCATAAGACTAAGAATTTAATTTAGTTCTTTAATTCTACAATTAAATTGTTCTGGCTAAACATTGTTTTTCTTCTTGAGATAGATCCCGCCCTGAATTTCTACCCTACCAAAAATGTCACTAGTGAAGACATGTTGGGAGCCATCATGAAAGTTCCCAACGAAAGGTGCTGTACTATATCTTTTCTTCACAGTGATGTGATCCATCTTCTTCCCAAGAAATCCAGGCCAACAGAAGGTTCTAGAAACCCTCACTCCCTCTCTGTTGCTCTTTTTGTTTCTCTGCCTCTCTATTGCAAACCTCTTTTGAGTATTTGTCAGGAGTGATTAAATTAAGGAAAAGGGGGAAGATTTGTCTATCAAGAAGGTGCTACAGGGAACATCAAAGATAGTCTGCCAGCCTGGGTGGGTGACAAAGATACATTTTTTTTTTCCATTTGGGGACTACAACAAGCTATCTGGAAAGAGGGAGGGAGGTCTGAGCACTACGAAACCGCATTGCTCGCTCCGTAGATCTATCCTGATCTCTTTGGTTCTTCTCCCAAAGACTGAGAATGAGGAACTCTCTCTCCAAGCACCTCCTACTTTACTTCCTGTGACAATTACTAACCGTAATAGGGAGTTATAAAGGCATGGAAATCAAAAACAAAATTAAGCAACCTCCTGCTTTTGCGTTTTATTGACCTTTATCCAATTTAACTTTAGTCTGCCAGCTGTTTTACTGTGCTCATACCACCATTGATAATAATAATAATAATAATAATAATAATAATAATAATAATAATAATAATAATAATAAAAAGTTGGAAGGGAACTTGGAGGTCATCTAGTCCAACCCCCTGCTCAGGCAGGAAACCCTATACCATTTCAGGCAAATGGCTGTCCAGTCTCTTCTTAAAAACCTCCAGTGTTGGAGCGTTCACCACCTCTGGAGGCAGGTTGTTCTTTTTTTGGTCATATTCACCTGGATGTATAGGCAGAGAAAAGATATCAGAAGGATGTTATCTTACCACTATTAATTTTGTTCCATTTGGACAAGAAAATTTCATTGTTTGAGACACAGTTCTAGAAATCTACCTCTCAATCAACATTCTTACTTATGCTCCCCACTCTTCAATATTATTTGGCTCTTTTTATTAAAACAGCCATTTTTATTTTTTTTGGCTCTGCCTCTGGCTTCCAATCTGCTTCTGTTTATTAATTAAACAGCTGTCGATTGGAAAAAAACAACAAGCTGCAGATTCTGTAGCTAAGAAAAATGAATACATTTTGAAGATAAAAATAAGCAAAGATAAACAAATCAATAATATTCAGGAAGATTGTGGCCAGTTAAAATATTCTCTTTTATCCAAAAGTGCTTCCCTTTTATGATTTAGCTAGCTGGATTTCTCATTGGTAGTAAGAGCTCTGCTGAAAAGAATCTGGAACAACCCACAATAGAAGGAAGAAATCTGTTTATGTCCCATTTAGAGGATTTGATGCATCGTGCTCATCAAAGATCGTGCATCCAGATAAGGTACTGATTTCCTGGACGTATTTTCTCTGAAATCAGCAAGTGGATTATTTGATCACAAGATAAAAGGGGAGAGCCAGTATTTGAGAGGAGAAAGGTGGTCCAAGATGTATTTGCTAATGCTATCTATCATATTATCCTGTCATATGTTAGTCTGTTGTCATGGGGAATATTCCGGGAAGTCTAAAAAGTAAAGGTAAAGGTTCCCCTGCACATGCATGCTAGTTGTTTCTGACTCTAGGGGCCGGTGCTCATCTTCGTTTCAAAGCCGAAGAGCCAGCGCTTGTCCGAGGACGTCTCCGTGAAGTATACCAAACGGTAATTCAAGCTCTTCCTTAATCTGAATGAATAAACTCAGTTCTATGTGAGTTTAGGGATGAGAGATACAGAGAACGTGTCTACCAATAGCTACTAAGCAGAACACAGGAAATGACAAATCGTCTTTATGTTCATGAACCTTTCGAGATCTGCAAAAGAATAAGCCCCAAATGCTTGAACCATCCTACTTTCAAGGCTTAATTATGGCAAAGCCTTCCCACAGGAGAGTTCACCAATTACTTTAGAAAAAAAACTTTCTAAATGTAGCTGTTCTGCAAAAACATTAGGTGCAAGAAACTCTTTCATTAATGAAGAATGCTCAAAAATCTCACAGCAGTAGAAAATTTACTTTATACCTTCTCTTGATGCCGACAATGCTAAGGTAATAGTCTATCAATATAAAACTCCTTTCTGAGATTCCTGCACATAGAGATTTTAAAGCAGGGGTGTCAAACTGCTGGCCCGCGGGCTGGATGCGTCACGGCGAAACCACACCCACCCCATTGCCAGCAATGGAAAAAAAGTCGTGATACGTCCGTGACATTGTAAGTTTGACACCTCTGTTTTAAAGGTTAGAATCAATCCCTTTAGGGATTCTGAAAGAATAATGAGAAGTAAGAAAATATATTTGCTTGCAGATGGGTATGGGGCTTTTTGGTGCATATAGTGAGAAGTCATGTCCTGAGGACCAAACTAGTTTTCAGTTTTCATTTCAAAATGTCCATGCTCAACAACAGTTTTTTCACTCAGTGTACATGAGCAGAAAAAATGAATAGAAAAAGAATCTTCCCATATATTTAAGTTCTTTGTAACTCTGTTTCTTCAAATCAACAGACTATTACTAGCAAACCCCTTCATGGATTACTGCCTTGTCGTGGCGAAGGGGCTTGCATAATTCAATGAAGCTATGAGCTATGCCGTGCAGGGCCACCCAAGACGGACAGGTCATAGCAGAGAGTTCTGACAAAACGTGATCCACTGGAGAAGGAAATGGCAACCCACTCCAGTATCTTTGCCATGAAAACCCTATGGACAGTACCAAAAGGCAAAACGATATGACGCTGGAAGATGAGCCCCTCAGGTCGGAAGGCGTCCAATATGCTACTGGGGAAGAGCAGAGGGCTAGTACTAGTAGCGCCAGAAAGAATGAAGCGACTGGGCCAAAGCCGAAAGGACGCTCAACTGTGGATGTGTCTGGTGGTGAAAGGAAAGTCCGATGCTGTAAAGATTTTTTCTCCATAGGAACCTGGAATGTAAGATCCATGAATCAAGGAAAACTGGACGTGGTCAAACAAGAGATGACAAAACTGAACATTGACATCTTAGGTATCAGCGAACTAAAATGGACAGGAATGGGTGAATTTAATTCAGATGACCATCAGGTATACTACTGTGGGAAAGAATCCTTCAGAAGAAATGGAGTAGCCTTCATAGTCAATAAAAGAGTAGGAAAAGCAATACTGTGATACAATCCTCAAAATGACAGAATGATCTCAGTTCGAATCCAAGGCAAACCATTCAATATCACAGTAGTCCAAGTCTATGCCCCAACCACCAGTGCTGAAGAGGATGAAATTGACCAGTTCTATGAAGCACTACAGCACCTTATAGAACTAACACCAAAAAATGATGTTCTTATCATCATGGGGGATTGGAATGCTAAAGTAGGAAGCCAAAAGATAACTGGAATAACAGGCAAGTTTGGCCTTGGAGTGCAAAATGAAGCAGGGCACAGGCTGATAGAATTCTGTCAAGAGAATACGATGGTCATAGCAAACACTCTTTTCCAACAACCCAAGAGACGGCTCTACACATGGACATCACCAGACGGTCAACACAGAAATCAGATTGACTATATGCTCTGCAGCCAAAGATGGAGAAGCTCTATACAGTCAGTAAAAACAAGACCAGGAGCTGACTGTGGCTCAGACCATGAGCTTCTCCTTGCAAAGCTTAGGCTTAAACTGAAGAAAGTAGGGAAAAGCACTAGGCCAGTCAGGTATGAATTAAATCATATCCCTGTTGAATATACAGTAGAGGTGACAAATAGATTTAAGGAATTAGATCTGATAGACAGAGTGCCTGAAGAACTATGGACAGAGGTTCGCGACATTGTACAACAGGTAGCAACCAAAACCATCCCAAAGAAAAAGAAATGCAAGAAAGCAAAATGGCTGTCTGAGGAAGCTTTGCAAATAGCTGAGGAAAGGAGGGAAGCGAAAGGCAAGGGAGAAAAAGAAAGATACACCCAATTGACTGCAGAATTCCAGAGAATAGCTAGAAGAGATAAGAATGCCTTCTTAAATGAACAGTGCAAAGAAATAGAAGAAAACAATAGAATAGGGAGGACCAGAGATCTTTTCAAGAAAATTGGAGAAATGAAAGGAACGTTTAATGCAAAAATGGGCATGATAAAGGACCAAAATGGCAGGGACCTAACAGAGGCAGAAGAGATTAAGAAGAGGTGGCAAAATTACACAGAAGAACTATACAAGAATGAGCTTAACGTCCCTGATAATCACAATGAGGTGGTCACTGACCTCGAGCCAGACATCCTAGAATGTGAAGTGAAGTGGGCCTTAGAAAAGCTGAGCAACAACAAAGCTAGTGGAGGTGACAGTATTCCAGCTGAGCTATTCAAAATCTTAAAAGACAATGCAGTAAAAGTGCTACACTCAATTTGCCAGCAAATTTGGAAAACTCAACAGTGGCCACAGGATTGGAAAAGATCAGTTTACATTCCAATTCCAAAGAAAGGCAGTGCCAAAGAATGTTCAAACTATCGCACCATTGCACTCATTTCTCATGCTAGTAAAGTCATGCTTAAAATCCTACAAGCTAGGCTTCAGCAGTATGTGGATCGAGAACTGCCAGAAGTGCAGGCAGGATTTTGAAGAGGCAGAGGAACTAGAGATCAAATTGCCAACATACGCTGGATCATGGAGAAAGCTAGGGAGTTCCAGAAAAACATCTACTTCTGCTTCATTGACTATGCTAAAGCCTTTGATTGTGTGGATCATAACAAACTGTGGCAAGTTCTTAAAGAGATGGGAGTACCAGACCATCTTATTTGTCTCTTGAGAAACCTATATGCGGGCCAAGAAGCAACAGTGAGAACTGGACACGGAACCACTGATTGCTTCAAAATTGGGAAAGGAGTCCGGCAAGGCTGTATACTGTCGCCCTGCCTATTTAACTTATATGCAGAGCACATCATGAGAAAGGCAGGGCTAGATGAATCAAAAGTTGGAATTAAGATTGCCGGAAGAAATATCAACAACCTAAGATACGCAGATGATACCACTCTAATGGCAGAAAGCGAAGAAGAACTAAAGAGCCTCTTGTTGCAGGTGAAGAAGGAGAGTGCAAAACTTGGGTTGAAACTTAACATTAAAAAAACCAAGATCATGGCATCTGGCCCTCTCAATTCCTGGCAAATAGATGGGGAAGAAATGGAGGTAGTGACAGATTTTATTTTCCTGGGCTCCAAGATCACTGCAGATGGGGACTGTAGCCAAGAAATTAAAAGACGCTTGCTCCTGGGGAGGAAAGCCATGGCAAATCTAGACAGCACACTAAAAAGCAAAGACATCACCCTGTCAACAAAAGTGCGTATAGTCAAGGCTATGGTCTTCCCAGTTGCAATGTATGGCAGTGAAAGTTGGACCATAAGAAAGGCTGAGCGCCAAAGAATTGAGGCCTTTGAACTGTGGTGCTGGAGAAGACTCCTGCGAGTCCCTTGGACTGCAAGGCGATCAAACCGGTCAGTCCTAGAGGAGATCAATCCTGACTGCTCTTTAGAAGGCCAGATCCTGAAGCTAAAACTCAAGTACTTTGGCCACCTAATGAGAAGGAAGGACTCACTGGAGAAGAGCCTAATGCTGGGAAAGATCGAGGGCAATAGAAGAAGGGGACGACAGAGAATGAGGTGGCTGGATGGAGTCACTGAAGCAGTAGGCGTGATCTTAAATGGACTCCAGAAGATGGTAGAGGACAGGAAGGCCTGGAGGAATGTTGTCCATAGGGTCGCGATGGGTCGGACACGACTTCGCAGCTAACAACAACAACATTACTAGCAAAACCACATTGCCTGCACAACTCTGAACATTGTAGGTATGTACATGTATATATTTAATCACTTGCTCTTTGACTTTCATTACTAGAACTTGCACAACATTTGCATTTTCAGTTACCAAAATAGTGTGATCAGCATCATGCAGTTTATTGATATTTCTTCCTCCAGTTTTAAAAACACATTCATCTTCTTCCAATCCAGCTTTCCTCAGTATAGACCCACCGTGTAAGTTGCCTAAATGAGAACAGATACAACCTTGTCTCACTCCCTTGTTACCCTGGAGCCAGTCTGTTTTGCCCTATGCTGTCTGAACTCTGGCTTCCTGTCCTACGTATGAGTAGGCCTGGGATGCTGAAAAAGTCATAAGTGTGAAAACTGGTCATAAGTCACTTTTTTTAAAGTGCTGCTGTAACTTTGAACTGTCATTAAATGAATGGTTGTAAGTCAAGGAAGAGCTGAGCCTGTTTACAATAAGAGTGCTGTTTTCAATGCAGCTAAATTGAAGCCTCTGGAAGTCTAGTTGCTAATATTGCTATGCAGAAAAATAAAATCCAAAGCTGCAGAATTAGAGTAGGAATGTAGAATATAAGAACCATGAAGACGGTAAAGCTCAACCCGGTGAAAGATGAAATGAAAGAACTGCAAATAGACATCATGAGTGAATTGAAATGGACTGTCATCAGATACTTTCAGTCGGAAGATCTTCCCCAGGACATGAAAAACAAAGAAGGAATGGGGTTGTTTTTATAGTTAGGAAAGATGGGGCAAGAACAATACTTAGCTACAATGCAATCAGTGACCAAAGGACATCAATTAGACTTTGTGGACAATCATTTAATGGACAATGACTATTACCCAAGTTGAAACTCTATCCCTTGATGCAGAAGAAGAGGAGATTGGTGACTATTATAGTCAACTTCAATCAGAAATGAACAGAACAGGCAAGCAAGATGTACACTTGTGGTTGGAGACTGGAATTGGGCTAGTATGGGGAAACGCTATATTTATTAAATATTAATATTTAGGATTTCAGTGTATTACAGAGCTCCTGGGCTACCCTTTAGGAAACCAGTTTTGGGAGCAAGGAAATTTATACAATCATTCCATTTTTCTTGACTATGTTCTTAGAAGCCCACTGATTAGCATATTTTAAAAGATTTTTTTTATAATAATAATAATAATAATTCCAGCCCCACACAGTATGAATATTGATAGGGAACTTGGATTGTTTGTCCAACATATAAACTAGAGAAAGGCTTAAATAAGGCATAGGAACATACTTTTCCTACAAATGAAATCACGTGTATTTTTGGGTAGAATGTTTCAACTCAAAAAGATCTTTGCTGCTGATAAATCTAATGAATCAGGGCACAGATATTTTGCAGTCACAGCTTTTTGGTTCAAATTTATATACCTCCCCACCCCCACCCGGGATACCTATAAATAATATGCTCTGATGATCTTTAGAAGAGCCAGTATGAAGAGATTGACATGCTGAAAGAAGAATAGGGAGACTTACATTCTAGTTGTTTCATATCCCCAGAGGGCCAATCACTCTCTCTCAGCCTTAAACTGGGGAATTTAAGAACATCTACCTACTAGATTATGGTCTATAGCTTTCAGTGGAAACACATTCATCCTCTACTGGATTGACTTGGACCGAGGATCATAATAATCTGAAGAAGAGATGATTAAACCTTGGATTAGTGTGGCCTTCTTATTTCACCAAGAAAGGGGGAAGCCAGTAAAAAAAAAACTGGAGAAAGATACTCCTGATCATTAGTGTCTGACTAGCCAGAAGCAATGCGGTAGCCAAAAGCATTCTAAATTAGGATATATAAGAATTTTTCCATGAATGTATCTGGAAAAGGATTTGGAACTGTTACATCAGCAGAAACAAGGATTAAATGGATACCAGCTATAAGCAAAAGTCATCTAGTATTTGGACTTCCCTCTCAGCAAAAGTGTCTTTTCTAGCATCTCCTGGAATGACTACAAGTAGTCCTCAAGGTACAACCATTTGTTTAATGACTGTTTGAAATTACAATGGCACTGAAAATACTGGCTTACAACCAGTCTTTCCACTTACAACTAGCGCAGGGTCCCCACAGTTACATGATCAGAATTCAGGTGCTTGGCAACCAGCCTGCATTGATAACTCTTGCAGCATCCCTGGGTCATCTCCCATTGACGACCTTCCCATCTGGCTTCCAACAAGCAAAGTCAATGGGGAAAACTGGATGTGCTTAATGTCCACACGATTCAATTAACAAATGCAGTGATTCACTTAACAACCATAGCCAAAAAAGTTGTAAAAGTGAATGAGACTCACTTAACAACTGCTCTGCTTTGCAACCAAAATTCTGGTAAGTCAAGGATTACAACAGAACCTGCTTGCTGTCAAGGTTCCGACTAATGAAACCAAATAAAACAGTAACTTCAGTAAGGCTTAAAGTTTCCTCAAAGCACATGTTTATTGGATACATATATCAGCACGGTCAAAAGTGAAACCAACTCTAAATTTTCCCCTAGAGATTCAGTGTAACTAAATCTAACAGTCCCCTCCCCTATCTTATGCTATAAATCAGAGGTCCCCAACCTTTTGGGTACCAGGGACCGGTTCTGTGGAGAAAGGTTTTTCCACAGACTGGAGGGTACATGGTTTTGTGTGCTGCCTGCATCCCATGGATGGGGCTTTGCTTGTTTGTGCGGACTGGTTGCTGGCATGCCGCGGCTTGGTACCGGTCCATGGACCAGGGATTCAGGACCCCTGCTATAAATCATGCTACCCAATGAAAGTAATTGGCAGGCTCTGCAACTCATCTTTGCTCCTCCTTCCAGCACCTGTGGGAATGACTTTGCTTCCCACACTCTCTGTTTAGTCTAGTATACTTTCATTTTCTTTCCCCCTTCCCCCCCCAACCTATGTGGCAACTTAGAACAACAAATATGGCTTCAGCCAGGGTTGTTTCAGAAGTTGACACTTGCATTATAGGCTCCTTCTAAAGACAGTCTTGCAAGAACCCTGGGATGTTTAAAAGTTGACCAAGATGAGTCGACATCTTTCAGTCCTCTCTTATTTTAAAACGTCCTCATAATGAAAATTCAAAGAGTGCAGTAGAGCGAAGCAGATTTTTTGAAAATCCACACAGTGCTTTGCCCAAGTTACTGGCTTCTCAAATAATATACAAAAAAGGCTTTACCTTGAAATTCAGTAGGTTGTTCACTTGTCTCTCGTCCTTCACTCCATCAAAGACTTTCAGACTTTTTGGCAGGAGCTGAAAAAGGGGAAGAGAGCTTTGTGAGACAGGGCTGCCCCAAGGGAAGGGTCCGGAGTGGATGGCATTGATGGACTGCAGCTGAGCTGGAAGACCCGACTAGAACAAAACTCAGAGAAAAAGAACATTGTGTTTAATGTTGTGGATAAACCATCAAATTAACCCAGCACTGCAGCAGTCCAACAGATGCCCAGCAATCAAATTCCCCTATAATCATGGCCCAACTACCAACAGCACTAATAAAAATACAGACACACACGCACACACACACTTAACACCTTGAGGGATAAACCTGGTAAAACAAAACAATTCCACAGATCCCTTCTCTATTGCAAGAGGTTTTGTTAATCTGTTTGAGCCTAAAGCCAGATGCCAAACATTTCTACAATGATGTCTTCTTTGTGAGAAATTTGCCACAGTTAAACACAGGTTTTTAGAAAACTGAACTCAAATGGACAGCTTAAAAGGCAGTGGTGGGATTCAGCCAGTTTGCATCAGTTCGGCAGAACCAATAGCTAATTTTTTGTTGCCCAGGCCCAGAATAGACTTCCGGAAGCAGCATCCACACAGAGAACCAGTTGTTCACATATTTGAATCAAACCTCTGTTAAAAGGTGATCCTTAACTGAAAATAGAGAAGACGTTGGCATTCTATTTTATAGATGCATATTATACTGTGAACTAACAGGAACACAAGGCTGAGATTCAAACAGGAAAGTTTGAAAGGTATTAGGGGATAAGAGTGAATTTATTTAAACCAATGTTCCAGCAACCTTAAGTTGCATGGAATTCCACGCCCACAATTCTCCAGGGAATTGAGGTTGGGGGATTCTGGGTGTGCAAATTCACATATCTTAAATTGCCAAGATTGAGAAACATCGATTTAAACCATAGTTTTAATCATTTTCTTTTCCTTTCTGCAATTAATATTCACTATGATACCAGAGATTTTGGCTACAATTTGGATGGATCAGATTCATATAAGCAGAAACTCAAAAATAGCCAGAAGAATGGCAATAAGACTTAAGAAAACTTCACTGTATAGTTGATTAAAAAAAAGTGAATAGAATTTTGTATAACTTTGTTGGATTAACCTGGATAAAATTTGGGAATATAATTAGAGACAAGCCTGGTATTTTATATACCTGTGTGGCAAATGTGTACAGCTCATGTGTGAACCAAATAACTAGTTGGGAATTTTAATTTAGTCTTGGATTAGATAATCTTTTAAAATCGGTCAAATTTGTTTTTCTCTCTGCTAGTATATGGGAGTCTAGTTGATATTTGGAAGTACTTACAGTACGTGTAACTAAAGAGAAATCTGTTTTTGTCAATTCCATAGAGCATTCATTTAGACTATTTTTATATCCCAAACTGTCGTTGAACTCATTTGTGAAGTCTTATTTATTTATTCACAACTTCTAATCACATTCTAGTAAGAAACAGTATTAGCCACCTGAAAAATCCATGTTGGCTACACAATCCACAGTTTGTTAATGAACAAATATGGGGGGGGGTGAGTGGGTTTCCTAATAAATTGAGAATCAGTAAATGTGAGGTTTTTGTTTACTTGAATTGTATTCCCAAATTTTGGGGGGGATGTTATTTTCATTTTGCAAGAAAATAGAGAGAAAGCAAGAAAAGCATACCAAGATTTTGTAATACATCTCTTTGCTTCCACTTTATTATTGCCTGGTTTTCTGCAAGCCCAGGAATGACAAGTCCCATAAATCCACATAAAGTTAGAATATATATCTGGGATAGGGAGAAGCAGCTTGATGCCCTTTAGAGGTTTTTAACCTCAGTTCTAATGTGCCTCAGCTAGCATGGCAAATGGTAAAGCAATAAGGAAATTATACAGTAGTCCAACTAACCAGGTGCTTAGAATGTGTAGATGAATGGAGATTTTTCCCCCTGCATATTTATTTATTTAAAGAAGTCATGTGGCTACCTATTTCATACAATGATTCTTGACAGCTCACAACAACTGATAAAAAGAGGGATAAAAACAAAGCCACTCTTCCCACTAGGTGCCAGACCAATTAGCATGTTTGTGCATAACGCATTTATGGTAATATATGAATTTCTTGGAACTGGCCTTTACAAACACAGAAGGCTTGGAGTTCCACTTTTTCTATCCAGAGCAAAGAAATGTGCTTTTTCTCTTCAAACCATTGGAAGTTAACCTCCCCTGTTTAACTGAGCGTTCATTTGAGTAGGCATTGTATTGAGCACATCAATGCCTGACCATTATCGTTCAAATTATTTATTAAAAACACTAATTTTCCTCTCAAAATGCATATGGGAATGAAGATTGTTATCTTCTAAACAGAAACTGCATTGTAACTTTGCAGGTGTGCTAACTCCAATGATATCGAGAACTAATCTTGATGACAATGCAGACATTTATATTTGTTATTGCGTTATTTCTATATTGCCAACTCCAAGTGCAACTGGCAGATAGCAAACTTGTCACACACTCCTACTTCTGAGACATCGTGTAATTACAAGGGTTGTGTAAGCCATCAATTATGACTAGTGCAGGTTTTTCCACTTGTCAGTGTCTAGAATTTTTGTTTAGCATTTCCTCTTCTGATGACAAAAAATAAAAGATATTAATAATTAGTCAAGGATTTCAAAAATATCAATAATGAAGATATATACTTGAGTGGAGGGCTGACATTCAAATTATGGTTGCATTGCACAAAACCCACTTATTGTGTTTGACATGCCATTTATAATACTTAAAATGTCAAGGAATCCAATCCACGGTAAGAAATTCTGACTTTTGCTGAATGATTACATTGAAATGTGGTACCAAATGTTTGTTAAAGAGAAATAAAATCCATATATGCAGAAAACTTATGTACCCAATTCTCTATGGCAGTATTTTTTAACCTTGACAAGTTCAAGAAGTTTGGACATCAACTCCCAGAATTCCCCAGCCAGTCACGCTACGGTTACTTAAAATAAGTAACTGTAGCTTAAAAATAAATGCCACTGAATGTTCAGAAGCTACCTTCACCCAAAGTCTTTCCATTGCACAATTAAACATTCTGTTCAACTCCACATTTGGTTATCCCCTATAATGTCATCATTTTGCCACCAAGTACAAAAGTGCAAGCTGAATTCACAGCATTACTTGCAATTACTGTTTAAAAGGCAAATTGTAACAGCAACAAAAAAACCTGTAAAATTATTGATTCAACATTTCCACCTTGTTCAGGATTTTTATTTCACACCCCTTTTTATTATTTTGAAAGTGACTGTCTCTTTTCTTTCTTCTAAGGTATAATTTATGAAATGTAATGCTTGTTATTATTCCTGGGATGAGTAAGAAGGTCAACATCACAAGCATACTTAAACACATTTCAGGTATTTGTATCCTACTTTAAATTATCTGTATAGGTATTTGTACAGGTATTTGTATCCTACTTTAAATTATCTGTATAGTCCCAACTTCATTTGCACACAATAGCTTTTAATTTCATTTGCACACAGATTCTTTTAATAGCTTACAAATTACAATGAACTTAAGATAAATACCAATCAAAACAACTTGGCAACCTCCTTATTAACTTATCAGCATGGGAGTTTCACACTAAGCACATCTTCAAGATAGCTAAGAAGGGCCAACAAAGAATGTGATTATATTTAAGAAGGGGGGGAACCTATTAGCCCCTTTCTGTTGGTCAAAATTCTATAGAAATCCTGCACAATTTATTAGACATTAATATGGGCTGTTAACAACAGGATGTTTTCCCAGGGCAAAAATATTTCTATAGAAAGAGCAACTTCACTACAATTCTTCACTTCCCATTCACTGAGATCATATGAGGAGGTTCACATATAGTTGCCATTTCAATGATATCTGGAATATACTCCTTCCCTCATCTTACTTTGAGGCAGCTTCTTAACCACCTGGTGGTTGAGACTCTAGAACAGGGGTCTTCAAACTTGGCCCTTTCATGACTTGTGGACTTCAACTCCCAGAATTCCTCAGCCAGCATGCCTGGCCGAGGAATTCTGGGAGTTGAAGTCCACAAGTCATAAAAGGGCCAAGTTTGAAGACTCCTGCTCTAGAAAGAGTGCAGAGAAGAGCAACAAAGATGATTAGGGGGCTGGAGGCTCAAACATATGAAGAATGGTGGCAGGAATTGGGTATGTCTAGTTTAATTAACCCCTTCATGGATTACTGCCTTGTCGTGGCGAAGGGGCTTGCGTAATTCAATGAAGCTATGAGCTATGCCGTGCAGGGCCACCCAAGACGGACAGGTCATAGCAGAGAGTTCTGACAAAACGTGATCCACTGGAGAAGGAAATGGCAAACCACTCCAGTATCTTTGCCATGAAAACCCTATGGACAGTACCAAAAGGCAAAACGATATGACGCTGGAAGATGAGCCCCTCAGGTTGGAAGGCGTCCAATATGCTACTGGGGAAGAGCAGAGGGCTAGTACTAGTAGCGCCAGAAAGAATGAAGCGACTGGGCCAAAGCCGAAAGGACGCTCAGCTGTGGATGTGTCTGGTGGTGAAAGGAAAGTCCGATGCTGTAAAGATTTTTTCTCCATAGGAACCTGGAATGTAAGATCCATGAATCAAGGAAAGTTGGACGTGGTCAAACAAGAGATGACAAGTAGATGGGGAAGAAATGGAGGTAGTGACAGATTTTATTTTCCTGGGCTCCAAGATCACTGCAGATGGGGACTGTAGCCAAGAAATTAAAAGACGCTTGCTCCTGGGGAGGAAAGCCATGGCAAATCTAGACAGCACACTAAAAAGCAGAGACATCACCCTGTCAACAAAAGTGCGTATAGTCAAGGCTATGGTCTTCCCAGTTGCAATGTATGGCAGTGAAAGTTGGACCATAAGAAAGGCTGAGCGCCAAAGAATTGAGGCCTTTGAACTATGGTGCTGGAGAAGACTCCTGCGAGTCCCTTGGACTGCAAAGCGATCAAACCGGTCAGTCCTAGAGGAGATCAATCCCGACTGCTCTTTAGAAGGCCAGATCCTGAAGCTAAAACTCAAATACTTTGGCCACCTAATGAGAAGGAAAGACTCACTGGAGAAAAGCCTAATGCTGGGAAAGATCGAGGGCAATAGAAGAAGGGGACGACAGAGAATGAGGTGGCTGGATGGAGTCACTGAAGCAGTAGGCGTGAGCTTAAATGGACTCCAGAAGATGGTAGAGGACAGGAAGGCCTGGAGGAACGTTGTCCATAGGGTCGCGATGGGTCGGACACGACTTCGCAGCTAACAACAACACAGTTTAATTAAAAGAAGGACCAGGGGTGATATGATAGCAGTCTTCCAATATTTAAGGCGCTGCCACAAAGAAGAGGGATCAATCTATTCTCCAAAGCATCAGAAGGCAGCACAAGAGGCAAAAGATGGGAACTAAACCAGGAGAGAACCAATCTAGAACTAAGGAAGAATTTCCTGACACTTAGAACAATTAATCAGTGGAACAACTTGCTTCCAGAAGTTGTGAATGCTCCAACACTGGAGGTTTTCAAGAAGAGATTGGACAACCATTTGTCTGAAATCATACAGGGTTTCCTGCCTGAGCAGGATGTTGGACTAGAAGACCTCCAAGGTCCTTTCCAACTGTTATTCTGGTATTTCAACAGATTAAATGAATACAAGGGGCCTATGACATCAGTCTATGCCAGGATTTTGATGGATCTGTTTGCGTCCAAATAGCACTGGGGGAATTTCTCCTGCAATTATGGAATGGTGGAAGCCTTGGGCAGCTTCTTTGAATATACTGACCTTTATTCTCTGAGGTATTCTTGGAGTAAAACATTAGAAGAGATGCCTAAATCATTACTGGAGGAAAACTAATCCAACCAAACTCTTATATGAAACTCTTATAGCAGAGGTCCCAACCTTTTGGGGACTAGGGACCGGTTCCGTGGAGAAAGGTTTTTCCACGGACCAGAGGCGCGTGGTTTTGTGTGCTGCCTGCATCCCATGGATGGAGCTTTGCTTGTTTGTGTGGACCAGTTATTGGCATGCTGCAGCCCGGTACTAGTCCACAGACCAAGGGTTCGGGACCCTTGCCTTATAGAGCCTAGATGGTGGCAATAAATTTAGCAAAACAATTATGTTTTTGCCTTTATCATATCTGCAAAATGTTACTTAACAGTTCTTTTTAATACAACCTGGACCAAGATAGGAAAGACATAACGAAATTCTCATGGGAACACAGTGAGGATACACAAGGTATCTCATGGAGAAAATCATTAGGTTTTGTTCAGTGTTGGGCTGGCCCTAATGACATATTTGGTGACATTGAAATGTTTTATTTTGTTTAAAAAGGAAGGTACCACACAAAAACACACTAAAGTTTCTTTTTCCAGTAACAGTGTGCCCTACCATAGAAATTTGACTCTCTTATCTGCTTCCAGAAACATTTTAAGATACCCTAATAATCTGGTTCTTTATGTTTCTCTCCTTTTACTGATTAATTTGAAATTGATGCTAGTTTTTAAATAGAAATTTCTTTCTTTCTTTTCATTTCCCTCCATTTTTATTCTCTCATTAGCTTTACAGGGGTGTCAAACTGCCAGCCTGCAGGCCAGTTTCATCATACTAAAGCCACGCCTACCCCATTGCCGGCAATGCAAAAAGAGTCACGATACATCGCGACACCTCACGTGATGTGGCGAGTTTGACACCCATGCTTTAGAAGATAGGAATTTCTGATGGTAGACACTTGGATTATTGATAGGATTTTATTATGAATCTTGTTAATAGATTAACAAATTTTAGAGGGGTGCATTGGTCCCTAACGCAGTACAGAAATATTTTAAACACAATAGACAAAGGATTCCATAATACTGTATGTAATATACTTTTGACTGATTTATCTCTGATAGCATGTAATAAAAGGAAAAAAAACATAAATTGCTGATCTGAAGTTCTTGTTATTTGAGTTGATATTTTTAAACTGTGATGGCTTCCCAGAGTTGCTGTTGTGAGGCACATCACCATATAAATGAAGCAAATATATAAATAAAAATGTGCTGGATAAATTTTCAAAAGGCACATAGGTCTTTGAATGAAGATTTATGTGGAGATATATTTAACAAGGTCCAAAGCATGCCTGTTTGAGGCACAATGCATTTATCTCTGGATATGTGAATGCAGCAGCTGTAAGCATCTCTACTTAGCTCATCAGCTACCTGGAAATTACCTTGCTTGATAATTGAGATGAGATTGCCAATTCTGCTTGTAGGCTATGTGGAAGGCAGAGAGCTAATGCTTAGAAAACAGCTACCTTCTGCTTTTTGAATTCTGGAATGTTATTAATTTTGCTGAAATGCCTTTGCGGCCATGTTTCTTCAGTTGTGTGGGAAGCCTGTCAGTTTGGACAGAAGACATATTTTTCCCCTGTCCTTCAAGGGAAACTGACCTTGACAATGTTATTAGGACTATTCAAAGATTCCATTTGAACATCTTCAACAGAGATCTGTTCAAAACAGCCATGTGAATCAGATTCCCACTTAAAAGGGGGAACTGAGGCAATTCAACAGATTGAACTGGATACTTCCAAATCTATCTGAAACTTTCTAAACTGATTTGAAGATTCTGGGGCTGAAGTGCTATTCCTGAAATTATAACAAGACAATGCTGAATGATGTATCTCCAGTACTATATACCAGTGTATATATGGAAAACACTCAAAAGGGTTTTATGTTCTTTCTGACTCTGGCCTAGTAGGTCAATAAACTCTGCCTATCATGGTATGGTTCCTAAAGGTTTTGTGTGCATGTGTTTAAAGACAATGATCATGATCCGAATACAATCATGATTAGGTTATTATTTAGCATATGGCACACAAGATCGGGGGGGAGTGCTACAATTTTTTGCACTGACATGTCAGTCCTTGCCGCTGACAGTTGCTAGCTTATTTGTTGCACCAGTGCACTACTAGTGGACAAACTAGCTTCACACAGGCTGGCCTGTAGCATTCTCAGAAGTCGTCAGCTCATCCGTAACTTTCATCCACCACTTCTACGCCATGTCTTGGCAGATCCAACGCCAGTTCCAGTTCCCTACGCAGAACACAGCCGGAAGTTTCTCACCATCGAAATGGTAGTATCTACTACCGATATCTATCTACCTGCAAACAATGCTTTCAAACTGTTAGATTGGTAGGAGCTAAAGACAAGAGATGGGAGCTCACTCTGTTCTGTGAAGCTGGACTTGAATCACAGGAGTGCTGGCAATTCCTCAGAACATTCAGCGTTGTTAAGCCTCTGTGCCACCAAGTCCCCAGACATGGGCTGTAAAATTATGCTTGACTATTAGATAGCCACTGGGCATCATGATAACTCAGCAGTTAAGACACTGGGCTTGTCAGGTTTGAGACCTGAGCATCATGTGAAAGAGTGACCTCCAGTCCTCTCCCTAGCTCCTGCCAACCTAGCAGTTCAAAAGCATGCAAATGTGAGTAGATAAATAGGTACCACTTCCATGGAAAGGTAACAGCACTCCATGACATCATACCTGCTACCTGATTGCAGTGCTATGTCCAAAAACGGCCCTTGAAATGGAGATGAGCACCATCCCCTGCAGTCTGTAATGACTAGTGGAGCAAAAATCCACAGGGACTCCTTTACTTTACCTTTACTAGATGGCAGCAACTTGTAAATTTTTGCTACATCTAGCTGCCTGCTCAGATATGAGTTATTATTGTCATTGTTGTTGGCAGATCATACATGTCTGTACAATATGGAGCATGTTCGACACCATTAATTTTAGACTATATGGTTTAACTTAGGCTGCATCAATTTCTCAGCCAAGTTTATGAACTGGAAGATCTAGTTCCTAAAGTTCATTTCTGGGAATGGGGCAGATGGAGGGACCATCTCAGGACTTCTCAATTTAGCATTTTCTTTTCAATATGGAAAAGAGATTTCAAAATCAGGCTCAACAAGCTCTTAAAAAAATAAAAATCGAATGATAAAAGACAGGGGGGGTGAGTTGCCTGGCACAGCTGTACATTTTTACTTTTACATAAAAGCCTGGACTGGATTGGCCCCAAATGTGTATTGCTGTTGATAAGCAAATAGACCAAGATGGGCACGATGCATGTCTTTTTCTGTGTGGGTCTTGTGGCACTAGAAGGGGGCCAGTTCAACTCTCAGCACAATACTCACCCAATGCTCCTGTGGGTCAAATCTTACTTTTACACATTGCATGACTGGGAAGGGAGGGAGGGAGGGAGGGAGGGAGGGAGGGAGGGAGGAAGGAAGGAAGGAAGGAAGGGAAGGAAGGAAGGAAGGAAGGAAGGAAGGAAGGAAGGAAGGAAGGATGGAAGGATGGAAGGGAGGGATACTGCCAAGCAGGAAAAGAGAAGAGAAAGCTGTACAAGGAGAGATAAGAAGAAAAGCACTTGGACAGCTCTTACTGGGAAGAGTTTCCTAGATTATATTGTACACTGTGATACAGTCTTGAGAAAATATTACAGAAAATATTACAACAGTACAGCCAGATATTAATATACTAGTTAATTAAAAAAATACTGCAAGGGCAAAATGTCTCTTTTGCAGCTTTGATTGACAAGCAACTCTACTTTGCAATCTGTCTCGCACTGCTTCCTTTAGATCCACCATGGTCATCCCACTGTCATCCTTCATAGTGTCCAGCTAGTGGGTATTAGAGCAGCCCTTTCTTCATTTTTGGTTGATCCCTCCCAGCATGATTGACTTTTTGAGTGAGTCAACTCTCATGACATGGCCAAAGCATGACAGCCTATGTTTGGAGATCTTGGCCTCAAGTGATATTTTTGGTGAGGACTTCGTTTGTTATTTTTGCAGTCCATGGGATGTGTAATAGTCACCTCCAACACCACAGTTCAAAGGAGTCCACCCTTCTCCTATCTGCCTTTTTCAGAGTCCAGGTTTCTCAGCCATAAGTAGCAACTGGAAAAATTATTGTGTTAACTAATCTGCTGTGAGGCTGATGTCTTTACTCTTCCAGATGTTATTCATGCCAGGCATTGCAGTTCTCCCAAGTGCTATACACTTTCTGATCTCAGGACTGCAGTCATCACTTTGGTCCATTTTAAAGCCTGGGAAGCTGAATTCCTTTACTGTTTCAACGGTCTCATTGTCAATTTGCACTCTGACCTATTCTCTGCAATAGTTATTATCTTTCTTTTCTTGATGTTAAGGTGCAGTTCAATTTTTTTCACTTTCATGTTTGACTCTCAGGATTAGCCACTCCAGTTCCTCCTTGCTTTCTGCAAGCAATGTTATATCATCTGCGTATGGGAGGTTGTTGATATTACTACCACCGTTTTTAACCCCAATTGTAGATTCCTCCAAATGTGCACTTCTCATAACTATTTCTGTGCATATGTTGAATACTATAGGTGACAGGATACAACTTTGCTGAGTGCCTTTCTCAGTTCTGAACCTTCTGTGTCTCCATATTCCATTCTTACAGTGGCTGATGATCAGAGTACGATGACGGAATGAGCTGGATGTGGTGGGGTGATATACCCAGTTCTTTCAGGCAGATCCAGAGGTTGTCATGGTCAACACAGTCAAAAGCAAGCAGTACCCTGAATCACAACACTCTCTCTGGAGAAGGCTCTAATGCTGGGAAAGGTGGAAAGAAAGAGAAGAGAATGAACAACAGCAAGGGAGATGGACTCAGCTGCAGCTGTGATTGGTTCACCATTAGAAGACCTGAAGAACTAAGTTAGGGAAAGATCTTCATGCATAAAAATCTATGTGGTCACTAGGAATCAAAAGCAATTTTATGGCACATAATCAATAATAAACTACTACTACCTGTAGTAGTCTTTAAAGGTAGTCTCTCGGCCCAGTGGGACAGGCCCACCTCATCCATGGCAGCAGAGGAGGCATACTGCAGATCCTGTCAGTCAAGGAATTCTGCCTGGCAGGGTCTAGGATTACAGCCTTCTTTGCCATGGCACCAGCCCTTAGGAACATCTTGCCCCTTGGGTTGAGACCCGCCCCTACCCTCCTAATCTTTTATAAGACCCTGAAGACCTGGCTCTGCCAATTAATATGGAGTCCCAGTATGGGAATATCACACTGGAGGTGCTAGATAGACCAATAATAGATCCCACACCCCCGCTCTTGCATCCTGCTCCCTCCCCTCCCATTTTTAACCATATTTTGTATTTGTGTGTGTGTTTGTGTGTGTGTGTATAGGATAGATAGATAGATAGATAGATAGATAGATAGATAGATAGATAGATGATTGAACTTTTATGAATGAATGAATGAATGAAGATTGTTTCTGATATCAAATCTATAATCTTGTGCCAGGTACAACTGAATCAGGTTGCTGACAAATCTAGAACCTGACACTGAATCATGCCCTCTTGGATACTTCAATCTCTGATTTAGTGAACACTTATTCACATGGCCATAGAGAATGTTCTGGATTTCTCACCATTCAAAGGAAGCAAACAGAAAGCATAAGCTGCCCCACTACCTCACTGGCAATCTTTTCTTTTGGTTTGTCTTCTGTTGCCCAGCAACCTGACTTAGTATCTGAGTAAGCAATCATGATATTTGCCCAAACAATTTTGTTCTTCTTTAAATATGATCTTTTCCCCCCTTGCATAATCACGGGTGCATATGTCATGAAGAGGCATACATCGTTTCATAGCTTTCCCATTGCCTAGATGTGTAGGATATAGATTT
The DNA here is from genome assembly GCF_947247035.1 of Vipera ursinii. Lineage (NCBI taxonomy): Eukaryota > Metazoa > Chordata > Lepidosauria > Squamata > Viperidae > Vipera > Vipera ursinii. Next base: position 213,250,771 of record NC_139512.1, on the reverse strand, counting down.
TTCCCTCAGGAAACCAGCTGGTTTGAAAATATGTTGGATGTCAAAATGATGCTAGTGTTAGACTGGTTCTTTTGAAGTCAAAGGGATAAGAAAAATGGTAATATATACAGTATGTATATATGCAATCTTGAATGACTAAACCTTGTACCTTCAAGCTATTCCTTCCACTCATGTTCAATAATACCAAAGGGATATCATGATATTTAGCCTGTTCATGTCCAATTTAAGTATTACAAAGTCATACAAATTATTTTAAAGTGAGTCAGTTAATCTAAGAATGTACAGAAATGAACCCAGTCTCTTGTTTGTTTTTTTAAAAATAACAAATAACAGACTGAACATATATGCTCGATACAAACACGTCTACACACACACACATGCAAATTCAGCTTTATATCTGGTTTGTCAATTGACACTCAACATCTTGGGAATACAAAGCATGCTAAATCCTCCATTTTCTGTACAGGGACAAGATGTTAAAAATCAGTCTTTCTGTTTTACCTGATTGTGCGAACAGGTCTCCTCAGCTTTCAAAAAGCTTCATTTTTACTTCATTTCTGTTCTTGCTATGTGTGAGAACAGTAGAATTTACACCAGTATTTGAAGCTTTTCTTATTCTACTGAATGACAGTCTTTAGTAGTCCTATTTAGCATGGCCAAGGCTGGGACCCGAACTTCAGGAACATGCTAAGGGCCATAGATTCTCTACCTCTCATTTATTTTCTGTACTCAAGGGTTTATTGCTGCTGCCATATAATATCCATTAAAATTTGTGTGCCAAGCAAATTATTTTTGGGGTGTGTGCAAAAAGCTGGCTGGAAAGAGACAATATAGAATGAGTTGCCATAGGAGCGAAAGCTCAGAGCAAAACTTTCTGTTAAGATTTTGCTCAAGCTAGAGATCTGCATCCATGTCTTTTGCTACAACCTACAAGTTCCAGCTTCCAGGAAGCATATGGCTTCCAGGAATACTAAATAAATAGAAACCTAAAGCAGGGGTCCCCAAACCCTGGGCTGCCTCCTGGTACCAGGCCACAGCCCATTCAGAACCAGGTCACTGAAGTGGCAGGTGAGGAACCATCCCTTTCCCCCCCCCACCCGCCAGTCTGTGATGACCCAGGGCACAGTACAGAGGCAATGCAGTCAGCTGGCAATTCAAACCGCCCTTTAATTGCTCCAAATTTTCCCCAAATGCTCCCACATTTCTGGCAAGTCTCAGAACAAATGAAGACACACACACCTTCAGCCGCCTCTGGCTGCAAGTAGTTTCACATACAGTCTGATTAGAAGAGTAGTTTACTCAAGGCCATGTAGATAACAAGGAATGAAACATACATCCAAAATCTAACGAGTCTGTGGAAATACAAGCTTGCCTGAGCAGTTTCAAAAGAGAAGCCAAAATACAATCCAAGGTCTTTGAACATCTAACCAACGTTGTCAGTCAGTCCAATGGTCAGAGTTTCAGGGTTTCCAAGCAGAAATCACAACACAGAACAAGAGATCAGCAACAACACACAAAACTCCAAGGAATCAGCATTTGTTCCCAACAAATGCCTCTCCCCACAGCATCTCCTTAAGTTTCAATCTCCAGGTGTGCCTTGTGGAGAGGGGCGGGATGCTGTCCTCCCAAGTAGTTGAGCCTGCCTGCATTGTTCCCTCTTTCTCTCCACTATCCGTGCTTTAGGATCAGGAGGGGGTGGCCCTTGTTCATCGCCTGAACTCTGCCTCTCCTGTTCATCCTGTCCCAATCCTGAAAGGCCCTGGCCTGTCTCGGCCTGCTCTTACCCACATTTCTCTGAAGCCACAGACACCGCTCCCTCGACCTCCATAGGATCCCGTTCCAGCTCATTTTCCTCAGCAGATTCAGGCTCCGACAGAGGCATGACGTTTGGATGACTACTTGCACGTTTTCAGAGTCCAAATAAAGTTCTCTTCTATTTTCCAGCATTTAAAAAAGATACCATTATTTGTTTGTTTTACTGCCCAACTTACCACAGGGTGACAGACTTTACTATGACAAACTTTGTAACCATCAATATCACATTGGAGACTGGATCAAACCCTTTAAGAACTATAAACACAATAACATTTGTGATCTATGGAGCTTCTACAACATGTCCTGGAATTAAAAAAAATCACTACATAAAACATTAAACATACCTGCATTGGAAATAGTTTAAATATAGAAAGCTTCTTCTTGATTAATGGTAGGAGATGGCTTTCTTTTCCATACTGTAGGTAATCTTCACTGCATAGCTCTAAATTGTCTCCATAAAAATTTGATTGAACTTAATGATGTGAATAAAAAAAGAACTGCAAATCCATCATTGTTTTTCATTATCCAAATATAGTTTCCACTTGAGATATTGTGCCTAAGGGAATCCTGGCAGTCAAGGTCCTATACTGAAACATTGCATGACCTCATCATCCTGCTGAAGAATTAACCAGAGGCCCTAGCAAAGAGATTAAAGAAAACTTTTAATTGGAATGAGTATTACAATCAAAAACATTTTTCTGAGTTGTAATTTCTAGACTTTTCATACATCTTGAATATTATTTAGGATTTTAATTAATATTAATTTAATCATTATTAATTTATGAATGACTGCATAATTTAGCTCTAGGATTAAAATAGAGGCTATTCAATGACTGATTTTATTTTCAAAGGTTGATAACTATATTTAGTGCTTACGAGTATGTGAGAAATATTTTTCAGGTGACATATTTTATTTATTTATCCAATTTATTGGCTGCCCACATTGACTCAAGCAATTATAGAACAAAAACTGATTTTCTCAGTCATGTTCAGTTATGAATTGAGAATTGGTTTTAGAGGGGGAAATGATCATGGTTACTCTTCAGGAAGACCTGTGCTGGGATAGAAATGGAGAGAAGGTGGTACAATTGTTTTTTTTTAAAACTGCTTCCCATTTGTCATCAATCTAACAGACCATGGTATCCTATTGGATAGGTTGTGTGAATTAAGATGTCAAGATACTGGATTGCAATGGCTCTCTGTCTATTCTGATCACCAATTCCAGAATGAAGGGATGCTGAATGATTATTACTCTTTCCCATGGCAATTTTAACTGTGGGGTTCTTCAGAGCTCGACTTTATTCCTTGTGATTTTCAAATCTACATCAAATTCCTGACAGAATAGGAATGTCTAGCGATGCGGGCTGAGTTATCACCAATTTGATGATGACACCTAGTTCCACCTTCCTTTTAATTTAATGCTGGTGAAATAGTTGGTGTTCTATTCCTGTGTCTGATCGTGCTAATTAATCGGATTTGGCCAATGAACTGGACCCCCTGCAGATACCATGGAGAATTTGGCAATCTTTGTCTGATTAAATGGTGTTCACCTTATCTTTGGTGTAACAGTAGTATACTTGGCATGCCAGTTCCTTTCTAAATCAAGGTACTGGTTTTAACATTTAAAGCCAGGTATGACCTCTAGTCAGATTATCTGAAGCAGCAGATTCCCTTTTTATTCGTTTGCTTGTACACTAAAATCACTGGTCCTATTGCTGATCTCCTTTCTAAATGAGCTCTGCTGTAGAGCTATAAAACACAAGGGTTTTCTGAATGACAGAACTGTATTTGGGCCCGCCCTCCCCAGGGAGTGTCATCTGGTCCACCTGGTTACTTTTTCAGGCAGGAAGAAAAAAAGAATGCCTTTTGACTTTTGCAGCATTTCATAGCCTTTTCAGGGCTTTCAGATCTTTAACTTAGTTGTTTTGCTGCTTATTTTACTTTTGACTGCATATCTGGCACTGTCTTCAGCCCTGACAGCTGGTTTTATTTATGTTTTATTATGTGCTTTTGAAATATTGTATGTTATATATATATTTTTAATGTACCTGTACACTACCCAGATAGCCTGAAGTACAGTACTGTATCAATGTATACAAGTAAACAAATACTGTATATCAATATTATTTTTTCCCAAGGTACAGGTTTATATTGCATATTTTTCTGGCTAAGAAACTGGCAAGAAACGAGAGAAATGAAAGCCATTAGGCTTAAAGTGTATAGCTACCTACATAAGTTTTGAAAAAGTGCAAGTAAACAAGCCTATAAATCTAAACTCTATGAACTATTAAATTTTATGCTGGTCTATGAACATAACAAAGATTTATGTTGATTTGTTACATTTATATATTACAGTGCAATGCTCTGATTATGCATTAAGCCAGCCAAATAATTCTTTACAAATAACAATATAAAATATCTATATTATTGTGTTGCTTATTACAAAGCACCCAATGCAAACAGGAATTACATGATGCTCCACTGTCAGTCACCGACTGATAGGGAAGGTAATCTAGATAATGTCTCTTGTCAAATTTTCATGCAATCATACAAAGTTTTGCCACATTATATCTGACAGAATTAAAGAAGCGTAAAATTGTTCTGAACAGCCTGTAAATTGCAGCAAAAGAATGTAATATACTTAGCATGGCACTCTTCATAAGAGGTAGAGAATAATAAAACATGCACAACATTCTCTATTGATTTCAGCCCACAAGAACAGAGATCTTTTTATACAGTGCATTCTAAATCTGCCATGTAATCCTGCTGATGGAAGCAAATCAACTCTTGTATTTATGAACACCCTTCTACATTTTGGGAGAAGACATAAGAGAAGGCATCTGACAGGTTTCCTTCCAAGATGAAACTCTCTTCGACATCCTCTTTTGAGAGCATAATCCTTTTTTTTGTAATATATTTTATTGATTTTTTAAAAAAATACAAATCACAATAATTGGTGAACAGTGTGTTGTCTGGGTTACATTTGTAAAACAATAATTAACAATTGATTTCTATAATCCATAATCCACATAATGGTTTTAGTTGATTTCCTCTTTTCCCAAAATATCCTCTTTTGCAAACATTGAGTTAATACAATTCTTATTGTTTTGATAGATAACAAATATATAATTTTTCCAATATTCCTAAAAATAATAATCACATCAATATATTTCTTTTCTATCCAATCAGTCTGGTTGCCTTATCATAGATCCCGTTACAGTCTTTATTTTAATTTGTTTCTCCCACCAAATTCTAGGTATTCTTACTGGTTAAGATTTTCTCAAAAATGAATTACATTTAAAAATTTAAGTCTATTTTTTCCATATGAACCATCTCAGCACTTTTATATTTCTTAATGGAAAAAAAAGGAGAGCAAGAGTAAAGAAACATAAAAAATAACATACTACTTAAAATATATATCCCTCCTAAGCTAATATATATTTATTTCCTAAATGTCTTATTCTTTTTAACCATAATTAAAAATCTGTTTGATCTTTAAACATTCCATTTAATACATCTAGTCATCTAGTCCTTTAACTCTTATTCAAAACATTTTTATCCATTATAATTTTCTTGTTGTTGTTGTTAGTTGCGAAGTCGTGTCCGACCCATCGCGACCCTATGGACAATGTTCCTCCAGGCCTTCCTGTCCTCTACCATCTTCTGGAGTCCATCTAAGCTCACGCCTACTGCTTCAGTGACTCCATCCAGCCACCTCATTCTCTGTCGTCCCCTTCTTCTATTGCCCTCAATCTTTCCCAGCATTAGGCTCTTCTCCAGTGAGTCCTTCCTTCTCATTAGGTGGCCAAAGTATTTGAGTTTTAGCTTCAGGATCTGGCCTTCTAAAGAGCAGTCAGGGTTGATCTCCTCTAGGACTGACCGGTTTGATCGCCTTGCAGTCCAAGGAACTCACAGGAGTCTTCTCCAGCACCATAGTTCAAAGGCTTCAATTCTTTGGCGCTCAGCCTTTCTTATGGTCCAGCTTTCACTGCCATACATTGCAACTGGGAAGACCATAGCCTTGACTATACGCACTTTTGTTGACAGGGTGATGTCTCTGCTTTTTAGTGTGCTGTCTAGATTTGCCATGGCTTTCCTCCCAAGGAGCAAGCGTCTTTTAATTTCTTGGCTACAGTCCCCATCTGCAGTGATCTTGGAGCCCAGGAAAATAAAATCTGTCACTACCTCCATTTCTTCCCCATCTATTTGCCAGGATATAATTTTCTTAAATTCAATCAAATTTAAGTATCTAAAACATTTCTTTTATCTAAGGCATTTCAATTTTTTTATATTAATCATATCAAGAAAGAGAACAAAAAAGGGGAAAAAGCATACTATATTATTTAGGGAATTCATCCCTCTTAGAATGACATATATATTCCATAACTTTTCTGTTTCTTTAAACATATTCAAACAAATGTTTCTTTTTAAAGTATTCTCTCTGGTAAGTCCCATCATCTATCTTCTTGGTTTCCACTTTACTCTTTCCTTTGCCCAATATTTTGCTGAATCAAAAGCTTTTTCTATATGTTTATAAATGTTGCTGTAGATATAAAAGTAAATCAGGTGAAGTGTCTTTGTACGGGGATTCTGCCTTTCCACATTTATTGAAAATCTTTTTCTTTTTTTCTCTCCGCTTCTCTTATCATTTCCTTTCTCTCCAATGTTCCTGACATCTCTACAGTCCATTTTATCTAATCTGTTTTCTTGTCCTCAGATTTATTTTGTAGTCTTAAGGGATAAGTTGTTTTTTTTCCATTAGGACTAAATCATGTTTCCTTGTTTTGTTAAGTTCCATCTTTAAGTCTCTATCCTCAGTTCTTTATCCATTTATCTGTTTTATCTGCTCCTTCTCTGTTGTTGTTTTCTAGGAATTTTTTTGTTGTAGAGTTAACTTAGAAAGAGATTGATTTATATTTTCAAAGTTATTTTGGATTTCTTTGTGGTTTAAAGCCACTGTTATTTGAATTAGTTGCAGTATACTATATATCTCCTCCTGTGAAGCATTTACTGTATGTTTTCTTGATATGTTCTTTCTACATGTGTCTGATCCATGATGGCCAAGAATTTGAGTTTTTCTCTTCCTTTCTTTTCTCTGCAAATAATTTATAGAGTTCCAATTAAATAGATATTTGTAATCCAAATAGTTAAAAAAAAGAGCATAATCTTATGAAAGGAGAAAACAGTGGGCTGATAGCTATCCCTCATGCTCCTTCCTCTCCCTTTTGGTGGTTTTCCCCAGTGGCAGGAAGTTGGCCAGGCTCAAAGCACCAAGGCAAGGAGAAGCACCCCATGGAGCCAGAGCTTAGATGAAGGGAGACCATCAGGCAGGCCCACAGAGAGAAGCCCCACAGAAAAGACAACCCCAGAGAGAGAGAGAAAGAAACAGAAACAAAACAAAACAACCTGGGGAATGAAGATTTCTCTTCCGCCCTGGGGGATCCAGCAGCATTAAATAGCAATAAGAAGGAAGAAGGCCAGGAAAATGGAAGCCACACTGGGAAGAAACAACTTGGGAAATTGGAATGGACCGAAATAAGAGTTTTCACGACAACCATCAGCATTCAAGACAGCTAAATCCAACCACAGCTACAGTCTTTAAGAAGCAAGAAAACAGAACATATCAGCCTCCATTCAGTACCTGACCCAATGAAGCCACACACCAAATGAAGCCATGGGCAGAATGAATGGGAGGGTATGGAGACAGTTGAAGGGGTCAAGGGAAGCAAGTTGGAGCAAAAAGAGAAAATAGACCTGGCTAGGTAAGATAGAATGATGAGAGAGAAGGGGAGGGAGGGAAGGAGAGAGAAATAATAATAATAATAATAATAATAATAATAATAATAATAATAATAATAATAATAATAATTTCTCTCTCCTTCCCTCCCTCCCCTTCTCTCTTATTATTATTATTATATTATTATTATATAATAATAATAATAATAATAATAATAATAATAATAATTTATTATTATTATTATTATTATTATTATTATTATTATTATTATTATTATTCTAATGCAGAGTCATTATAAGCAGATGTATAATGATAATTAAGTAGAATTAGAGAGTGAAATATGATGTGAAATATAACCCCAACATAAAAATAAGAAAACAAAATAACCTCTTAAGTAGAATTAGGTACAGACTGGAATATAACAACATAAGATAAAATAAGAAAAACTCTTGGGAATAATTAAAAACAAAGCACTGTCTTCCTATTCTAGAAAAATCTTTATTTTAAAGCATATCTTTGTAACAAAATCTTTTTTCAGCCTGTTTTCTGGTGTGAAACCCTCCCCCCAGAAGATCCCATAACATCTATATCCTGCATTCACTGCCTCTTTGCTACTCCAACTTGGTCGTAACTCAAAAAGAATAAATATTCGGAAGACAAAGAAAAATGAAAATTTTAAAATCTGGCCTGCTCCTCCTGGATGGAAAATTATCATGAAATATATGAGGAAGTAATCCCACTGGAAGGCATTTATTTTTCAGTCAGTAATTGGCGATTGCTAATCATACGCTGGCTTCTGCAAGGCTGCTTTGGGGATACATGCAGAAAGGTTTCAGATTACTCCTAGGAATTCAGTTTGTACCATTCCAAGAACTTGATAATTAGGATAGAGCCCACTTGTACACCATATAAAAGCCGTACTGATGATTTTGTCTGAAGTAATTTAATAGCAGCATCTAGCAGCCCATCCCCTTCCATACAAGAGAAATTACATAATGGCTGATAAATTTGTCTGGGCAATCAGTATTGCATATTTTATTTTTGTTTTCACTGAGGAGTGAAATACCACCCTCAGCAATCCAGTTGTGCACCTTGGGCCATTTGGCAAAGGCCATTTTCTTGGGCTTTTAATAGTTTCTTTGTAGATGTCATTGTAATGCAGGGAAAGAGGGTTCAAAGCTTCCCAAGACTCATTATGGTTTATGATAAATGCATATTGTCAACATACAGTAACATTAGAAAGTTCCACTGTCCCAACCTAAGTGGATCGTGATTCCACTATATGTGGAATATTTGGGCGGTGTGTAGTGTGTTTACATAGTGTATAAAAGATGTAAAGTTTTGAGTAACTGACACACCTTTGCACTGAAAATTGGATTAAAAGTAAACTGCTTGGATAGCTCCTCTCAAATAACTTTGGAATATAACATGCTGACTGAGCATGATTTCCATAAGGTCTAAGTTCTTCTCGAAAACAGAATTATTGCCATTTCCATACTGATCTGGCAGTTCAGTTATTTGATTTTCCTCTTCAATAATGGCCATCATTATTCAATGGGGCATCATGTACAAGTTCAATTGTAAAAAAAATCAATACACTATAGAAAACAAAAAACACTTTAACATGACCCTTAAGACAAATTCAGAACCAATGGCAATTCTATAACTCTAGCATAGGGGTGCTCAGCAAACTAATATTTCATCAAAATGGGGACATAATACAAGCTCTGCACAGGTGTTCTTGTATTATGTCCCCATTTTGATGGGGACATAAGTCATAGTTTTTGCATCATGACATCAAGGCACATGATTCATTGTTTGCATGGACACCCTCACAGAAACCTATGAACTCTAGTGTGGGATAATGCCAGTTGAAACTTAGTTATCTACTCAAAGTGGAAGAGACAGAAGGCATGCTGGATCAAATGATTAGTCTGTTATTTTTAAAGGACAACAGCAATAATGTAATGTTTTTATGCCCACAAAATCTTGCCATTTATCAACAGTTAAGTTGTAATCAGTCTTGCTTATAAAATGAAGATTGCCAAGGGATTTACCGTACTTGTATACTCTCATTTTCTATTATCCATATTCTTGCTTTATTCAAAAATGCACTTAGTTCACTGGGCTTGCTAGACCATCATATATTTACTTGGTTTGTGCCTTTGCTTTAAGTGAGAATCAGACAGCTTTGGCTCACCCCATAAACCATAGTTGTAAAACTCCTAGCTTAGGTGGTTCCATGAAGTCTTTTCCTCAGATTCGTAATGGTATATAAGTAGTCCTTGTTTAGTGACCACAATTGGGACTGGCAACTCAGTTGTTAGCAAAGCAGTTGCTAATGTGACTCTGCTTATGATCTTACTCCAGCTTTCCTTTACTTTACAGACCTGCAAAGGTCATAAATGCAAGGACAGATCATAAGGTTACTTTTTAATCACTGTTGTAACTGCAACCAGTCACTGGTATGAGGCAGCTGCTAACTGTACAATATCTGTAATACCCATTTCCTATTTTACCTCTCTTCTCCAGTAGAAAATGGAAGCAGCTGTAACTCATAAAAATCAAATGTAATGAATAAAAAGTTCAATAAAAATGAAATCAATTTATAGCTATTACATTTGGAATCAGTTCTTTCCCCCAATTATTTGAACCAAATTGCACATCCAATGATACCGTCACTGCATAGCATCAGGAGATTGTGCCAATCTCTGCTAACTCCAAGTCAGAGTTTTCAAAGACTCACAGAACCATCCCTTTCTAAAATAAATATTTTAGAAAGGGATGTAGCACGGTCAAATTTGACCATGTGAATGTCTGCGGGACAGGCAAGAAGAACAAGTGATAGAATGAGTGTACAGCATTCATACACAAAAGATATGAATTATATAATTCATGTCTGTTCCACCTGAGACAAATTACATCAGCCAAACTATCTAATCTAATAGTAACATGATGCCTGGGACAACTTTTCAGGTTTTACCGGAGGCCTGTGGTCAAACCATGGCTCTTTTTTGAAATATATTCTCCAATCTCACTGTTTTTTTCTCTCTTGCACACATACTTCCACGTGTGCAGACAGAGATTTCATCTGGCATTACTAAATCAATTGTGAAATAAGCAGAAAGTACACACAATTTTAGGTGACTATGTTGAATACACTTACTGGATAGTAAGCGCAATTTTAAAAAAAGGAAGATCTACTTTTATGAGAATGTAGAAAATACATGAATTGTGGCCAAAATCTTTACCCAGCGAGATATCTCTGAAAATACATCAAAAGCTACTGAAGAAATTCACAGCAGTTCATCACCACAAATTCCTGTTTCTCTCTCTATATAAGATTTATAATCAAAGTGAAACTGATAATGTTAATTGTCTTATGGACCAGTGGTCTTAATTGCACCCACCATTGGCATCCCCGTCTTGAGAAGCGCTTTACTTTTGGTCATTCCTCATTTACTGCTGAGGTGAGAGATACGTGGCTCTCTAGACATGGTGGATTGACATCTTTGTTTTCCTCATTGTTGGCCATGTTGAATAGGGCTGAAGGGAATTGTACTAAATCAACATATGGAGGGCCACAGCTTTTCCAGCTTTAGGGTATAAAGAGAGCACGCTATAGAGAGACAGCAGGTAAAAAGTTTGTGGCATCTAGATTGGATAAGAAACCATCTGAACCCCAGTGGGTCCCGAAATGGTAAAGGGAGAACTATTTTCACTGTAAAAAACATCGATGTATTTTTATTTTTTTTTCATCCCAGTATTTTTAATGAGTCATGCAGGGTTAACTTGCTGGGAACTAAGAAAGCATTCCCTCAAGGAACTGGCATCATTTTGAAGCTCTATCCCATCTCTGATTTACTTGGGTGATTTTTCTGGCATCAGGCTCGTAGCATTCCTGTGCCATCTACTTTGAATATTTTGCTCATGGAAAGCATTTCGTGACTCTTAAAATAGATTAAGCTGTCTGCATAGAAGATATGGGGAGAAGCAGATGAAGGGCAATTCCCAAAATCTAATTTTATAGTACACAAGTTAATAGTCAAACGTTGGCTGCTCCTGCCCTTCTCTCTGCAGTCTGTCTTTTTCCCCCCATGAACAAGTAAGCTAGGGATCTGCAATGCAGCAGAGTTGCTTTCTTCAGCCTGCAATTTTCTCCACAATCAGTTCCTAACACTCTCAGTACAGCACTGGATTTTGCCAAAGCTAAAGCAGTTCTACTTGGTGATGAAAAAAAGGTTCTAAGAAAGCATCCATGCTTATCTTTTTTTAATGATATTGAAACTCTCCCCACACCCACGCCTTTCTCGATACCCATCCAAACATGGAGCATTGGTTTCTTTAAATACCAAAAAACAATATGTTTGGTTTTATCTGATATTTATTTATTTATTTATTATTGGGACTTATATGCCGCCCTATCTCCCGAAGGACTCAGGGCGGCTAACAACAATAAAATACAATAATACAGAAGTTAAAAGGAAAATAAATTAATGGCCCCTGTAGAATAAATTAAAATTAAAATTAAAATAAGTTAAACATTAAAGTTATAAATTAAAAACATAATTAAAATCCTCGTCAGTCCAGGTCAGCCTGATGGAAAAGGAGTGTTTTGAGGCCGCGGCGAAAGGACCGGAGATCTGGGGCCATCCGAAGCTCAGGGGGGAGCTGGTTCCATAGGGCTGGCGCTCCCACAGAGATATGATGATCCCGGAAGTGACGATGAATTCTCTGAAAACTTCCACCAAGAAAATAGAGGAGAAACAATATTTCCTCTCTCTCAAGTATCAGCCTTTTCTTTAAAAGGAATGATCTATGATGTTCACCGGTTCTCTGGCACAAACCAGAAATATGAGCTTGCATGGAAGAAAAACAGAAGAAAAGTCTCTTTTGGTTGAGTTTGACTTCTGGTGGCAACATGGACAAATCCATGTAATTTTCTTAAAAACATCTGAAATAGTTTGTTATTGCTTTTCTTAGGGCTGTTTTTTTGTTCACCTTGCCAGCCTAGTCAACAGATTTGTAAATCTAGTTAATAGATTTGCAACAGATGTACAGTCTTCACAACCAACTTTACTTCGTTTTCAAAACACCCACTATGATAGAGAAGCAGAATGAAAAAGTAAATTCTCTAAGCAGAAGGCCACTGATACAATCATGAAGCAATCTGGTGATGCTGTTATACCACAAAAGTTTTGAATGTATAGTTACATCATAGAGATGATGCAGAATGAGCACAGAAAATGTTGCCTCATTTTGAGTTTCCTCATGAGGATATACAACTTATCAGATTTGACTAGATGATATCTGAAAGCAGAATTCAAATGAGGGCTAGCCAAGTTTTCCGGATTTATTTTGACATTAACACAGCAAGTCTCTGAGTTAAGAATGCCCTGGTTTAAGGATGGCCTGTAATTAAGAGCACAGCCTATTGTAGCAAACTTTGAGTTAAATATACAATGAGTCATGTTATATACACTGATTCAAGTGCATTGCACAATACCACTTATACGGTATTATACAATAATATTATTTTGTCCTACATAAAAATTCAATTTAAGGACAGATCTTGGGAATAGAACTCATTCTTAAACTGGAGCCATCTGAACAGATAAAGACCTTTACAGGTAGTCCTCAACTTATGACAATTGAGCCCAACATTTCTGTTGCTAAGTGAGACATGTGTTAAGTTTTGCCCCATTTTATGACCTTGCTTGCCACAACTGTTAAGTGAATCACAGCAATTATTAATTTAGTAACACGGTTGTTAAGTGGGTCTGGCTTCCCCATTGACTTTGCTAGTTAGAAGGTTGCAAAAGGTGATCACATGACCCCAGAATATTGCAACCGTCATAAATATGAATCAGTTGCCAAGCATCTGAATTTTGATCACATTCCCATGGGGAGGCTGCAACAGTCATAAGTGTGAAAAACAGTCATAAGTCACTTTTCCCAGTGCGTTGTAACTTTGAACAGTCACTAAATGAACTGTGGTAAGTTGCTGACTACCTGTATTCATTTTTGTAGTTGTCCTTGAAAACACATTGAGGGTTCACTTCACCAAATTCTTATGAGATTTTAATAAATGTCCACTTTGCAGATCAAGTTGAGGGAGAGGTAATTATATACTTTTCATATTTTTGTCTTCAAATGTTAATACTTAATGGCCTATCTGATCTTAACATTCATGAAAAGACTGTAAAAATGAGTTGGTAAATAATTTATTATTTATTTATTTTATTTTTGAGACTTATATGCCGCCCTATCTCCCAAAGGACTCAGGGCGGCTAACAACAATAAAAATACAATAATACAAAAGTTAAAAAAGAATTAAACTAGCAGCCCCAATAATACCGTATTTTCCGGCAGATGATGCAAAGCCCTGCCGGTTCCCGCCCGATGCCGGACGGCTCTGCCGGTGCCGTCTCGAGAGGGAAAGGCGTGAGGCGCCTGCCACGGCTCCCTGAGGACTCCTCAGCAGCCAGGGAGCGCGCGCGTGCGTAGGACTGCCCTGCCGGCTCCCGCCCGACGCCGGACGGCTCCACCGGTGCCACCTCGAGAGGGAAGGGCGTGAGGTGCCTGCCATGGCTCCCCGAGCAATCCTTAGCAGTCGGGGAGCGTGCGCGTGTGCAGGACTGCCCTGCCGGCTCCCGCCCGACGGCTCCGCCGGTGCCGCCTCGACAGCGAAGGGCATGAGGCGCCTGCCACGGCTCCCCGAGGACTCCTTAGCAGCCGGGGAGCACACGCGTGCGTAGGACTGCCCTGCCGGCTCCCGCCCGACGCCGGACGGCTCCGCCAGTGCCGCCTCGAGAGGGAAGGGCGTGAGGTGCCTGCCACGGCTCCCTGAGCAATCCTTAGCAGTCGGGGAGCGCGTGCGTGTGCAGGACTGCCCTGCCGGCTCCCGCCCGATGCCAGACAGCTCCACCAGTGCCGCCTCGAGAGGGAAGGGCGTGAGGCGCCTGCTACGGCTCCCCAAGGACTCCTTAGCTGCCGGGGAGCACACGCGTGCACAGGACTGCCCTGCCGGCTCCCACCTGACGCCAGCCTGCCCTGCTTCCTCCACAGTGAGAGGGGAGGGCGTGCCTTCCCAGGCTCGTCGACTTGCAGCCACGCCAGAGCCAAAAGGGGCTTTTCCTTCCACCCACCCTTTGGAATAAACGCAAGATCTCCCGGGGTCTGGCGTTTGCAAGGGGGAGGGGAAGGGGCTTAGAGGCTCTTGGGGGTGGGAAGGGAGAGTCACGTTGGAGGGGGGACTGGACTAAGGAGGCTTGAAGTTGCTTTGCAAGAACAGGGGCGCTCGATTGATTTATGTACTATTTTCCAACGTATAAGACGACTGGGCGTATAAGACGATCCCCCAACTTTTGAGAAGATTTTCATGGGTTAAAAAGTCGTCTTATACGCCGGAAAATACGGTAAGTTAAAAACATTTTAAAAATCCCTGTCAGTCCAGGTCAGCCTGATGGAAAAGGAATGTTTTAAGGCCGCAGCGAAAGGACCGGAGATCCGGGGCCATCCGGAGCTCAAGTAACCATTTATCATAGTGATTTCAAAATGATTGTCATTCTTCTAAGGTCTGCTAAGGAACTGTTAAGCAGCTTTTGCCAAGCAGCTTTTGCTATTGAAATACTGAACAGACATGATCTTGACAATTTGCACCTATGGTAATAATTTATACTACAATAGGAATGTTTCACTGTTGTAAGCAATTAATATTGGTCTATTTGATTCAGAATATATTTCCATTTCTTTCTATAAAGAAAGAAGGAAATAAAAGCCAATTGCTTTACACATTAGATTAAAAGAGAAATTATTTTAGTCCCTGGAGTGATCATATTGCAGTCATATTTAATCATACTTTTATCCCCCAATCTACGACAGTCAAGAAATGGGCCTGATAGATGCCAAATATAATTGAACCAAGAACATTCAGCAATAAATATATTTCATTATGTTTATGCTCTGAAAAGTACTTGATTAGGGAATGTTGCTGTAGAAAATTATTGGAAACTACTTGCATCAGACGGAGATAGCTTCATTTTGAAAGTAACTGGTCTGTGAGGCTTTTGAGTCAGCTTTACAACGCAAAAAAGTTCTTCATTTGCTTCCTGCTCTTCCTCTTAGAAGAACACCACACTCAAAGCCTCCTATTTATTATCTATTAGAGTATCAAAATTCTGTAGGGCTTTTACCTTAGCCACGCTAGAAGCGCTCTGCGTAACAATCCACTTTGGACACTGCAAGACACCAAAGAAACAGAGAGGAAACAGTTAAGATTTAGGGGAGATTTGACCTCACTGATTTTCTTCAAATGTTCTCCTCAGTATTGTTGGCTAGGGAACCCAAGAGGTCTACCTAGCAATCCCTCCTCCAATTTTCCCCACAAAAAAAACCCCAATTAAAGAATGACTGGCCTGAAATCAAATGGTCTAGAGTGGAGATGAACTTCAGTCTGTCCAAATCTATTTTAGTTATTCAATTTCTATAGTCGCTCACCTCGGTCAAGTGATTCTCAGAGATTACCGTTATACCACACTGGCTCAAAACTCATTTATCTTGTCCCTCCCATAGGAAGCAGTGGAGTTCTCAAGGGCATGTAGATCATTTCATAGAGCTGTATAAATTCAAGCAGGTACATTGTTCTTCCCATTAATTCCAGCAAAAAAGGTAATTCCATCTATGGAAATAGGTAACTCATGAAATTCCTCCATCCCATTACTGCCATCTTGAAGGGAATGAGAAAAGACTTGATAATTTTTTTAAAATGAAAAATTATAATGTTAAATCCCCATATCATACTTTTTAAATTTTATTTTGATCATGTAATTTTTTTTAAAAAAGAAATTAGTTCATATGTCTGAAGCTATTAATGTTTACATTCTTTTTATGAGGTTTTGCCTCACATTTCTTTTTTTTTCCTTGACCTTTCCATAGGTATTCTTTTATTTCTTTTCAGTCTAAAAAAAGGTGGCCATAAAAATTCCCAGGCTTTCAGTATATAATGTTGAATCTTTGACTCTTTTTTTTAAAAAGCAGACAATGGGCTCTGTAAATATCAAAAGCCAGAGCATGGTTGAATAATGCCATGATTTCAAAATTAAGATCTGGCTTTACATTTGAAAAGCAAATGCCATCAAAGCTGAATGACAATGGAGATAGATATAAAACAGACAAATGTCACCTCTGAATGAAGGGGTAATGGAATTGCTAATGAGCCTCCCTGAATACCTCCTAAAATGTGCACGTAATCTATTAACATATAACTGGCCCTGCATAAAAAATTTTTTAAGGATGATGGGAAAAGGAGTGTATTTCAAAATCTAATAAAGACATCTCAACACATACAGATACAGAGACATCTGTGCGTATATACAGATAGTCTAATTAATGACTGGACATTTAGTGACTGGTTCAAAATTGTCACAGACCCTGAAAAAGCTACCTACAATCCAGATTCAAAGTTCTAATGTCTGCTTCCCCTTCAGGTCACATGACCACATTATGGGGCTATATTTGCAGCCATTTGCAGCATCTCATGGTCACATGGCTGCAATTTAAGACACCTGGCATTTACTTCCTGTTTCCATCGAAATATACCCCATAGCGAATAATGGGTTAGTTTAATGATCAAGGCATTCACTTAACAACTGTGTTCCTTTAATGATCACTGCAAAAAAGGTCATAAAATTGAGTGCGGACTTGTGGTGACCTGCTTTACAACCATCATGGCTTACAACTGAAATTGCGGGCTGCATGCCTGTATATCATTAAATGTGTTTCCAATACGTGGAATAATACTGATCTGCAGTGTAGACATTTGGGGAAATTTTGCAAGAAATCTTCATAACTGGCGCTCTCTTGGATTGTATGGATGCATTTGTTCTAATTTTCATTTGTGGAAGATTGTAGTTGGGAAACTGACCTTTTTTTGTTTTGCATTGACTGACTGTTTCTTTCTTATGTATACCAAGTTAGGTGGGTTCTGCTCTGAAATTAATGAAAGAATTGATCTAGTACACCATTTCTACTTCCCCTTCTTTTAAAAATGGGCTTATTGGAAGACTAACCCATTATATGCAGACCTATTCAATATGTAGACCTTTGTACTCTGACTGATTTGTTCTCTAATTTGACTTCGGTACATGCAGACGTTTGAAGGACAAATAAGTGTCTTTTCAGGCCCTTGTGAGTTTTCATCAGTCAAGGTTGCATAGGTAATAGTAAAGTAATTAATGGGTAAACCCATTCTTATCTGTCTTAAATGGTGTATTTCCATTTCTCATGAATGACTGTACAATTCGACTCATGACTGTTAAAAAAAAGTCTCAATTCACTACAATATTAATCAAAGCAAAGCAAAGCAAATATTCTTGAGTCAGATTTTCCACTAAGGATGAAGTCCACTTCTGCTTTCATAAGCATGTGGCTTTTATTTCATGGACATGCTGAAGTAGCAATGAGGAAATTCAAGTAATTTCATGGAAAAATCCCTTAAGTGTAAAAACTGATTTAGGGTTAGGGTTAGGTCTCCTTGAATTAAGATTTCCCTAATGGGACTTTCCCACATATTTTCCCAGAACACTTAAAATAGAGGAGGCTCACAAAGTCAAGTCTCTGCTAAGCATTACAACGTGCTAGAAATCTTTTGAAGATGTCCATTTTGCTGTCAGAATTCATGGAGACCTAATCCTAGCCCTAAGTGGGTTTGACCGTGATGGGATTTTCCCAGGTATTTTACCAATTAATATAGATAGTGCAGGACGCAGTGGCTCAGTGGGTTAGGACGCTGAGCTTGTCGATCAGAAGGTCAGCAGTTTGGTGGGTCGAATCCTGAGTGCCGCGTAGCAGAGTGAGCACCTGTTACTCGTCCCAGCTTCTGCCAACCTAGCAGTTCGAAAGCACGTAAAAATGCAAGTAGAAAAATAGGGATCACTACGGTGGGAAGGTAACAGCGTTCCGTGCGCCTTTGGAATCTAATCATGCCGGCCACATGACCACGGAGATGTCCTCGGACAAGCGCTGGCTCTTTGGCTTTGAAACGGAGATGAGCACTGGTCCCTAGAGTTGGAAACAACTAGCACGCATATGCGGGGGAACCTTTACCTTTACCTTTATAGATAGTGCAGGATCGAAAAGTCAACCCCCTCCTAAGGATGCAATACATATCCTTTGCTCTCTGAATTCATGGAGAACTGACCTTAATTCTAAGTGGGTTTGTCCCCCAAAGGGATTTTCCCACGTATTCTTCCAGGATAAGGAGATAGGGTGCACCTAGGTAGTCAGCACACTCCTAAGAATTGTGATGCCCTACAAATCTATTGGTGATATCCATTTTGGTCTCCAGTGTCATGGAGATCTTATCCTAACCCTAAGTGGGTTTCCCCCTAGGGGATTTTCCCATGAATTTTAGCAAGAAAAGAGATTTTTCTAAGTGTTTTACTAAGAAATGTAGATAGGGCATGCTTGAAAAGTGAGCATCCTCCTAAGCATAACAGTGTGGTACAAATCCTTCCATGACATTCATTTGTGTCTCGGAATTCCTGGAGACCTAACCCTAACCCCAAGTTTGTTTGCCCCCCAGTGGTATTTTTCAATGTGTTTACCAAGGAACATAGATTGGGTGGTATGAAAAAGACTGAGAGCCCCTTCTAAGCATAAAAAAGCACTAGAAATCCATTGGCAACATCCATTTTGCTCACCAAATTCACGGAGACCCAACCCTAACTCAGTTTGCCCCTAGCGGGATTTCTCTATGCATTTTATAAGGAAAAGCCGATAGGGCGGGCTCACAAAGTCAGCACCCTGCTAAGTTTCTTGGATGAGAAGTCAAACGTCTTCAAAGAAAAACAAGAAAGTCCAGGTGCCTCTTGACAAAGCACCTTTGGGACAACCATGACCTGGATGACTGGTAGTCTCCATGGACGTTTGGCTATGCACTTTGGGATGAGCACCCTTTGAATGGTTCAGGAGTGTGAAGGGATTTCCAGAGAACGTTGTAGACTGTAGGAACAGGGCAGAGGGCATCCTGCAGCCAGAGGGCTCCACACCCATTTGCACTGCTTGGGTTATCCTGAAGGAACAGATAAACCTCCAGGTGGCTTCAATGACTCTCTAAAAGAATGTAAATGACCAGCTGTCTGCAAGGAATATAAATCCTCCCATTCCCCACCATCCCGTCAGAGCTGAAGAAACTTTTCTTTCTTCAAAGAAAAACAAGAAACTCCAGTTGCCTCCTGAAAAAGCACCTTTGGGACAACCATGACCTAGATGACTGAGAGTCTCCATGGACACCCTGCTAAGTATACCGATATGCTAGGAATCCATTGATGACATTCATTTTGCTCACCGAATTCAAGAAGGCCTAACCCTAACCATAAGTGGGTTTGCCTCTCAATGGAATTTTTCCATGTATTTTACCAAGAAAACTAGATAGGGCAGGATTGCAAAGTCAGCACCCTCCTAAGAATAAAAATGTAATACACATCCATTGGTGACGTCCATTTTGCTCTCCAAATTCATGGAGACCTAACCCTAAGTGTGTTTCCCCACAATGGGATTTTCCCATGTATTTTACCAAGTAACGTACATAGGGCGGACTTGAAAAGCGAGTGACCTGCTAAGCATACCAAGGCAGTACATCCAGTTTGTTCTCTGAGTTAATGGAGACAAACCCTAGCCTTAAGTAGGCTTGCCCCCCACCCCATGAGATTTTTCCATATGTTTTACCAAGAAACATAGATAGGGAGGGATCAAAAAGTGAGGATTCCCCGTAGACATAACAATATGTTACAAATCCATTGGTGACATCCATTTTGATCTTTGAATTTAGCTTCTATCCTGGCTTTTAACTCTGGGAAACATTCAGATCTAAAGCTTTAACAAAAACCATATTTAATATAGAACAAGTATTTCAGTATATATATATATATATATATATATATATATATATATATATATATATATATATGAAATAAGCAGCAATTTAATTATCACAATATAAACATTACAATATGATTCGTTATTAAATCACTCTTACTGCAGTTTGCTTTGTAATGTTTAAAACAATTTGAATACTTCCTACTTTCCAAAACAAACCAGAAACAAACAAACAAAAAGCCAGAGGAACAGGAATTTTTATAAAAAATTATAGAAAGTATGGGATGAATAAATACCTTAAAGATTTCAGTCTGATTCTTCACATAAGAAACTAGAAAAAATATCCATGGGAAGGAGAGCTGATATAATAAGTGCAATTGCCAAAGCAAAAATAGATGTTATGGTAGAAATTACTTTATTTTCCCATCTACTCTATTACTTGCAGACATAAAACCAGCAAAACACAAAAATGACCTAAAAAAATAAGGCAAGTTATTATAACAAAATAATAATTTCAGCATTTTTATTCTTTATATACACACTGTAAACAACTCTACTATCTTTCATATTATGCTTCTTATTTGGAGAAATTTATTCTCTAACATACTTGTTAGAAAAATTACATAAAAATTATTGAAGCGCAGTTTCAACCTATCAATTGCCACATCTCTGAAGTAGACCACATCATCTTCTCACTGCACTTGGCTTTTGCTTAATCAATTATCATTACTGTAAACATAATACATTGACTGTTTTACATGTAGCACCATATTTCCTTATATAAAATGTTGATATATAATATATGTCTGAGACAATAACAGTGACATAATGATACAACATCTCCTCTTGTAGTACAAAGAAACTCTTGGCTAATCTTAAAAAGTTAAGGCCTGAATAATATTTGAAGCGAAGACACTCAAAAGCCCAGAGATGTAGATTTGACTAGGAAGATTTAAAAAAAAGAGAAAGACAGCAATGGTCATTTCTATAATTTTGTTACGAAAAGTGCATAGCCAATGAAGCTAGCAAGAGACAAATGCTATCTGAAATAAATGTTATCTTTTTAAGTTAACTGAAATTAACTGTCATCAAATACAGTTAATATAAAAAGTTCAATTTTATTGTTAATTACCACATCAGAGGAAACTCTTTTACTAAACTGTTTGCTGTAGATATTAGTTTAATAAATAGTTTCATGCAACATATTACGAAATCATCTAACTTTTGGCTTTGGCCTAACTTTGTATGAACACTACTACAGGTAATCCTCGATTTATGACCACAATTGAGCTGAAAATTTAGGTGCTAAGTGAGATATTTGTTAAGCGAGTTTTGCTCCTTTTTATGACCTTTCTTGCCACAGTTGTTAAGTGAATCACTGCAATTGTTAAGTTAGTAACTTGGTTGTTAAGTGAATCTGGTTACCCCACTGACTTTGCTTGTTAGAAGGTCAGAAAAGGGCATAACCTGACCCAAGACATTGCACTTGTCATAAATAGGAAATAGTTGCCAGGCGTCTGAATTTTGATCATGTAAATATGAAAAGAGGTCATAAGTCACATTTTTAGTACCATTGTAACTTTGGTCCCTAAATGAACAGTTGTTAAGTCAAGGACTGCCTGTAAATTAGATTTAACAAATAGTTATGTCCAGATTTGCCCAAGCATGTATGATCTCCTACTATCTGACCAGGAAGTTTGTCCCAAATTGTCCAGGATGGAGGCAATGAAATTACAGGCATTAATCAGGAAAAAGAAGCAGCAGCATTTCCTAGCTGTGTTTTCTATAAAAGGTATCCTACCTGTATGGACCTGAGGTTCAGATGGTTAGGTGTTTTTTGGTGGCTTTTTTTGTAAAAAAAACAGATGTATTAACGCTAGCTTAGCTTATACAGAGTTATAAAAATTCTACATTGGTGTGGCAAAAGTTGGTACATTCCAATGACTGTCTGACTCTGCTTAACTAATTTTTTTTTACTGATGAATTTACTTGGATGAATAACGAAAACGTCACAGATTAACAAACTTCGGTCCAGTTGCCATGATTTAACCTTTTTTAGAGACTTTTGGCCTGGATGATTGAGTTTTCACTGACATTTTTCAATACATTTTGGAGAGAAACCCCTGCAGTTGGTCTGGCAAGAGTTGGTACATTCCAACGACTGTCTGATTCTCTGCCTAACTGATTTCTTTTTAATTTTGACTGATGAATTTACTTGGATGAGTAACGAAACGTCGCAGATTAACAAACTTTGGTCCAGTAGCCACGATTTAACCTTTTTTTAAGAGACTTTTGGCCTGAGGCAGACTTGAAAAATCAAAAGCCTCCACCACTTTTGAAGCACTGGGCCCTGTATGAAATTGCAAACTGGCGACGCTGCACCAGTATTTGAGGTATGAAATCAAGACATTTCTGTAATATCCCTAAGCCTGCCTAAACTAAGCCAGCATTAATACATCTATTGTTGTTGGGGTTTGTTTGTTTTTTTACAAAACAATATTGAAATATAATGATTTGAGTTTTCATTGACCTATTTCAGGCCTAGTCAGTTCTAGTGGGCGTAACCAAAATAAACTGATTTAATGAGTTGCTTTAATGAGTTGTGTACTGTATATTGCGTTTTGCTAAGTAAAAAGAAACCAATTGGGCTTCAGTGCTGCACAGCTTGGCCTGCTGACCCACAACAGAGCCAGTGAGTTTCCTAACAGCTGCAATGGCTGAATTCCCCTCGCAGCAAAGGCATTTTCCAATACAACCTTGATTACTACAGCTTCAGTCTTAGCTAAGTTTACGTAAGGAATAAGCCTTCTTGGGCAAAGGGTAGTTCATTGCCGGATTAAGCGCCGGGCCGGTGCTCAGCATGAACTTAACCGCCTCTCCAGAAACTATTTTGCCCCATAACCGCTGAGAGTACAGGTAGTCTTCTATTGACAATAGTTCGTTTAGTGACCAAAGTTACGTCAGTGGAAAAAATGACTTATGACCATTTTTTACACTTACGACCGTTGCAGCATCCCCGTGTGTCATGTGATGAAAATTCAGACGCTTGGCAATCGGCGTGCATTTATGACAGTTGCCGTGTCCCGGGGTCATGTGATTCCCTTCAGTGACCTTCTGATAAGCAAAGTCAGTGGGGAAGCCAGGTTCACTTAACAATCGTGTTACTAACTTAACAAACTGCAGTGCTTCACTGAACAACTCTGCCAAGAAAGGTCGCAAAAGGGGGCAAAATTCTCTTTAACAAATGTCTTGCTTAGCAAGAAACATTTTGGGCTCATTTGTGGTCGTAAGTCGAGGACTGTCTGTGTTAGCTTTGTCAGTGGCCAGGAAAGGAATAAATGAATGAAATAAATGAAAAGCCAGAGCCCTCGTTTATTCCTCCTGTCAGGAAAGCAAGGCCGAAGAGATACCATCCCATCACCGAATCCACCTCAGTGATGAAGGCCACCATCTTTATTTCTGGCAACAGCACTAACGCAAAGAGCAGCAATGATGGAAACATTGTGGTGAGTGTGAAGCAGTTACCATAGGTACTGCCAAACCACGCTTTCACTGGAAGGCCCCAACAGCAGTTGGAAATTTCCAACTGCCTTATGTCAGGGGTGTCAAACTGCCGGCCCGCGGGCCGGATGCGTCGCAACGAAACCGCGCCCACCCCATTGCCGGCAATGGGGAAAAAGCTCCGATACGTCGCGCGACGTCACGTGAGGTCGCAAGTTTTACATGTCTGCCTTATGTCATGAAGCAGCAGCCAGTGAGGGAAAGTGAGCTCAGCAAGGTTCAGATAAGAACTGTGCTGAGGCTTTTGTATGAAGAAACTGTCCGAATTAGTCTTGGGGTGGGAACTGGCATTGCAAGGGGCTTGTGATTCAAGGTCAGAACTTTATTTATTTTTTAAATATGTTTTATTTATTTTTTTTACATAATCACCTTAATATTTGGTAAACATCGTGTTGTCTGGGTTTATGTTTAAAAAACAATCAGTAACAATTAGTTTCTATAATTCTATAGTCCACATAATAGCTTTGCTTGATGTTCTCGTCTTCCAAAAATGGTCTCTTGCCATCCTTGAATTAATACAATTCTTATTATTTGGATAAATAAGAATCAAATATAGACATTTGTTCTAATATTTCTGTCAATAATAGCCACACTGATATAAAACTTCTTTTCTAACTGATCATCTTGATTGCCTTATCATAGATCCTGTTTAAAATTCTTATTTAAATTTGTTTTCCCCACAATATTCAAAACATTCCTACTGGTTAAGATTAGAACAACTAACCAGTGGAACAACCTGCCACCAGAAGTGGTGAATGCTCCAACGCTGGAAGTTTTTAAGAAGAGACTGGCCAGCCATTTGTCTGAAATGGTATAGGGTTTCCTGCCTGAGCAGGGGGTTGGACTAGATGACCTCCAAGGTCCCTTCCAACTTCTTTTTATTATTATTATTACAGTTAAGTATTAAAGTCTTTTTCCTCATACAGGCCATCCCAACACTTTCGTTTCTCATATCTTGAAAAAAGAAAAAAAATCAAAAAAAGAAATAAGGTAGTATACTACTTAACATACATATCCCTCTTAGACTAATGTACATTTATATCCAGAATTTTTCTCTTGTTTTTAACCATATTCAAGCATGCTTAATCTTTAACTGTTCCATTTAAATAAATCCAATCATCTAATCTTTTAGATCTAATCAAAGCATTTTTATCCATTCAAAGTTTTCTCAAGATCAAGTTCACTTAACATTTCCTTTATATAAACCATCCCAATATTTTTATATTTCTCATATCAAAAAACAAAACACAAAGGGGAAAAAAGAAAGGAAAAATACTATATTACTTGAGGGGCTCATCCCTCTTAAATTAAAAGTCATTTATATCCAAAATCTTTCTATTTCTTTAACCATATTCAAACAGAACATAATGGGAGACATAGCTGCAAAACTGTGTCTGACAATACAACCACTGCTCTATACGTTGGTAACTACAGGTAAATGAGAAACCAGATCCAAACTTGACCCACTACATGTTAAAGTATTTTTCCCCTCCCAAAGGTTATGGGAAATACAGCTAACAATAGTCCATTTTTAAATTTAGGAAAGTGGTTTTTATCAATCAATCCCATTAATTTTGCAGATGAATACTACGGTAATTGCTCTCACATGTACTTAAGTTCTGATTACAGTACTGTTATCTATTCTCTTTACAGCCTGATGTTACTGCATTTGATTGCATCTGACACATTCTCATCACTTGTTTTGTGAGGAAAATCAGGCACACATCAACCACGAATGAAGGCAAATATAAGTGTCCCAGGATAAAGTTGCAGGATCCAATCTGGATTGGTCACTGGGACCAGAGATTTAGTCTTCTGAGCTTTCAGACTTATGCTGGTGCCCATCTTCAAGGAACCTCCCTCTAGCAGAGTGTGTGTGTGGTATTTATAGTATCTGTTGTAAGTGGCTTTAAAAAAAAAAGATGTTGATTGGGGTGTGTTGATGGCTGGCTTTTAAGTCATTAGCTGTCGTTTATTTGTGCTGCCCAGCCCTTGGCTTGTAAGTACTTGATAGGCTGGTGGTAAATCAGCACTCCTGTCAGTCAATGCCAGCCTATTTACCACCAGCCTATCAAGTACTTACAAAGCGATGGATGGGCAAAATAAGATAGACAGATCTCTGAATTCAAAATTGTGTCATCTACCTAGTTTAGAGAGAAAATTCAGATATAAGAAGGCCAAAGGTGAGGGAAAATAGTAAAGCAGTAGGAGACTGCTAGGAAAGGAGAACATAGACAGGGAGAAATAGAACTGAAATTGTTATTGACAATGCAAATTTAAAAGAAGCAGAGTGGTGTGGGAACAAACAAAGCCATACCACATCAAGCTAAGCTAGGGTCTAGAGAAAAGCACAAGTTTCTATTTTTTCCACTTTTTGTTACTACTATTTATAATCTTTTAAAATTCTGCCTCATCCATACTCCTATATTAATATGTGTTTGAGGTTACAAATATTGAGTGAAATTTCAGGAGATTTCAGGTTTCAGGAGTGAAAAAAAGGTGGACTTGTCAGGCCTCACAAAGAATAGTTGTAAATTTCAGTTTTCCAGACATTAAATCCTCATTCTGGCAGAAACATTCTAGCAGATACTAGGCAGAAGTCTGGCTGACAGAACTTTTTCTGAATTAATTTCTCTATTACAGACAAGGATGAAGTTATACACAGGTGACCTTGTTTAACAACCACAATTGGGACCGGCAATTCAGTTGCTAAGTAAAGCAGTCACTAAGTGAAACCACCCCTAGGCTTATGATCTTACTTTAGCTTTCTTTTGCTTTGCAGATCTGCGAAGATTGACTATGTGAGGATTGGCCACAAAGCTACTTTTTCATCAGTGTCATAACCAAGAATGAATTGCTAAATGAGTCAGTCACTAAAAGAGGGATACATATACACATATGCAAACAGACCTTTTACTGCAGTTCACTAAAATTAAAGAAACTAGATAGAGAGATTTTCTAGAATTTCAATTCTAATACATTTCCTACTGTTTTTGCAAATCAGTGAACTTTTTTCACAGCCTTGAGATTGGGAGCACCTGTTCAAAACTGACATAACTTTAGTCCTGTCTCACATGACAACAGGTTTATGCCAGTTTAATCCTTTACAAATACAAACATTGTGTTTGCAGAAAAGAGGATGGAGGTATACATTTTCTAGGAGAGGTATCAAAGAAGAAGGCTTTGATCTAAAGTAACAGCCCAGTCAAATAGAATTTTGCAGTCTAAGGTGACAAAAAAGTCAAGATGGCGAGTGCAAAAGCTTTGTCCCCTTTTTTGTTAACGTGCAATTTATAGCAGGGTGACTTTGGACAGGATCAGGACAGAGTCACTTTCTCAGCCCAACCCACCTGACAGGGGTGGTGTTGTGGGGAAAATAGAAGTATTAGATATGTTTGCTGCTTTGAATTGAACAAAAAATATTTTTAAAGTCAAAATATTTTTTTATTATGGTTAGCTTACTGACTTTGTATGCATCAGTAAGCCTTCATATTATATTAGCTTAGTTCTTCACTGTCCTTCAGATATTCTTAAATGCCTTTTTTTCTTTAATCTTTGGTGTACTTGCAACATTCCACATCCACCCATTTTCCTTCGTAAGTAGAGTCTGTCATCATTGTTACACGGATGAAGGGCATGATTTGTTGTCATATCTTTCAGGGCCTGCTTGAGTCCAGTCCACTATTCAAGCTTTGAATCTAATGATGGGAAATGCCCAGAGGCTGATTGCTTTAATAGTATTTCCTCCATTTAGTTTGGACTTTGGGATCTTCTTCACTCTTTTGATGTATTTACTTCCAACCTTTTTCTTGAATTCAGAATGCTTGATGTTGTCACCTTGAAGGATGTTCAGATATTTATAGTGATCATCTTCATCCAGACTCTTAATGTTGTTTCCACAGGGCATCTTGATTCCTTCAGTTTTCAATATTTTTCTCCGCTTAATGGTGAGGGTGGCATGTTCGTCCAGTCCAAACTCTATTGCAATATCTTGGCCGTATATACAGACAGTGTTGACTTGCAATTCTATTTCAGATGGTGTTTTTCCACACAGCTTCAGATTGCCCATTTAAAGGAGGTAGAATAGTTGGAAAATGTTTCTGATGTTTGAGAGACATGGCCTGAGTAATTCAGTATTTTTGATAGAGGAATCAGTGCAGTGATAACAAATCTCCTTGAAATATTCCTATCTTGATATTAACCTCTCCCAGTCTCTTATCACTGACCAACAATGTCTTCCATTCTGCCACAGATCTTGGACAAAGCTTCTCCTCAATCACTATAACTAAATAAATATTCAATCAGTATTTTTAAATGGCAAAGAAATATTAGGACTCATACTCCATTTGTTTTAACAGCAACACATGGCATATAAAAATCATGGTGCCAAGATTACTGCAAGTTCTGATGAGTTTCTTTAAAAAAAGCAATGATACAGTATTATTTTCTGCATTATTGTTTTATCAATTTAAGCTTAAATAGTATAAACCTGACCTTAGCATTCAGAATCACAGAAATATTGACCATATTTATTTATTCATTTATTTGATTTGATTTGTATACCGCCCTTCTCCCGAAGGACTCAGGGCGGTGAACAGGGACATAAATACCAAAATACCCAAAATACAGAAATTAAAAACAAATTAAACCCTAGTGCCCAAATGCAGAAAATAAATTACATTAAAACAATAATTAAAACAAAACCCATCAGACCAGGCCGGCTTGTTCAAACAGATAGGTTTTTAGGTCGCGTCAGAAGGAGCGAAGGTCGGGAGCCATCCGGAGCTCAACCGGTAAACGGTTCCACAGGTCAGGCGTACCCACAGAGAACACCCTCCCCCTGGGGGTCACCAGACGGCATTCTCCGAACGGCGGCACCCTGAGGAGGCCCTCTCTGTGGGAGCGCACTGGGCGGAGGGAAGTTGATGCCGGCCCATGCCATGTAGGGCTTTGTAGGTCATAACCAGTACCTTGAATCTCACTCGGAAGGCAACCGGAAGCCAATGCAGCTCACGGAGCAGAGGTGTAATATGGGAGTATCGGGAGACCCCCAACACAACTCACGCGGCTGCATTCTGCACCAGTTGGAGCCTCCGAGTGATCCTCAAGGGCAGCCCCATGTAGAGAGCATTGCAGTAGTCTAACCGAGAGGTCACGAGCACATGAGTGACTGTACGCAAGGCAGCCCGGTCTACATAGGACCGCAACTGGCGCACCAGGCGAACCTGGGCAAAGGCCCCCCTAGTCACAGTTACTATATGATCTTCTAAAGAAAGCTGTGAATCTAGGAGAACTCCCAAGTTGCGAGCCCTATCTACGGGGGGGTAATAACTCACCCCCCATAGTGAGAGATGGAATGATCTGAGTTTCCTGTGATGCTGGCACGTACAGCCACTCCGTCTTGTCAGGGTTGAGCCGAAGCCTGTTCCTCCCCATCCAGACCCGGACCGCCTCCAGGCAACGGGACATCACGTATTCAGAATGAAACAAAAACATATCAAAACACTTACTCCGTCTCGACTACAATCCGTTGTTGGGAATTGTCATTTTCTTGACCGCAATACAAAGTGACCTTCTTGCACTTCACACCTAGATACTGCAAAAGAATAAACATTGTGTTGCAAAATTGATTTGATTTTTACTACCAAAAGTTGTATGATAACTTTTTTATAAAAAAGTAATGTCTTAAAAACCATATCATTTACCTTCTTGACACATTCAGATATTTCCTCCTATTTGCTTCTTGCAGAGGCTGAAAATTGTTAAACAAATATTTTAGAACGGGGTAGAGAGTCATCAACTGAAACATGTCTATTTCTCTCTCAGAAGCGGAAGGACAAAACTCACAACAATTTTCTCTGCGTATGGTACAGACAGCAGGTGGGAGCAGACGGTGTCGATTGCCTGGTCCTGAGCTCTCATAAGGTCTCTATTCCTCTCCCTCTCTCTTGAGACCTCCTGTTAAAAGAAATTGAGGAAGTACAATTAACACATTATAAAATCTTGCTTACAGAGGTTGCTCTCATTTCTTACTATCATGTAAGATACTTACAATGGTGAGTCGGCTGATTGCCTTTTTGTACTTTTGGCACTTCTTTAATATTGCAACCTGCAACTCCTTTCTGTCAGCATCTTCTGGCAAAAAAAAGTAGCACAAGAATTAGAACTTGTACAGCCAAGATGAATAAATCACTTTTGTTTTTAAAATGAAAACAATTAAAATGTTAAGTTAAAATAATACTCACTTTCTGGATCAAGATTTATTTTGTGCTCCAGTTTCTCATTCGGCTTCACTAGATGGGCCAGTTCGCTGGCTAAGCTCTTGTTCTCCTCTTCCAACTAAGACGCAGAAATTAGAGGAAGCACGCATCAGTCATCGAATATAGATATGCAGACAAAAAGAGATGCTTAAAACAGGATTGTAAGGGCAAAGAATTGCTTATAGCTCTTGAGGATCTTTCTCTGCCAGCTCCTTCTCTTGTAAGCATCTCAGCTCTTCTATCTGCTTCTGTTCTGTATTTTTATGGAAAACACTTGTGCTATTAAACAATATTCCCAAAAGACATTACATATTAACCCACCAACAATGCTGAAATTTAAGACTGGTCATTTCTTACTATTATGTAAGATATTTACAGAGTCGGAAACGACTAGCACACATGTGCGGGGAAACCTTTACCTTTACCTTTAATCCCTTTTATCATCACTGTCAAAATAGACAGGCCCTGGCAAAAAAATAATAATAAAAGAACTAGATCTTGTACAACCAAACTTGAGGATGAAGACATGACATTCTCAATTTTGATTTCCTGAAGTAGACAGTCATCAATTGAAACATGTCTATTTCTCTCCCAGAAATGGAAGGACAAATCCTTTTCTTCCACGGAAGGGTAGGTCTTGTTTCTTCTTGGTCTCCTTTTGAGACCTGTAAAAAGAAACTGAGGAAGCCCTGGGGTGAAAAACCGGGAAAAGTTGAGTGGGGAAGAAACGGATTTTCCTGTTTGTTTCCAAAGCTGTTTTCCATGTTTGTTTCCAGGCCTTCCCATCTCTAACCCACAATGCCTAACCTCAACCCTAACCCACACTCCACCCAGGGCAACCACAACCACAATAGTGATGTAGGGCAATTTATTTATTCATTCAATTTATTCAAAAACAGTCACGTCATCTTCTGAAACATCGTCACACTCTCCCAAACCCCAAATTCCAGCCTTCACCTCTTGCGACTCCAGTTCCTTTAGAACCATTGCCCCACATTTCTCATGTCCAGCAGTAGCGGTCTCCCTAATTGAGCACTTCTCGCCCATGTTGCCTGCTCGTAGTGCATTGGCAACACAGCTACCAGTGATTTTATCCCACAAATGTTCACCCAAGTCACGACCTCTGGCAGGCTAGGCTTCACAAAGTTCCCACGCTGATTTCTCTCCATTGTGTGTTCAATGTAGTCCCTGTGCAAGTGGTCCTTGAATGGCTTGTTTATGGCAATATCCAGAGTCTGGAGATAGGCAGCCATTCCTGCAGGAATCATTATTTGGTCGATTCCTCCTCTCTTCATATTTAATTTAATTTAATTTATTAATATTTCTATACCGCCCTTCTCCCTGAGGACTCAGGGCGGTGTACAGGGCAAGAATAAAACACAGAAATGTACAAAAATTAAAAGATAATTAAATACATGCCCGATTAAAATACAGTTAATACATAATAAAAACCCAATAAAAATGATAAAAAACCCCACCAACCCCACCAATATCTTTTGCACGGTGAGTGTTGGCTGAATCCCAGACCGGCAGACCTCTTTGCCCGCCTCGCAAAACAAGTGGCAGCATTAAATCAACCTATTTCCTTATCACAGCTTGTGTGCACCAGGCTTTTTCAGTTTCAAGAACATAAATCCCTGAAACACGTTCAGTTTTATTTCTCTTGCCCTTAGAAATGATTGGAGGCGGGACTTTTGTTCAAGAACGAATTGCCAAAATGTAGGTAAGACGTGTCCTTTCATAACTAGGGGAGGGAATGTAGATTGACAAGGAAATAATGGCTGCCTTCCTGCTCCACTCTTTCGCCTTTCTTGGCATTTCCCTTGTCTACCTGTTGGCTGAGGTTACTGTACTCTGCTCACCATTTTCGACCATACGGGGATCCAATTTGTTCTCTTTGCAGAAAGCTATAAGATTCTATAAGCTATAAGATTCTATAAGATTCGGAAACGACTAGCACGCCTGTGCGAGGAAACCTTTACCTTTACCTTTTATAAGATTCTTGCCCTGAGAGTCCTTCATGATACCTTTCCTGAACTCGACAGAATAGCTCTTTCTTTTTGAACACATCTTTTCGGGGGGGGGGAAATATTATAGCATTCCCTTAAAATCTTCGTTACCGCCACCAGGCTTGTTCCGTGGTTAGTTTTGGCTGCCAGCGGCTGTTTGCTGCATCACGCATCACGGCCAATGCCACTACCATGAGGCTTGGCAGATTCCTCCCCCCCCCCATCTGACCCTTGTGCTGGTATACCGGTTCCTTACCACCACCTAGCTTGTTCCACGGCCTGATGGCTGTGACATTGGGTGTGATGCGCGAGGTGGCAACAAGCCGGGCAGTGGTAGGGAACCGGTATACCATGGGTCAGATCCCCACTCCCCCATTAGCTTTGCCTCATTGCAGAGGTACTAGCAGCTCCCACCACCACCATTTACCTCATGTCTATAGTGAAACTGAAGTAGCCGAAGGACCACTCGGGACGACAGGCTACTTAACTAAAGGTTTATTTGGAGCAAGGCAAAAACAGAATAACTCGCCCGGCTTTTATAGCCGGCAGCTGTCAGTGAGGGCCAATCAGGAACGTTCATTTTGGCGCCGCGTCTATCCGGACCAATCCGCGTCGTCTGTTCTTGACAGTTCAGGCTTCCGCATGGCTCGGTGTTTTGACAGCCGCGAGCTGTCAGTGGTTGCGCCTGCACCGTGCGGGGAACTTTGACAGCTGTCAAAGTTCCCGCGTGTTCTCCTGTCAGATTTGTTTTCCCTCATCGTATAACCGGTTAACTTGTTAACTTATATATATTAAAGCTGTTTACAGATATAATACACCCCTTACCCCTCCCCTGGAGCGTTTCCTCCCCCTTGGTCGTTGGAACCTGCCCACTGGTAGTCCTTTAGGTAGGCGGGGGCTCTTCGGTTCCTGTTGGAGCGACGTGGAAGTGGGGCGATGTCTGGTTCTGCCGGTAGTACGTTTCTTTGCCCCTCTTCCTCTTGGTTTGGTAACGGTAGTATTTCTGGGGGGGGGTTGCAGGTCGTGTTCCTCCGGTTGGGGTTCTGGGTTGTGTGGTGGTTGTCTGGGTCTGAGTTGGTCGATATGGCGGCGTAGATTGCCCTGAGTTTGTGTGGCTATTAGATATGAAATCGGTCCTGTTTGTTTTAGCACTGTCCCTTGGACCCATTTGTTTTTATCCGTGTATGACCATGCCCATATCATTTGCCCTGGTTTGAGTGTGCGGTTTGGGGGGGGTGCTCGTTTTCTTCCGGGTATGTGTCAGGATGTAGTCTGTCGAGCCGCGTTATCAGCCTCCTCCCCCATCTTAGTTCTGCAGGGGATTTGCCCGTTGTTGTGCATGGAGTTGCGTGTTGTGACATTAGGAACTGGCTGAGTCGTCGCTGCCAGTTCCCCTTGACGAATTTTTTCAAAGCTTCTTTTGTGGAACGCACCATAATTTCAGCCATCCCGTTCGTCGATGGGTGGAACGGTGCAGACGTGACCAGCCTAATACAATTCTTCATAGCGAACATCTGAAATTCACGAGAGGTGAATTGAGGTCCATTGTCTGAAACTATGGTGTCTGGGAGGCCGTGTGTGGCAAATATTTTCCTTAGGGCTTGTATAGTGGCTCCTGACGTTGTTTTTTCTAAGGGGAGTGACTTCTAACCATTTAGAATAGCTGTCCACTACAATTAGGAAACTCTGTCCCTGGATAGGTCCTGCGAAATCTACATGTATGCGTGACCATGGGTTTTTTGTAGTTTCCCATTTGTGAATTGGTGCTTGGGGTGGTTCGTTTCGTGTTGCTTGACAGGTTTAGCACCCTCCCACATATTTTTCTATCTCTTTATCTATGCCAGGCCACCAGACATAACTTCTGGCCATAGCTTTCATCTTGACAATGCCTGGGTGTCCTTCGTGTAAGATGTCTAACGTTTGATTTATGTTCTTATTAGGTATTATGACTCAATTTCCCCATAGGAGGCATCCCCTATGTGAAGATATTTCATTTTTCCTGTTAAAGTATGGCTGGAATTGGGAGTGTGGGTTTTGTGCTGGCCACCCTGTTGTGGCCCACCTGAGAATTCTGCTGAGTATTTTGTCCTTAGCTGAGTTGTTAGCTATAATCTTTGCAGAGAGGGGACAGTCTGGAAGTTGAGAGATTGCTAGAATCAGTCCAGCTGGGTCTGGGTCTGGGTCCTTGCTTTGAATTGGCAGTCTGCTGAGGCAGTCTGCGTGTCCTAATTCCTTCCCTGGTTTATGGATTAACTGATAAGAATAGGCAGACAAGAATGTGGACCACCGTAGTATTCTCGGTGAGAGAATCTGAGGTGTTTTATTCCACGTGAATATTCCCAGTAGGGGTTTGTGATCTGTGAATATAGTAAAGGGTCTCCCATAGAGGTAGTCATGAAATTTTTTAACCCCTGCGACTATTGCTAGGGCTTCTCTGTCTATTTGTGCGTAATTCCTTTCTGCTTTTGACAGAGTGCGTGAATAAAAGGCTATGGGTCTTTGGGTGCCGTCCTTGTATAAATGACTTAACACTGCCCCAATCCCATAGGGAGATGCGTCGCAAGCGATGCATATTGGTGTGTCTTCTCGGAAAAGGGTGATCGTTGAACTATTACAAATAATCTTTTTTAATGATTGGAAGCTATTTTCATGTATTTTGGTCCAGGACCAGGCAGTTCCCTTGTCCAGGAGCCTATGCAGAGGCTCTGCGATAGTGGCTTTGTGGGGAAGGAAGGCGTGATAAAAGTTTAATAATCCTAAAAAGGCTTGGAGTTCTTGTTTATTCCTTGGGCTTGGTGCTGTTTGAATAGCCCTTAGTTTTTCTGTGGTGGGGTGGATGCCTTGGCCGTCTATTTTGTACCCTAGGAATTCTGTGGATGTGACTCCAATGGAGCACTTTTCCCGTTTAAGTTTGAGACCGGCTTCTCTGAGCCGGCTCAGCACAGCTTA
This sequence comes from Vipera ursinii, assembly GCF_947247035.1. Classification (NCBI taxonomy): domain Eukaryota; kingdom Metazoa; phylum Chordata; class Lepidosauria; order Squamata; family Viperidae; genus Vipera; species Vipera ursinii. Next base: position 213,215,561 of record NC_139512.1, on the reverse strand, counting down.
CAGTCTGTCAGCTAAGTTTGCTTCATTTTCTCCGGCGATGAGAACATCGTCGAAATAGGGGCAGACCCCAGGTATTCCCTTCAGGGTTTTCTCCATGATACCCTGGAAGATACCCGGGGCTGCCGATATGCCCAATTGGAGCCTTTTTACTTTAAAGGCACCGCGGTGGGTGACAATTGTCTGGGCTTCCGCGGTGTCATTTGTGATAGGCAGTTGCAAATACGCCTGCGTAAGATCAAGTTTAGCAAAAATGGCGCCGGAGCGGATAGAAGCAAATACGTCCCTTACCGCTGGCACCGGGTAAGCATGGGGGCTGAGAGCTAGGTTGAGGGTCGCCTTATAGTCCGCACATAATCTTATTTCCCCGTTAGGTTTAACAGGGGTGACTATTGGGGTCTCCCAGCTTTCCCCCTCCGTAGGTTCGAGCACCCCGAGACCTACGAGGCATTCTAGTTCATTTTCTATTTTTTCTTTAAGGGCAAAGGGTACTCTCCTAGCTCTTATCTTTATGGGTTGGATTGCTGGGTTTAATTGTAAAGAGATGGGGGGACCAGTGTATTTTCCTAGCGTGCCATCGAAGACATCTGCATACTTGTTGCAAACGGCTTCGAGACTGGGTGATTGGACTGTACTTACCCCCGTTATGGCGATCCCTAGAGGGCCGAACCAGTTCAGCCCTATCAGGTTGGTGCGGTTCTCTGGCGTCACTAGAACTTCTAAGGGACCCTTGAATTTTTTGTACTCCACTGCAACCTTAGCCCTCCCTTCCAGAGGAATAGGGGTTTTTTGGAAATCTGCTAGGTGGACCTGGGTTTGCCTCAGAGGAATTTTTCCCTTGCTTTGTTGGCAGATCTCCTGATACGTTTCAAATGAAATTAAGGAGACTGCTGACCCGGAATCCACCTCCATGAGGCAGGGCACTCCCTGAATTTTTACCCTGATCCTCACCTTTGAGCTTAGGCTGTTTACCCTGTCAATTGTTTCTACTAGGGCCCCTGGCGTTTTTTCTCTGTTGGCCCGGGTAGCTGGCCTACCTGGGGAATTGGCCTCCAAATCATTGACGTTGTCGCGGCCCCGGCTGCGGCACACCGGTTTGATGTGGCCGGTCTTCCCGCAATGGTGGCACGTAGCGTTTCTGAACCGGCAGCTTCCTCGGGCATGATTGCCCCCGCAGCTGGCGCAGGCGGCCCGTTGCTCGTAACACGGCGGTGGCGGAGGGGGGTTCCTGGTTCTTCGGCGATCCGATGTGTCGCTTCTTCTCTGTTGTCTGCGTTCCATTCTGCGCTGAAGGGCTTCCCCGTCAGTGAAGTCCACCGACTCGTCGCTGTCGCTGAGCGTTGTGCTCTCTTGGTATACGGTCGCTGGGCTCTCTGGGGTCGTGGTAGTCGATTTCTTCTTGTGGTTATACTCGTAGGCCATGATTTCTCTGGTCAATTCTGCCAGGCTCATGTCGGTTTTGGATGTCAGCTTCTTCTGTAGACGTTCGTCCCTCAACCCGATCACCACCTGGTCTCTGATGCGGTCTTCTAGGTCGGGGAAGCGGCAGTTCCGCGCGGCGTGTCTGACCCCAGCGATGAAATCGTTTGCGGGTTCGTCTGGTCGTTGTTTCTTCTGGGCGAATTGTACCCGCCAGTACAGTTCTGAGCGGGCCGGCATATAATGCTTATTAAGCTGGTCTACCAGGTCCGCGTAGGAGACCTCGGTGATGGGTACCGGGCTAAACAGCCCGACGGCAGCGTCGTATACTGGGGGTCCGCTGATGTATAGAAGAGCGGCGGCGTTTGCTCTGTCGTCGGTGATTTTGCTGACGAGGAGAAATCCCTCGACTTGCCCCAGGTGTGATTGCCATCTCTCGGGATGGCGGGTATCGAATTCCCTCACACGCCCGAAGTTTGCCATGTCGTCCGGTCCTAGGTCTCGCTCCGTTGGAAGTTAAAACTTCCAGTGACAGCTCTGGCCGGGAACTCTCTTCCTCGGCCGTGACTTCAGCTCAGGAGCAATCCCACCCTCGTCGCCAGTGAAGTAGCCGAAGGACCACTCGGGACGACAGGCTACTTAACTAAAGGTTTATTTGGAGCAAGGCAAAAACAGAATAACTCGCCCGGCTTTTATAGCCGGCAGCTGTCAGTGAGGGCCAATCAGGAACGTTCATTTTGGTGCCGCGTCTATCCGGACCAATCCACGTCGTCTGTTCTTGACAGTTCAGGCTTCCGCATGGCTCGGTGTTTTGACAGCCGCGAGCTGTCAGTGGTTGCGCCTGCGCCGTGCGGGGAACTTTGACAGCTGTCAAAGTTCCCGCGTGTTCTCCTGTCAGATTTGTTTTCCCTCATCGTATAACCGGTTAACTTGTTAACTTATATATATTAAAGCTGTTTACAGATATAATACAGAAACCAGATGTAATCAGCGGCCAGCCGTCTGCGCAGGCTCTTAAGTAGGGCTGAGGCTTACTTTTAGGAGAGGGCTTACTTTCGGAGAAACACGGCATATATTTTCCAGTCTATTTTTCCACACCAACCTACTGTTGTGATTCAGTGTCAGCCTGTGCTCCCAGAAGCTGAGTCTGAGGAATCTGAGGAGGAGGAGGAGCGGTTTGGAGAGCCTTCAGGGTTGGAGGGAGGCTCTGATGCACTGCAGGACTCTCAGCCTGGCCCCTCCAATCGTGTTCCTCATGAGGCTCAACTGTGTGAGGAAGAGGTGTCGGACTCAGAGGAGTCACAGTTGAATCTGTTCAGAGACGCTAGAAGCACAAGGCAATCCAGCAGAGCAGAGAAAATCAATGAGGCAACTCAGTGAAAGGAGGAGAAGGCATTGAGAAGCCACGCCTTTGGATAGATAATAAAAGGGGAAGGCGTGGGCAGTACTGGTTGCTGAAGGCAACCATTCGGAGACATTCAAAGAGAATTCTGGTCTGTTCTTGCTAATCTGTTTGACTTGTTTGTTGACTTGTTTGATGTTTTGAATCATTTATTGAAGAAAATATTTTGCTGCTTTTTTGTTTGAACAACTTTATCATTTTGGAACTGTAAATAAATTTGGGTTGGGTTTTTTTCCAGCCTATTAATTTGTCAAAAGGAAAAAGGGGTTGTCCCTGACACACAAACAGGGCCGGTCGTAGGCTGGAACAGAACACCTAATGTGATTTACAGCCCTTTGGAGTGCCAATCCCCCTTACTATCCAAAGTCTTTTAGTCACCACCAGGTGAAGCTCACAAGAATTTGAGGGGTAGTTAGGAAAGTAGATAGATATATATTTCCACATGCAACCTACTGTGACTTAGATATATATATCGAGGAATCTGTACCTTTTTTAATAAAAAGGACGACCTGAGTAAGGAGTTTCATTCAACAAGAAAAAAAAATTTAGGTGGGAGGAAGTGCCCATACTGCTCCAAATATATCAATCCTCCCATGTGAAAGGCTTGAAAACTGAACGGCAGGTAAAGACAGGGGAGCTACATACCTCGCTTAGGTCGTCTCCTGGTTATACACGTACATCCCAAACTGATTGGGACACACGTGTCAGGTAGAGACAAGAAAAAGGAAACTTCAGCTTTGCATGTTTCCCCAACCTCTCCATTAGGAAGGTTGCTGGGACACCTGGATTTAGGCGGGTGGATCCCTGGTTTAGACGGGAATGAAAAAGTAAAATGCACAGGATTTATATAAACAAATGTGGATTTAGATATGGGGAAACAAAGGTACTTTCGATTGTAATAAAATAAAAAAATAAAGCAAAAAGCCTTAAAAGAACTATTTTCTTGAAAAGTTATTGAGTTTCTGTATGTTTTTTTTAAGTTTAAATTGAAAGACTATTTTACTATCATTGTATAGGTATGCATATTGAGAGTTTATGTTTAAAGTAAGAAAAGTTAAAAAGATGCCTTAATTGTGCTGTTTTGAGGACCTATGAAAATAGCCCATAGAAAGCAATCTCTTTCTGTTTCTTCAGTTTACCTGCATTTACCAGCCTCCAAGTAAAAGGTGGAGGCTGAGGGGGGGAAAGGGGGGGAGACTCTTTAATCCCTCTCAACTTTGTAGCCTAATCTGACCTTCTTGCAACTGCTAAACATTTCTTCCCTCTAAATCTCAGTGAAAACCAAGCTTTGAGGAATAATCTTTTCACCTTGGCTTGCCTGACTAGCAAGGCAATGTGGAGAGAAATCTTTTTCTCCTTTTCTTTCCTTTTCTTATCCCTTCCCCACAAGCAATGGGGCAAGAGTTCTGTTTTGAAAAAATCTTGTGTTAGTGTCTTGGTCAAATATGTTTTCCTGTCTGTAATTTGTTTGTCAATGCTGCAATGTAAATCCCAGACTCACAAAAGACCTTTTTTATTCCTATATTAAAAATTACAAGGTTCTCCCTTCCTGTCTCCAGTGATAATATTTCTGCAAGTGTAAAATCTGCTTTCCTCTGCCTGCAAAAGACCTTTTTTGATTCCCATATTAAAAGAGTTTAACACTTCTGCCTTCCCCCCCATTTGCAAAGTTACATTCCTGCATTCAGTTTAACACTTCTGCCTTTTCTCCAAATCTGCAATTGTAAGGCCACATTCCTACATTCCATCTCTGCCTCTGGTGATAAAACTCTTTTCTTATTTACAACCACATTCCTGTCTCTGATTCACATGTGTATACAACAAAGACTTGTTTCATTTAAATTGCCCAGTATATAGTTTTCCTGTCTCCTGAAGTTGTCCTTGCTTCAAGATAGGGCCTCTGCCTTCCTGTGATAAACCTTTGCTCCTTGCTTCATTTATAACAAAGACTTGTCTTTTATAATTGTCTATGTTTCAAGTTATGTTTCAAGTTATGTTTCAAGTCATGACTTTCAAGTTATGACAACCCTTGTATTCTCTGTAATATAATAAGCTATGCTTTATTGTTTCCTGTAATGACCTTTACCCTCTTCATTATCAGTTCTCTGTTAGCATAAACTATGTTTTATTGTTTCCTTTGACCTCACATATGTTCATTAGCAGATGTATGCAATGAGTTATGTTTTTCCTTTATGTTAATTCCTCATGTGTACTTCACCCCTCCCAAATGAAACAGCCTAATAAAAGGAGGGTTTGTGGAGCTGTTAAGGGGGGGCACACCATCCACCCCGAGCACTCCATGCTCCTTCACTTTGAGCAAACTTGTGTTGGTGTCTCAGTCTGTCCTGGGACTTTGCTTCTGAACTATCCGCAGTTCCCAAGTATGACCGTTGGAACTACCGGCATACTGGGTCGGTGGTAAAGGGCAAGATCCTTCCTTATTCAAGGTGTCCACCCTTGCGAGGGTCCCTCTAAATTCCCACCCCTGTTAAGGGGCTCTAAGAGTTGAAGCCAGAACCCTGACCGGTCGCTCATCGCAACAACTGGGGGCTCGTCCGTTGGATCGCTCAGCTTCAACTCCATAGTACGACTCCTGTCTAGGGGTGTGCTACCTGCACTCTCATTTTCCACGCACCTCGGAGAAGGCTTCAAATCGTGAGTAAATGGGCTCTCCACTTTCCAAAGTTTCGTCAGGGCATAGGGACGAACTTTTTAATATAGTGCAGAATGCTAATTTTGTTCAAAAACACAATGGCACCATGGTCCATCCTGTAGGAAAGAGACTTTTAACAAAACTTTTACGATATATTAACAATAATTGTCCGGCTTATCCGGAATCAGGCACTTTGTCTGTTGTAACCTGGGAAAAACTAGGGAAATATCTTCACAATCATCCCAGGGCGCCTGCTGACATTCTGTCCGCATGGCAAGCAGTGATGGCAGCATTAAAACTTTTGCCATCTCCTCTAGATCTGACATCTTCTACTTCTAAGCCTCTTGATCCTTCTTCTGATCTTTCGCCTTCACCTGAAGCACCACCACCCTATCCTTCTGCACCTTCTACAACATCTTCTGAGAAACCTTCCTTGCCTTCTCCATCTTCCTCTGAATTTCTAGACTCCTCTTCTCCAACCTTATTGCCAGGAGGCCAATTAACAAATCTTCTAACTTCATCCGTTTTTCTGATGAATTCTCCTGAAGAAACTTCTCTTTACCCTTTAAGTATAGCCCCGGGAGGGGGTCCCGCAATTCATCAAAATATACCTATGAAATTATTAAAAGATTTGAAAATGGCAGTAAAAGAATATGGTATCCAAACGCCATATGTTAAAGGATTACTTAATTCATTAGTAGATGCCAATTCGACAATGCTACTTTATGATTGGAAAACTCTTTTTTCTATGCTTTTAACTCCTGCTCAATATGTTATCTGGCAATCAGAATACCAAAAAAATGCTGAATCTGAGGTCCGAAAAGGACTCCCTCAGGGTGTAACACGTGATCACTTGTTGGGCATCGGTCAATTTGCCACCTTAATTCAACAGCAAAATTGTCCCCGGCGTGCTTTTGCCATAATACATCTCTGTGCAATGGCAGCTTTACGCCACGTAGATGATGCCTCTGGAGAATCTGCTCAAAATTTTCTTAAAATTGTTCAAGGACCTATGGAACCATATGCTACATTTATTAGTCGCCTTCAATTGGCACTAGAACGACAATTTGATAATAAAGCTGGCAGGGATGAATTGATTATTAAATTGGCTTATAGCAATGCTAATGATGACTGTCAGAAAGTCTTACAACCCATTGCTAACAAACCAGGAGTTACACTTGCAGAATTTTTAGAACTCTGTCGCAGTGTAGGGACAACTTCCTATAAGATGCAAGCACTGGCGGCAGTTATTTCTGCTAATAAAACATCTCCTGAAACTTCTCCGGAAGCTTTTCCTATTACAAGAACAGGGAATTGTTTTAACTGTGGCAAACCGGGTCACTTCAAAAATCAGTGTCGACAACCTGGGGGAGGGGGTGCGCCTCGTGGCCAAGCACGGGGACCACAGCCACCCCCCAACCCAAAGCCAAAAACAGTCTGCCCACGTTGCCGCAAAGGCTTCCACTGGGCTTCACAATGTCGAGCAAATGTTTCCATTCAACAAAATCAGGGAAACTAGACACGGGGCGATCAACCAGCCCCACACCAAAGGTTGAAACTATTTCCACACTTCCTTTTGATTTGGCAAACACTCAATCTTCAAATACATTTTCATTGCCTGTTACTTTAACTTCAGATATAACATATGATGATCCTGGATCAATTTTTACCATGCCATTATCAATTACATTACAGAAGCCTGTCCCCTCTAATATTCCGGCTTTACTTATTCCTAATTCTGTTTTAATTGTTGAAGGAGTAGTCGCTGCTCCTTTCTTTTATGACTCTACTTCACTTCATAATCTTTCTTTATCTGCCTATGGCGATAGGACCTTCCACCTTAAAGCAGGCACACAAGTCGCCACACTAATTTTTCTGTCGCCACCAACTGACGATACCCCTGGTGTTTTTTCTTTGCATCAACCTATTCATGTTTCTAAATCCTTTCTTACTGTTTCCTTACAAGGCCGTTCTTTTTCTGGTCTAATAGATACAGGAGCTGATGTTTCCGTGATCCGTACAGCTGAATGGCCTGCTGATTGGCCTCTTACCAATACCTCTGCCGTTCAGGGAGTGGGAGGAGCACAGGGTGCCAAGGTTAGCACTAACTGGCTGTCTGCCTCCACTCCTGATTCTTCGGCTACTGCTTTTCTTAAACCTTACGTATTGCCTCTTCATTGTAACCTCTGGGGGCGAGATCTTCTTTCTCAACTTCGGGCTACTCTACATATTCCTTAAACATGCTGCCTAAACCTTTATCACTTGCTTTAAAATCTAGTCTTCCTGTGTGGGTAGATCAATGGCCACTTCCTATTGAAAAACTCACTGCTTTAATAGATTTAGTCCAACAACAGTTGCAGCAGGGTCATATTGAGCCTTCTACTAGCCCTTATAACACACCAATTTTTGTCATCAAAAAGAAATCAGGAAAATGGCGCCTCCTACAGGATCTCAGAAAGATAAACAACATTCTCCAACCAATGGGCCCATTGCAATGTGGCCTACCCAATTGTAATTTGATTCCCCAAAATTATGACCTTGTTGTAATTGATTTGAAGGACTGTTTCTTTTCTATTCCACTTGCAGAACCTGACCGTCTTCTTTTTGCTTTTACTATTCCTGAGTTTAATAATAGCAGACCCACTAAAAGGTACCAATGGAAAGTTCTTCCTCAAGGAATGTTAAATTCTCCAACAATGTGCCAATACTATGTAGATAAAGTTTTAGAACCATTTAGACATAAATATCCAAAAATTTTGGTTTATCACTATATGGATGACATACTAGTTGCAGCAGAAGGACCAAAAGGTACTGTTATGCAAACAATCCCTTTCCTTACTCAGCTTTTAAATTCTGCTGGTCTTTTTATAGCCCCAGACAAAATACAGTCACAATATCCGGTACAATATTTGGGTCATAAGGTACTTGCAGCTGCAGCTGCCCCCGATCTTCCACTTTTAAATATTGGACCAGTTACTACCTTGGTCAAATTACAACAGTATCTTGGTACTTTGAATTGGGCTAGACCTTATTTTTCTCTTCCTACTAATATCTTATCTCCTTTATTTAAGGCCTTAATAGGCCCCAAGCATCCTGCAGATAAAATCATCCTAGATTCACATCAATTACAAGTGGTTCAAGAGGTTAATTTGGCCCTTCGTACTTTGTGGGTGGATCGATTAGAAGCCAATATTCCAATATCTTTGGCTGTTCTTTCCACTCCACAATTGTATACAGGAATTCTTATGCAAATTAGTAGCAGCAAAAAACTTTTAATCTTGGAATGGTTACACCTTTCTCACACTCCAAAAACTTCTATTTTTTCTCGAATCACCCAACTTGCTGCTCTTTTTACCAAAGCTCGGAAACGGGCAAAGGCAATGATGGGTCTTGAAATAGACACAATTTATCTCCCCTTCCGATTGACACAATGGGAAGAAATGTTTGTAAATTCAGATGTCCTTCAAATTGCTCTTGAAAATTGGAATGGAAAATTATCTTGCCACCCCCCCACAGACCCTCGATTACAATTGATCAAAACAATCCCAACTACAATTTTTAATCCAATAGCAAAACAACCTATCCCGCAGGCACTAACAGTGTTTACGGATGGTTCAAAAGCCATTGGGGCATGTGTTTGGCAACTTGATTCCACATGGTACAAACGTCTCACTACGGGACAATCATCAGCTCAACAAGCTGAATTAGCTGCTTTTAATCTGGCTCTTTCCATTTTTCAAAATCAGCCATTGAACATAATCACAGACAGTCTTTATGTTGCCAACATTGTTTTTTCAATTTTTGATGCCTATATTTCTCCTTCTTTATCACCATCATTAATGAATTTATTTTTACAGCTGCAACAATTGTTACAAAAACGGACAACACCATTATTTGTAGCACACATTAGGAGTCATCAACATCTTCCAGGATTCCTATCAGAAGGGAATCACATGGCGGATGAAGCCTGTAAATCTGTCTTACAGATTTGTGCTTTAACAGCCGGAGAAAGTCACTCATATTTTCATCAAAACAAAAAGGCTCTTGTAAAGCAATTCGGACTCACACACCAAGAAGCTGCTGCAATCATTCAACAATGCCCTACTTGTAGTCTTCAAGCTCGAAGTATCCCTGAAGGAGTAAATCCTAGGGGTACACAAGCTTGTGAGACTTGGCAAATGGACGTTACACAATTCCCTCCATTTGCCCCTTGGAAGTATATTCATGTATCCGTAGATACGTATTCAGGCTTTATCATGGCCACCCTACAAAGAGGGGAAACGGCCAAACAAACAATCAATCATTGTATTAGATCTTTCATAACACTGGGATGTCCTAAAATTTTAAAAACTGACAATGGTCCTGCATACACAAGTACTGCATTTTCGGAATTCTGCTATCGATGGGACATTGTACACAAATTTGGTATTCCATTTAATAGCCAAGGGCAAGCTATTGTGGAACGCACAAATCAAACACTCAAAAATGCATTGCAACGATATTTAGGGGCAAAAGGCGTAAGCCCCCCGACACTCCCAGTGTTGCAAAATGTTCTTAATGTTTGTCTTTATACTCTCAATTTTTTGAACCGTACAGGGTCACCAGCCACTTCAGCCGCTTCTCGACATTTTTCTAACCCTCCTTGTCCAACCTCCAGACCTTCTGTTTATTATAGGCAACTACCAGATCCTGCTTGGAAAGGACCGGTACCCCTGATCACCTGGGGAAAAGGCTACGCTGCAGTCCAACTCCCGGATCGCACATTGTGGGTCCCTGCACGTTGCGTACGGCCCTATCATGCTATCACAAAGCTTTCCCCTGCTGCTGACTCTATGTCTTTGCCTTTACTCTTTAGCGACAGCTCAATTGAGGGCTGACCCGCATATTATACTTGCACCCCCCTTCACATCTGTCACTTTCACTTTTCGAGATGACTCTCTGCCTCACTGTAATTATGTATTGCAACACCGCGGTCGTTATCTTGCTTCTCCTTTTTCGGCACATATTAAATACACTTCTTTTCCATGTACTATTTTCCTTCATGTAACAGTCACCCCCTCCACTATTGGCTCCTACTCCTGCCTTGGATTTCTAGCCAATGGCACTCGTTTCAATCAAACCGTGTATCTTTTCTCTTCATATTCTGCCTCCTACCTTCCTATTCCTTCTCTGCTTGCTTCTTGGCTATCCAGATACCCACCCTATTCAAAGGATCCCTGTGCTGTACGCTACGTCCGCTGCAGACACCCCTCTCCTGTCAACACGCTAAAGTGCCTCTGGTCTTTTGATCGCCTCGTCGGCCACTGTGAAGGAGGAAGCAAAATTTCCCCGCCGCCTCATCATCACATTCATCAACGGGCTTCGCCAAGTCACGGCCAGCGAGGACACGACCAACGTCCTTTGTCACCTCCTCGCCGGCCGCGCAACATTGCTTGGACCGATGCACAGCCTGCTGCACCAACCACTCCAAGAAACATTCTACAAGCCTCATCACCACGACGACATTTTCCTCGATCACGACGCTCTTTGCTCTCCGTCCCTAACAACCAGCACCGCCCTGCAAACTACACCTGGACTATCATTGACTTTCAAGGAAACACCCTATACTCCATCTCCAACCGTACCCTGTGGCCCTGGTTTCCCACGCTCTACTTTGACTTTGCTGAAATGCTCGTAGGAGCCCATGGGTTTAAGCACAAAACAAAGTGCGATCCTTCCCCTCGTGGGGTCTGGTGCACAGGCCCAGGCCTGTACATTTGCCCAGGCTATATTACAGACCTATCCCATATAGATGAATGTGGAACCGCCTCTGATTGGTATTGCAAATCCTGGCAATGTGTGTCCACAGGAAAAATTTGGTGGACCGCACCTTACACTACTGATTACATAGAGGCAAGACTGGGGCCGGACTCCAACTTGCCTTGGTCATCATGCAGCAATTGGGCCTGCTGTGGCGTTCGCCTCAACCCAATGTACATTACCTTCACATCACATGGAAAAAGGCTCCCGCTTGCTGCTTGGTTAGCAGGGAAAAAGCGGGGGGGCAGATCCTATGATAAATCCAGATACAGTCATCCAGGTAATATTTTTATAATTCGACTCACCATGTCCCTAGAAGTATCCCCACCTGTGGGTCCAAATAAGCAAAATAACTCTCCTTTTTTACAACCCTTTTCAAGGGAAACTAATCCATTGATAACTCTTGTTTCCTCCACACACGACGCCCTAGTAGCAGTCCATGCTTTCCCTGACAATGATACTAAATGTTGGTTGTGCTTATCTTCTCAACCCCCTTTTTATGAAGCTATTGGCTCCCCCTCCCCATTTGCAAATAGCACCTCTGATGCCACTTGCAGGTGGTCCAATTCTTCTATAACTATATTTTCCATTGAAGGCCAAGGATGCTGTCTTGGATATGTACCTTCTAATTACTCCCACTATTGTATTAATGCCTCATCTGATGCTTATATATCTTGTATGATATTTATACCAAATGAAAGGACAGGTTTTCCCCATGGAGCTGAGGGATGGTCTATAACGTATACTCACTCTACAACAGCAGATCTTTCCAAACGACTTAAGGGTCAGTTCTTCATTCCTTCCAATGGATCCACTTGGGCTTGCTCCACTGGTGCCACTGCATGTGTCAGTGGAGACATATTACACACACAAAAAGCTTTTTGTATTCAAGTCTACCTTCTCCCAAAAATGTCTGTCTTTTCTGATAATGACTTTATCTCCCGTATGGAACCACCCCAATATTCTCTTCGAGCTAAACGCGAGGTAATCAGCACTGTGACCTTAGCCATTCTCTTAGGCCTGGGAGCCACTGGTACAGCAACAGGTATTACAGGTATGGTCCTGGGTGACCAAAGCATCCGCAAGTTAAGTATCGAAATTGATGCAGACCTCAAACGAATCGAACAGTCTATGGTTGCTCTCCAAAATTCTCTCACCTCACTATCAGAAGTTGTTTTACAGAATAGAAGAGGCTTGGATTTGCTTTTCTTAAAAAATGGAGGTCTATGTGTAGCTTTGAAAGAGGAATGTTGCTTTTACACTGATAGCTCAGGTATTGTGCTTGACTCCATGGCAGAATTAGACAAACGATTGAAAGACAGAGAAAGGGAACGCTCCCAGCATTATACTTGGTATCAAGGAATGTTTAACTTCTCTCCCTGGCTGACCACCCTTTTCTCAGCCATAGCTGGTCCTTTAATTTTATTATTACTTGCATGTGCAATTGGCCCATGTGTTATGGGTAAACTTTTAAATTTTCTACAACGAAGGCTGAGCAGCATTAGCGATGACATTCTGTTGATGAAACACACTGTTGACAGTGAATACAAACATCCTCTTTTAGAATTCACTTCTGACCCAGAGACTGATGCACCCTCACACCAGCACTCTTTGAAAGGAATACTGGCGCCGGCACAGGAGTTGTCGGAGGATTTCTCTTTTTCCAGCGTAAGTATCCTAGGAGAGAAAGTTTTGGATTTTGAGGGGCCTTCTCAGTAATTGGCTTTAAAAAACAGAAAAAGAGGAGTTGTAAATCCCAGACTCACAAAAGACCTTTTTTATTCCTATATTA